>NC_084936.1:25407500-26007500 GCF_958298935.1 Phragmites australis | reverse complement strand
ACATAGATATAATGGATACAGAGTACAAAAGATTACAAACCACTATAATTTTACAAAACTGGCCCAGCGGCCAGCAAAAGTACACAGCAGAAGCAAAAGCCCAAGCCACAAGCAGCAAGGGTGCGGACGCGACTTGCGAAACTACTCTTCATTTCCGGCTTCACCTCCAGCGAAGTCAGGATCAGTTTCTTCATCTGAATGATAGCAAGAATGAGTACTCAAGGTACTCAGCAAGCCCTACACTACTTTCAAGATGTTGATAGATGCATATGGGGTAATTCAAGGATAAGGCTTCACGGCTTTAGTTTTAGCGTAAAGCAGTTTTATGCAAGTATACATTTTGCCTCATCTACCATTAATATTAAAACGGTTGAAATAGTTCAAAACAGTAGAGAGCTGTATCTGGGGCTTTTGGTCCTGGGAGGGGCTACACCTCACTCCGCAGTCCCTTTTCACACTTGGTACACTTCTAGCATCACGCAACTTCTGGCGGGTTAAGCCATGAGCTTCATCATACGGACATCTAGTCCACACACTCACTCATCAAAACACACGCACCCTGAGTCTAGTCAAGCGTGACCATGCCTTCGCATGTCCATAACCGCGGACACGGCTATTCGAATAGGTTTACACTCTGCAGAGGTTGTACAGCTTTACCCATGCGATATGCTCAGCCTCCATCCGTTGCAAGCGGAGGAGCGAATCATACCGAGACCTTCCCAACACCTTCCCTGCCGGGCTTTTCCACGACGCACGTCAAGGACCAGAGCTGTATGTTCCGAAGGCCAGCATCCCTTTTTAAGCCCAAGCCGGTACCTGAAACCTCCAAACAGCCGACAGGATAGTCACTTGACTGCTCGTTGCTCTCAGCCTCCTGGTATTATGCCCAACCCAGTCTGGTGAAGGGAGAAGTCCAGTCCTGCCCATACAGGACGCATGGTTGCACGGGGTGGCTAAGCATGACGGCGCAAGACTCGGTCCTTAAGCGGCCGGGCTAGGCATCTTCCTGGGCAATGAATACCACCATGTAACTCAAGCCCCCAAGAGCATCCTTCACGGAGGACCACTCTACCTGCCCGCGCCAAGACAGTTTTCACCCATTTTTACACATCACCTTCCATGTTCCACCCGACATCAAGGAATCATGGTATATGAGTTATTGTTGATAACAGTAATCTTGTCTCCGAAGAGAAGTGTTTTAAAAGCAATATCTCCGAGGAGACGTATTTTAAAAGCGACATCTCCGAGGAGATGTATTCAATCCTAAGCATGCTAGATATCAAGACATCGTCCATCGTTAATATATTTAACAACAGGTATTCCTAGGGTGATATGTATTCTGGATGATGACATGTATGGCATGGCAGTGTTGATAGGGTTAACTACTACAAGTAGTTTGAAAGAAAATGCAATATATAGCACATGCGATAGTAAGTCCGATTTTAGTTGATCATGTATATTATTCGAAAACATAGGTTCAATATGATCAAGGAAATAGGACTTGCCTTCTTTGGAGTTTTCCTCGAAGTCTTGGTTAAAATCCGGATCTCCTTCGCTCTTGACACTTCCTGCGCAGAATTCGCAGAATTCTGGGTGTTCTGCAATTACGACTACGATCAGTAACGTGCTAGATTAGCGATGAATTAAACAACACCAACGAAAAACCAAATAGTCTCTAATAGGCATTAAAACATGATAGACGTGTGGAGCTCGATTTTAGATGAATTTCGGCGAAAGAATCGCCGAAATCGGAGTTGAAATGGATGAGCTATGGCGTTCGGAATATTTGTTGGAAGGGAAATCCTAAAAATCAGATAATGCTACTATTCCGTGGACTTGGTTCGCAATTCTGTGGACCGAAGAAGCTGTGAAGGGAGGGTTCACCGTGGACCCTAGGCCATAGACTCGGTCTATGGACCGGTGGTAAGCCGCCCGGCCGGTCCACCGTGGACCAGGGGCTGTGGACCGGCCACCTACCCGGGGGAAAAGGGCCCACTGCCCAGGGGCAATCCGGCCAGGGGATAAGGATAAGGGGCCGGTCCCCCCCCCCTTTCCGTGCGTTGGTTCCCAGAGAGAGAGAGAGAGAAAGCCGGGGAGAACGAGGGAGAGGGAGAGCCGGCGAGGGGGAGAAGAAGACCGGCGCCGGAGGGGAGAGAGACAGCCGACCGCGGGGATCCACCGGTGGAGCTCGCCGGCGACGAGGCCCAAGTCTAGCGAGCTCAGCGAGACGGCGCGGAGCGGCGGTTGGCCGGCGGAAGAGAGAGAGTTAGCCGGCGGCGACCCTCGGTGGCGGCGGCCAGGGCAGCCATGGCGTCGGGCCAGCGCAAGGAGGAAGGGCGCCCGGGGTTCTCGGCGACGGCGGCAACAGCGGCACGCCACTGGGCGGCGGGCCTGCGGCTGGGCGGCACGTCCCGAGGCGCGGCAGCGGGGCGGCGCCCGGAAGCTCCGCGACGGGGCGACGGTCGGGAGCCCGGCGACGGGCAGCACGCCGAGAGCTCGGCGACGGACATCACGCCGGGAGGCAAAGGGTGATGGAAGAGGGGCTCACCGGTGAAGGACGGCGACGGCGGGTCGGTGGTTCCGGCTGTTGTTTGGTTGGTGTGGGTTCTGCGTGGCGTGGGGAGGGCTGTGATGCTGGTGTGTGTGGTGTTTGTGCTGGGGTCGTGCAGGGGGGGAAATGGAGAGCAGAGAGGGCACCGGCGAGTGTGCCGGGCCATTTGTAGGCGGAGGGACCCCGGCAGGCCGGCATGGCGGAACAGGGAGGGGCATGGGTGGCTGGGTTGGACGGTGCCGGCCATGAGAGAACGGGGAGAGAGGGAGTAGGTGGTGGCCGGTGAGTTGATTGAGGTGATCGGGCACGGATGACTGATGCTCGGGGTGGGCTGGTCGGTGACCATAGGGGAGAGAGAGGGATGAGATTTGATGAGAGAGAGATCGGTGTGATCTGTGGAACTGATGTATTTTGAATTGTGAACTTTGATATGTATTAATGCAATTGTATTTGAATTCAAATTGTATTTGAATTGAGAATTGGAATTGTATGATTCAAGCGAATTGGGTTGGATTGAATTGGAATAACTTCAATTGGAGAACTTGAATTTGCAATATGGCTTTGGATTAAGATCAACTTCAATTTTAATTGAGGTTGACTTAATTTGGTCCTCTAGCTTTTGGTAATAGTTGGAATCCTTGAATTTGGATTTGAATTGGAGCTGATCAGAATCTAAGAGTGAGTTTGGATTGAGAGGCATTCAATTCAAACCCCCACCCAAGAACCGTAAAACCGTTGATGCATGCTAAGCAACCTAATGCAATGCTCATGTTTTAACTAGCCTTGATAAATCTTGGAACATCTACTAAACTTAGCACCTTCAACATGTATGAGTGTGTATGTACGGGTATACATACACATCCCTGCACCTGTTCCCACATATTTAGTTGTCCTTAAAAAATTTTTTAATTTGGAGCTAATTCTGCAATTATACCTTAAGCTAAACACAGGGTGTTACAGTTCTACCCCACTTAAACGGAATCTCGACCCCGAGATTCGGAAAGTTCATTGAAGAGCTCTGGAAATTCCTTCTTCAAATCTTCTTCACGCTCCCAAGTTGCTTCAGCTTCTGTATGATTACTCCATTGTACTCTGCAAAATCTGACAGCTGTCCTTCTGGTCCGACGTGTTGCTACGTCTAAGATCCTAATAGGCCTTTCCTTATACTGAAGATCCTGTTGCAGGCTCTCAACTTCCAAAGGAATCTGTTCTTCGGGAACCCTCAGACATTTCCTTAATTGTGAGACATGAAACACATCATGAATATCTGACATTCCCGCAGGAAGTGCCAACCTATAGGCCACTGCCCCAACCTTCTCAAGTATTTCATAAGGTCCCACATATCTTGGTGCTAATTTTCCATGGACTTGAAATCTTCGAGTCCCTCTGATCGGGGATACCTTGAGATAGACGTAGTCTCCTACTTCGAAGGTCAAGTCCCTTCTTCGGTTATCCGTGTAACCTTTCTGTCTGCTCTGAGCTGCCTTAAGATTCTCCCTGACTTTGGCAACCTGTTCTTCGGCGTCCTTGATTAATGCAGGTCCAAAGAGCGAACGCTCTCCTACCTCTGACCACAGGAGCGGTGTTCTGCATTTCCTTCCGTATAACGCTTCAAAAGGTGACATTTTCAGACTAGCTTGATAGCTATTATTGTAAGAGAACTCTGCATATGATAGGCTTTTTTCCCAATCCTTGCCGTAAGTAATCACACAGGCTCTTAGAAGATCTTCTAAGATCTGATTTACTCTTTCAGTCTGACCATCCGTCTGCGGGTGGTAAGCAGAACTGAAATCTAGCTTAGTTCCCAAAGCAGTATGCAGACTCTTCCAGAATCTTGATGTAAACTGGGGACCTCTATCAGAAACAATTCTGCTTGGTACTCCGTGTAGCCTCAGAATATTACCAATATACAATTCTGCCAGCTTATCTCCTCTGTAAGTGGTCTTGACTGGTATAAAGTGGGCTACCTTAGTCAGACGATCCACAATAACCCATATAGAATCATTACCCTTCTGAGTTCTGGGTAACCCGACTATGAAATCCATACCGATTTCATCCCACTTCCAAGTCGGAACCTGTAGTGGTTGTAACAATCCTGCCGGTCTCTGGTGCTCTGCCTTGACCCTTTGACAGGTGTCACATCGAGCAACGAATCCCGCTATGTCAAACTTCATCCCTGTCCACCAATACTTGACTCTCAAATCAGTGAACATCTTGGTACATCCAGGATGAATAGAATAGGGGGAGTTGTGGGCTTCATCCATGATTAACTCCCTAAGATCATCCTTATCCGGTACACATAACCTATCCTTGTACCAAATAGTGCCTTGCTGATCTATCCTGAATCCAGGCGCTTTATTCAACACTAGATTCTTCTTGACTTCCAGAATCTCTTCATCTTCTTTCTGTGCTTCACGAATTTTATCCTCTAGAGTTGGATGTACTACCAAAGTGTGAGCTTTTCCCTGTGTTAGGTGCAGATTTAGATGTTGCATTTCTGCCAGAAGTTCTGGCCTTAATTCCTGAACCTGGAGGTCATGGTTGTAAACCTTCCTGCTCAAGGCGTCAGCCACAACATTAGCCTTGCCTGGGTGATATTGGATACTCAGGTTGTAATCCTTTATCAGCTCTAACCATCTTCTCTGTCTCAGATTCAACTCAGACTGAGTGAAAATATACTTGAGGCTCTTGTGATCAGTATAGATCTCGCATTTATTTCCGAGAAGATAATGCCTCCATATCTTAAGCGCATGCACCACTGCTGCTAACTCCAGATCATGAGTTGGGTAATTCTCTTCATGTGTCTTTAGTTGCCTAGAGGCATAAGCCACAACCTTGCCATCTTGCATCAGCACACATCCCAGACCTTGGCGTGAAGCATCACAATAGACCACAAATTCCCTTTGGATATCCGGCAACTTCAGTATTGGGGTTGTAGTCAGCCTCTTCTTGAGTTCCTGGAAACTCTCTTCACATGCTTCATTCCATTCAAAAGTGGCGTCCTTCTGGAGAAGCTTTGTCATTGGCTTGGCTATCTTCGAGAATCCCTCAATGAACTTGCGGTAATAACCCGCCATTCCCAAAAAGCTTCTGATCTCCGAAACGTTGATGGGTGGAACCCAGTTAAGTACTGTCTCAACCTTGGAAGGATCCACTGAAACTCCTTCTGCCGTCAGAACATGTCCGAGAAATGCCACTTCTTGAAGCCAGAATTTACACTTGCTGAATTTGGCATAAAGCTGGTGTGCTCTTAGCCTTTCCATGACCACCTTCAAATGTTGTGCATGCTCTTCTGCACTTCTTGAATAGACCAGAATATCATCAATGAATACTATTACGAAGTTATCTAGTTCATCCATGAATACCTTATTCATCAGATTCATGAAGTATGCCGGGGCATTGGTTAGTCCAAACGACATAACTGTAAACTCATATAACCCATACCTCGTCACAAAGGCGGTCTTCGGGATATCACTTGTCCTGATCTTCATTTGATAGTACCCAGATCTCAAATCCATATTCGAGAAGTATATTGCTCCTCTGAGCTGATCAAACAGATCATCAATCCTTGGCAGCGGATACTTATTCTTGATGGTTACCTCATTCAAAGAGCGGTAATCCACGCACATCCTCTGACTTCCATCCTTCTTTTCTACGAAAAGAACTGGTGAACCCCAAGGTGAAGAGCTAGGCCTGATAAAACCAATTGCTAGCAACTCTCTAATCTGTTCCTTCAGCAACTCTAATTCATTAACTGGCATCCTATAAGGTCTCTTGGCAATTGGGGCTGTTCCTGGTAGGAGATCAATCACGAATTCCACCTCACGATCCGGTGGCATACCAGGTAATTCATCAGGAAACACATCAGGATATTCACATATTACTGGCACATCTTCTATGGACTTGACAGACAAGTTGCAAGCCATTGGGTTAAACTTGGGTCCTCTAGGCTCAAACTCTACCTTGACTCCTTTGTGATTGACCAAGGTGACCTTCCTACTTACACAAGCTATATTGCCTTCGTGCTTGGTTAACCAATCCATTCCCAGAATAACATCTATTCCATTTGAATTCAGAATTACCAGGTTTGCTAGAAACTCTACCCCACTTAAATGGAGTTTAACTCGGGGGCACCCTAGACGACACAGGATATTTCCCGCAGGAGATCGAACCAGCTTAGAGTTCTTAAGTATCACAGTATGCAATTTATGCAGTGAAGCAAACTTTGAAGAAACAAACGAATGTGAAGCTCCCGAATCAAATAAAACTGTTGCAAGGGTTGAGTTGACGGGAAACTCACCGAGTACTACTTCCGGTGCCTCTTGAGCTTCCTGTGCGTCAATGTGGTTGACGCGGCCTTGTCCAAGGTTCCGTGATTGTCCAGCTGGTCGATTTACCCCTCGTCCTGCTCCTGTTGTTGGGATTGAACGGGTTGGTGCATTGTTCCTATTGGCACTGGGACAATCTTTCATATAGTGGCCCGGCTGGTGGCAGATGAAGCATGTCTTCTGCGTAACCGCTGGAGTTTGAGCACTGCTCTGTTGAGACTGCCCTGGGTTGGAGCTGCGATAAGTAGATGCGGCTGCGCGGGATGTGGACCCCGAAGTAGGGTATTGCATGGTCTGCCGCTGCGGATACTGAATTTTCTGTCTCCTGTTGTAATTGATCTTTTGGAAACTACTGCCCTGGGGTTTCCGTTCAGTAAACTTCCTCTTTCTTTCTGCCTCTATGGGTGCACGAGCTTCTTCTAGTAAGAGGGTTCTGTTCATCAGGGTATTAAAGTCGGGGTAGATGACAGGCACGAGCTGAACATATAGACTGCGCTGCAGTCCCTTTTTGAAACGATCTTGCTTTTTCTTATCTGTGGATATGTCTTCTGGTGCATATCGGGAAAGGCGGATGAATTTCCTGATGTACTGGTTTACTGTCATCGAACCTTGCTTCAGGTCGCGAAACTCGTCAGCCTTCATCTCCATGATCCCTGTCGGAACATGGTACTTTCGGAACTCCTCGCAGAATTCTTCCCAAGTGATGGCGTTGGCATCTACTGGTGCTTCGCAATAATTTTCCCACCACTCGGCTGCTGATCCTGTGAGCTGATGGGCGGCAAGATTCACCCTATCTCGACCTTCACAATTGATGACTTGGAGCTTTCTAGTAATGGCCCTGAGCCAGTCATCAGCCTCCAAGGGGTCATCGGTACTGTCAAACGTCGGGGGTCTAATTCTCATGAACTCCGCCATCTTGTTCTGAGGTCCGTAACCCCTGTTATTGTTCCCTGCCTGAACTATGGCCTCCAGTAAGCGAGTTTGATTGGCCATTACTGCCACTAGATCATTCTCTGGTGGTAGAGGCAGTGGGGTCCCTTGACTGCTTCGGTGGCTTCGATGGACTTCATGACTGGGAGGAGAGTCAGCATCCCTACCTCCCCTTCTGCCTTGGTCCTCAGAGCGTCTTTCACGGGACCCTACGGTACTCCCGGTGTGAGACCGCATCCCGTAGGCTTCATCAACAGGGATCATCTGGCGTTGTCGTCGATGATGAGAGGACCGTCCTGACGATTCCATCTACTTTCTGAAGATAAGAGGGAAGGCGGGAACGAAGAATAAGTTGTAAGTATGGGGGTAAACAAGACAGGAGCAAGGCAGCCTTGCTAACATACGCAATCAAAGACGTAAGAAGAACAACGCCATGCAAGAACACCAGCAGCATATATTAAACACACCTAGGACTATCTCCACTAGGTCAGTAGTACAAAAGTTCTCGCTCTACATCGTCAAAAGCATGCTCACAGAGCATCATACTACAGGGTTATCTACAACAAAAGCTACAAAAGGATCTACTACTACTGCTAACTGGCTATGACGTGCTGTCCTCAGGCGTCGTCTGGGGTCCTATCAGCAGTACTGCCAGCAGCTGACTCCACAGGCGAGAGAGTCCCTGCTGGTGTCGAAGTAGTGGCGTGGTCGGTGGTCCTGCCCACGTCAAGGTCGTCGTCTCCAACGAACTCACGCTCGCTGGGGTCCTCCTCCTCAGAGTCGTCGTCTGGTAGCTCTATGTCTCCGTCCTGGATCGGCTCTGCAGGTGCTAAACCTCCAGTGGCAGCTGGGACTGGGAAAGGTCCGACCCGGCCATCTGTTATGGCCTCTGCTATGCGTACCGGTAAGAGGGGAACACCTGCGATGAAGATGTTCCGAGTCCGACTCGCAGGTAGACGGTAGGTACTCTTCCTTGCTGTAGTCCTAGTCCGGGAGCCGCTCATGGCGTGCCCTCGGTTGAGGTCCCGGGTGTGGGCCCTTACTGCCCTCTGCCAACCATCGTTGTACCTCTTCGCGCGATCTTCTGCATGTGCAGCCTGGACTCTGGCCTCGTCCAGCAAGACACGGAGAGCTCGCTCCCGTATCTCTGACTCTACTGCCCTCTGACGGGCACCCTCGAACAGCCGGTAGTAATCGTCGTACAGGTGCTCCAGGGCGTGGACGTACTGAGCTGTAACGGCCGCAGTGGTGTCATCCTCTACGTCTCCACGCCCGGCGTCCTCCATTGCTAACATACGCGCGCACCAGGCAGAGTACTGGCCCGCACTCGCAGGTAAGTGCCTCATCGGCCCACGAGACACCTCCTGCACGTGGAGCCCACAAAGGTGCTGAAGGGCCTGACTGGCTGCTAGCTGGTAGGTGTCGGCGTACCGGATGCCTATGCTGTGGACACGCCACGGCTGCAAGCTGGAGTCTCTCGAACAGTCGAACATCTGCAGGTACACCTCACACATCTGGGAGCCACACTCCTCATACTCGCGGCCAGTGTACTCGGGGCGCTTGTTGTACCCCAGGCGCATGCAGGCTTCCCACAGCATCTTGGGGAAGTACCGCACCTGCTCACAACGAACTGTCGTCCAGTCCTCGTCCCCCATCTATCGAGGAAAAAGGAGCAACTTAGAACCAGTATAACAAATTTTTAAAGATAACAGAACAAAAGGGTAAATATGGAAAAGTTTTGCTAAAATAGTGTTTTTTTTTTTTTTTTTTTTTTGGAAAATAAGCTAACGCGGGCAAGTCTATCCTAAGGTTACGTCCTACAGCCAAGCATGGCTCTGATACCACTCCTGTAAGACCCCAGTTACCGGGATCTCCTGTGCCGCTAATATCAGTCCCTGGATCAAGTAGCTGATACGCACAGCATAACAGTCGTAGTATCACAGTCAAATTTCGTACATAGATATAATGGATACAGAGTACAAAAGATTACAAACCACTATAATTTTACAAAACTGGCCCAGCGGCCAGCAAAAGTACACAGCAGAAGCAAAAGCCCAAGCCACAAGCAGCAAGGGTGCGGACGCGACTTGCGAAACTACTCTTCATTTCCGGCTTCACCTCCAGCGAAGTCAGGATCAGTTTCTTCATCTGAATGATAGCAAGAATGAGTACTCAAGGTACTCAGCAAGCCCTACACTACTTTCAAGATGTTGATAGATGCATATGGGGTAATTCAAGGATAAGGCTTCACGGCTTTAGTTTTAGCGTA
Organism: Phragmites australis; assembly: GCF_958298935.1. Lineage (NCBI taxonomy): Eukaryota > Viridiplantae > Streptophyta > Magnoliopsida > Poales > Poaceae > Phragmites > Phragmites australis. The sequence goes on along the minus strand of NC_084936.1, from coordinate 25,997,422 downwards.
AAGCAGTTTTATGCAAGTATACATTTTGCCTCATCTACCATTAATATTAAAACGGTTGAAATAGTTCAAAACAGTAGAGAGCTGTATCTGGGGCTTTTGGTCCTGGGAGGGGCTACACCTCACTCCGCAGTCCCTTTTCACACTTGGTACACTTCTAGCATCACGCAACTTCTGGCGGGTTAAGCCATGAGCTTCATCATACGGACATCTAGTCCACACACTCACTCATCAAAACACACGCACCCTGAGTCTAGTCAAGCGTGACCATGCCTTCGCATGTCCATAACCGCGGACACGGCTATTCGAATAGGTTTACACTCTGCAGAGGTTGTACAGCTTTACCCATGCGATATGCTCAGCCTCCATCCGTTGCAAGCGGAGGAGCGAATCATACCGAGACCTTCCCAACACCTTCCCTGCCGGGCTTTTCCACGACGCACGTCAAGGACCAGAGCTGTATGTTCCGAAGGCCAGCATCCCTTTTTAAGCCCAAGCCGGTACCTGAAACCTCCAAACAGCCGACAGGATAGTCACTTGACTGCTCGTTGCTCTCAGCCTCCTGGTATTATGCCCAACCCAGTCTGGTGAAGGGAGAAGTCCAGTCCTGCCCATACAGGACGCATGGTTGCACGGGGTGGCTAAGCATGACGGCGCAAGACTCGGTCCTTAAGCGGCCGGGCTAGGCATCTTCCTGGGCAATGAATACCACCATGTAACTCAAGCCCCCAAGAGCATCCTTCACGGAGGACCACTCTACCTGCCCGCGCCAAGACAGTTTTCACCCATTTTTACACATCACCTTCCATGTTCCACCCGACATCAAGGAATCATGGTATATGAGTTATTGTTGATAACAGTAATCTTGTCTCCGAAGAGAAGTGTTTTAAAAGCAATATCTCCGAGGAGACGTATTTTAAAAGCGACATCTCCGAGGAGATGTATTCAATCCTAAGCATGCTAGATATCAAGACATCGTCCATCGTTAATATATTTAACAACAGGTATTCCTAGGGTGATATGTATTCTGGATGATGACATGTATGGCATGGCAGTGTTGATAGGGTTAACTACTACAAGTAGTTTGAAAGAAAATGCAATATATAGCACATGCGATAGTAAGTCCGATTTTAGTTGATCATGTATATTATTCGAAAACATAGGTTCAATATGATCAAGGAAATAGGACTTGCCTTCTTTGGAGTTTTCCTCGAAGTCTTGGTTAAAATCCGGATCTCCTTCGCTCTTGACACTTCCTGCGCAGAATTCGCAGAATTCTGGGTGTTCTGCAATTACGACTACGATCAGTAACGTGCTAGATTAGCGATGAATTAAACAACACCAACGAAAAACCAAATAGTCTCTAATAGGCATTAAAACATGATAGACGTGTGGAGCTCGATTTTAGATGAATTTCGGCGAAAGAATCGCCGAAATCGGAGTTGAAATGGATGAGCTATGGCGTTCGGAATATTTGTTGGAAGGGAAATCCTAAAAATCAGATAATGCTACTATTCCGTGGACTTGGTTCGCAATTCTGTGGACCGAAGAAGCTGTGAAGGGAGGGTTCACCGTGGACCCTAGGCCATAGACTCGGTCTATGGACCGGTGGTAAGCCGCCCGGCCGGTCCACCGTGGACCAGGGGCTGTGGACCGGCCACCTACCCGGGGGAAAAGGGCCCACTGCCCAGGGGCAATCCGGCCAGGGGATAAGGATAAGGGGCCGGTCCCCCCCCCCTTTCCGTGCGTTGGTTCCCAGAGAGAGAGAGAGAGAAAGCCGGGGAGAACGAGGGAGAGGGAGAGCCGGCGAGGGGGAGAAGAAGACCGGCGCCGGAGGGGAGAGAGACAGCCGACCGCGGGGATCCACCGGTGGAGCTCGCCGGCGACGAGGCCCGAGTCTAGCGAGCTCAGCGAGACGGCGCGGAGCGGCGGTTGGCCGGCGGAAGAGAGAGAGTTAGCCGGCGGTGACCCTCGGTGGCGGCGGCCAGGGCAGCCATGGCGTCGGGCCAACGCAAGGAGGAAGGGCGCCCGGGGTTCTCGGCGACGGCGGCAACAGCGGCACGCCACTGGGCGGCGGGCCTGCGGCTGGGCGGCACGTCCCGAGGCGCGGCAGCGGGGCGGCGCCCGGAAGCTCCGCGACGGGGCGACGGTCGGGAGCCCGGCGACGGGCAGCACGCCGAGAGCTCGGCGACGGACATCACGCCGGGAGGCAAAGGGTGATGGAAGAGGGGCTCACCGGTGAAGGACGGCGACGGCGGGTCGGTGGTTCCGGCTGTTGTTTGGTTGGTGTGGGTTCTGCGTGGCGTGGGGAGGGCTGTGATGCTGGTGTGTGTGGTGTTTGTGCTGGGGTCGTGCAGGGGGGGAAATGGAGAGCAGAGAGGGCACCGGCGAGTGTGCCGGGCCATTTGTAGGCGGAGGGACCCCGGCAGGCCGGCATGGCGGAACAGGGAGGGGCATGGGTGGCTGGGTTGGACGGTGCCGGCCATGAGAGAACGGGGAGAGAGGGAGTAGGTGGTGGCCGGTGAGTTGATTGAGGTGATCGGGCACGGATGACTGATGCTCGGGGTGGGCTGGTCGGTGACCATAGGGGAGAGAGAGGGATGAGATTTGATGAGAGAGAGATCGGTGTGATCTGTGGAACTGATGTATTTTGAATTGTGAACTTTGATATGTATTAATGCAATTGTATTTGAATTCAAATTGTATTTGAATTGAGAATTGGAATTGTATGATTCAAGCGAATTGGGTTGGATTGAATTGGAATAACTTCAATTGGAGAACTTGAATTTGCAATATGGCTTTGGATTAAGATCAACTTCAATTTTAATTGAGGTTGACTTAATTTGGTCCTCTAGCTTTTGGTAATAGTTGGAATCCTTGAATTTGGATTTGAATTGGAGCTGATCAGAATCTAAGAGTGAGTTTGGATTGAGAGGCATTCAATTCAAACCCCCACCCAAGAACCGTAAAACCGTTGATGCATGCTAAGCAACCTAATGCAATGCTCATGTTTTAACTAGCCTTGATAAATCTTGGAACATCTACTAAACTTAGCACCTTCAACATGTATGAGTGTGTATGTACGGGTATACATACACATCCCTGCACCTGTTCCCACATATTTAGTTGTCCTTAAAAAATTTTTTAATTTGGAGCTAATTCTGCAATTATACCTTAAGCTAAACACAGGGTGTTACAACAATCATCCATAGGGAAGCATCAAATCCAGATCTGCAAGAAAAGGAGGGAGAGAGGAGAAGAGAGAGGGAGGAGGAAGCGTTGGACGCACACCGCTTGGTGTGGCCATTGGTCGTCGACACCGACCTTGGAGGCTGCTGAGACCACTGGGAAGGGTAAGATCTAGGTCTAGGATGGTTGGATCCGGTTAGCCAGAGCACAACAAGACAACCATCCATACGGAAGCACCGGATCCAAGTTCTGCAAGAAAAGGAGTAAGAGAGAAGAGAGAGGGAGGAGGAAGTGTCGGATTCGCACCGCTTGGTGTGGCCATTGGTCACCGACGGTGGTGTCGATGGCTTAGACGTTGAGATGGTGTCGCCCTGAGTCACCTGACGTGAGCAACGCGAGGGTCGCGAAGACCGCGATTTGGTTTTCCTTCGTTTCAGAGGATGATGTTATGGAAAGATTAATAATACCTAACCTCCAAGCTCTTTTTCTTTAAATTGTTGATGTTACAAGTTTTTAATAAATGTGTTTTTCCATTCCCTTCTAAAAAAAGTTAATAGTTCAGATGACAAGCTTTGCACTACTACGATAGAAATACTCCCTTCTCTCTTAGATAGTTAAACATGGCATCCTAGAAAGTGTGTAGTAAAACCTCTCCATCCTTGACCAATAACTTAAGAACCATTTAGACTGGTCAAATGGGCATATCACATTATATTTGTCGAAAAAAGTACTTTTTCATAATAGAGTAATTCTATGGTTTTGTTAATATTTACATATAAAATATGACAATCAAAGTTGCATATAAGAGATCATGTCAATGTCCAAAACAGAATATATCTACGAACCCAGAGGGAGTATGTTATAAGGATCAGCTGAAAAAACGATGCAACAGTGTGTTCATCTTTTTTCTTCAGAGGTAATTGCTTCCGCTCCTGCGTTGATAATGGAGGTAGAATAGTGTGGCAGCACACCATGTGTATCTGGCCTTGGTGACATCGGAAGAAGCATATGGAATCTATCAAATGGAGCAATCATTTGTTCAGTCCAAGAGAGTAGGCACCCAATTAGCCGGTGATCTGTACTAGTCCTAATTTAGCCGGGGCAGTCGCACATAATGGACATCGGCACATTTTTATTTTAGAAAATAAGATGGGCGCCATCACCACAACAGGAGGCGAAACACGCTTGATTTGAGCTAGAAATAGTCTCCTCTTCCGTGCAAAATAAAATACTAGAAATTTGTGTAATAATGTAGTGTAAGCAATCAAATTCAAAAAGAAAAATATAGTACACATCTAGATATGTCCCATCACACATCTAAGAAGCTTTATTTTTTCTTGCATCCCATGAAATGTCCCATCACTACTCCATCAGGCCATCACAGGTGACACCCTGTTCCCAAATTAGGTGGTAAGCCACCAAACGCGGCTCCTAGTCCGACACTGCTACCACACCTAAACTCATCCTGCTAACCTATACAGGCGAACGGGGTGAAAAACAGATTTCCGATTATCCGTTTATGTAGCTGTTCGAATATGGCCCATTCAAAACCTATTAATAAGAATACAAAGTAAGAAAATTTAGTCTCGTAGTATTATTAGGTAAGTGGATGTATATCAATTTAAATATTTAAGTTCTCTCGTTTTTTTAAAATAGAGAAAATGAGAAAGAGATAATATACTTTGCTATATTCGTCGCGTATTTTTCGCGTGAATATCCGCGTGACTTGCGACGCGCGGCCATGGCGTGGCAGCACAAAATTGCAAGTCCTTTTGCTGCTCTCCCTTTTTAATTGTAATCAATGTCATAATCAGCCGTTTTAATCACGATTAATGCCTTAATTCTGAGAGTAATTAGTCAGTTATGGAGGCAGCAATCAGTGAGCAATTTATGAGAGAAAACGGCTCCAAGAGGGCAGCCATTTCCCTATAAATCCTGGAGACATCCAGACTTTTGAGGATACATCTCTCTGCTCCATATTTTCTTCTCCACCCATCCAGATCATTGTCTTGTGTGTTGTGCTGCCGAATCTCACCGGCACTTCTCCTTGCCGTGCACAAGTTTGGAGGGTGAGCGGTATCTCCGAGCCTCTACCGTCGTGAAGCCCGCACGAGGGACGGCAATAAGATTTCTAGGCAGCGCACTTGCGCGACCACTCTGCACTGCTTCATCTACGATCTGCACGGCAGCGAATCGACACATCGTCAACTTCATCCCTTCATCAACCTGATTGTGAGTTCTTGATAAAACTGATGAATTTTTGGTACTGTTGCTTGCTGCTAGGGTTAGAAGTATGTTCATCTGTTATAGATTGTGAAATATGTCTTTGTATAGAATCTGAAATTAAATTTTTGCGCATATTACCAACAGTAGCATGATATCTAGATTATCTGTCTATTCGATACATTTTACCTGGATTATTCGCTTGGTCCACTGATGGAATACGGTTGAATCCAATCGAACCATGAAGAGGGCCGGCCACTTCACACTGATCACACCACACATAACTATATCAAAATACATCATCAGTATCGGTTTAAAATCGTCATCAGTGATGGAACCAACACTGAAAATTACTATCAGTGTCGTTGGTGGCTAGAATCGGTACTGATAGAGGACTACCAGTGCCGGTTCTTATCTCCTCAGCTATTGTTCGCGTGCGGGAGTTTAAGAACCGGCACCGATATATCTTCAATACTGATTATTATCGAATCGACACTGATAAAACGTTGTATATACAGTGTTATATAGTAGTGCGTACTCGATAAAGAACCCAGAGACCTTCCACTGCATCTAGCGGATCGGTTCCAACTGCCCAGCGCTTTCTTCTTTACGGGCGCATCATGAGAGATCTAGCTTAGCTGGCCACATATCTAGGCTAGTCACAGCTCGGAGTAACTTGCAGCCGAGCTGCCGACATGCCAAGTTGTCAGCCAAATCATGGCACAGCTGCGCGCTTTTCAGGAGCCGGGAGCTGTACGAGACGGCGCTGTAGCGGGTTGCTGTCTGCGCTGCAATGTGGCCGCTGGAGCGCTCGGAGCGCGAGAGCGGAGGCGGACGGAGAGCACGGGCGCGAGAAAGTGCAGGGGACCAGAGCAGACGGATCGTCGTGGCATCCTCGAGCGTCTCTGTCTGGATGCGCGCAGCAGCTTGCTGGTGCCTGTGTCTTCCCGGCACATGGGTGTATGTTTCCTGCACCGTATCCGCCGCCGCAGCAGCACTGCTCCGGTACGTGCCTCCTCGCAAGTTGCAATCCACTGCCCGTACCGTGATGGCCATTGTGCGTTGCAGACGAGCTCAACTCCATTTCCATGTCACTGCATGGCGAATCTACTCGAGTACTAGCATGCAGAGGAAACGTCATGCGATAGTTTAATGGAAAGTGGGTCTTATGGAGGAGGAAAGAGCTGAAAACTGCTCTTTCGACTTCAGAGCAGTGGCGGAGCTTGGAACTAAATTCACGAGTCTGGTGAAGTCAAATGGAATTTAACTGAATCATAGGGCCAAATTAATAAAATATAAGAATTTGGGCTCAAAATACACTACAAATACATAAAATTTGTTAAATAAAAAAATACACTATAAAATACATAAAATTTGTTGAACCACGGGAATCACGGCCTCCCTTGGCTACAACTATCCTTCACCCCTGTTTCAGAGTCCCACATATAAAAGGACTAATTGCTAGGATGAGCGCACGCAGGAGCGGACCCACCGTGGGGGCGAAAGACGCTGAAGCCCTCTATCCCCAACGCACCAAACCTAGGAGCCCTAAAAAAAATTTAGGAGGAAGAAAAAAAAATTAGGAATCTTCAAAAATACATTGGCATATCACCGACGGTGGGACACATTTCACTTTGTACATGTTTCCACTTATTTTTTCTGAACTTTAAAGTGCGCAGTGAGTGTATCGGACAAGTTAATGAGCCGAGCTGTACAGAATCCGTTGCTTGATGCACCGTTGGAGAATTTGAACGCATTTGTCCTGTGCGCTCAGGTTTTACGGGATCAATCGGCACTGTTGTGAATTCAATCCATGCAGTGCAGGCTGCAGGGTTTCACACCGTTGACCACAAAAGGAACTTCTACGAGATTTTTCACCGAAAAATCAGATTCTGATTTATATCATCCTTCTCTGATTCAACGATTGATACGTGCAACTGAGAGAAAAAAATAAAAACATGTGACATATATAAAAGAATTTTTTTTCTATAAGATTAGATCTTATATAATTTTCTTGGAATGACCACTCCCATTGATTGCTGTTTCCATGCGCATCCATGGGCTGCTCACTGACCCAGGAGGAAGTTCTATAGATGGGCTGGACCTCGGCCGTTAGCATATGGGCCTTATCAGACTTGACGAATTTTTTATTTTTCTATTTCAAAAATTAAAAAATTACCAAACTAGACTTCCGTTTGAAAAAAAAATCAAAAATAGGCTACTACACCTGTCTCCCTTTCAACATACGATAGGTTAAAAAAAGGCTAAAAATAAAAAATATTCTAATGCTCTCAAAATCCAAAACACTATTGTAATAGTCATGATTTTTTTGAAAAAAAAATGTTGTAGATGATGATATAATCTAGTTGTCCAAACAATTTCAACTCAAACAATTACTTTTACAATAAAATCTATCTTTTTTCTCATTGTATATATCATATTTTTTCTAACATTTTTTAGAGCTAGATAATAATATCCTCTCTACCAACAATTTTTTTAAAATTTTTTATGACTATTTTGATATTATTTTGAATTTTGAGAGCAATAGAACGGAGAGTGATGGCTTTATTTTTTTTCTTTTTTTTTCCAAACAAGCGTTTTTTATAATATTTTATTTTTGATATATGGTCTTAAAGTTCAGACTCTAGGCTCACGAGAAAAAGTTTAGACCAATGGATGCTAAATGGTCTAAAAGTTCAGAAAACAAAAAATGAGGCTCACGAGACTAGAGCTACCAGCATGTGCAGATCCTCCTCTTTGAAAAAAAAAACATTTGCAGATCCTTCTCTCTCTCAAAAAAGAAAGAAAGAAAAAGACACAAAATAAATATCCTTTTCTTCTCTAGCCAGCCACACATCAAGCTCTAGAGTGATCTACTAGCAGCATTACATTTTCCTCTAAAAAAAAAGTGCACTACACTACACTCTACAAACATTTGGAACACTTGAGAGCTTCGATTATAGTATCAGGAAACCGAGGTTGGATTAGGAAGCACCTTGAACTACTCATTTGCCTCGGAACGCGTGGAAAAGAGGTCGCTCCATTTGAGGAGGCTGCTGCTGTCGGACTGTCTCGGAGGTTGCTTCTCATTGTCCACACGTCGCTAACCTGTAGTAGTTCATTAGCTTAGGCAATGATAAATCCTAACGCTCACCAATGCCTGCATGCTTGTCGTCTCCCGTTTTCGAAATTTGAGCTGACTGCCGCAGCACCGCGGGATTTGTCGGCTCCCGCCAGAGCAAATCGAACTCCCTATCTTTCAAAAAAAAAAAAAAAATCGAACTCCCTGTACTTTCTGTGGTTAATTGGTTCCATGTACAACCTTGTAGGAGCATTTCTTTTCAGTTTATGGAGGAGTAGCTTTTAACAGAACCACAAACTTAGAGTCTAATTATTCGAAACAGATCATGTTGGAATTTTCTCTCTTTTATTATTATTTTTGATGGCAGGAGCTCTGCCAAATAATATACGCCAGATATATACTTCTATAAATATACGAGTTATGTAGGTTAGAACGATCTTCATCGTCCATTTAATTTGATCAAACGGTCACCGTACAGAATTAAATCTTATTTCTCCTTCAAAAATATATTTAATATCTCATTATTTATCCTTCATATCTAGACATCCAATATTTATCTTTTACACATTTCAAAAAAATTATTTAATCTCCTATTATTTGTCTTTCATACCCAATCATCTAATATTTGACTTGTATACATTCACCATCGAGTTTCTTCAGAAGGTGTGCTGTCTCCTATACTTTGTCCACAGCGTCGGGTTTCTTCAGAGGATGCGTCACCTCCCGTACTTCGCCTATAACACCGATTTTCTGGAGAGGGTGTGCCGCCATTCGCACGTCGCCTCCACTATCGTCTACCATAGAGTTTATCTCTGTCACGCTATCTTTACACTAAAGTATTTTACAAGAATTATTTTTATTACCAAATAAAATCGATCATTATCTTGATTTTCCTCATAGCGTTGCTACGGACAATAAACTATGTATGACTGTACTCATCATTCCTCTTCCCCTTAATTACATGATTATGATATGAATTTCGTGAATACAATTTTTTTATATTATATTCTTTTACTTTTCGAATTATTATATATTGTATTGATTACATATGTGTAAAATACGTGTGTAGTTGCTAGTAGTATATAGTAGATGAAGAACCTTCTGAATTTTCAAAGGAATGCTAAATATTACACGCACAAATTGACTCGTTTGGTGGCCATAATAGTCTCGAAATTGATAGGAAAAAAACTAAAAAGGTCCAAGTTTGCGGTCTCAAAGTCTCAAAAGTTTCCACGTAGGACGGTAGGAGTGTGTGACTTCCAACAACTCCGGAAGATCCTTGGCCGTTGAATCGGCAGGAACGGTTGATATTGGCCCCGTCGACAAGGCGAAGTGCGCCTCCCGCCACGCGGAGGACTTTCCCGTCTTCCCCGTTCTCTCGCGGCACGACACGCTTTCCTGCTCGCGGAGCCCACTGATGACTGGGTGGCATCTGCAGTTTGGCACACTACTAACGTTTCAGGCAAACCACTCACTAGTAACTGTATTATATTGATGGGTATGTTATTGAGATGCATGGCTCGGCTCACACCTTCACTTCAGATTTAATATTTATAGGTTACTATAATATGATTTACATATCTATTTTAATCTAGAATACAAATAAAATAACTCATCTAAATACACTATTGTATTTTTAACTTTAGCTTCGTAAATTTTTAAAGCTAAAGATATCCTGTTTCTAAAACTTTTAAAGCTGAAGCTCTGTTCGACCAACTATGTGTTCAACTTGGAGCCAAAACTGATACATCGTTGAGGCTCAGTCTAGAACGACGACCATAGATTGTTCCAGTTGTTACAAATGGACTGTGGGCTCCGAATACCGTCTTAAAAAAATAGGCGTAATTAGGTCACTCATAATGCAAGTGTCTTAGAGTGAAGGCTATTTCCTTCCAACTCATACGGATATTAGTATAGAAATTCTCTCTCCAATGCAAAATTTCTTCGAAGTATTATAAAATGTGACATGTCTATTTTTTCTATTGGTTCACAATTTTTACTTGGTTTCATGTAACACATGGACATGGACAGCCCTAATGCATTTCTTAACTTATTTCTTATGTTGGATTTTGTACTTAATTTATGTCTTGTGGAAGACACTAACTTTTTTTTGTTCTTTTAATTATTTGCTACATTATAAAAAATTATATGTGGCATGCAGCATGCTCATTTAATATTTAAGAAATAAGCTAAAGTGAAACATTGAAAGTGGCTTTACGATCACACTCCTAATGCCACTCCCAGTGCCTGAGACATTAAATAGTCCTCCATATAAGATAAAAGATGATGTGACAAGTGATTGAAGAAAGAAAGAAAAAGCTAGTGTCTTTTGTAAGAAACAAGCTCACACAAAATTCAATAGGAAGAAATAGCTAAGAAATGCATTAGAGCTTGAGTACATAATCCAAGAGGTAAGACATAGAGCCTGTTTGGCAGAGCTTCTAGAGTGAAATTAGTAAGAGCTCTGCCAAATGGTAGTTTATGACTTTCAACTTCTAGAGTGATTCTCTAAAATAAATTAGATATTGGGAGATGAAAAAACTAGTTCCCTAATTTGCTTCCCTCATATAATCTCTTTTTCCATAGAATTTATCCTAGAGAATCAGTTTATTCTAGAAAATCACTAGAGAAAATATTTTTAGCTACAAAATCAATTCACCCCAGCGAATCACTTCCCGTAGAGAATTTAAATCAGGAGGAACTCTAACAAACATGCCCATAGGAAAAACAATGTATCAAGGTAAATGTAGTTTCTATAAGTAATATCTATATTTATTGATCGGCCTCACTAATATACACTAAGCATGTTGAGAATTTATATTTACACTAGTGTCTAAATGATATGAAAGACTAAGGGATTATTTGGTCCGCGTCTAAGTTTACCACGTTTAAGATTAGTTAAATATGTCTTACCACAAAAAGTATAGCTAAAAAATCTTAGCTACAAGTGTGATAAAGTTAGTCAAAAAAACTAAGTGTACAATGTGTGGATCAGAGCTAACAAAGTGTGGCTTTCTATATTTGTAACCATCAACCTAACATCTACCACACTATATATAACATAATTAATCCTAAATATGGTAAATTTAGGCGTGAATCAAACAAATTCTAGGCATTGAGAGTGGCCTAACTAAACCACACTCGTATGGCAAACGATGCAATGACCACCAAACCCGAGGCTACTCCCAGCAGCCATCCACTAAAAAAAGTCTAATGTTCAAACATGGGTTGGTGGTGCACCTGGTAAGGAGGCCACAATTCTTGATCATTAACAATACTCGTTGACTCAAAGCCCACGATCCTCTTCTGTTTAGAATTCTCCATCCCATTGCCACCTCAAGTATTCTAACCATTAATCACCCATGATTGGATCTTGGCACGACGCTCTGCTTGAGCTGTGCTGTTAATCTGGCTGCTAGTCACTAGTCAGTCGCCTAATCGCCACCCCAAGCTAGAAGCCTAGAACCCTACTGCTGCTTCTGGTACAAATTGCACGCTGCCCGGTTGCAATTCGAGAACCGAGGAGGACGCCGACGTAATTCTGAGTTCTGACGAGCCATACCTTCAGGTAAGCTTTCTGAATTTCTTTCTTTCTCTTTTGGGGTCTAGTTCAGATGATTTCAGTTGTTTCGTAGCAAGGAGATGCATGGTTTGTGATCATGGAGAAGAATAGGGATAAACGAAATAAAAGACGTATGGTTTTAACTATCTTGCCTCGTTGTGTTCCAGATTGCTGAGAGATGGGGTGCGTCCCTTCCAAGATCCTGGCGAAATCAGGGAGCTTTCAGGAGACGGTGAGACACAGCTTCCAGAGGAGCAACGTGATCGAGGAGATCATCCTGTCCAGCTCCAAGAGCAACGGCGACCAGTTCCTGGCCCTTCTCTGCACGTCGAATTCGTCGGTCAGGAAGGCCAAGGAGCCCGAGCAGAGCCCACTACCGGCGGCGGCCGAGCCCGCTGCCAAGATCGAGACGATCAACGTGTCCGAACTGCTCGCCGGGCTGGAGGAAGAGAACGCCGCAGAGCAAGAACGGCAGAGCGATCGCAGGGAAGGCGGCATGTCACCTGCTCAATGCGCGTCAGATGGTGGCGCTGCCGGGAGGGCGAGGAGCTTCCGCACGGTGGAGGAGTTCGACGCGTTGGTGACGCAGAGCAGCTCGTCGGAACAAGCAACACCGGCACCTGAACAGGAGGAACGTAGAGCAGCGGCAGTGGCATCTAGTCACGGCGCGTCGGCCACTGCCATGGAGAGCAACTCGTCCGAGCAAGAGGAGGCCGCGAGGCAAGGAGAGGCGACCGGCGCGAAGAGGCGGGCGAGGGCGAGGCAGCTGGGCGAGCTGAAGGTGCCGCCGGCCTTCGACTTCTCCAAGTCCGGCAGCCTGAGGGACTGGCTGCTCCAGGGAGGCCAGATCTTCTCGCCCGGCTCCTACGTTACGCCCAAGTTCGGAACCGCGCCGACGGCGCCGGCTGACCACGAAGGTCACAAGGCCGCCGAGCAGCAGCAGCAGCAGCAACACGTGGTGTTCGACCCGGAGCTTGTCGCGCAGTTCGAGCGGGCCATGGAGCAGCAGTCCGAGGACGGGGAGCGCGTCCTGACGGAGATCTTGGAGGCGCTGGAGTTGGAAGCCGGGGAGAAGGAGCGCACGGCGGCGTTGGGGAGAGTGAGCGATCAGCCGGTGGCCGTGTCTGTGCATCAGGACTAGGCGGTGGTGAGGTAGAGTTGAGTTTTTGGATGGCTGTAGTGTGACTGTAAAATTGTCGGTAACAAGTGTTCAGAAATGGTTTGAGTATTTTGAATAGTTTTCATATTCTTGTGAGCATGTTCTGTAGGATTTTTATTTATTTTTTGGTAGATTTGTTTGCGGACTGTGAATTTGAGTCTTGTTTAGCATCTTCAATTTTTTGGTAGATTTTCTAGAATAAACTGATTCTCTGGGATAAACTTTATGGAAGAAGAGATTATATGAGGGAAGTAAATCAGGGGAACTGGTTTTTTCATCTCCCAGTATCTAATTTATTTCAGAGAATCACTCTAAGAGTTGAAAGTTGTAAACTACCGTTTGGCAGAGCTCTTACTAATTTTACTCTGAAAGCTCTATCAAACATACTCTATGTCTTACCTCTTGGATTATGTACTCAAGCTCTAATGCATTTCTTAGCTATTTCTTCCTATTGAATTTTGTGTGAGCTTGTTTCTTACAAAAGACACTAGCTTTTTCTTTTTTTTCTTCGATCACTTGTCACATCATCTTTTATCTTATATGGAGGACTATTTAATGTCTCAGGCACTGGGAGTGGCCTTAGGAGTGTGATCGTAAAGCCACTTTCAATGTTTCACTTTAGCTTATTTCTTAAATATTAAATGAGCATGCTGCATGCCACATATAATTTTCTTATAATGTAGCAAATAATTAAAAGAACAAAAAAAGTTAGTGTCTTCCACAAGACATAAATTAAGTACAAAATCCAACATAAGAAATAAGTTAAGAAATGCATTAGGGCTGTCCATGTCCATGTCCATGTGTTACATGAAACCAAGTAAAAATTGTGAACCAATAGAAAAAATAGACATGTCACATTTTATAATACTTCGAAGAAATTTTGCATTAGAGAGAGAATTTCTATACTAATATCCGTATGAGTTGGAAGGAAATAGCCTTCGCTCTAAGACACTTGCATTATGAGTGACCTAATTACGCCTATTTTTTTTAAGACAGTATTCGGAGCCCACAGTCCATTTGTAACGACTGGAACAATCTATGGTCGTCGTTCTAGACTGAGCCTCAACGATGTATCAGTTTTGGCTCCAAGTTGAAAAAAATCTTTTCCAGCGGATGCATGAGAAGTCGAAGACTACGAGCGTGAGAAGGCCCAATCTGTGCAACGTGGGCTGTCGACGAGGAGGAACCAAGCCCACTGCTCTCTCCCACGCCCGCACACCATAGAACGAAAAGTCAGGCCGGAGATCCAACCAGTCAGGCAGCTGGTTCACCCGTCCAACTAGTCGAACCGGTGATTTTTCATTTAGCAATATAATGTTTATTTCTCTTATCTTTTGTAAAAAATATGTAAGTTTTCTTCCACATATGTAATAAAATCTATCCAAATATATCACATGCTCCCTCCGTTCAAAAATAATATGTGTATTTCTTTTAGGCTTGGTATTCGAAGTTGAATTTTAACTTAATTTTTCTCACAAAATATATCATTTATAACTACAAAACCTATATAATACGAATTTATTTTAAATTATGAATCTAATTATATAATTTTTATATATTAGACATTCTTGTAATTTAATTAAATGTTAGTTAAAGTATAAAATTTAACTTTTTTAAAAAAATACGCGTATTATTTTTAAATAGAGGTAATATAACATAACATATGAGATAACACATCAATAATGCAACAGTATATTGTCTAAAGTTCCAAACTCCAAGTCCAAACGAATCAAAACCAGCTGGCTCGACACAAATCAGGTTCACTTGACTGGTTCACACCGGTTCAATTGCATGGACGATATTTAAGCTAAACCGAACCGGTTCTAGTTTTTTCCAGTTCAACGAGTTACCCGAGCCGAGGTTTTTTGTTCTATGCCGCACACCCGCCCGTGGGTCGTCGTTGCCTTTCAGGGTTGCACCACGCAACGGGCTACGGTTGCCGCGTGCGACTAGGCTCAGTACACACACCCTCGTCATGGCACATCCAATGTTTAGCTCGCCGGCTGCGATCCTGCCACTGACCGACGGAATGGTGGCTACGACCGGCCTCCACCCTAAGCTGGTGGCCTTGTTCTCCTCTACCGACGCGTGAGCAGCAGGGGCCCAATGATGCTATGGACGCTCGCAGGGGGATGGGATTTGTTCTCTCACAGAAGGAGAGACCCAATTCGATTCGGTCTCTAGACCATACACACGTATATGCATACGAACGGAGACACCCTATTGTTCTTGTGTTCTGCTATGAGTTTGAATTGTGTTGGAGAGTCAGAGAGAGAAATGCCATAACCGCTGAGAACGTTTCACAACACGTTATCAACACTCACTCTACCGCCATCGACGTCGACTATATTGTCTACATTGTGTCATCAAACTTGCCAGCACCTACACCGTTGTGTTCAAGATCAGATCTGCCTGCTACTGATCTACCGGCACCAAGCCCTACAGTGTGCTGAATCGTGTCTCGCAATGCTGTCAGCCGGCCATCGAGCCGGATTTTTTCCCTAAGCTGTTGTACATGAACCATACATACTAGAATACATATAAGAATAGTACACATGGTGGGGCTCACTAGCCACCATTGAAACCCTAGCATTCACAGGCATAGATTCCACTGGCGGTGATATCCCTGCACAGAAACACTCGCAGTGGCTCAAAGGCCATCGCTATAACACACGCACGCACACGAGACCCAAAGATCACTGCTCCAAATCCAACCGGCGCCGTACGTCATCCTCACATCACCACCGCGTGTTGTCATTGCATCGTTGGTCACCTGCCTCCTCTCACTTCACCGGCACTCGGCCAAACCAAGGCTGCTGCCTCTGCGTTGCATGCACTTCTCTCTCGCGTGTGGCGTAGGAGGAAGCGACCTTGTTTGACCGAGTACTAGCTAATTAATCGGGACATTGGCCCAATAAGCGGAGAAAGGGGCTGAAACTTTAGGAACATGGGCGGGCATATTGGAAAAAACCAGAAAAAAAAAGAAAAAAGAAGAAGGACAAGGCCGAATGCCCAATAGGTAGTTGGGCCGACCCAAATTAGAATTGGGCCTTATTTATGTTCAGGAGAAAAAATAGAAAATAAAAAAAACTAAATTTCTTTTTGCTAAAACCCCCTGGAATTTAGAACAATCAGAATAGGTTATGTGTTTTTACAAAATACAACCTGTCGGAGGATTAACTCCTGTCGCAGGGATCCCGAGAGACCCATTTTTAGAGATTCGGCCGGAGGATGATTCTGAATAAGTTCGTCGGAGAAATAAATAGAAGTGGAAGTAAATGCAACGGCCGGTGGCGGGGGATAATCGACCTAGTGCAAAGGGAAGTAAATGCACCGGAGTTTAGACAGGTTCAGACCGCGCAGGGGCGTAATACCCTACTCCTGTGTGGATGTAATAACTGTCCTGAGGAAGTCCCTCAAGGATGTTACTGGTTATAAGAATATTGAGTCTAACTAAGAGCTTGAGGCCCCTTGCTCTTGGGCAGGGACTACGGTTTGGTTCTTGGTGCTTCTATGCTCGATGCTTGCGGTCTCTTGGATGTCGCGGGTGTATCCTTGGTCGGATTCTCTTCGGTCTATTCTTGGTTGATTGGGGGGTGGTTTGTTTTTTCTCTTGTTCTCTTCTGTGCGCCAATTCTTTTATACACTCGCCGACTGCGACATGCCTCGAACGGGAAGGAGGGGGTACAAGTTCCAAGACGCCATGACTGAGAAAGGCGTCATCATTTTCTCTGGGCGAAGTGACCGGGGAGGTGGAAAACGCGGCGCACGCCCGGTCACTTGTCACCATAAATGCCCTGGCTACGGGTGCCATTGAGAGGGCCCACCGGGCAGCCACAGAGCTACCCGGCGTGCCCGCCCTGTCTTGTTCCTCTGCCACGGCAGGGCGGCAGGCGGAATACCTTGATCCTGGCGATGTTATCCCGAGACACACCGGATGATACGGGACGGGACCCGTGCAATTAATAGCCCCACGCCTCTCTGCCAAAATGTGGCAGGAACTGACACTACCGCGGGAGCAGTTGGGAATGTCAGATCGCGCACGCTCATTAAATACGGCCTCAGGCCTCTGACTGATTGACACCTCATCGGCGGGCCCCTCGGGGGCCTTTCCGGGTCGTCGGGGCACCGAGCGCTCGGGGGTACTGTTCACCTCCCCGAGCACTCTCTCCCGAGAATGCTTATCCTTGTCCTCGGGGCACCGGGTGCTCGGGGGTACTGTTTACCTCCCCGAGCGCCCTCTCCCGAGCACTCTTGCACGAACCTTCGGGGAACCGAGTGCCCGGGGGTTGCCACATGCAGCCCCGAGCACTCTCTCCCGAGCACTTTCACACTGACCCTCGGGGAACCGTGCGCTCGGGGACTGCTGCGTGCAGCCCCCGAGCACTCTCTCCCGGAACTTAGCTCTTCTGATTGTCGGGGGACTAGGGTGCTCGTGGGTGACCAGGCACCTCCCCGAGCACTTTCTTCCCGGTACTTAGACTCTGCAGGTCATCGGGGAACTGGGGTGCTCGGGGACCAGGGTCTATGGCCCCGAGCACCTTCTCCCGGAACTTAGACTTTCCTCACATCGCAGGAGGGACCTCGCGGTATGGTGACACGTGGCGGACGGCTGGCCTGGCCTCGGGACTCAGGGACCCCCGGTTCTTGATACACCGACACAACCTAAACTTTTTTTGGAAATAGAGCATAATACTTCATAATTTGCATATTGGTTCGTAGGTTTTCTGAAAAATACACAAAGGCCTTGAATTTTTGCAAAATAGACTTTGTATTTTCTGGAAATTGTTCGCAACACTCAAAATTACATAAAAACCGTCAAAAATCAGAATTTTCCAGGACTTTGGAATTTTACAGAATAACCCCTTGGGAATTAGTATTTTGTGCCTAAATTGTGCGTATATGGCATATTAATTTCAATATGAATTACCGTGTTTCTTTTATAATTATGCCTTATATTGATATTGTTAATATATTATGCTCTCTTGAATGCATTTAATTATCAAACATTATGAATCATGATATGTAATCTAAATATTAAAATATTGAATGATTACATTAAAAACATGGTTTAATGTGCATGAGCTCTCTTAATCCTGGATAACCTTAGACTTAGGACCCTCAAAGGGACTCATATTTCTTCTTGGCATTGTGCGAACTTTTGGGATAAACGAATAATGGGTAATTAATTTAGAAAACCGTTGAATACCTTAATTAAATCTAAAAAATGCTAGGAAGTGTCTGAGAATATTTTAGATTATCATCCACTTTGCACCCTACTACTTTTTACATGTAGTAAACTTATATGCACATTATTTTTATTCTGTAGAAAATGTCTGATCTTGTGAAGAGAGAATTGTAAACTTATACGCACATTATTTTTATTCTACAGAAAATGTCTCATCTTGTGAAGAGAGAATTTGATGGGCTTTCCCCGAATGGCAGTAATTATCTGGCGTGGTCACTTATGCTGAAATCCTTCTTAGTCGAGCATCGGGGACTTCAATTCTGACGAGGAGAGGGAGATGTGGGTGGAGGTGGCGATGCTTTGTGTGAGGCGAACCAAAGGAGGGCAGGCATCTGGGAGAAGTGCGGCCCGAAGCCACGGTATGGCTAGAGGGGGCCTGGCACCCCCAACAACACTACCATTTAACTAATAAAGTGTTAATCAGCACGTGTTAACTACAGTTCAATCTATTTTTTTTTTTTATCTAATTGGCCCCTCCATATTTAATTGGTCCCTTCTATATCTAATTCCTGGCTTCGTCCCTGAGTGCGGCCACCTGGCTGACGAACTTGGTTCTCCTTCGTCGTCCCGGCGCATCGATGGAGCGGAGAGGGAGGGTGATGGAAGCTGAAGCCGAGGGGCTTCGTGTTCATAGAGAAAGATGGGGATGAGGGATGGATGGGGAAGTTGGATTATTTTTTATTTTTAACCGAGATGCGGTCTTATCTTAATGCCCATACACATTGTGAAAACTAGTCCAATCAATAGGTGCGCCTGCTAATTACGGATAGATCGGGTATGCACCATCAAAGTTTTCTTAATTAGCATCGGTAACAGGAGTCTAAACATACGTGCGTGTCGTGCATGATTCTTCCGTGTACGTGACTCGGCAGGGCAAGTCTTCCGTTCCACAACCTGATCCATACAAGCTAAGGAATATCAACCATAGATCTTCTATATATAATTGGTATCCACAAAATTAAGGGCCAGGCGTTCTATGTTTTAAGATTTTCTAGGATTTCGTTTTTTTCATAGCATGCCTCATGTAAAGATTACCGTTGAGTTTATGCAGAAGCCTCCAATTAATAAATATAAAGACTGCAGCAACAAAAGTGCAAAACCAACTTACGCATGGTCCACGCATATGGGCCAGTTGGACCGTATCATTGTGGCTGCCCTCACATTCCTACCCGTCCAGAACTCCACATCGATTCGCTGCAACAAGCCATCAACGATATCCTTCTGATCCAGAATGACCAGATGGCAAACATCTCAAAAGAAGAAGAAGACCAGATGGCGTAGAATTAGAGATGCAATCAAATCGGATACGAACGGATATAGTTGATTTTATATTTTTTTCTATATTTTTTTCTCAGAGTCAGAGTCGATACGGATAGTGCTGGATACAGATATGGATGCAGATACTCTTGGTCACGAATACAAATCGATTTAGATTGAATATGTGACATGTTGGATGTGGACATTGTCGGTCACGAATATTTCTTCGGATATTGAGTAAAAACAACGGTCATATATATTATGATCACTTCACTATTTCACAAGTCCAAAATCCAACTACACGGTGAGCCAAAAGTATGAGAAATCATAAATAGGGACAAATGATTCATTACAAGTCTTGTTGGACAATGTGAGCCGAACGTAGCTCGATTGGCAAGAGGGTTGGTTCGCTTGCGTGCCCGCTCGTGTTCGAGCACTGCTCGATGAGGTTGTCTCACTGGGGTACTCGTATGCGTGCGCGTTTAGTGAGGATTAGTCGGAATGTGTGCTTAGGATATGCACATGTGTGAGTGTGTTGGGCGCGAGTGTGTGTGGTGTGCGTGGGTTCTAGATTATGTACATCCTAATTGTACCTTAAAAAAAAGTCTTGTTGGACAACACAAATGACGAGGCTTAACAATGTAGAAGCAACACATATCAGTAATACAGTACCAAACAATTATACAACCAATCAACCCCATGCCATACAGTGATATCAGTAAATAGAAAGCACTCGCACTTGCAGAGTTGCAGACTTGTAGTTGACAGTTTGACACAACCAGACAACCCCATCAGAGCTAACTAAAATCAAAACATACACTCATTTCAATATTCCATCACCGCCAGGTTGCTGAAATCCATTACCAATGAGGACACATTTTTTTAACAATCCCGTGCACAAGATCAAAGATTCATGACAACCATAGAAAGTGCCAAGATTTAAATATTGAAATCTAATCAAAATTGTCAGACAGAGGAGAAAGCAGACCTGTTCTTCATCTTAATAAAATTTAGTCGCTCTCGTCCTCCTCATAGTCCTCGGTCATCTCGTTCTCCTACAAAAATTAGTGCAGATCAGCATATGCCTAGCATATGGATATAGAAAACAAAAATATGCAGTGACCCTACTAACTACTAAGATGTAACAAACAGTTCTTGGACTAGCAAGACAGACCCATGTGTCACAGACAGGGGCTGAAGCAGTAACTCTGAAATTTTTGAAAATGTTTGAATGGACTGAAGCAACATGCTGTAATTCTAGAATTATTTAGTATGGATGACAATATGTGTACTTTGACATCAACTGACCAATGCTCATTCTGGAGCAAAAGCAACATTCATTACTTGCCGGTCTCGCCAATCTCGGAAGGCTACATGCATTACTTGCAACAATGCTAAAAAAATGGTGAACCGGATCAGATGCAAAGAGAGCAGATGGATAAAATGAAAATTAGTCAACTTCTTAGATTTAACATGTTAACACAATGAAAAATTGAACAGATTCAAACGATAATGTTATTACAATATGGTATCAAATCAACAAACCTTCTCCCTTATGATTGTCATAGTACATTCTTTATCCTCCGACTCCAAATTAAACTCATCAAGAATTGATGCTATCTTATCCTTAGAACAAGAAATTCAAAAATGGCATATGAAGTTAACAAATAAAATCAGAAGTTATATAAACTATTAATTATATCTTTCTTAGATGCAATATTCCAGTCCTTTGTACAAATTAGAGCCTCGACCACCTTAGGCTCTAGATGGGTGCGGAATGAACTAACAACACGCCCACGGCCACTGAAAGCTGATTCTAAAGCAATAGTAAACACTTGAACAACTAATACGTCATGAGCAAGTCGCGCGAGAACATGATATGTCAAATTTTGCACTCTTCCACTTGGATCAACCCACCGAATTGGTTTTTGTTTCATGTATATCTCCAATTCATCCTCATACAAAAACTCTTCAATCTCAACGTTGGCACTATCAAGTTTGTGAGAATCTACAGTAGGTACAGCATGAGCATTAGGCTTTGAAGATTCACATGTATTGCACAAATAAGTTTCGAACAATTTATTCACAACATCCATGTAACGACTAAGTTCACAAGCGACCCTCTTATTGTAAATCTTCCTCAGAAAATATTCCACTAACTTTTCTTGTATTTAGGATCAAGGAAGCATGACACAACAAGAGCTATGTTAGATTTTTTCTAATACTTGTCATATTTTTCTTGCATGGCCTCGGCCATAGAAGCACATTAATATCAACACTTTCACACCAATCTCTAAATGCTAATTTTATCTCACAAAACTTTCACCAAAATAAATTTGTTGTTGGATATTGACATCTAGAAAATAATATGGTAGCATCATTGAGTTTCTTCAAACACTTGCACAGTGACTCTGCCATGTCCCATTCGTCATCTGACAGAGCACAATTATCATATTTCTCCTTGTGCAAGTACGCTAGCCTTTAAAAAGCGCTCTTATAATAGATAACATGGCTTAACATATCATATGTTGAATTCCATCTTGTAGGAACATTCAATGGAAGGCCAGATTTATTATTCAATTCAAAAAATTATGCACACTTCTCAAATTCCTCCCGCTGCAATGTAGAGTTCTTCACAATAACAATAGTAGCTCTAATATTCTTAACTGGATGCAATTACTTTTAAACCATCTTGAGCAAACAAATTTAATATGGGACATAAATATCTCACATAAAAGAAAGCACCATCACATATCAAGGGAGGAGACTTACTAATCTTAGAAAGCATGTTAAGCTCCCTCACAACTACTTTCGCACATTTATCATTGGCTGCCGCATTGTCTAGGGTGAGAGTAAATAACCTCTTTTCCAGGTTTCAAGACATCACTCCCTTAATAAATTCACTTGCTAGTCTAGTTCCTGTATGATGTCCATTGACATTAATAAATTTCACTATTCTTTTTTGTATCTGTCAATTATCATCAATCCAATAGATGGTGATGCACATATAACCTTTATTTTGATTGGATGTCCATATATCTATAGTTGCAGAAATCGACAAAAAAGAGCTTTCAATAGTTCAAACAACTTTGTCTTTTCAGCTAAGAACATTTCCAGTATTTCTTTCCTAGTGATCGTAGGACACTAGAATGAGAAGCTAGGATGCATAGATTTGATGAAATCAACAAAGAACTCATGCTCAACCATCGTAAAGGGGTATTCAAGCATAACCATTGCCAAATAGAATTTTTTTCAAGCTAACTTCAGGATCATACTTAAAAGTCTGAACAACTTCACTATTACCTTCACCCGTTTGAAGTAGTTGATGTCCTTGCTTTATGAAGTGCTTCGATTGCAAATGATTCCAAAGGGACACCGTGTCCTTAGTGGATTCATGCGAGTTTTGAAAATACACTTATTGCACTTCGCCCAAATTTGATTCTCTATCACACCATCATCTCTCTCATGTGTCTTTGTGGACTTGGTGAAGTAGTCCCAAACCTTAGAGGAACTCTTTTTCTATTTCTTTGTAGCAGACTCTACTTCTGCAATGCAAGTCCCATCATTAGCAATTTCTTCATCAACAATAACAATAGGTTCTGCACCTCCTTCAGTGATTGTGGTTGTCTCCTTCACCACCAAAGCACTATCATCTAGTTGTGGTGGCTTTGGCACTGATTGACCCGTGCCAACAGTTGTAGCAGCAGTAGCAGGAGACGCTCCAATGCTTGCACATACACTCGCAGTTGTAGTAGTAGTAGCCATCCTAAATCTATTAAATAGAAGGAAAAACACATATCAATTTTATTATAGGCACAACATAGTAGAGAAGCATGAGCACAGTTTGATGAATGAAACATGCACAAACATGAAGCGAAGATGAAACACATTTAGATGAAACAAGAACAAACATGATCACATCTTCATCTATTACTGGAGAGAGTAAGAAGGTGATAGACAACTATTGAACCAAGCACCAATTAACTATATTTACTAAGAACAAAAGCATTAGAAGCCTTTTGCGACACACCACTGAACAAAACTACATGAAACAACAAAATATCCAAAGGATCAGCATACACCAATTCAATACAGTAAATAAATGCACATTATGTAACTAGGTACTCGCAAACAGCGCAACAATATAGCATCATGAATGATACAGCCAGAATAGAGCAAACAAGGGATGAAACGAGGTGAGAAGGAGAGGTCACCTCGTTGATGGCAAATGTCAAGGATCTGGCGGTTGCTCTTCTTCACCTTCTTTAGCTTGCGGAGGAAGTACCTGCACATAACGAAACAAGCTAAACCAGTCCATGTAATGAGGTAAGCGACGCCTTGACAATTAAGGCATCATCTGAGTCGACACCACCAAATGCAAACGGAGCCGTACCTAATCCAATGGAGGGTTGGGAATGGCGGCCCGCCACCAGCAGAGCCGTAGATCTAGCACTGCGCCACCGACCGAGTCGAGTCCACTATGGAATTAGAAGCGTTGGCCGCCTTCCCATCTAGAGGACCGCCTCACCCCTCCAGCCCCAGGAATGACGGTGATGGTTGGATTCAGCAGATGGATTCTGGTGCACTGGTGCGGATTGCTCAGATGAGGGGATTTATTTAGGGTTTGGGATTTGGGGAGGAAGCGGCTGGCGCCTGCTACGCCCCGGAGAGGAGAGAGGCGAGGAGCGGAGGAGGCACAGCCGTGTAGGGACGAGAGGAATGGGAGGCGCAGCCACACAGGAGAGGCAGGAGCGGAGGCAGCTTCTGTGCCCGGAGGCCAAAGCGGAGGAGGTGCAGGGACTGAAAGGAATGCCATGGTGCGATTGCTACGCCTGGGCCTTGGGGGAGTCGGGGGGTTGGCCTGTTGGATTTGGAGATCCGGATAGTTATCGGATACTCATCGGATATATCTGATAAAAATATCGGATATCCGGTATCAAACGGATACCGGCCTTCCTATATTTAGATCCGATATTCGATACTGCTATTTGAATCAGTATCCGATATCCAAATTCTTTATCGGATATCCGAGTTCTTCGGATCGAATACTGTCTGAGCCCCTTCAGATGATGGTTGATTGGGAAATATCCGTCATATTTGTACCCCTACACAGAACTACAGAAACCAAACCGCATGCCCGTACCCAAAGCTCTGTCTGTACCCGCAGAACGATCACCGACACCGGAATCTGTCACAGCGCATCGTCCGCCCATCTCCCTTTGCGAACGGCGTGACGCAGCCGGCAGGCCACTCCAAGCGTTAACTGTGGCGGAACCCGACAAGGCATCTCGCCTTGCGGATGCACGAGCCGCAAGGGAAGAAGGGAAAGGAAGCGGTGCGCCCGCCCGGCGTACGTGAGCGCGACCCGGGTAGTGATGCTCACGCCGTGCACGAGAAGCGCTACCTGATACTGCTACTTGCCTGTAGTGCACTCCTCTCCTCTCCTTTAAGGCAGCACCGGGCGGTTCGTCGGAGCAGCACGGCGATGACTTCCAACAGCGAGGTGAAGGACATCCACAGCAAAGACAGAGCCAAGACCCTCCTCAAGAACGAAGCCGTCTACGAGGTACGCGCGCGCAGCTCCCTGTCAAGATCTTCTCTTGCTTGTACGATGTTGTTTGTGAATTGTGATCGATTTCAGTACATGCTGAACACGATGGTGTACCCGCGGGAGCACGAGTGCATGCGCGAGCTCCGGCTCATCACCCAGCAGCACACCTAGTACGCACGCTCGCTTGCATGATTAGCTTCTCTCTCTCTTTCTTTTGATCTCACGTGATTAGTTTGTGCATGGATTTGGGGTTGTTCTGAATTAGTGGGTTCATGGCATCGCCGCCGGACGAGGCGCTGCTGCTGTCGATGCTGCTCAAGGTGATGGGCGCCAGGAACACAATCGAGGTCGGCGTCTTCACCGGCTGCTCTGTCCTCGCCACCGCGCTCGCCCTCCCAGACGACGGCAGGGTCGTGGCGATCGACGTCAGCCGGGAGTACTTCGACCTCGGCCTGCCCGTCATCCAGAAAGCCGGCGTCGCGCACAAGGTCGACTTCCGCGAAGGCCCCGCGATGCCCATCCTCGGCAAGCTGCTCGCCGACGTACGCAACAACCTCCGAATCTTTTGATTCTTGATCCAATTAATGGCGCCGGCCGTTGGCCTTACTCGCTCATCGATCTTCGTGCAGGAGGGGAACGAGGGGAAGTTCGACTTCGCGTTCGTGGACGCGGACAAGGGGAGCTACGGCATCTACCACGAGCAGCTGCTGCGGCTGGTACGCGTCGGCGGCGTGCTCGCCTACGACAACACGCTTTTTGGAGGCTCCGTGGCGATGCCGGACGACACGCCGCTCACGGAGGGCGACCGGGAGGTCAGGGGCTTCATGAGGGCGTTCAACGCCAAGATCGCCGCCGACCCGCGCATCGAGGGAGTGCAGCTCCCCGTCGCCGACGGCATCACGCTGTGCCGCCGCGTCGTCTGAGCTGCCGTCTGTCGCCTTGGCGCGCGGGGCGGGATCGAGTGTATGTTTCGTTGAATGAAGTGTGAAGGAATAAACGGTAAACAACTGTACATGACTGTGTGTATTGCTCAGTCTAGATTTGACTCTTCGAGTCCCGTAAAATAAATCAACTCGCCAGAAAATACTTCCAGTACTATCTTGGGAGATCAGATCCGTTGGAATACCACGTTGCCAGCGGTCAGAACATTTCTCTCTCCGTTTCTCACGATTTAACACAGTAGATATAAACACAAGAATACATGTAAACACAGATGTAAGGAGAGGCCATCTTTCTTATTATTTTTGTATATTAGATCTGTACAAAATTCTCTCATCTTCTTTCGTATATGTAGTCCTGCATGGAAGGAGTCTACTAAGAGTCATGTTTCAGTATGAGCTCACCTAACTGGACTTGCAAGTCGAGCCGAACCTTTTTCGGAAATTGGCTTTATAACCTCCCTTTGGACGAATACCATAAGATGCATATGTTTCATTAAAAACCTATAAGAAAACCTAGTGAAAAAAACTATTTTTGGAAAAAAGAGTACATATCATACGCAAGTTGAATTGCACATGTTGCCTCGTTAAAAATCTCATATGAGAAATCTTTAGGTAAACTCGCTATGGGAAAAGAATACAACACATAGCTTTCTTGTTCGTATAGTATTTGAGGTATTCTATTCTTCATGGATAGTTATCAATCTTTAAGATTGTGCAATAATGATCTACTTGATCATAATACTTAAGTGGTATATCATCAAGGTTGATTCAATTATCGACCATCAAGTTGATTCCTTCTAGGTAAACAATATAAATATTTTAAATCTAAAATATGAAGATCAAAATTCAACATGTATGCTCCCCCCTCACAACATCCTTTGAATTTCATTGTTCGAAATGTTTTAATCACATTTTTTTCATAAATGTGCATAACCAATGACAATAGCCGAGATAACCCGATTAGGGTCAGTTAGACTAGCAATGGAGGATGGTCAAGTACTCAATAACTCTGAGAATATTGATCGGATCTGTAAGTTCTATGTGTAAGTTTGGTCAGTTTGTAAGGCTGATCAGTTTCATTTTATAATTTTTCTAGATTAATTCAGCTGACATGGTTGTCTGGAATCTTTGCGTCATTGAATATTTCTTTTTTCTTGATAACCATTTTGTGAAACTCAAAGTCAAGATAATTTCTAACTTGCTAGATCTTCACCGAGTAAAGGAAAAATACCAAGCATATACTGCTCGATGTTCTTTAAATCTTATTCTTAGTGAACACGAGTACGAGTTGGGTGAAGTTGTTCTTTAAGCAATGATTGTGAGTAAGATAATCATATCTAATTTCTCAGTATACCAGTTTAAAAAAAGAAAGAAACTTTTTTGTTACCTGAATAGTGGAATAAACACTTCCTTGACTTTGACTGCCCACTTAGAATTATTTCTTCCTGATCGAACAGTTAGGGGCTACCGAAGGAAGGACATTCTTGAGTAATACTTAAGACATTTTAATCTTCTCGTTTATAATTGTCTTTGGTCTATCAAGGAGGGATTTGGCAAGGAGTCTGTAAGCGTTTGACAATGGGTTAGGTTCTAATATACTCGAGTACACACGAACCAACATGTCCATTTCTTGGTTAGATGAGTCGAGGATTTTCTTCCTACAAGTAGTAACTCAAGGACTAGCAGTTAAGTATGTTATCCTTTCACTCTAACTTAATTGTTCCAGCTTAAGCATTTTTCAAGAAGGAGTCTAATCAAGACAGGATCCAAGAGCACTCAACTCAGGATAATAAGAGACAATAAAAGTACATACCAAAGATAAGTTATTTAATTGTCATCAGATACATCATCATACTGGGATCTATCTACAATGGATTTATCTATCAGAGCACACTTGGCAATTATGTGTTGCAACTCTGGTTCATCACAGTTGAAGCCCTCATTAATCATCATCAAGTCGAGAGTGGGGTAGTAGCTCTTGAGGCAAGCTAATATAGTGGACCCGCACTCATGAGCTATGAAGGGTACGCTCACCACCTCATGCAGCTAGGATCTCTGTGTGCTCCTCCTCGATACGTGCAGTTTTTGTTTTCTCTTCCACCAGCTCGAGTTGGAGTTGTTGTACTTCACTGGTAAAGGAAAGAGAGACCGTAACCTCAAGCTCAGCATACCGGTTGTACAACATTTTGAAATATGCCACACAGTCAAGAGCGGTCTGCCTAGTAAAGAAGATGATTAGGATAAAAGAAAAACTTTTGAAAAAAAAATATAAGTAAAAGAAACTTACTTGAATGATGGTCGAAGCACTATCATCTTGAAGAGCTTGTAGGCGAGTCGAGCTAGAACTTCCAAAGATCTTCAATCATCTCAGCAACAACTGGCCTCCTAGTGGGCCAACGTTGAGTTCGCCATCGGGAGGGATTTCAGCCGTAGTCATGGCCACACCCTTCTCAAAGATGACTATCATGACCTCTTCTGTCGTTCTCAGGAGGACTTCATTTGGCTCAAACACTACAATGGTTAGAATAGTGGCAATCATTGTTGCAAATGTAGTGACGAGCTCTGGTGCCTTCAAGGAACTTTGGAGGACATCCCTCGAGCTCAGAGCCACGTGGTTATGAAGAAAACATCGATAAGGTGTATTGAAAAGGAAAAAGACTCGAGTTAGTAATGAAGAATGCATATTACCTCAGGGGCCTGATCTTTAGTTTCAAGGAAGGATCCACCTTCACCCCGAGGGAAGGAAACCCTAAACTAGCATGTCATACGCCAGACTCGGGAGCTATGATCGCCAGGATGGCACTCTCCTCCTCAGATCTCTCTTCTGGCAACTCCTATGTTGGAGGTGTTGATGTTAGGGTTGGAGCATCCTCTGCCTCACTTGGTGCTTCCACCAGAGGCACACTCAAGTCTTTCTAAATTTGTTCCTTGAAATAGGACCACTAGAGTCACAAAAAGTTTCTTCACACGACGAGGATGAACTTCAAAAGCATGAGATTTAAGATTGAGGATTACCTCAGGCAGAATTCCCCTGTTAGGAGAGGGGAAGATAAGGACTGCGACATCCTCATGCTTTAACTCCCAGTCATCTGTCACAATTCGATATTTCTTTTTAGCTTGGTTCAGGGTCGGACTCCCTTGGTCTGGGAAAGACCTTATACTCTTTCTCCCCCAACCCACAGCTTCCCTGGTCAGAGGGCCTTATCAAATCAGCTTCTGAGAGTGAACCAGTCCAAGGAAGAATTTTTAAGGACTAATAAAAATTAAGACTTGAAAGATAATATGAGAGACATAAAAAGGTAAGAAATTACCTTGATTTCCACTGCCATTGCCTCGGGCGGCAGGTCACATAAGGCTTTCAGGTTGTCATTCCAATTTCTTGCTAGAACCTTGTCGAGGAGATACTTGACTCTTCCCTTTGCAGTCATTGAGGAAAGCTCTACAAGAAGATAAATACGCTTAGATCTTACAAGTGTATAGTTAGAGATAACAAGAATATGACAGGCTTACATGCAGCATTATCCCTTTTTGGGTCATGGAACCCCGTGTACATCAACGCTGGATGTACTCAATACATCAATGAACTAATGTGATGTTGGGTGAAATCCAACGCCACGTCCCTAGCCGTTAGACAGTGAGTATTGAGGCCATTGATGCGATCGACGAGTATATGAAGTTGTTCGCTCACCTCGAGAGGATCTTGCCAGCAAGAACTTGGCTTCACCCAAATGCATTTGTACACGAGTTCGCTCATAGTAGAACCACTATTTGTACCATCTCGACCACGATGACCTAGTGTTGATGTCGATGTATTCGTTGGCAAGGCCTTCGTGAATATGGAAGTCGGAAAATCCCTCCACTCATGTAGCTAAAAATTATTTTAGTTAGTAGAACTAGCAGAAGAGGAGCACGAGTGGCCCCACCCTCACGAAAGCTTCGCAGAGGTGAGAAAAAAATGCTCAGCATAGTGATGGAGCTGGGGTTGAGGTTGACGAGCTCCATGCCATAAAGGGAGATGATTTGTTTGAATAAATCCAAAGTGAGGAGGTGAAAACCGCAATGAAAGAAAGCCTCGAATATCATGATCTCTATGATGTTTAGACTCAAAATCTCCTCCTCCTCCTCCGCTTGAAGAGATCAAACTCATGGGGGTGATCATTTCCTCCTTCTCTAACTTTTGGATGCGAGCACCCACATCTTCGAGGTCATCAACTCGCCATTGGAAACTTGGGAGCTGGAGGTTGAAGAGAGGAGAAAACTTTTCACTCAAAGGTGGAGGATTTGAGAATGCGAGAGCAAGGATGAAGATAACGTAAAGATCCTTTCCTATTTGTAAGGGATAGAGGTTTGACAACTATTCCATAATAGATGCCAGCGTTACCGCTTTCATTAGCATCATCCTTAACATTTCGAATATCAAAACACAATTTCCAAATGTCATGATTATTTTAACTCCCCTCAGAAGTCGTGCATTTAATGCAATATTCCCCAGGACGTAAAAAAGGTGATCCTTGGGCTTCTACAATCAAAATTAATTCCATACTAGATAGTTCTCTACAAATAGAATGTCTCCCCGACCTAACTATATAAGGAGGGGAGATGGTACATTCAAGAGGGAGTAAGATAAGCTGGAAGCTGGACAAACAATACAGAGCAAATATAGTCGGATAGAAGCAGAAACAATCTATTAAAATCCACAACAGATTCGAGCCATGATTAAATCCATCCGATAAGGACTTCGTGACTTAGAACATGAGAGAACTTGTTGGTATCCTTGGAACTAGATCTAGATATACCCCATTATAATTACCTTCATGAGATTAATCAAGACAGAGCATGGTGTAAGTATATTATTCTAAAGGGGCATGAACCTATATAAAATCTCATGTTTTAGTCTTCTATATGTATAATTGATGATCATATATTTCTACTTTAAACTAGCAAGCATGCACGTGGAATCCACGTGTCTATAGCCAAAGAGAAATACTAAATAATTCAATATATTAAGCATACTAATGTGTTAAGTTGCAACTATTTCTATTATGCATTTAAGGAATACACATAATTAATGATAAGATATTCCTACTTCAAATAAATAGTTGTATAATTGACTTTACTTATCGTTGATATAGAGCATTAGGAGAAGAAAGTAAAGGGATGGGAAGGGGAAGCATGGCAGCGCCCCCTCGCTGGCCTCCAGTCGCCAGGCAGCGATGGCCTTCGTGGCAGGAAGGCGGATCCGGGCAGATCTGAGTGAGTGAGTGAGAGAGAGAAGGGGGGAGGGGAGGGGAAAACATGGGTCCCCTTGCCGGCCTTTGGTCGTTGGGGGAAAAAAATACAAATTTAAACAATATACCTGAGCATTGAAATAGATAATATATTGGTGTATTTATGAATCTAGCATTCGTATTCGGCACACGGTGTGCCAAAAATCTATTTTTGGTACACGGTGTACCGAAAAAGGCATTTTCGGCACACGGTGTGCCGAAATACCTATTTTCTGATTATTTTTTTTTTGTTGTTATTTTATGTAATTGCCAAATATGGTCGTGACCGATTGTGGTTCGCTTCTGTCATCTGATATCGGCATGTTGTTATTTCATGTAATTGGCAACTTTCAACTAAATTTGAAACAATTTGCTAATTTAACTGTCATTTTATGCCAGTAAGTTGGCACTTCATGTTATTGGCAAATTTCAACAAAATTTAAAATTATGTACCGGTGTGTTGTCATTTCATGTAATTACTAAATTTCAACAAAATTTGAAATTATTTGCTAATATAACTGTACATTTCAAATTGCATGAGAAAAAAAAGCATGTAGTCTCTAAGGCGGTGACAGTCTTAACACTTAGGTATGTTTGAACATGCACAATATTAACCCTTGTATCAAGATGGCGGTGGAAAGTGACGACGTAAATTAGTGAAAAATGCCAGTTGTGCCAATCAAGGCTATCAGGGTAAGATGGTTGTCGTCTCCGAGGTGGTGGTTGGAAGTTGTGAGGACGGGTACAAGGAAATCCAACATCATCTTCACGGTCATCACGGTCCTCCGAAGATGGAGGCCTCGGAGGGAGGGGTCGAGGTGGCATGAAATTGTCGTCGTCGTCATCTTGAGCTATCACGATAGGAGCATGTCCTATTTTGTTGTTGGTTGGACACCATGTCGATGTGGTGTGTGAATGTCCTCTTGTAGTGTTCGTTGAACCTTCTCCTGTATGGCTGGTAGAATGTCGAGGCATTGGTGGCATGAAATCATCGTCCGCATCGGCCTCGTCATTTTTAGGTAGAATAGTAGAGAGTGCTCTTGTACCCCTTAGGTTCACTGATCTTCGTCGTCTTGTACGCAAACCATGTATCACACCCCCCGCCGAAGAGCATATGCATCACCAAGAAGTGTGGGATTTCTTTGTTGATCAACTTTGCGTCTTCTGGGAATGCCTAACGTAGAAGAGGAGCATTCGAATCAATAACTATAAGATAAGTAGGGTGACCAAATAGAAAATGACGAACCTGTATGTGGGATGCATACTGATTGGGCAACATCGTCATCCTTCTTTGCCTCATACAGAAACCTAGCACAAAAGAATGGTCGGCTAGTTCGCACACCCTGAGGTATATTTGGCGGTGCTCGTGCAAGAGGGCCCTAAAGTCGTCGGTTGTTACATGTAGGAGCGGAACGGTCAACGCAGAATAGGGTGGTCTTGGATGCAATTTGGACACAACTTGAATTAGGTTGCTCTCATTGAAGGGATCATCCTTCCCTCCATACACAACCTGCAAGGAGGCATTTAATGCTATATCGATCGTTGTAGGTGTCCATGAATAGCCTATACTAGAATATCCTGCCATATATGTATTGGTCTTTGACTGCAACATTTTTGCTCTGCACCAAAGCACGAATCGTTGGTTATTTAATAAACATTAAATAGGTATGAAATATCGTAATTGATATATACAAATGCTTAATAAGTAACTCATAAATAAGTTATGTGTCCTAATTATTTGACAAAAATTATGTAAATTAAATGTAATTACTTTAACACTGCAGTGCATAAGGTATAGTACAGATGAGTACAGAATATAGTGAATAACACATATGTTAGTAACAAGTGCAAGTGCATGGAACTACTGCACTGGCTCTTTAACGACGATGACGCCGCACGCAATCCCCAGGAGTGTAAGCGTCGGGTGGGTGTGTGGCCCTCATCCCAGCGACTTGCGCTGGCCCCTTCCACGTGTTCCCTTGCTCGTCATCTTCATCGCCGTGTGGTGTTGCACCTCCACCGAACGTGTATCCAGAACCGCTAACTCGGCCCTGCATGTACCAGGGTATAGGATCCTCATGTGGGAGTGTGGATGCCAGTAGTACGTGCTCCGATGGAGTCTGGAATGCCAAAGTCTCATCATGTTGGTACCACTGTGAACTCCCAGGTGCATCGGGATATTAGAGGTACTGGCCGCTGAGTAGCTCGGTGAAGTTGTCTGCCTGCAATGCAGCAGCCCAGTCAAAATCTTGTGTGCCACTCCAGGTTGGCATCTGTTGCATGCAGTCAATGATGTCCTCATGATGAGTTGATACTACTGGTGGAGGTGTCTGTGTAGTCTGAGGAGGTTGTGTCCACTAAGAGGGTTGAGAACCCAGTGTACACTGCTTGGGAGCAGGAGCCTTCGTGAACTCCTCAGCTTCAGCACATGAATGTGTCACATGATGGGTCGCAGACAAAGGTGCCTCTCATGATTGTGCCTCACGAGCACTGGACGAGCGCCTGCTGTGGGAGGCATGAGACGGGTCCATGGTTGGTACGTCGTACCCCCTCGAACGCGGGGCACAACCACCTAGACCACGTAACGTGGACAACAAGTGAGACCCTCTCATCCTCATGTAGTCTTGGAGAGGGTTCCGATCCCTCCGCGTTGATGACCCACTTGCTTCCCTACATGCTTGCTCCGCCTGCGTATGCATTTCATACCCCGCTTCGGTCTGTATTTGTTGAGGGTCATGTCAGTAATACAGATGTATAACTAATGAAAATCGTTAGAAGTACATCATCACTTACCATCACATGAAGAAGACAGGCATAATCCTCGGGGAAGGGTCTGGGGGCTGGCGGTACATTTCCGCTGAGTAAGGTGGCATGCGTGCGGGAACGGTACCACAAAATGTACTCCCAGTACATGCCGTCGTCGTACTGTCCCGCAGGCATGACGACATCCACTGCGCCTGACTCCATCCACCTGTTTATGTGCTTCACATTAATCTCAGACCAGTCGTGCTTGCATGTGTTCCCTTGTGCACTCCTCTTGTACGTGACATAAATAGTTATAATTTCATAACATGGATCACCTAACGTAATAATGGTACGTACAATAACACACTTACTTGTACACCCGACCAGCGTCTCGTGGGGGAGGTACTGGCACCAATTATCGGTGACTGAACTGCCTCTGTACACACTCAGGAGAATACACTTCCACATTGTTCATGTACAGCAAGAAGCATCTGGTCATCCATAAGTCCGAGTCACGAAAACATCACGAAAACAAGAGGATGCGATGAGGCCTCCGGACGCAATTTCGGCCACTCGTTCCATACGCCATGGATTTCAATCCACGAGATCGGCGCTGAGGACATCCAGGTCACTTATCACCTGGGAGTAGTTACCATGGTCTTGCTGGTGAGTCCATCTCAGCTTGGCATGAATCCACCGATACCCCATCGTAGGTCTCATGTCTTCGGCAACGCCATCGGAGATGGGGACTGGATAATAGGTCTTGCTCACCCACGGTCGATAAACTAGGAGGTACTCCCAGCTCCAGAGCTGTAGAAGGTGTAGGCAGCTAGAATTGAGCCCATCTTCTTTGATCGCTGGGTTGCGGCACACAATCCTTTGTATGTAGTAGCCAACACAGCATATCCCCAACTGTAAGATGTCGGCTCGTAGGGACGTAACGCGAGCTGACCCGGTAACCATACAATATGAGGAAGTACATAATCATCTGTCGTGTTGCAGAACATGATGCCTCCCAGCAAAATGTACAAGTACACCTCGTAATACTGTATAATTGTAGCCCCGTCCGCATTTGGTGAGCAAGAACCAAACTGTGGTAGCCCATGAATCCATGACATGGAGAGCCCAACATCCTTCATGTCATATTGCACAGCAAACCTACAAGATCTAGAGACTCAATGAAGTACGAACAACACTAGAACATATGAAGTGCTTTACGTAACCAATAATTACCTATCCTGAGTATAATTCTTCCACTACTCCTTTGCTGGTCATGAAAGTACTAACGGGGTGCCCCTGATTGGCAGCACAGTCAGCATGACCATGTCCCGTAAAGTTACGGTCATCTCTCTACGAGGAAAATGAAACATGTGCATCTCAGGATGCCAGCGGTTGATGGGGCCTGTGAGCAGTGACACCTCAAGTAGAGGGAGGGAGTCCTGCCACCGCCCTCCATGGAAGCTCCGGCCATCATGAGAGCGAACAGTAGTAGTCCTGCCTGTGCGAGTGGCTTATGGAATTGAGGGTCTAACTCCTTAAGCTTGCGCACACTCCTAGAACGCAACGGGACCAACTGCAAAGGTATGCAATACATTTATTGAGTAAGTACCAAGTTATCAGGGCAATTGAAAATCATGTATTATCGTTGTACCTGTTGCCCTGCGAAAATTATCCTTCCCCTGTGGTTCTCGTTGTACCATAACTGAAGAAGCTCGGGAAGGTGAACGTGAGCCATGCCAATAATTTCAAGCCTCACCGTTCAATAAAAAAACAACGTAAGACAACAGCTATTACAAAATAGGTACAACAACTAATAGGTGCATAACAAATTACAATACAAACCATGTCTGCAATTAACTTTATAAAACAAACTTTTGCAACAAATCAAATACATTCCAGTTCTATCATAGCCTGATAGTTTACCGTCGAGTCGGACAAGTCCTCCTGTCACGGTCAGATTGTTTGCATATTTTGCATCTACGTAGTCCATCAACATCATCTGCTGCATCCATGTCACCTTGCAGCCTCGTGGCTCTAGGTCTTCCAGGATCTATGCGTCGTGCTCTGGGATAAGGTACCCACTTAGACCCCTCGATTGCTTTGTAGCTACTTCCGATGTTGAAGGAACACATCTTTGGAAGCCATGTGCTCCTCAATGCATCGATCGTGAAGTAGGGTGATACGTATTGTGATCCGTCGTTGCCGCCCATGTTCCTGCAAGCGGCGAAGACATGGGAGCACGGGATATGATGCAATTTTGGCTTATTGCATGTGCACTTCACCTCGTGAGGACCGATTTGACATTGTTGCACGGTGTCCCCCGTGCTGTACCCTAAAGTGTACCGGCAGTGACACATTACCTCGAATTCATTGTTGGCCCGGTCGTAGATCCTAGTCCGATGAAAGTGTGTCTTATTCCTCCTTCTGGATATGATTTCCTCCACCTTAGGTGCAAACCGCATGCTGCACTCCATTGCAGCTATACCACGGTCTCAAAAGTAGTCAGTCGTTCTATATAATATGAGCTCAATGATAACACACAACGGGAGGCCGCGTACACCTTTTAGGACATTGTTGAACGCCTCTGTTATGTTCATTGTCATGATCGTATACCAAATATGAGAGACAACAATTTTAGATGGGATATTTGCATAGCCAAAAGTAAAATACGATCATTGAAACACTATATTCTAACCTGGCACCGTGAGTGTCATGGATTAGGGCCCAAAGCTCCGCTGACTTTTCCGCTATCCACTGTCTAAACGTAGCACGTGAACGGCTAATGATGGTTTGGCCCCCCACCATTTACGTCCGCAGATGATCCTCCTGTGCTTCCTGCTCTGCCATCATCTTGCAAATGGTCTTATTTAACTCTCGTCATATCTCATTGAACTTCACCTGCTGGTTCTGAAGACACGACCCTTTGAACGTCTTTACAAGACCCTTGTTGTGGTACCTTGAGTACAAGTTCGCACCCAAGTATCACATAGACCACCTTCTCTCCACATCAGACCATGAAATGGAGTAGTTTGTGCTGTCATGCAGCACGTCCAACGCATGCAAGAGGTCCTTGTTGCGGCCTGAGATGATGCAAACTCGTTCTCTATTGCCAACGACACATGTCCTCACCAAGGTGAGGAATCACAGCCAACTATCATTGTTCTCACTCTCAACCATTGTATACGCGAGAGGAATGATCTGATTATTTGCATCCGCCGTCATCGCGTTATAAGGTTACCATGGTACTTGCTGCTAAGAAATGTGGCATCCACACATACAACCGGTTTGCAATGTCTGAAAGCTTCGATGCATTGGACAAAGACCAAGAAAAACCTAATGAGGTATCGGTCAGTGCTGCTGTATGACACATCCTCCAGCTTAATCGGCTCATCCGCCATGGCCCACCGGGTCCCTAGATTCGTCATGGCAATCTTTTGCAGCAGCATCGGGGCATAGTTGTAAGACACTTCAAAACTTCCAAACAACATCTTCAACGCCTTCTGCTTTGCTCGCCACGCGGTGTGGTAATTGATCAGCATACTCGTCTTAGTCTGCACCTCCTCCATAATGGATTTTGGCGACAAACATATGTTCGTGGATCACATTCCTAACACCCTCTTCGCTGCATGTATGTGGGGTGTGTCTACTCAGCACAAAATAGTTCTCGTATTTTGGCTTATGTACTCGTATAAAGTAAGGACAATTCGGGTGCTTGATACACCTGACCTCATACTCAGTAGGGTTAGACGAGCGCACTTGTGGTCCCTTCTTGTGATTACAGCATAGTTGCTGATAAAGTGGATGACCACCTCCCTGTTCTGAAACTGTTGTCCCACCTGGATGTCGCTATCCTAATATCCCTAGTTAGATAGGGTGTTATACTCAATGATAATACAATTTAGCAGCCCAGCACCATGAAAGTACTGGATCGTCGGCACCGGGTCATCGGTTGTCAGCACCTTCTTCATCCCCGTTACCACCGGCTTCATCATCCATGCATCCTGCATCTACCTCACCATGGTCCACTTCAGGTCCCTATGTACCGGAAGTGCCCTCTCCGACATGCCCTCCCTCCTTATCATGCATCACATAATGGTCTGATCCTTCCACGCTAGGCACCGCTTCACCTTGCACCAGTCGTGATACTATGTTTATGTATACCCCTATTTCAAAGTTCTCCTCTAATACCTTGTGTGAGTACAAAGCTCATGCATTGTTCCTTCTCAAATCGAACAACGTATGGACAATGACCGAGCTGTTTGGGATAAGCCGTGGCCGCACACCCTCTAGGACAACATTGTAGGACTGCTGGTTCACACGCAAAATGCTCATAACATGTGATTTTAAGTCTTCTAGATCAATAAGTAGCTCAACCATACTCTCTACGTGCTAACAATTCTGAATTGATACAAGTCTCCTATGCAAAACAGCGAGACATTCTTCATAATAAATATGTATAGTCATAGTGTCTCTACTAAACAAACGTAAATGGTCAAATAATTACTTAGATGTATGTACTATAAACAGCTAATTACGCCCCATACATTATCATAACTCCGGTTATCATGCTTATCGCGGGATCAAAATTATGGTTACACTATGGTAGATTCTGTTACGAGATCATGATTATTATTACGAGATCATAAATTATGCAAATATTATACCTACTGTAATTTATCAACTTAATACCATTTAACCAATGTATTCGAACGGAATAAATACTCTACTTACTCGAATTATATTTTCTAATCTGAATATTAAGTACATACATAATCTACGTACTTACTATTACGGAAGGCAGTCCTCTCCTCGCGCTGCTGCTCTACTCCTGCTCACGCTCGACTGCTGCTGCACTACACCTGCTCGCGCTCGACTGCTGCTCTGCTCACGCTCGAGTGCTGCTCTGCTCGCGCTCGAATGCATCTGCCTGTATGCGCTACGAACCAATTTATAGCTTCCCTCACCGAATCTTGCATGCAGAAGTGCAGCCGACCGAACGAATAAAGGGCAAAGCGAAAGCGAAAAAGTAAAGCGTGACATGACGTGATGTAACGGCACACGGTGTACGAAAAAGTGTATTTCGGCACACCGTGTGCCAAATACACACTACTACCTGTATTCGGCACACGGTGTGCCAAATACAGGTGATTTTCAGCACACCGTGTGCTGAATACAGCCAACAGTGCCGTATTCGGCACACGGTATGCCGTGTACCGAAAATGAATTTTTAGCACACCGTGTGTCGAATACGGATGTTAGATTCATAAATACACTAATATATTATCTATTTAAATAAATACGCTCAGATATATTATTTAAATTTGTATTTTTACCGTCGTTGTGCGGCGATGGCCTCTCCGGCAGGCAGGCAGATTTGGATTTTGGACAGATTTGATAGGGAGGTAGGGGGAGAGACCGAGAGAGCGAGAGCGACAAGGAACTAGGGAACAAACTTTTC
Organism: Phragmites australis; assembly: GCF_958298935.1. Taxonomy (NCBI): domain Eukaryota; kingdom Viridiplantae; phylum Streptophyta; class Magnoliopsida; order Poales; family Poaceae; genus Phragmites; species Phragmites australis. Next base: position 25,957,743 of record NC_084936.1, on the reverse strand, counting down.
TCTTTTTTATAATCGGAGGAGGAATCAAACAGGTATCGTTTAGTGGTGATGGGGCCAGAAAGGGACATGTGAGAGGCAACCGTGGTGTGCGAGCGAGCGCGCCAGCGTGCATTCGCGAACGAGAAGTTTGGCCTTCAATCTCACCTTGTGTGCTAACGTGGACTAGTGGGAGGTTTAGATAGTGGCTCACGTACGAACGTTGGAATTTTTCTTGTGAAAACGTTATTAAAATTTTCGTTTATGTGGATTTCCTTTTTCCTCGGAAATTAATTGGGAAACAAAATAGACATTGGCTGTACGTCACGTGGAGAGGGAAGGGGATCGTGGAATTGATCCTCTCCACGATCGAGCTAGAGACGCGGTCGCCGTCCGGCTTCCACGCCCGTGACGCTCGAGAAGGGGAGCTCCTCATGCTGATCGAGAAAAGAACGGTTCCCATCGTAGAAGCTCCATCTCGCAGTTGAGCGCTGCTCCAGCGTCTCGTGGCGGTACAGGTTGGGCCTGACTGGTGCTTCTACTTGAGGCGTGTGCGCTTGCCGGCGCGCATGTTTTCCCTTGGTGTTGTTGTGCTGCAGCTCCCAGGCCTCAAGCTCGTCGGGCGGCTTGCCACCGACGGCGACAACGGTAGGGGCATAAGACCATCTTTAAGAATTCTTATTAGGGATTGAATTTTTTTTTTCGAAAGTATTTTCGTTTCTTTCGACGCTCTGACAATTTTACTTCACGATTTACGTTACGTAGTAATTTTTAAAATTATTTTTTAAAATAAAATTCTCTTCTTTCTTTTTACGAATCCTTTAAAAAAATTATTAAAGATAAAAAAAAATAAAAAAATAAAAATAAATAGAAAAATCAATAAGTGAACGAAATCAAGAAAATATAGTTGAAAATAATATAATTTGTTCGGGATAGCGACTCCGTCCTTCGCCACCACCCGGCGACGTCCAGTGTCGTCGCACCGTGAGACTAATCTCCTTTATTTCCTATTTACAGCTGGCGTTCTGTTTTACCGAGAATACTAGTTTGCAGCAGTACTCGGTGGCTGTTTTCTGATCCTGCTAGTTTCGGAGCTTGTTAATCTAGATAAGTTGTCGTTTACTCTCTGAAATCAGTCAGCTGCTATTTTGTGTCTATCTAGATTATAGCACTCGGAGTTGTAGAACCTGTTTTTATGCTTGGTTAGTGGTAACTTAGTAATTCGTGTAATATTTTCTATTGGTAATTATCTTATTTGTTTCAATTACTAGCACCTGAGGAATATATTTTGTTTTAGAACAGTCTATTCAAATGGCTGTGACTATCGATTGCGAGTGTTTCATTTATATGCATGTCTTTATCCTTGCTGCCTTATATATGAATTTGTGAATTAATCTCGTATTTAAATCAAACCAACTATTTTAGATAATGAAAAAAGTTTCTAGCATCTGTACCATAGTTCGGTACACACAGTCTAATATATTATTACATGTTACAACGTTAAGCTGGAATATCGAATAGATAAATGAATTAACAAACTACTTAATCATAATGTTGAAATATCATCCTCTGCATAGTTTGTTACGAAATCTATCAATTCTTGGTGAAGACTTTCATAGCCACAAATTATAATGTTTGCCATGCCTTGTGCGCTGCTTCCCATGTTACTAAGTAAGCCAACTAGTACGTTGCTTACAAGAATGAATCAGGTGGATGAGAAAAATATGCACGGGAAGACGTCAATGGTGAAATATACCACATAACGTATTTTGTAAGACTCAAAACTGTTCATCAAAGTAATGGAAATGGGTTTCCCGTTGTTGAAAAAAAACATATTTTGTAATACATACGTGTTTATGCGCGACAAAGTAGGTTGCAGCAGGTGATGTTGTGCGAATATATGAACACCCAAACACCTCCGTTTATCCTGTTATTCGTTTTCTGTAAACGCCACATTTAGTCGGTCTAAAATCGAAGGAAGTGTAGTCTTCTCGAAAAAAAGAATAACTAAAGTGCAAGCACCATTAACATTTTTTAGGGATAAATCATTGTTATTATCTATGTACAGGCGGATGGGTTTGTAGCCCAGTGACAATACTCCATGGGTGGAGGTAGCCGGTGGGAATTTGATTCTCATTCCATAAAAAAAAAGTCTATAAAATAGACCGCACAGTGAAAAGATGTTTGTAAAGTAGTAGAGAGAGCCGACGGGAGTATATATACAGTGGAGAGAGCCGACGGTAGTCGACTCTCATTCCGTGCTCTAAAGATCTTCAAAGTAGACTGCACAGTAGAAAGACACATGTAATATATATATATATATATATATATATATATATATATATAGTATTAGTAGTAGCTTTATCTAATAGGCCGAATAGCATGGGTGGATGGGCTTTGGTGGGTTGCTAATCACGTTTCTTTCACATGGATCCCAATCTCGATCCCGATTGGCTTTGTGCCTCACACGATCGATCGCCGCCGCTTGCTAATCGTTAATTTGTCACCTGATGGCCGCACGGGCAGCGCACGGGGCAAGTTGCCAAGGCCACACGCGGCACGCCGGTCGTTCCGTCGCTGCACCGCACGCGACGACGAGCAAGCGAACGAACCAAGCCATCGCCGAGCAAGTCAAGTCCGTGCCTTCGACCTCCGTGAAGATACGATCGTCACCCCCTCCTTTCCCTATCTTTTATTCCTTCTCTTGTTGTTTATTATGGACTGGATTTGTATTCTAGTTAATTTTGTTCTTTTGTGTACATATTCATTTGTGTTCTAAGTCATGTCTTCTAGAAATCGGATTAGAAAATACAATTCTGGTCATGAAAAACGTAGAAGGAAAAAACGACCAGAGGATCAAACTCATCTCAGAATCGAAAGGAGCTATGTACAGGTTTATTATAAAAAAATTATAAGTTCCTTCCGATCAGACTCTTCATGCTAATGATGGCGAGACACAAACATTGTTGAGGAAGTTCATGTTGATAGCACAAATGTTCATATGGCTAACCATGGTGCTAACATTGACGACACTAGTGTTGATGTTAACTCGGACAATTCACCTGTTGAAAGTAATAGTGACGTGGATATAGCTGCAGATGTTGATACTTCTTTTTAGCATGATATATTTGATCCAAGATATTGGGATGCTCCTGATCCTAAACATATTGATATTTTAGCATAAATGGTCCTAAAAGAGACTTATCAATTCAGAAATGTCCTAAAGATAAATTTTCTAGAAGGTTTTACGTAGTATTATACACTAGAGTTCTATCAAATAGAGAAAAGTGCAATAGTGTATTCCAAAGAACTCAATAGAGTAATTTGCTTTTGTTGCAAATTATTTGCAAAAGGGTATAAAAAAAATTGATGATGAAAGTATCATTGAAGATTTCATTTCAAAGACCGATATAAGAACAATGTTTTTCAATTGAATATTATGCAGTGGTTAAGAGTTTAAAAGACATATGTTCGAGCAACAGGTATAATCATTAGTCTATCTCAAGTGTTATGTAATACATCGTAGTATAAATTATTATTATTTTATTTTAACACTTAAGTTTAGAGGCTAATTTAGAATTTAGCACGGGGCTGGAATTTTCCGGGACGGCCCTCTCTATCTATAGAGGACTAGCGTGCCAGCTCATAAATTAGACATCAGTGGGTGAGCTGCGAGCACTACCAGCACCTGCTAGAGCGCGCAAATAGAGTAAGCAGGGAGAGGCGACGATCGAGCCATGGCGACCGGCGGCGACAGCGTGCCCAACGTCCACAGCAACACCGACAGCAGCAACAAGACGCTGCTCAAGAGCCAAGCCCTGTACAAGGTAACACGACAAAACCCGTTGAAGCTCGCTGATTTTTCTTTGCCGATCAATGATCATGGTAACACGACGGTCGTCGGCACCGGTCGATCGCCGTGCAGTATGTCCTGGACACGACGGTGCTGCCAAACGAGCCGGAGTGCATGCGCGAGCTGCGCCTCGTCACCGACAAGCACGAGCGGTACGCATGGACTTACGCCGCGCGCATATATCTCGCGATTGCAGTAGCTGTTTTTTCGAGGTTTGCTTAGTAGCCGTGCGCGTGCAGGTGGTACATGGCGTCGCCCCCGGACGAGGCACAGCTGCTGCGGATGCTGATCAAGCTGACTGGCGCCAAGAACACCATAGAGGTGGGAGTGTTCACCGGCTACTCGCTTCTCGCCACGGCCCTCGCCCTGCCCGACGACGGCAAGGTGGTGGCGATCGACACGAGCAGGGGGTTCTACGAGGTTGGCCGGCCGTTCATCGAGAAGGCCGGCGTGGAGCACAAGGTGGACTTCCGCGAGGGCCCAGGGCTGGAGCGGGTCGACGAGCTGCTCGCCGACGAGCGCAACCTGGGGCGGTTCGATTTCGCGTTCGTGGACGCGGACAAGCCCAACTACGTGCGGTACCTCGAGCAGCTGCTGCGGTTGGTGCGCGTGGGCGGCATCATCGTGTACGACAACACGCTGTGGCAGGGCACGGTGGCGCTGCCGCCGGACGCGCCCCTGTCGGACCACGACCGGCGGATCTCGGCCGCTATCCGGGACCTCAACATCAGGATCGCCGCCGACGAGCGCGTCGAGGTGTGCCAGCTCACCATCGCCGACGGCGTCACCATCTGCCGCCGCCTCGTGTGACCGGCTCAGCGACGACGCGCGGTCGCTTTATTCGTTGCGTCTTACTGTTCCAGCGTCTCTACTGTTTGAATAAGGTTTCGGTCATGCGAATTGAGAGCGTCAGAAGTGGTCGTTGTAGTTGTGCTGCCCGAATTGGAATAACTGCGGCGCCTTGATCATGATTTCCAGTCCATCTAAAGAGCTAGCCGACTGTCATGCGAGTGATAATTGCTCAGTTGCAACTCTAAAGAAGTGACAATTACTGCTGAGGATAGCATACGAGCTGCACTCAGTCTATACATGTGAGATAAGATGACAAATGAACCATTGTCACTTTCTCATAGTGATAAAAAAGAAGAAGAATATCCTATCATGCTATGACAAGCTTGCGCATGATTGCAGGGGCTTCTGTATGGCGAGTGACTGTTACTACCGGTAGCAACGTGCGACCACCGGACGAGGAGGCAAGCACGATCCCGGACTGTGCCCCTCCTTCCCTTTTCTCCTCAACCAAAATCATAGTCCATGCTACCAAACTCATCAAAATTCCAAGTTGATTTGAAAATTATTCCAAATTAGAAACTTTAAACTAATTCGATCAAAACTTTCAAGTTCATTCCAGATAACTTGTAAAAAACTTTCGAACTGAATAAGAAAAACTTCCAAAATGACTTATAAGAACTTTCAAATCGATTGGAAACAATTTCAATTCAGAACTTCCAAATCGATGTAGCAGATATTTAAAATTAATTTGCAGAAACTTTTAAATTGATTCCAAAAACTTTTTAGGGTTAGGAGTACCCACCTGGCGCGCGGTGGAAAGGCGCGATGGTGCAGTGGTCTCCTCCGGCGGCGAAGTCCTCCAGTGGCGCGGCTGCGGCCTACAACAGTTTCGTCCGTGATCTCCTTCAGCACCGATGATGTCCTCAAGCGGCGTGGCCATGGCCTTCGAGTACAAACTTTTCAAATATAAACGTTCACGGTGCAAACTTTGCCAAATCACACCCCGCGCTACCATTCATAGATCAGTTGATTTTGTCGGGTTCACAAGGAACAGCAACCAAAAATAAGACGTGGCACATAGTTTCAGTGATTTGAATTAAAATTTTACCCAAAAAGATGTACAGATAGTGAACCAGAATAGTTTATTGTTTCACCCTGACTGTTTCACGGTAAGGTTGTTAAATTGCACCGGTTTTTATAAACCAGAAGAAGTTTCAAAGCAACAATGGTAAGGCCAGGGAGTGGCGACCATCCGTTCGTACCGGTTCTCGTTTTGGATATCACCAATCGTGACAGAAATAAACACACGCATGGTTGCAGCGCCCTACAATAGTACACGCGAGAGATCTCCAGATGGATATGGTCCTCGCGCCACCTGCCCGTTCCGGTCAGGCGGCGGCGACTTTCCACATTCCCTCTCACCCAGCCTCAGCCACAGCCCGAGAAATGGTTCTACTTCCGTGTCCAGCACCTTAACCCAACCTCAGTCACGCCCATTTGAGGATCGATGGGCCTGTTTGGTGACGTCGACGTCCTCAGATAGGATTGGTGACGTCGGTCATCTCTTATCACGGTAGCGGTCATATGAGTCATAAAGAAAAATTTATAAAATCTTGTTTAGAAAGATTTTTTAAAATTTTATTTATACTATCTATCACGTGATTTAACAGTTAGATTAAAGAAGAAGAAAAATAAATAAAGCTATATCATCGTAATAGAAAGAAATTTTTATAAGAAAGTTATATAAAATTTACTTGCATCAGTGACCAATGCTAAATGGACCACATCCGCAATCCGTTCGGCGTGTGCGTACAAATGGAGGCGTCAACCTGATAGTTCCGTGTAATGCAGCACATGCTTGCAGAGACTTCACACCAACCGGTCGAGGAGATGAAAAAAAAAGTATTCAGACAGTCATCACCCACCTCGCCGTGGTAGCGAAATCGTGCCCGTTGAAGCTTTCCGGTCGTTCGTGAAAGGGTCGCATCCAACACACAACAAGGGCGCGGCACTTGGCCATTTGTTTATCTTATCCGCGACAAGAGTTGATAGGTTTCGGTGCGGCAAGTGGCGGTGGTAGGAATTTTCAATTCGATCGTGCATGCGTAGACCGCCGGAAAAAGAGAAAACGGATGACTTTGGGGATGGCTGATTAATTAAAGATCGATGTTATATTTTAGACACTTTTTTAATGAAGATATTTCGGACACCTACTTTTTTTTTCCAGCCGATGTCCTCTTAACGGTTCGATAACACCGTATTCTTCCTCCCACATCTCTGCTCATCGTATCCGATAACACCGTATTCTTCTTTAACCTATGCTCCCTGGCTCGTCTCCTCTCAATGTGTCGGTCTCCCTTCCCCCTCTTTATGTGCTCGCCCCTACCTCCCGTTCTCCACCCGTCTTCAGCGATGGAAGAGTTGGATTTACCAACGTTGCCTGCCGTCGTATTAATCCGGTTCCGCTTACCCCTACCTTGTCACCGTCTATTCGGTTATTCTCCGCCGTCCGTAGATGGCAGCGCTTATCTCTTCCACCAAATCAGCCTAACTTTTCTCTAAACCTAGTAACAGACAAATCTCTACTAAGAAGCTGTCTCTGCCAACCCCAAAGTCCTTATCACGACGACCGTATCAAGTTGTTCAATTTTTAAAAATGTTTCTCGCTAGGTTTGATGGGTCAAAGATTAGAGGGACTGAGATCGCTTCTGAGAAGAGGGTGAGTGTCAAGTAAATCAGTTGCTTTATAAAGGGAGAGGCTGGTCGCGGATACAGCTATCAAGCAACACCATTACACCAACCCTCGTGGCGTTTTAAGCTGATAAAATATCGTTGGGAGGACGTGTAGGGGGTGAGCTGTGAGGAGCTAGCACTACCCTGCACCGGCTAGCTAGAGCGCGCGAGGAAAGCAGAGGAGATAGGCAGCGAGAGCAAGGGAGCCATGGCGGCCGGCGGCGACACGGTGCCCAACGTCCACAGCGACATCGATAGCAACAACAAGACGCTGCTCAAGAGCGAAGCCCTGTACCAGGTAATCAACGCGCCGGCCACGTTTGTGCCAAGAATTGAAGCATCGAGCGTTCATTGATCTTCTTGTCTTTTTATATCTTGTTGACGATAAATTGCTAATTTTGTTGTCGTTGCGGATACGTGCAGTATGTCCTGGACACGACGGTGCTGCCACACGAGCCGGACTGCATGCGCGACCTGCGACTCGTCACGGACAAGCACGAGTGGTACGTGCCGCGCGCCCATCTCGCAGTCGTAGTCAAGCTGTAGAAGTTTGCTTAATTACTCGCCGTGATGCATGCAGGGGGTTCATGCAGTCGTCCCCGGACGAGGCGCCGCTGCTGCGGATGCTGATCAAGCTGACCGGCGCCAAGAACACCCTCGAGGTGGGCGTGTTCACCGGCTACTCGCTCCTCGCCACCGCGCTGGCCCTCCCCGACGACGGCAAGGTCATCGCCATCGACGTCGACCGCGACTGCTACGAGGTGGGCCGGCCGTTCATCGAGAAGGCCGGCGTGGCGCACAAGGTGGACTTCCGCGAGGGCCCCGGGCTGGAGCGCCTCGACGAGCTGCTCGCCGACGAGCGCAACCTGGGGCGGTTCGACTTCGCGTTCGTGGACGCGGACAAGCCCAACTACGTGCGGTACCACGAGCAGTTGCTGCGCCTGGTGCGCGTGGGCGGCACCATCGTGTACGACAACACGCTGTGGGGCGGCACTGTGGCGCTGCCCCCCGACACGCCGCTGTCGGACCTGGACCGCCGGTTCTCCGTCGCCATACGGGACCTCAACGCCAGGCTCTCCGCCGACGAGCGCGTCGAGGTGTGCCAGCTCACCATCGCCGATGGCGTCACCATCTGCCGCCGCGTCGTGTGAGCGCGAGGCAACCGTCACGTGTGGTGTGGCGGCTTGATTCCTTCCTTTTCGCTGTTCCAGAGTCTACGATGGTTTCCATGATAATTTCTTTTCCCCTTTTTTTTGCATGTTGAAAGCCTCAGATTGTGTGGTTATTGTACTTGTGCTTCCTGAACTGGAATAACTACAGCGCATTAAATTGTCAGTCCCCAAGATTACGATCGATTTCCTTTAAATAAGCTACCACACTCAGCTTGTTAACATGTGCAAGCTACATATGGATACGTAACGTACGTTTCGACAATGCAGGAAGCGACTCGGGTACAGGTCGCAACCGCAGACGGTCAGGAAGAGCAAAATAGCAAATCCGGTACACATGCGCTACTCGAGCTGGTGCGTACGCCAGCACGGCCGTTGGCCGTTTGGGGTTGCGATGGCCATAAGGCCAACGCGACGCCACGACGAGCACGTACCGTGTTGGGAATCCCAACCTGGGATGGGACGGCGGCATGGGGGGCCTTCGTCGAGATAAGCCTTGGGAAGGGGCAACTGAGAGAGTATGCGAAAATCCTTATTCACGGCGTCCGATCAGCGCATCAAAGCATGGCTCATCTAAGAGTAGCTCAAGTCATGGTCTATAAAAAAAAATTCAAGATAATTTTTTTATTAAACCTTTTCTGACAACTTTTCTCAAATTTACTTTGGTAACTTTTAAGCTAGAAAAGTTTTTCAAGAAAACTTTCCAAAAGAAGGAAAGTTATAGAGGAAAATACTTTTCAACAAAGGTAAGTTTCTGGGGTATCAGAGGAGGGCAGCGCATGGATTAGCACAGTCCAAACGCGAAAATCATGTTTCACGCGTGACCGCACGCGATAAGTCACGGATGACTGTAGCGTGGGCCCACACAATTTTTTCTGAATTTTTTTTAAAAACTTTTAAGCAAAAGTTTTCTTTTTCATAAAACTTTTTAGCAAAACTTTTCTTGTGCAAACTTTTTACTTAAAACTTTTTAAATCAAATTTTTCTCGTGCAAACTTTTTCAAAAACACAAAGATGCTGGAGGAATTTTTTTTTTCAAAAATGGAAAGAGTGAAGGCTGTCAGGGTGGTGTGCTCGTACGCTTGCGCACAGGTGCCTGCGAATTAGCCACATACAAGAGCATGGGCATCGCGCCAATGCTAGGCATGGTTCTGTCAATTATCCCTATTGCCCCACATGCGCTCGCAACGTCGCGTGCGTCGTGCGATTGATGATATGACCGTGTGTCGGCACTCTAGGTAGGGGTGGCAGTGGACCGGGTCGGGTAGGGTCTCGTGGGTTTCAGACCCGACAGGGTCGGGTTCAGGTGTAGAATCCATCCCGCGAGGCTATCAGGTTCGGATCCAAATCTAATATTACACTCGTGAGCTCCGAAAACCTAAGACCTTCACCTTTAAGTTCGTCATCTCGGCGTCTCCTATCTCCAGTCTGTCACAACCCACATGCCACGATTGGATTTAGATGCACCGACCACCGGATGATATGATCGCCCGCTACATCGCCCCAAGCCGCGTTTGGCCGCTCCGAGTCGACCCTCCCTTTGCCGATTTGCCCGCACATCGCCAAATCCTCGCCACCCTCGCCTCCATCTTGGGATTCACGCAAAGGCGATGAGCGAGGCTAAGGCGAGTGGGCTACGCCAGAGGTCGAGGTGGAGCCAGTGTTGCCGTGAAAGATCTGGGTTGTGAAAAAGTTGGGTTTTGAGTTTCTCCATCGGGTCTTAGTTCCCAGCGGGTCGGGGGCAAGGTTGATTTTACACCTGATTATAATTTTAGAGCTAGATTAAGTTTAAAAATTCAGGTTTCAGATCGGATTGCGTTATGGCTGCATCAACCCGTTGCCGCCCCTGACTCTAGGGAGCGAGGCCGCCGGCTCCGCTTGGGTGGAGTGGAGTCCGGTCGTGGTCTCGTGGCGACTCCCCGGCCTACTGGACTGGGAGGCAACTCTCGCGGGCCAGGCCGACGTGGTGGGCTAGGCCGCTTGCCACCGCCGTCCTCTCTTCTTGTTGTAGCCCAGCCCCCACGCCATCCGTGGAAATTAACACCCAGCCAGTGAAGCGGTCCGCCGCGCCCGCGAAGCACGGACGAGCACATGAAAGCTCCACCTCCTGTAGGCTCTGGCAGCCATGCACAGCAGCAACGGTCACGTTCGAGGGCACCTGAGCCCACCTGTCCGCCCACACCCCCATCCGGTTGCTACGTGTCGGTGTCCCCGACAGCATGTGCCCACTGCGGCGTGGGCCTGGGACACTATTCTATTGCATCTGACAGTACAGTACTGCCGGAAGGGACACCCCGGACTGGGGATGGGTGTTGGCAGGGCCCTTCTAAAACGCACGCCCGCAGGAGCTCAATTGATAACTTTTTCGTTTTTTGTTTTTGAAAATTTTCCTCCCGATCTTTTTATCTTTGGAAAAATTCGAATAAATTATCCAAACAAGTTTTCTGAACAAAGTTAGCGAAAAAAATTTGCTCAGAAAAATTTTGAGAAAAAAAATTCAAAAAAAAAATCTAAAAATGAAAAGTGGGCCTGAGAGGCGGTGTGAGTAAGGCAGCGCATGTGAAAAAGAATTTCTGCTGTTCCCAGCAGTATGTTTATGTGTTCCTATCATCCTGTCCATGTGATCGACTGCAAGGCTGCAATGACATGATTTAAAGTTTTCCAAAAAACCAAATAAATTTTTGATGGGAACATGCTTCAGCCTGCGCAAGTGTTCTTCTTAATCAAGGAAGAAATATAGCTCTACGAAGATTGGTGCATGGCACGCCAGAGGTCGCGTAGTTTCCTTTTTGTTATAGAGGCGTCTCAGTTTTTATGTAATACGCCCTATGTAATTGTTTTGAACTTGCTTCCTCTTATTTAAAATTACTAACTTTTGAATGAAAATTTCACTCCTAGAATAACAGACTAGCTTTCACAATCAGTGGAGCCGCTCTCAACGCCCTCAACCAAATGAGAATTTATTATTTAATAAGCATAAAATGAGTACCTGACAGAAGTGAGAAATTTAATCTTTTTACCGCAAATAAAATACCTTCTCGATCGTAGTCCCTAGAAGCAAACTCCCCGGCATAAAAAGAGTACAATTGATAAGCGTCTATTTTTTTTAAAAAAAACATACATTTCTACTATTTTTAAAAATAAAACAAAGAGTCTATTCTGCGTCTGGATGTGTGGTAATTTACTATTATGCCACCCGTATTTATAACTAAAAAACTATCAGTTATAATCCGCTAGATAGATCAGTTACAATCGTGCATCTAGAAATATATAATTGTAATATAAAAAAACTAACAAATTACATTTTAGATTGTATTATGATTATAATCGTGTTACTTAGATAGCACATCATTAAATAAAAAATTCGTTAGTAGTTATATTCATCCATAATGTAATTGTAACTTAATTTTTTTTATATCTGATTGGAACTCCTATTTTATAGATTGTAATTTTACTATTTTTTAATTATAATTAAGGATAGCGTAATAGTAACTAAAATTGGGCATATATAGGTTCGCCAAAATATGTCCTATAATACCAGGAAGAAAGATCTTATATATAACTGTATTATGATGTGACCGTTGACATAGTAACCAGCTCTAAGTGGATTGACGTGTGAATGGAACGTCACTCCGATAATGTAACCTAGGCATCCCGTCACCGCTCTGTCCAACACCGTGTGCAATTCTGTTGGAAAATTGGAAAAAGGCGGAAAAAAATCCTCCTCTTTTTCCTTTTCCCTTTTCCTTTTCCTCTGTTTCTCCTCGTCCTGCTCTTGCAGTTCCGCTCCTCGGATCTTCCACCCACGACCACGAGTTGGGAGAAATTCCGAGCCCACGAGGCAAGAACCACCCCTGACCTAGCCATGACCTCCGGTCCAAAGAGCTCGTGCCACCCGCCCCGCGTCGCTGTTAGTTTGCTCCTCTGATGCCGAGCATGGACAGCATGGCCAACGGCGGCGTCGAGTCGTCCGCCGAGTCTCCGGCGCCGGCGCCGGAGGAGGAGGATGAGGTTGTTATGAAGAGCTCTCCTGCGGCGGCGACCAAGGGCCGCGGGCTCCGTCGGTGGCGCCGTATCCGGCGGGACCAGCTCGGGGAAGGTTACGCCGCCGGTGGTTCCGCCCACGGAGATGAGGACTCGGAGCAGCTCCACAAGCGTCGTCTCCCCCTTGCCGCCGACGCATTGAAGGGAAAGCACGAACCGGCGCTCGTCGAGGAGGAGAGCTCCACCGCCTCCGTCAAGTCTCGCTTCGTCCTGCCGGCGCCGCCAGCGAAGCTGGACCCGGCCCTTGGCCTCCTGATCGCGTCCGCTGGGTTCTCGGTCGGCGCCGACTCCGACAACAGCGAAGACCGGAGCAGCAGGTCCTCCACCGTGGCGAGCGCCCCGCGCGTGTTCCCACGCCACGGCCACGACGCCTTGCTCTTCCCAAGGGACCGAGACAGGCCACGCTCCCGCGCCGCTGGCGCCTCCCTGCATGGTAAAAACCCCCGCGGCGCACGCTCCCGCGCTGATAAGGCGAGGGTTTACACCGCCGCCGCTTCCACCGAAGCCGAGAACTCGCGTTCCAGTGTGGAGTCTGACCTCCGCAGCTCCAACGCCTTGAAAGCCCGGCAACTGGGTGTCGGTGTTACCGACAATGGCGTTCACAAGGTCCTTTCTCATTACTGTGACCATAGTGATGCGGGGCAGCCAAGCGAGGAGGCGCGATCGGCGGCCGGAGGTTACTACAAAGTGAATGGCAGTAGTGTGGTGGGGAGATTGGTCCGGAGAAGTGCTGATTCTGGTGATGATGTGGAGGACACATTTGATGAGGGGAGTGTTGGGAAGGGACATAATGGAGGGATGCATTCGGGTGCTGATCCTTACGCCGAATCGATTTTGTTACTTCAGAGAACACAGGAAGCACTTGAGAATGGTATAGTTGAATTATCTTCTCTTGAGTTATTTCCATGCACTAACCAATTGCTCAAATTAGACATATATTATTTCAAAACATTATGTTTTTTACCCACACCTAGTTATTCAAGCTCAACTTCTTGTGAACTCTATCGACACCAAAGGTTATTTGAAAGATACAGTTTATCTGGATGCCTTCTGTAAGAACTTTAAGGCCAAATTACCATCTATCTCTTTGTGCTTCAGAAATGACAATTCAGGATCTGGCTGCTAGTTAGCTACCTAATGTTATTTGCTCAGTTTTCTGGAAAGAAATAAAGTATGGCTGCATTATACTGGTCAATTGGTTATTATCAATCCTATGGCTGAAGTAGTCTACTATGTTCAGCATGAACATTTTTTTGTGTAAGGACATGCTGTTGGAAAATGAACTGTGGCATTGAACAATTTAAGTTTCATCTGATAGATCATCGCTGGGGATATTGTTCTTTGTTCTAAGTAGAATTTTGCCGCCTTCTATCAGCATGTCCTAACAGACTTTCAGATATTTGTCCTGATATATTTTAGTTCTTCCACTAGAACAAATTCTTTGTTGTTTCATTGCCAACGCCAGCAGCGTGGTGACATTTCATTTATAGGTTTTTATGTCTCGGTTTGAAATTGTATTATCCTCCACCTAGTGCAAAATTTGAAAATACCATCGCAAAGATCACCTAAGTTGGAAAATACCATCGGTGTCTCTATGACATGTGATCTTAGGGCCTACATGTTATCCTCACAACCAGTAGTATTTTACAATATAGGCATCTTTGCAATGGTATCCACCCAATTTTTCCTATATTCATTGCTTCTATGCATTTTGCAGAAATAGAAAAAATTGTGGTGATCGGGAAAGAGAAAAGTGATGATTTTGATGTCCATGACGATGAATGGAGCGGCTCGGTCCATCTCGAGGAACCTATTGAAGAAGTAAGTGAACGGATAAAGCATCTTGAGTCTAGGGTGGAAGAGGCGTCAGCATTGATCAAGGAGAAGGATCCAATTATACTTGAACTCAAAGCTCTCGGTCAGATGCAATCAGGGAAAACTGCAATAGATAGTACCAACCTGCTGTTGTCGCAGTCTGATCTTGTTCGATTGTACCAGGAGAAGATGGAAGCAGAAATCCAGTGCATCATCCTGACAAGAGCTTATCAAACCTGGGCAACTCTGGCTGAGGATCAAATGGCCCTATACGAAGCGCAGAAGTCTCTATCTCAAGACTACAAGCAGCTCGGACTTAAACTACGACACGCTGAGAACAGAGCAGTGATGTTAGAAGAGATGGCAGAGAAGCTACGGGTGCAGTGCAAAGAACTGTCCAGGAGTTCAGAAGTCCTGCAGCTGCAATCTAAAGCAAGTAGGGTTTCGCTCTTTTGTTTCGTTCAGTTTATACTGTTGTGTATTGCTATAGGAACCTACCTTGTGCGCCGCTTGCCCTCTTCTACTGATGTTGTACCTACTTGAGCTTATAGGTGAAACCCTTATGTAAACGTGTTTCCGAAAGTTCTCTTGTAATTTATCGTGTTTGGGCATGGCTTGCCCCATAAAGTTTTCTTTTTGTAACAAGTCATCTTTCAGATGACGCCTTAAATATTCTTGGTTCCTCGTATGCGTTTTGTCAATTATCATGGTCAATGTTTTCTGCACAACTGAAATACATTTCCAATGTGCTCGCGCCTGGTATCATCACCCAACCTGTGAACTTAGCTGCTGGTTTTGACTTCTGGTCATGAGATTACAAGCACGATCTGACGCCAAAACCAGTTTGAACCGATTAAACTACTGCTGTTTTCAAATTTTCAAATATGCAGTCACTTCCGTTTTGCTTGAACTACTTTTCTCGCAGGAGACAAGATGTTTCAAGAGTTCAGAGACATCAATGCGTGTGGAACTCTAGATCAACTAACCTTTTATATACAGCAACGTTACAGCAGAAGCAGCAGCAGCACAAATCTTCGAAAAGATGGTTCGCTGAACATCTACAGCTTGTTCAGAAAAAAGCATACGCTCCGTTGCGGATGCTCTTCAGTTTCTTCAGAGCAACACCTACAGATTTATACACCCCTTTATCGTATCTACAACCTGTGACCTCGATCTCAGAGATCTCTACGAGAAGCTAATTCACAGGGCTGAATCAAGGTACGAGTAGAACCGTCGCTGATTGAACTGGAGGAGGCTGCTGTATGTGCGGTCGTGCACGCCAACAAAGAGAGCCTCGGTGTCGGGACTGAATGAAATGCCTGCAATCTCACCAAAGAAATCCAGTTCCTGCTTCCTGCTGTACCCACTCGCGACATCAAAGATGTGGATGAAATCCGCAGGTTCTGCCATCGCCATGAACCTTCCATCAGACGTGTAGCGAATTGACCTTATGGCTCCAATGTTGCCACCCAATACAACAACTGATTTTGAGAGATTGCGGATGTCCCAAACCCTGCATGTCTTGTCTTGGTTTCCAGTGACGAATGTTCGGCCATCTGGGTTCCATGCTGATGCAAAGGAATAATCCAAATGGCCACGGAGATCATGAACCGTCTGCAAGAAACAAGCAGACGTAAGCTTATATGAACTATGAATTTGATATTTGAAGTCAGTGACTGAACATTGCATTCTGCTTACTTTTCCTGAATTAGCGTCAATCAGAAGTCCATCAGGGTTGTCCCCAACAATGACAGCAAGTTTACCATCGAAGTGCAGTGATGTATGCTGCAAAAAATAAAACAAGGGGCAAAACAAGATCAGCAAAACCATAGTGTTTCCTCCCCCATGGAAGACACTCTTTGACAAAACATATGTACTGACTTCAACAGCGAGATTTGACTGGGAGAATGAAAATCCAATAAACAACGAAACAAATTCAGCGTTAAACAGAGACAGCTAAAGAATTAACTAAACTAAGGCTTACGTTCACAGCCCATGGAAAATGGAAGTGGTTGGAGATATGAAATTTTTCCATGTCGAAGTCTCTAACTCCACAATCATTGTTTGAGGCCAGGAAGTGCACAGAACCACTGAAAAAATAAGGAAAGAAACATCGTTAGCTCTCAATTTCTCGGAAACAAAATAATGACTTGTCAGCAGAAACTAAAGTACCTAGGTTTCTCAAATATCTCCAAAGAATTAGTAATACCATTGTCATCATGTGTTGAATTACAACAATAGCTTATTCCTTCACGATCCAAAAACTGCATTCCCCAGGCAAACAAATAAGGATCAGACCCTGATTACAATTGCTTGTGTAAGTCAGAAACGGGAAAAGAGGTTGAGGCTGAAAAAGAATTACCTTGCATATTATTTCTCCATGAAATCCACCAATAACAAGCAAGTTATTTTTTACCGCCATTGTACTGACTTGAGTCTGATAAAATCCCTCAGAGAAATTCCCCTGGTGCTTCTGATTCAACGCACAAAGAAAATAAGGCTGTATTTTACCATACATCAAACAGACAAGGATCTGCAAGAAAAATGCCAAGTTCAGATAAATATTTGGAAGAGAAACACTGTACCTCACACGGAGCAACACGTCCATGAAGATCAATGACTTCTTGCTTCTCACAACTCAGTGCTGACCAATGAAGCACAGAATAGTATGACATTAGATACACATCATGCCTTGTCGTTGCCCATACTAAATTTCTCAACTGCAAGAGAGCAATGGAGCGAGTTTAATAATTTTGTAGGAGTTGAGCAGGCAATTAATACCATGAGAGCATTATACTGTTCAGTATAACCATCCATACAGAAATACAAGGCTTTTGAATTTGCCAACAAAAAAGGACAGCCGATGCCCAATAGGAAAGAGAACATTGCATCCATTCTTGAAAATACTAAAGTGAAAATGCTTGTTCCTGTAATAGGATACCATGATTACAGTTTAACTGTTTTGCCACACTTTGGGGAAGTAAATATCGAGGGAAATCAGAGAAGGCTAAAACTCTTGGTGCTAACACTACAGAATGTTTGCACCTACTAGTTACACTATTCATCAAGCTAAGTAACCGCCTTGTTCTCAGTTGGACATGAGAAACATGTCCTGCTCCTTCAATTGACTAACTTCTACAGTAACCCGACACAGAGACAACCCTTCAAGAAAAAAAAAGAGAGAAGATATACTCTCTCAATTACCATGTCTGACAACCCTTTTGTGCTTAGCATGAGCCAAGCAAGTAAAGTAACACTTGGAATGATAAACACCCAAAAGTCAAAATCATGACTCACCTGGAAATGAAGAATGGTCGATTTCACGGATCTTGTGTTGTGCTGAAACTCGTAGTAGAGTTCGTCTTTCTCCACAGGTGTACATACCTGCACCAATATCACCACATCAAAACCTCATAAAGTAAGTTTACCTACTCAACCAGCTTATCTGAATGTGTAACTCTTCCATGCCTTCTCCGAAGTCCTTCCGGAATTAGGTATATTCTCAAAGTTCGCATACTGCTTCAACCTTGTCCGCCTGTACCTGTCTCTTGTAGTGCTCATCCTTTCCCAGGGGATTCCCTGTATGTCCTTCCCTTTCTTCACATCCATAGCCGAGGTCCCTTCCGTAACCTTACTAGTCTACAAACAACAAAATTGCCACTGTATTAGACCGAAACAAATGTTTCTAACTGCATTCCCAAAATCTAGAAATACAGCTAATGTGGGCACTAAATTAAACATTTTTTCCCAACACAAAGTAAAACTCTGCATTGAACTAGATAAGCATTTATCTGTGAAACTAACTTCACATATAATTTTTAACGTAGCATCAAGGTATGGGCACGGGACACGCAAATTGAGCTCAAAAAATGGCATAAAAAAAACAACGCAGGGGCATTTAATTCAGAGCAAAATCTCATGTCTCAAGAACTGAGCAGAGGGCGGCTACACCTACAGATTGGTCGAACTCGTCATCGTCGTAGTCGGAGTCACCCATCCGGTCGGCGTGGCGGTCTTCTTCCCGGTCCGGATACACTCCGGCGAGCTCGTCGTCGTACTGCGACATGGCCCGCAAGAAACACCAAACTTGCGCCAAACTGGACCAAATTTAGCGGGAGAACCTCGAGATTTTTGTCGCAAGAACGCTCGCCCTCGATGATTCAGCGTGCGAAGGTTGGAATGGGATTGGAGACGGGCGTGTGTGCTTTTTAACCAGCACTTGGGCAGCACAAAAAAGAGAGGTCTTTTTGCACTTTGATCCCCCAGAATGCGTATTGTGTGCGATGCAAACATTACCCTTGTTCCCATAGGTAAAGGCTGCTCGAAACTTCACAATTTTTGCGAAACGACTCCAAATTTGTATGAGATTCGAATGGTGGAACACAGCAGGGGCACAACCTGAGCTCATGGTTTCGATGCCGGCCACGATGTCAGAAAAAAAAAAGCTGAACACACATATGTGTAGATCATATATTACTATTTCAAACAACCAGACGGTAATAAACCTTTTATATAAATTGAAAACAAAATTATGATTACCACCTTTAGGCTACAGTCTCAACATACAAACACGGGTTAGTTGTGGGAAAATAATCTTATGAGGCTTGCTATATAATGTATATGAGGCATGAACTCAATTTATAGTGTGACATACGGTAAAAATAAAATAAAAAATTATGGTGAAACCTCTCATGTGTGAGGAAACAAGGAAATAAAATATCATATGTTACGCTATTGATTTGAGTTTAGGTCATAAATATATTAGATTAGAGATCTGTTTGGTAGAACTCTACTTGATTTAAATTATCTGCGGAGAGTGATTTTTTAGGAAGTGATTCTGTGACTGAAATTGATTCTCTAAAATAAACTATATGAAATAAATGATTCTGTACGAGAACTGAATTAGGAGAAAATATTTTTTTACTCCCTAGTTTTTAGTTAATTTCAGATAATCGCTCCCACAGATTTCACTTAAGGAGCTAATGCTGAAAGCTGCTATTTGACAGAGTTCTCCCTGATTTCAGAATCTAGATCTCATATGATTTATTTTCCATTAGTTGGGATGCTTACTAGCCCAAATAACGAAATTCCATCTTCCTTTAGTGGTTAACTTCTCCATAAACCTAGAGAAAGGTGCTTTAGTGAAACATAAATGCTTTGCTTTTCCATGCGAAAGCTTTGTAAAAAAAAAAAAGATGCCGGCCAGGGACCTCTTTGCGAATGCTCCATGAGATAGAAGCATCCATCCACCGCAACGGACAAATTGCGCTACAAGTTGCATATGCGCTGCAGCCCCTAGGATTTGCGCCAAATGGATACCAGCCCCCGGATTCGCCGTACGCTGTTTTTCGTTTTCCTTTTTTTTAGGGCCTGCTTTTTTCCCTCTAATAATGATCGTTTCTTTACCGGATTATGTGCTGATGTTATACCATGTATAACAACTGATGTTGTAAAAAGATATACGGCGCAAGGGATTATTTCGCGTTCTGTAATATTTGGTTTTTACGTTCTCTGATCAGAGAAGTGACACTGGCACATGGAAAATCTGGAGACCTTCATGCCCAACTTCTTCTGTATATATACTGGTGCCCTGAACTATCACGAGCTCGATTTTCGATGCAGAGAAGAAAACATGCGACGCCTTCAGAACCATGAAGTTTTCATATCTAAATAACCTGTTTTTTTATATAGAATAATATTTTTATGCTGTCCTCAGCATAAAACATGCATCAAATCATTCATAGCCATTACAAAAAATAAAATGATTGAAATGCAGTATGCACATAGCAATACGGAATTTAAAAGATGTTCCGCTCCTGACAGCCAAAAACTAAGACTATAAGATTTTTACTTCCTACTATTGTCACACCGGTCTAATCCATCAAAATGAGATCTCGAATGACCTCACGCCAGGGCCTTCGGATCCTAAAAACACCACAGCCACGACGTGCAACGTTCGAGCAGGAATGACTTTTGAGAATCCTTTAAAGGAATTATAAGTAAGTTATTTTTCACTTCATAATTTAGGTGGAAGATAATTTTATAAATTATTACATCACAATAGAGAAATATTAGTAATTTTTTCTAGATTCTTTGAAATTTTTGTGAGGACTTAAAAATTGTTAAAAGTTGCAAAAATAACATATTTTTAAGAATTTTAGTTTAAATTATATACAAGATTTTTAGATAAATTTAATTAAAATAGGTTGCTTATGAATTATAGAGCACGTATAAAATCGACATATTTTTTTGCCTTTTTTTGACTCATAGTTACTGTTTACAATCAAAAGTTGCTGTACGCAATGTAAACCGCAGTGTTTGGTGGTAAATGAGCGAAATTTTTTGGTAAAGTAGCATTTGAGCGAGCGCCATGGAAAAAAGCTGTTGCCCCCAGATCTGAGGGGCCGCACTCCGCATCGGCGTGCGCGCAAGCATGCAGCTCTTCTCCACCATTGGACTCGTCGTTGCAGCTTCAGACTTCCGTTGGTGCGCGATCCAGCTGCCATGCTCATGAACGTGTCACGCTCTAACGCACGACGCCGCTCCACTCGCCGCCGCGCCGATCCACGACGAACCCTGGCCTGGAGCAGGCCGCAGAGCAGTGCGCCACTCAGATGGAGGATAGGACGGCTAGCCCCTCTGAGGACGCACGCCGGTGTCGACCATGGAGTCGAAAAAGCACAATAACCCGAACTTTGGATCTAACTAGGAAGAAAAACGAATGAAATGGGAAAGGGGAGAGGGAGGCCGAGGACGATCGCCGCGGATGGCCACGTTGATCGCGTGGGCGGCGGGGGTGGTTGTTCCCACCCACCCGGCTCCCTCCAAGGTGATGAATGCTGGAAGTCTAAATTACGGAAATTAGGATTAGACTATTTCAAACCATATTTTTTATTTTATTTTCTGATTTTCCTCTATTTTTATTCTCTTTATTTTTTATCTTCAACAGTTTTTTTAAATAAAAATTTGTGAAGTAAAAGTAGAGAGAATTCTGTCTTAAAGATAATGATTTGGAGAATTCATTCGTAATAGAAACTGTGAAGAGAAATCGTTGAAAAAACAAAAAATATCTACACGAAAAAATTTACAAGTGCTCAATATAACGGTCGAAGCTTCTTTTAATTATTTGGATGCATTAACATCAAATAAAAGAAGTCTTAACATCAAAATTATAGATTTTATTGAGTGATATAATATTTATAGAAGAATAATATCCATTGACTTCGTATGAAAAAGAAATCAATTTTGAAAAACGACTCAGATAGTTTTAAAATATATTCGATTTTATTCTTATATATATATATATATAATATAGTTATCTTTCTAGTTTTAAATCTAATATCCGATACAACCATTCGACTCCAACTCTAGTATTAAGAAAATTCTTAAATATCCAAATTTTCACCTGAAATGCTACCTAAACCATAGTTTTGAGAGGTACAGGCGTGTCATTGCTCGTGAACGCACGTTCTAGCTTTTTCCGAAAGGAATAGTCACATCAACGTTTTTTCGAAAGGTGTAGTCACATCAACTTCTTTCCGAAAGGAATAGTCACATCAATCCAAGCAAGCACGAAGAAATAACAGGCCAAATGTTGATTGCAGCATGCTTAATTATGATCTTAACACACATATAATATATACTACTGGAGTGCTCACGCCGTTACACGGATTCTAAAATATTCTTCTCACTTTAAGCGAATCAACCGACACAAAAATATTAATACACACATCGACAGACAAGTATTTTTAAATACATTTTTCAGAGATAGTATCCTTAAATAAACATATTACTCAATCTAGAAAAGAGTTAACATCTTAAGCTACCTGCGTTTACGAGATAATCATCAAATTAAAAAAATATCCGTACACAAAGATATAATATGTACGAGTGTTGTTTGACCTGTACACATAAATTTTATCAGCACAATAATCATAAAAATCTCGTTTTGTATCTAAAAACTTACATAAAAGAAATACTCTAAACTGCAGACATGAACAACATGAATGAGACAAAAATAAATATCTGATCTGCACAAACAAGATTCAGACATCAGAGGGTATATGTGTATTAATCACAAGTCAGGTACAGAGGGTAACTAATTACTCTTAGTCCTGTTTGCTGGTGTTGAATCCATTAATGCCTCCTTTCTCCGCATTGTTTTCTGCCAGCTTCTTCAGCTGTTCCATGACACAAAGTTGAACAGAAAATTTAAATGAGGCATACAATAAAACAACAGCCATGTGCCATGGCTAAAGACATGACAATTGAATTTGTTTTGCATCAAACCCCAACTTCAGCTGTAGCTTTGGACACTGCTATTCGACATAGTCAACAAAAAGGATTTGCGATACATCTCAAGTGGCTTACGATAAAGGAGTGAAAAGGAATTTTGAATTTTTCGGATTTCCCAGTGGCGATTCCGACGATTCTGGAGGTGATCTTCGTGGGCGTTCCACGGTCTGCTGCCTGTGTCGGTGCGGTCTCTCTGGCCGCTTGCTGCCGGATTTCCTGTCTGATGTTGCCGTGGCCTTCGACAATGGTGATACGGTTACTGATCTGGGCGTGATGGATGGGAAATCACCAGCTTCATCGGCTTCAGAGTTCATATAGGCTGCTCGGTTGGCAGGCTTATCGAATGACGAGATCATCTGAGCTGAAAAGGTCGATGATGGTGACGGTGTCTCGCTGGCCTCTCGTATCGTTGAGGCTGTGGCTGACCATATCATCGCCAAAAGAGAGATCTCTGAAGGGGAAGCTGCTACTTTGAAGGATGACACATCTCCCAATCAATCATCGATGGTTTCCGAGCCTCATGGTCGCTGTAGGAGAAGCTGTGGATGGCTTATGCGGCCATGGAAAGGCCGGCTATCAAAAGCGAGGCCTCATACGGTGGTTGTCTTTAGAGATTTCATGCTAGCAAATATGATGTCAGAGGAAAATTGCAATCAACCAAACAAGGAATGCCTTTGTGAAAAATCTGCTGGCAACCATTTTGAAAATATGGCTTCAGATCAGGGAGCCATTAGTGGATCGGCTGCTTCCTTTCTTGAGAGGGCGCACAAGGCAACTTATGGCAGAAATAGGAAGGAGTCCTTTTGCGGCATCTAGGAGCGACTGAGCATCAATCAAGGACATTCCCTTCCCTCGGAAGCCCTTGCGTCAACTCCATTCAATTGTCGTGAGCTAAGGAGAGCACAAGAATCTTACGCTCAAGTGCTCATGGCCGGACGTGGTGATGATCCTTTCCCTGATTCGAAGCGGGTGGTTCTAGAGGTGCTTGTCGTGCCTCTTCTATGGTGCAAAATAAGCCGGCTCAAAAGCTCTCAGGCCGGGGAATCACTCATCAATCTTCAGCGCAGATCATCAACTTTCTGTCATCTGCCAATGCGGTTGGCACTTTTGGAGGCTTTAGAGGAAATGCAGGTCCTGGTTCTAGTCAGACTGGTATTTTCTCTTTTGGAGCTTCTAGCGTGCAACAAGCGCCGGTCGTGGGGGGCCTTCATCGGTGCCGTGGTTTAGGGCGCGGGCGTGGAAGACCTCCGGCTGCACCTCCCCTCTTCAACGTCTGGTGCTCCATTTTGGACAAACAAAAATGTGACGCCATCTTCATCACTGTAGGCAAATGACGCTCTGGATGTTTCATCAAAGCTAAAGAAACCATATTGCTTCTGGTGTAAAACTAAGGGGCATACTGTGGAGCAATGCGACATGACTCTCTACTGTGAGATCTGCGACAAGAAGGATCATCTTCCAACCAAACGCCCGATGCTCCGATTGCCTAAGGCAAACGCGACAATCTTCAGGTTTGGAGGAACCAAACTTGGTTTCTTCCATATCTCTGAGATCGGACATAAAGGTATCACACCTCAATCTTCTTCGACTGCTATCGTCTCTGTCACAAGTGGCTGGGTAACATCGGATGTGATTCAGAACGAACTAAGAGATCTCATCCATTCGGATTAGAACTGGGAGGCAATCCCTAAGGGGGCGACCACTTTTCTTGTGGCTTTTTCGACATTGGAAGAGCTTCACAGGATGATCAAAGTTGAATTCCGTCTTAAAGCACACGAGTAACACTCTCTTTTGGAGAATGGATGCCGTCCGATGTGCCTTCCCCCTCCCCCCCACTATCAACTGAATTGTGTATGGGTTCATGTCTTGGGAGTCCCACATGCGTACCGACACTATTTGGCCATCTAGGCCATTGGCATAGTGCTTGGCTCTCCACAGGAGATCGACATGAAATGCTTATGACAGCGATGCATTATTCTCATGCAAGCTACCATGATGGATGCCAAACTGCTACTGATAAAAACAGATATTATCTTTGGTCTTGACGGGTATGAAGTCACTTTTACTCTTGAAGATCTGAACTTCGTTGTTGATGTTGGTACTGATCCACCTTTCAGTGGCGATTTCAATGAGGAGGATGACGATTTGCTTGATGATAGTGATGACCATACCAATGTCTCGGACGAACAATTCAAAAAAATCAAAAAAGAATTATTATAATGCCTCAAACAATATATGAAATAATTCAACTACTACGCGGCGCAACCTCGGGTGGTGGTATTGGCTCCGGAGTCTGTGCTGAATCTGGGGGCAACGCCACCAAAAGAATTTGTGTCGCCCATACTGGTGTCTGTGCAGGCTCATGGGAGTGGCTTGAGTTTAGCACTACCCACAAGTGCCCCGGCATCCATTCGTTATGGGCAGAAACCTTCATTGACTACACCATCGCAGGTGGCTGTGCCGGCCCAGAAGGGGTCACTACCTAGGATGATCGTGCCTTCTAATGAGGCACCATTGTCCATGGAGGTTGTGGCACCCTTGGAGGATGAGGTGCCACCGTCCATCGTCGTCCATGCACCAGTGTAGGAGTCTGAACTAGGGCTCTTTTCAACAAATACGCTTCTGTGCCCACACTCGTCAACAACCATGGGTAACGTTGAGCCTCAACGCACAGGGATGGCCAAATAGATGTCGACTTCGGGTCTTCGCTGAAGCGGCCACTCCAATGCAGTCTTCTCACCGGACGGTATCGCCATGGCGGATGAAGATATCACGGCCAAGGCCATGAGGTGGGCTGCTGCTTGTAACTTGGATCACCCTTTGAAGGATAGGTCGATGAATGAAATAAGCTACCACCTTATGTGACACTAATCCAGGTATGCCGCAATCGTCTACTATTTTTTCTATTGCTTCTTTACCTAATGATAAATTTACTTCCAATTTGGGTAAATTAGGCTTGTCTTTGGGTAGTAGTAGCAATGAAATAAGCTTATCTATCAATGCTTTTAAACATGTTGAAGTAGATAGATTGAAGATGGCTCCTTTTTGCAAAAAGACGAATAAACTGCCAAATAATAGTTTCACAAAAGTGGTAAATCCATTTGATGTAAGTGATGACGAGTGCACTAAACCTGACGGTGGCATGCTTGCTCATTTGATTAAATACATGTCAGAGGTTGATTGGGATGAGGCAAAGCTAGGCACAAAAATTTGTGACCTTATGGCTACTGCTAGAAAATCTAAATCATCTTCTAAGAAAAAAGGGCAAAAGAGCTTGAACAGTGCCAAGAAATCCAATGAAAATGTTTTCCAATGAAAAGCATCTTCTAGAATAGCAGAGGTCTCTCTGACTTGGCTAAATTTCGGTATGTTGCAGATCCTATTAGGGAGTATATTTTGGATTTGGTGGCTTTATTAGAAACTTGGAATAGAGATATGTCAAAAAAGAATCAGGCTTGTCTTTCTGGTGGTGCAGATTTTGTTTGGCATTATCTCCCTCCTCGCGGCAAGTCTGGGGGCATTCTCCTCAGGATTAATGTTTTCACTCTAGATTTATATCTGATTGCGGAAGGAGAATTTTTTTGTTAAATTCCATCTAAGCAACAAGATAGAAAAATTTAAATGAATTTTTATGGCGGTCTATGGACCAGCGTGGGACAATTTCAAATCTATCTTCCTAACAGAGTTAGTGCATACCTGCCAGCAGAACCACCTCCCTAACCTGATTGGTAGGGATTTTAATATTATGAGGAATAGCGGTGAAAATAATAACAACAGATATAATGACCATTGTCCTTTTCTGTTCAATGTTGTTATTGATAGCTTTGGTCTAAGAGAAATTGATTTAACATGGTCAACAATACACTTGGGAAAGTTCCCTTCCTAATCCAACTTATGAAAAGTTAGATAGAGTTCTCATGTCTACGAAATGGGCGTCTAAGTATCCGTTGGTCTCTATACACACTCTGGATAGAGGTGTTTTGGACCACATGCCACTGTTGCTGGACACTGGAACGACGGCTTTCCCTAGGAACCAGAGGCAGTTCAAATTAGAACTTAGCTAGTTTACTCAGGATGATTTACATGATCGTATGATGGAAATCTAGAATAAGCCGATAAAAGGTCGTAACCATGCCCAACTATAGAATAACAAGATGAGCGCCTTACACAGACATCTACGAGGTTGGGTGGACCATACTTGTGGGACTTACAAAAAAGAAATGTCCAACCTTCAGTCATTGTTAATGAATTGGATATTGCTGCCGAGGTAAGAGGCCTATCTGACATTGAGAGAAAGCAGTTAGCTCAATCTAGAGATCGGCTGGCCAGACTTCTTCATGAAGAAGAAATCATAATGTACCAGCATGCAAAGGTGATAGATGTTCTGCTAGGTGATAATAATACCAAGTACTTCCAGATAGTTGCTAATGGCAAACATAGGAAGAAACGAATCTTTTACCTAGAGCAAGATGAAGGCAAAATCAAAGGTGAGATGGCCCTAAAGGGTTATATTACCAATTATTATAAAACCTTGTTTGGGCTGTTTGAGAACAATTCCTTCTCGTTGGATGAGTCCAGGAGTGAGGACATCCCTCATGTCTCTCAGGCTGAGAATGAATTCCTTACGACACCTTTCTAAGAGAAGGAAGTTTGGGATGCAGTGTTCGACATGGAACACAATAAAGCTCCTGGACTGGATGAGTTTCCGATAGAATTTTACCAGAGATTCTAGGATGTCATCAAGTTTGACTTGATGAATTTATTCCATGAATTATATGTGGGTGAACTGCCGTTGTTTAGCCTCAATTTCAGGGTTATAACGCTGCTACCGAAAATCAAAGAGGCAAATCAGATCCAACAATACAGACCTATTTGTTTGCTGAATGTCAGCTTCAAGATTTTCACAAAGGTAGACATAAACCGGATTAATTCCATTACTAATCGAGTGGTCTGTCCAACTCAAACTGTGCTCATACAAGGACGAAATATTCTAGAGAGAGTCATCATCTTACATGACACAGTACATGAATTACAAAGAAAGAAAATGAGTGGGGTACTTTTTTAGGTTGATTTCGAGAAGGCCTATGACAAGGTCAAATGTCCCTTTCTTCTATAGATTTTACGGATGAAAGGCTTCTTATCCAAGTGGATTTTTTGAATTGAGACTTTCGTTTCAGGGGCAGTGTAGCAATTAAAGTAAATGATAACGCCGGGCCTTATTTTCAAACAAAAAAAGGCCTCTGATAAGGTGAGCCCCTTTCCCCAATGTTATTCAACATTATAGCTGATACGCTAGCTGTTCTTATCAAAAGGGCCAGAGCAGATGGCCAAATTTGTGGAGTGGTGCCTCAGCTCATAGATGATGGTATATCTATCCTACAGTATGCCGACGACATGATAATGTTTATGGATCATGATCTTGAAAAATCTTGCGATATGAAGCTATTGATTTGTGCTCTTGAGCAATTATCGGGTCTTAAGATCAATTTTCATACGAATGAATTGTTTTGCTTTGGCGAAGCCCATTCCATGTCCTAGCTGTACACCGAGTTTTTCGGTTGTGGTACTGGTGATTTTCCTTTGCGATATTTAGGCATTCTTACTCATTATAGAAAATTGAGGAATGCTGATTGGAAAGGGGTCGAAGAAAGTTTGGAGAAGAGACTCAGTAATTGGAAAAGAAAATATCTTTCAACTGGTGGGTGACTGACATTGATAAATTCAGTGCTCAGTAATCTACCCATGTATATGATGTCTTTCTTTTCTATACCGAGGGGGTGCTGAAAAAGCTTGATTATTTTCTCTCCAGGTTCTCCTGGCAAAGTGGTGGGCAGAAGAAAAATACCACCTTGCTAAGTGGAGCATTTTGTGCCGATCTAGAGATCAAGGTGGCCTAGGGATTTAGGATCTAGGTACTAAGAATATTGCCTTATATAGTAAATGGTTTTTTAAGTTGCTCACGTCTGATGGTATGTGGTAATAGCTGATTTGCAATAAATACATGGGTTCTAAACCCATATCGCAGGTTCAGTGGAAAGCCAGAGATTCTCATTTCTGGGCTTGCCTCATAAATGTTAAGCGAGATTTTCCACGCATCGGAACCTTCACCATCAAAGATGACACCCAGATCAGGTTTTGGGAAGATCAATGGTTGGGAAATCCACCTATGCGTGATCAATATCCTTGCCTTTATAATATTGTAAGGAACAAATAGGATACTGTAGCAGAAACACTCCAAACTATCCCTCCAAAAGTTTATTTTAGAAGAGATCTTATAGGGCCAAAATTAGTAGCATGGAATGCTTTACTTCCTCGAATCGCTAAATTGTGCTTACTCATGAGCAAGATGAGTTCCGCTGGAACTTAACCCCAAGCGAGCAGTTCTTGATGAAATCTCACTATCTTGCCTTAGTGTATAGTGATGTTCCCAATCTTAATAAACGCCTTTAGAAACTGAGGGTGCTCTCAAAGTTAGAATCTTCTTTTGGTACTTACGGCAAGGTGCTGTCCTGACAAAAGACAATCTGGCTAAGCACAATTAGCAAGGGAGTACGAGCTGTTGTTTTTGTCACCAAGAAGAGACAATTAAACATCTTTTTTTTTACTGCTGTCTTGCCCGCGCCATATGATCTATCATACAAGCGACTACAGTTCTCTTCTAGCCTTGTTGTGTATCACGTATGTTTAGTACTTGGTTACGTGGCATTAGGAATGATTTGAAACCGAAAGTCCTGTTGGGGGCAGCGGCTACTTGTTGGTCGTTTTGGTTATGTAGGAATAATATAATATTTAATAAAAGAAATATTTCATCTCCTTTGCAGGTTATCTACCTTTGTACTCACTGGCTCTGTATCTACGCTATATTACAGAAGCCGGACTCTCGGGATACGGTTACGGTGGCATATCAATATTTGAAGAGGGTGGTCGTGGAGTGTTTTACTCATGTGTATGGGTGACGACCTAGTTGGAGGATTGGAGCGTCTTAACATCTCCTATCTTTACCTATGTTATTTTTATAGTGTTTTTTGTCTTTTCTTTTCAGTTATGTGCATCTTCTATGCAGAGGTCTGGAGTATTCTCATAGCAATTGTATCACCTTAATATAATTGTCTAAGTTCAATAAAATCTTCTTTTATTGGAAAAAAGGAGACTCGTGTGGAGGACATCATGCTAAAAAAAAATTCTAGAAGACCTAACAGGGCCATCACTTGGTGTAACTAACAAATCTAAATTATGCAAGGAGCTGAATACATGCTCAGGGAAAGAATGAACAAGAACCAAGATGACCTAGATGAGGAGCAAATGAATAAATTTTTGTTTCACTAAAAATATTAAATAAAAGCGCCGCTGAGAAAATTTGTCAAGCACCATACTCTACATCTTGCTAAAAGAAGTAACTAGTAAGGGGCATCAATAAGCAAATCAGAGATGATGGACGAGAAAACTGCAAATAACTGGGAATTGTTGAGTATACATACATAGAAGTCGAACCATGCACTTCCCTTCCACCTGTATTTTTTGGACTTGATATCTACATCAGCCACCAAACCTGAGAATTTTAAAAATATATATTTCTAAAAATATGTATTTTTAAAGTTAATTGGATGATATCTGAGAAGTTCCGTTAAAATTTGATGGAATGATTTCCAATTTTTTTGCTTGCATACCCCAAGTCATTAACAAGACCCTGAAAATTTTCTTCTCCCTTTGCAAAATGGTACAGACATCCAAGGACTACTTGTGACCTGCACAACGAGAAAGGTTGGTGTTTCTATAAGATTCAACCTCCATCGAAAATCACCATGGAACATTTTTTAATTTTCTAAGCGATGAAAAGAGAGATGACCTCTAATAATGGCAAATTCAGCATCTGAAACCGAGTAGGTCTCGCTGGCAGCGTGAAGAAGTGATTTAGCCATGCCATTTCATGTACCTGCACAGACGACAAGACCGGTCCTGTTTGATCGCTTTCAGAATTTTTTTTGCTATCGTGCCACCTGAGATGATTGTTGATACCTGCTGGAACTAAGCCAATCGACATCTTTATCCCCTCCTAGTCTGTTTGGTGCAGAATTTCGTTCACTACCTACGTCAGACATACATCATGAGAAAGAAATTAGCACCTGCTTTATAATGAAAGTTAAACAGGTTTAAGGTTTTTATGCGGATCTTAAGGGCCCCTTTTGTACCGATTCATCTGGCCGATTCACTCCTGAAATCAAAGGAATCGGTACCAAACGACTGATTTTCCACCTGCTCCAGCAGCGTAGGAAGGCGAATCGATTCCCTCGTCCACGTTGGATGGGGAATCGACAAAAACCATGCTCCACCTGTTACTTCAACCAACCAATTTTATCGGTGTAAAAAATAAAAAGTGCCGTATCAATAGATCTATATCGGCAAATGCCAGCTGATAGTTGATATTATCAAGACCAGGGGTCCACTACATGATCAGCCCCTTGATCGCAGAAGGAAATCGCACGACCAGCTCTTGTACTCACCTAACTAGTCTAATCTCATTTAATATCATCCACTCAAGTATTTTCATTCTCCAGTCACCTCCTCTCGATGAGCAAAGTCGTGGACGGCACAAAGATGTAGTGCCCCGTCCCGTAGCATTAAATGCTACGGGATGACCTTACAGGCAGGAGTTGCGCCATTCGGCGGATGGGACAAGCATGCAGGATGGCCAGGCAAGTGGGATGGTCTCACAGGCGAGAGTGCGACGGGCAGTGACGGGACAACCTCACAGGCGAGCGTGCGGCGTGCGGTGATGGGACAAGGCGTATCAGTCGATCAGAGTAGGGCAAACCTGCCTACCCTTCGTTATCATAGGCTAGGAGTAGTTGTCTCCGTCAGTGTTAGGCCAGTCTCAGGGTTTGGCATGGTCTATCTGTATGCACCTCTCTCCTCCTACTATATAAAGGCAGGAGGATCAGGCTTGTAAGACACGGAACTCATTCGGTAGCAAGTTCATCCATGCCATAAGAAAATACATAGGACACAAGGATATTATCTCAGAGGAGGCTTGAACCTAGATAATTCATTTTGTTCTTGAGTTTTCTTCGACACACGTATCCATCAGAAACGTTGATCACGCATCCGTTGTCCGGTACACCCAGGAAACATTGTCAGAGATTAACCCTTGACAGTTGGCGCACCAGGTAAGGAGTGCGTTTTAACGTTTCGGTAAGTATTGATAACTTGATTGGGCTACCCATGACCGGATCCATGGTAACCGCTGAGTCCTGTTCCGAGGACCCCAGTCGTCATGAGGTGTTCGTCTTAGGGTACGACCCAAATGAGCCCGGTGTGCTACTCAAGGATACTACTTTAACAAGTAATTCTAATCATGATCATGATATGTTTTCTTTAAAGGTTATGTGCCTCCAGAAAGAAATGCAAAATAACCTATTTGCTACATTATATGTTGTCAATATGTACTACTCTGCTTATCTTGACAAGAATCCACTAAGGACATCAGCTCATGGGTTTTGCTTGGCTGAGGGAAACTTTGAATATTCCTGAAGAAAGTCACATAATGCTAAGGATGAATTCAAGACTTTTTTACATGTTGTATGATTTGTTGATGAGTTCTTATGGTTTAAAGTCATCCAGCCATATGAAGTCTTGCATTGCCTAATACAATCACTTGCTATCTTCCTATCTATCTATGGTCAAAATAGATCAATCTCTTCTATTCAGAATACATTCAAGCATTCAGGTAAAATAATTAGTAGAAAATTTTATGAATGGCTAAGGATTATATACGACCTAAAGATATGAACTTCTCTACTATGCACACCGGGATTAGTGGTGATAAAAGGATGTGGCTACATTTTAAATATTGTATTAGAGATATTGATGGTACTCATATCATAGCAACACCTCCTGCTAGAGATTATGTTAGATACATTGGAAGATCTAGAGGTCCAACCCAAAATGTGATGACAGTAGTTGATTATGACATGCTTTTTACCTATGCATCTATTGATCAGTCAGTGTCCATGCATGACACTACTGTGCTCTACCATGCTTTGGAGGCAAATATAAGAACCTTTCCACATCCACCACTAGTTAACCATTTGTTCTTATTTTCTGTTTTCCTTTCTTGTTATTTGGCAAAGGTTCTAAATTGACTTTGAACTTGTATGTTGTAGGAAAATATTATCTTGTAGATGCTGGTTACCGAAATAGACCAGATTACTTAGTACCATACAAGGACCAAAGATATCATGTTCCTGATTGGAGGAGTGTCGCTCATAATGGTGAGAAAGAGTTGCTCAATTATATGCACCCAAGTGTTCATAATGTCATTGAGCACACCTTTGGTGTTTGGAAGATGAAGTGGCGAATTCTTAAAAAGATGCTAAGCTATCCAATGGATAAGCAAAAGATGATTGTGGCGATAACTATGTGTCTCCATAACTTCATCTGTGAAAATCGAGCACTTGATAGGCATTTTTGTAGGTGTGAGAAGATGCAGATTATGTGCCCACGATACCTCGAAGATACAATAAATATGCACCATCTCTGAATGCGTCCGATGTGTCTATGTCACATGCAAATGATATCGATATGAATAGGTTCTGTGATGATTTAGCGGCGGCCATATCACAATTCAGAGGATAGCTCAATGATCATGCTTTTGTAAATTTGGATATCTTTTGTTAGGACTTGTGCATGACTTGAACTAAGGTTATGTGGATGACTAAACATGGCCAAATGGGCCGTTCGTGCCAGTCCGGCACGGGCCCGACTCGGCACGGCCCGGCTACGGCACGGCCCAAACGGCCCATCTACAGTAACGGGTCGTGCCGTGCCGGCCCGCGTGCCTTCCCCTCGGCCCGCGGCACGGCCCGTCGGTGACCGTGCCGTGCCGGGTCGGCCCGGGCACAATTTCGGCCCGACGGCCCGGTCGGCCCGACGGGCTGAAATAGATAAAAAAAATATATAAAAAAATATATAAATACATAAAAATATATAGAAAATAGATAAAAATATAAAAAATAGATAAAAAAATATTTAAAAATAAATAAAAAAAATATTTAAAAATAGCTAAAAATTAAAAATAAAAATAAAAAATAGAAAAATAGTGCCGGGCCGGACCGTGCTGGGCCGTGCCGGCCCGGCCCGTCGGTAATCGGGCCGTGCCGTTCCTACAGTGCCGTGCCTCGGCCCGACCCAGTAAGCATGGCCCATTTGGACATCTTTATGGATGACTATATTTTGTTAACACTCATATTTGAGATATACGAACGCTAGTATGCTGACATAATGGTGGTCATTACTAGATGTTTATTATTGCAATATGATCTAAGATTTGATTATGAAAAGAAATTGAAAACAAAATAACAAACAATGTATAAGCCAGCACATGTACAAGCCATCACAAATAGACAGGGGGTACGATGATCAATTCATAGCACCATCCTCTCTTTCAGTAATTAGAATTCGGTCAGCTAGCCAAACGATTTCATAGCTGAATCTGATTCATCAGAAAAATATTTTCTGGGAATCAGGATCTGAATCAGGAGAATTTGAATCCAGAGCCCTACCAAATAGACCCTAACACTCATTGTTTGAATGATTTAGCAAGAAAGCGCATCATGTCAAGTGCAGAAAAAGTTGACCTAGGAACAAGTAGCAACCAATCACCAACGTTTAAACTTTAAAGTCATACTAATTTTGAATTTGCTTAAACAAAGCATTGCATCTGAGATATGAAACATTTAGGAGATTTATCATATTGAAGTCAACTTTGCATTATCCAGTGGGGATGACCAAAATGCAAGTTGCTAACTATTCAAGCCCTATCATCCGAACCATGCAAACATGTTCCACACATAAACAATTCAACGCTCATGCTTCAAAAATGGTAGAGTATTAATACTAACCTCAACAAGGACACCATCACACTAACATAGACGACGTTGTCGTACTTCGCAAGGTGAAGCGAAATGACACCTCACAAGCATGTCCTGGTACTCGGTCTCTAGAACAAATCACGAACCAAACAGATCGATCATCCATATAAACCTCTAAAGCTCAAGAAAAAAATCACTAAGAAATCATGGAGAACAATGATGAATTGAGCCACTTGAAGTTGTCTATGTTCTCCACTTGGACGTTAGCCAGTTGAGGAGGATGACTAATAAACCACATCTTCGTACCTACAAAATTAAGTATATCGGTGACAATATGGAACACATGCTTTTTCGGTTTGTTGGCATTTGTCATAGTTGATCTGACAACTACTAAGGCTGCAAGCACATTATCAGAAAATATAGCATAGTGATAAGAGTGACCAGTCCTCAAGCTTTGCTTTATGTTCTTCTTCCTTCAATGCAGCATCATGAAAATGCTCCTTGATCACACCATCACGAAAATAATAGTCAAATGCCCGTATGTTGAATACATTTAAAATAAATAACATCTTATAAAGCATACATGGCTAGTGCGCTCAAAACATTCATCTGAGTTATCAAGTAGTTGAATGCCCGTGCATTGCAACGGATTCTAAATCTAGTATCCCAATACTTGCTTTAAGAAATCATCTAGAAAAAAATGTGTCCAATTTTTCTCTCTTGCATGTTAGTATCAATATGTGATCTGTCTTATTTTGACCATCGTTCAGTTAGGAAAAGAAAAATTACAATATTAATAAATGTTTCTAATACATATCAGCACGGTCTTAATTTCCAAATGATACAAATTGGTTCTAAGAAGAAAAGGCATAAAAGAAAATAAACAATAAGCAATCAAAGTAGTGCAATGTCTCAAGTCAATCGCCCCCAAACTCTGATGGCATTGTGCCCATGCATGTCTCAAGTGAATTATTTGAACATATAAGCTCAAATTTTCTTATAACACTTTCATAAATTTCTACTATATTATGCGCTATAACTCTAAAACAGCAATTAGTCAAAAATTACCATATAAGGCTAAGATGCATGCGTTGTGCCGACAGGAATTATGGATAGGTCTCCACTCTCTAGAGTGTGGTGTCAGCAATTAGTATGCCCTCGGTCATCATAAATGAATCTGTGACAAAGAGATGAAATGAATTGTGAGGTCCCAAAATTATGTGAGATAGGGCAATGAGAGACGCAATGAATTGTGGTAGCATAGAGCAGAAGTTTAATTTCAAATATTGAATAATGGTAAGTGAAGAAAACTGGTGTCATGCAACTAAGGTAAGCAAAAGAAGTATTCGTAAAACCAAATAAACCACACAACTTGGTGTTATGTGTATGAGGTCTAGATTCTAGAATCAAACCACAACTTGACGCGAAAAAACTGGTCTAACACATAGTAATGCTGCCTTTGTCTAAACTCTCATTTGATGCTTTATCGGAAAAACTATTTTAACAAATCAAGGCCAAGGCCTCCCCTCTTTAATTTCTTCAAAAGAATGTAAAGAAAATATACATATATAATAATTCAAGGATAAGATTTAATATTTAGATAGAGGATGGAAAAACTTTGTGCAATGTGACCACATAGCTTGAAATAACATTTTGTGTGTGTAGCAAGCAAGATATAGTCACCTTATATGATTTACGTGTTAAGATGTGTTTCAAGTGATACATGAGTTCTACTGATAAAATGGCAAGAAGCTTAGGTTAGACATCTAATAGATTGGCCAAATTACCAAGTTTAGAAGACAAGTATAAGGACCTATTACATCGCAATTGCTATCCAGTATCACAAAACCTCATAGAACCTACAAACATGTTTAGTGCACATAATATATACATGGTGCATAACTTGGTTCGGTTTTAAAATCAAAACCAAAAGCTTAGCATCAAATCCAAGGATGGCAATGGATCGGGTCAGAGCTAGGTGGAACAAAAATGCACCCAACCCGAAATGTGAAACCTAACCTGGCGCCAAAAATCAATTCGGGTGTAATTCTACTGCTGCCCCCGGACCCAGTGGGGACCCGA
The DNA here is from genome assembly GCF_958298935.1 of Phragmites australis. Lineage (NCBI taxonomy): Eukaryota > Viridiplantae > Streptophyta > Magnoliopsida > Poales > Poaceae > Phragmites > Phragmites australis. The sequence goes on along the minus strand of NC_084936.1, from coordinate 25,921,117 downwards.
GACTCGGCCCTAAAAATCAAATCATGTGTAAATCCGCCGCCGCCCTGGACCCGCTAGGGACCCGAGACCCGACGGGAGACTTGAAACCCGAGCTATCTCTTACCCAATCCCCATCCCGAACTCTCGGCTGGGCGGCCACCCATTCGACTGAGGCCCACATGTGACATCCCTATCGATGGCGACCGCGGACGCAAGCTGCGCCTAGACGTGGATGTGGAGGCGAGCTACGCCTGGACGCAAACGCCTGGGCCACTTCTCATTCGTGCTCTGCGTGCTGCTCACCGTCCCTCCTGCTTTGCTCAGGAAGACACGACCGCTTCTCCTTCGCACTCGCCATGCCATTCGTCATCCCTCCTACTCCGCTCGGATGGAAATGGACGCATAGGGTTGTGGGCCGCTTCTCCTTTATGCTCGTCACGCCATTCGTCGTCCCTCCTACTCCGCTCAAGGGGACACGGAGGCGGAGCTCGAGGTGCACCTTGGTGGTGGGAGCGGCGGTGCCCGACCCCACACCGATGCCAGCGCGGGTGCCGCAATGCTTGAGGAGGAGCGAGGCGAGGCAGAGCCACGTGTGGGCCTCGACTAGTGGGAGGAGTGTGGCAGTGGGGGGGGGCATAGCGTAGCGGCGTGGGGAGGTGGCGGCCACGAAGTCACACCAAAGAAGAGGGCCGGAGAGGGTGCAGGGTCATGCAGAGGGCATCGCAGACGAGCAGTTCAGCCACGTGAGTAGATAAGTCTGAGTTTCTGAGACAAATGGATCGAGCCGCGCGAGGAGATGTCTTGAGTGGGCTGATTTGGGCTTTTCTCGGGGCTCTAAGACACCCATGGGTGAAGAATAGGATACGAACCCAAACCCGACTCGGATCTGTGCCCCGACCAGATAGTCCCGCAAGTCTATTTCTCCACCCGAACCTATCCCTGCAAGGTCTGAAACCCGCATGGGCCATGACCCGACTTGACCCACTGTCACCCTTAATCAAATCTCATACTTCTTGCGGCGAATGTTGGGAATTCAACATATTTGAACTGAAGTTACTAAAGAACGAAATGGGTCTTTTTTGCAGTGAAAATGAAATGGGTCCCCAAAGCTACATGGATCCATGAGATAGGTGGAGGGTGTGCTCATCGATCTACGGCCCTCCTGCTGTCGTTGGGCAGCGGTGCGTAGAGGTCTTCGATGGCATCTTCGAGCATTGCAGGCCTCCTTCGCCCTGGCTTCCATGGTCATGAGCTTCCGCTCCAGTCTCCGTAGCTCGACGTCTGTAGGGGGCGCCGCCGTCATTTGTAAGGAGCGCTGACACTGAGCTGGAGGCGGCCAACAGCGCCACAGTCGCGATCATGACGACGATGATGACAGCGTCTCAGAACCGGAGCACTTGAGGAAACTAGATGAGAAAGCTTGGCGCCCGTGACGGTGAAGCCAACACGAGACAGCTTGAGGAGAGAAGGTCTGTGAGCCGAAGTCGAGGATGAGGACCAAGTCCTCATCGGCGCTGGCGGAGGGTGGGAGCACAGAGACGGAGGCGGCAGCATTGGAGCCCATGGTGACGGGGAGGAGGGGATTAGGGTTTTGCAGGTGTGTTGGGGTTTCAGAGGGGGTGATTGGTGTGGTTTTTTCTAGTTTTTATTAAGTGGGAGGGGGACATCGATTTCCCGATTATTTATTAGACATATGGAGAATGTAAGCAAGGAGGGAATGATGCACATCTAACTCCTGCTTTATATATATATATATATATATATATATATGACACCCATTCTATACTCCTAGGAGTATATACTCCCATATACAATATACCACCTAAACAAACACTTTATACTCTTTTATCATTTTTAGTATACTCTAATACTAATTCTAAGATACTCCAATATGAGTTGTATGAAAAAAAAAATTCAATGTTAGCCTTTTATTTTTGCTATATACTCTTTTTTATACATAAAAGAAGTATATACGTAATTTATGATAAAAAATCATGGAATTTCATAAAAAAATTTGTGGGATTTGTATTGTAGTATCTTATAATTACTAATGAAGTATATTTAAAGTGATAAAGAAGTATAACACACGTGTAAAAGTGGTATATGAAAGGTGAGAGTATATACACCCAGGAGTACATATTAGTTTTCCTATGTGAGAGGGGATTAGCCCGTACTTCTATGAGTACAACTCCCGGTTTGATCCATGGTTGATCACATTATAGCTAAAATACATATTACTTAATGATATATATTTATATTTATATATATATATATATATATACTTTTTATATGTCTATACTACTTTCTGAATATCCATTAGAGGGTGGCAGTTCCGCACGGAATTTTTTTAAAATATTAGTTTTTTTACGGAAATTACAAAAAATAATATAGAAAATGAAAAAAAATCCAAAAATATTACCTAGTCGTCAAACGGTTTAACGAAAATAGGGTTTTCGCCTGACGAAAAAAGGTGACCGGACATTTTTAATATTTTTTGCTATAGTAACAGGAGATTTCGACAAACCGTTCTGAGACTACTCCTCGGGTTAATAGTAACGCCTCTGTTTTCTGAATTTTTCTGGTTCACACTTTCTCTATTTAAACAGTGCGTTGCCGTGTTTCAAAATTTATGAAACTTTTTTAGTAGGTCCTATAATTCATGATGAATCCTTTCAAAATTTATGAAACTTTTTTAGTAGGTCCTATAATTCATGATGAGTCCATTTTAAAAGGATTCAGCATAATACCCTGTGTATATTTCAAAATAAAAAACTCTAAATATGGCTACTTTTAGAACTTCTAGTAAGTTTTAAAGCAACAAAAAAAATTCCAATTTTTTTGAAAAAATCACTAATATTCTTATCATGTGGCGTAATAATTTCTAAAATTATTTCCAGCACTATGTTACTTGGTGAAAAAGTGAGTTCCTTTGCAATGCTCCATTTATATGTATTTTTATCATTTCATGTGAAATGCTCTTTTTAATTCAATTTGAATTCAAAGAAATTCAAACATGATTAATTTCTTAAATTATTTCCAAAAAAATTGAATTCAAACAAATTAATAATGTTTGAATTCAAATTGAATTAAAAAGAGAATATCACATGAAATGATAAAAATGCATATAAATAGAGCATTGCAAAGGAAGTCACTTTTCACCAAGTAACCTAGGGTTGAAATAATTTTAGAAATTATTACGTCACATGAGAGGAATATTAATGAATTTTTCCAAATTTTTGGAAATTATTTTGAGGCTTTAAAAATTACTAGAAATTCTAAAAGTAGCCATCTTTAGAGTTTTTTTTATTTTGAAACCTACCCAGAGTATAATGTTGAATCCTTTTAAAATGGATTCATCATGAATTATAGGATCTACTGAAAAAGTTTCATTAGTTTTGGATCACCGCAACATACTGTTCAAATAGAGAAAGTGTGAACTAGAAAAATTCGAAAAACATGTGAGTTACTGTTCATCCGAGGAGTAGTCGCGAGCCGGTTTGTCTAAGTCAGCAAAAATATTAAAAATGTTCGTCACTTTTTTCGCCTGACGAAAATATGTTTTCGTCTTATCGTAATAAGAAAATACTATTTTCGCTAAACTGTTTGATGACTAGTTAACATTTTTAGAAATTTTTTATTTTCTGTATTATTTTTGTAGTTTCGGTAAAAAAAACTAATATCTAAAAAAACTCTCCCGCACGTTTCGCAGACAAAAACAGGTCGATGTCATTCCGTACGGCAAGGGCGAAAACAGTGGCTTCGTCATTTTCGACTGATGGTTGTGAAGTCATGGCAAACACGAGTGAAGCAAGGGTGTAAAAGCTCCTTGGCTTAGCGTTTACGCATCGTCAGGAATCATGACGCGGCGCGGCCAACAAACACGAATCACAGGCAACCTGGGTCGGGAATTCAGGATCGGCGAGTACTGGTACAAGGCAGCTCGTCCTCGTGTAAACTGGCGAGGAATTCGCAGATGATTTCGCGGTCCATTTCCAGTGAATTTCACGACCCTAGCGCTTGTGAACCGCGAAATCCTCGAGTTCAAAGCACCAGTCGACATCCGGCCCGGAAAGCAACGGCTGCCGGGCCATCGCCGATGCAGGGGTGTAGCGGGGGCAAAAACGTCGGCCCACACAAGATTTTCAACCCTTTCCGCCCGCCTCATTGTGGACCGACACCACGGCCGGACCGAAACGCGCGCGGGCATCTCATATGTTTCCTAGGAAGCCTTTTTTATTTCTATATTTTTAGAAAATAGATTTTACAAATATATGTGATCCCGTTTTCAAAAATTACATAAATATACTCATATCGCTCGCCTGAAGGACGATAGAAATCTGTCACCCATTAAACAAGCGATGGAAGGTGTCCGTGGCCTTAGATTGGACGACTGCGCCTGTCGGAGGATGAACTCCACAAGCAGGGATCCGGAGGGACCTTTTGAGATTCGGTCGGAGGGATAGTTCTGAGTCTGCCTCATAGGTGAAATAAATGGGAGTAAATGAGATGCAGGTGGAAGTAAATGCTCCGGGGATTTTAGACAGATTCAAGCCGCACGGAGCGTAATACCCTACTCCTGTGTGGATGCTATAAATATTTTGAGAATGTCTCTCTGTGAATCTGCTGTGTTACAAGAGTGTTTGTCTAAATCTAGAGCTTCGTGAGCTTGTCTTAGACTTAGAGACTTGCTGTTCGTCTCGAGTTCGTTCGATGTGCTTCGGTTGCTTCTCTATCTTGTTTTCTGATCCATCCCCGATCCCTCATTCAGGCTTGGTTTCTCCGGGGAGCTCGCCCCTCTTTTATACCCGTCGGGGCGGTAACATGCCTAGAAAGGATGACGTGAGTTCCAAGACATCATAAATGGAAAGCAAACATTATGGGCTGCAGCTTGAGGTGACGGGGAGGGTTGAAAACGTGCCCCCGTCCGGTCTAGTTCGTCATCATTCTGCTTTTCGGCGAGTGCAGCAGGGAGGGTTCGCCGGGCAGCCACCGAGCAGCCCCGCGTGCCCGCCCGATCAGAGCGAGCCTGACACAGTAGGGTGGCAGGCGATGTGCCTCGAGTTCTGCGACGTTATCCCGAGGCGCGTCGGATGACGCGCGATGGGACTCGTGCATTAAATGTCCCCACGCCTCTCCGCCAAACCGTGATAGGGACTGACAGCAGGTGTGAAGGGAGTTGTTGGAAGTGACAGGCCACGCGTCCTCTTAAATGCAGCATCGAACCTCTCACCAATTGACACCTCATCGCCAAACCCTTATGGGGACCACCGGCGAAGGACTTCTCAGGCCCTCGGGGAACTGTGAGTGCTCGGGAACTACTGTTCATAGCCCCGAGCACTCTTTCCCGTATATGCCCTCTCTTGGTCCTCGGGGAACTCGGATGCTCGGGGACAACTGTTCACGGCCCCGAGCACCCTCTCCTTGAACTTGACTGCTCGGGTTCTCGAGGAACTCAGGTGCTCGGGGACCACTGTTCATGGTCCCGAGCACTCTTTCCCGGAACTTACTTCTCTTGTCATTGGGGAACTCGGGTGCTCGGGGACCGCTGTTCATAGCCCCGAGCACCCTCTCCGGAACTTGGCCTCCTTTTATCATCGGAGAACTTGGGTGCCCAGGGACCACTGTTCATGGCTCCGAGCACCCTCTCCCGGAACTTGGCCTCCTTTTATCATCGGGGAACTTGGGTGCTCAGGGACCACTGTTCATGGCCCCGAACACCCTCTCCCGAAACTTAGTATTCTCGGACCTCGGGAAGATAATTCCCGAGGGAGGGCGCCACGGGACACATTACTGTCCTGGCCTCAGGACTCGGGGACCTCTGGTTCCCATGTCACCGACAGCGCCATGGTGCCACCAAGATGTCGCCCATCCAATGACAACAGCCGTACTGACACACTGTGCCTATAGAAAACTTATCTCCCTTCCAACCGGCGACAACTTTTCCTATAAATACCGCGCCTAGCCTCCCCACATAGTACTGTGCTCATTCGCTTCATTTCCCACCAATGCAGAGAGAGGGGAAGAGAGGGAGGAGGTGAGGAGAGGGGAGGCGAGGGATACGAGAGTAGCGAAGTCGTACTCGAATATATTCATGTTAGAGGTAAATACCATAATCTTAGTATTTTTTTTAATAAACCAGTTAGGTTAACTATCATATCCAGTTTTGGATATAGGTTAGACATCAAATCTGGGATTTAGTGATATTAGAGCAGTGTTAATATATCTAATTTAGGGATAATTATGCATAAAATCCTCATCCGATTAATCCACTTTTTAAAAGATCTAAAAAAATAAATTGAATGATTTGATTGGTCAATATTCAATTGGAATCGATTCACAATAATTCTTAAAAAAAATCAGAACTTTCTATATCACAACTATTCCTAATTTCATTCTAATAAATAAATAAATGCAGCTACATGTCCCTTATTTGATGGACGACATGTACATGTCCTTTTATTGGGCAACAAGTATTGAGTATGTCCATGCTGGCGTGCCGTGTAGACCTGTCACCCTTGGATAGGAAACAGGAGTATAGTTATACAACTTTTCAAAACAGGATCATATATATGTAAATCTATTTTTAAAAATTTAGAAACTAAGAAAAACTTTCTTCTGTTTCCCCCAACCTCATTGCTCACTCTGGGCCTCTGCATCGCACGCAGCCTGGACTAAGACGCATCCTATAATTCGGCCGCCGCTGCGGGCAGTGCCGTTATTTGATTCCGCGCATTGTCTAAAAAAGATGTAATAGTTGAATATTATCATAAGGAAAGCAATTTTGTTACTTGTAACTTAGCTTCTCAAGTGGAGGTTCCCAATTTTATGTTTGGATTGAGTAACCTCAATCGTTTATTTTATTAGATTTAGTGAAAAATGTAATGTTTATTTGATATCAATGAAGACGCCATAATAGCTTTCAAAAAAGGTTTCGCGCGTGCTCGCTCCGTAACGGCAACCTCTACGTACATCACGCCGACCGACCGACAGACCGACGGCAACGCCACGGCACGCAGGCGGCAACTCGTGAGTGGGCACCGCGGCGTCGGCGGCAGCTCGGGGTCGGACGTTGCCCTGGCATGGCCGATGAAGTACACGCACAGCGCGCCCACCAAAGACACCGTGCCAGGCTCAGATACCAACCACGTCGGGTTCCCTAGATCTTTTGCAAAACAGAAACCCCACACAAACACAGGAAAATGAAAGACTGCAATGTCACAATCTATATTCAGATCACCAGAGGTTGCATGTACACCGACATTAACATGAAAGGTTGCCAATGTGTGCTTCCAGCTCCAGCCACGGGATCAGTACAGCTTCAGCAGTTCAAACGGCAATTCACCCGTATCTGCCCTGAATGCGAGGCCGCGAGATAACTTTGGCCTAGAAAAAAGAACAGCATTCACCAGGCACCAGAAGGGGCACGGGAGTACAAATAGCAGCTGCAAAAAGAGGGTGAGGTGATGAAAGGAAGCGACTAGCAACAGATGATATATATCTTCCCTTTCATTTTTAATGGTTTTCTTTTCTTTCTTGGGCGAGGCTGAAGTCGGGGAGGTCAAAAATGGCACCGGTAGCTTCATGCGTCAGCTTCACTGGTTAATGTCTGACATTGTCCGGATTTGGTGTTACTCCATATCCCTATGAACAAAACATCCTCTTCTGCACAAGGAAAGTTATGATGTTAGTTCAGTCTAGCAATCTAATCAAAATAGTATGTAATTCAGTTTAGATTTCAGAACATTGGCAAACGATATTGTAACGAAATGTTCCAGCCTGCATCCACTGTAACGCATTCAGTCTAGTGAGTGTAGGTACATACCCTAACTCTAGACGACTCCTGTACAGATTCCAGAGTCTCCACCAATGCCTTCTGCTTCACCACTGTGGCATGCAATACCTGACACGAAATAAGGTTGCAATAAAAAATATCAAGATGGCTAAAAGCTAGATGGTGAAATAGCTCTAACAGAGCAAAGGAAAGTTGTGAAATAGCTGAAACGAAACAGACAGAGATCAAGTATTTGAATGATCAATCGCTATACTATGTTATTAGAGACATGCACAACCTAGATTTGCATAACAAATTAAATAGAGTCATTATAAGAACTTACTCTTTTGGTCCTCTCGAGGTCAGCCTCAACAGATTTGATCCGCTCAAAGGAGTTCAACAGTATGAGTTCTTTATCCTCTGGGATCTGGGGTGGTTTGGTGGTAAGATGATTGCACAACGACTCGAGATTGTCAAGACGCCGTAAACAAGCACACATTTCTCCATCACTGACAGATCGAGGCTGTGGCTTCTCTGGTTCTTGTGCTGGTACTGGTGGAGTAGAATGATGGACGTTCTCAAGCCGCCTCTCAGCTCTAGAGATGAAAAGACGGATGAAAGAAAATAGCTTTATCAAGGCTGTGACTGCAAGTTTAACCAGACTTTCCCAACCCCTTTGAGCAATTGTACCATCCAAATTAAGAGCATTGTTCCCTGTCAATAATAGAAAAAACAATTAGCAATGGCTGCTGCAGTGGCAGTATATAGTTCCTACTGCAATGTACAGCATAACACAATAAACATCCCAGACAAAGCAAGTCAAGGAAAGAAATCAGATTAAGCATATTACTAGAACCAGAAGCGCAGATAAAACAAACATACTAGAAGAAAGAAAATGTTTACTCCACTCAGCAATGAATCAAATTTTATATTCTTTATGGTAAATCAAGCTTTACAACACATGACAGTGATATTTCTATCAGGGAAAATCAACCGCACCTTAAAATCAAATCAACTAAATTTAGTACGCATCACATTAATTGAATCAGTCCCTCCATGAGGACATCATACAGCACATCTATAGTTGTCAGATGTGCTACAGGTACCTATCAAAACAAAAAAGGATGTGCCACAGGTCCACACCTCAGTCTTCTATACTAATGCCAATGCCACCAATCTAAGCGCCAGCAATTCTACTATCATTTATTAGTGTTTTGGTTACAAGAAATGTATGGCTGGCATTCAAATAAAAAAATGAAATTTAACTTTTCAGCCAAAAAGAAAATTCATGGTTGCAAAGTTACACAATCTTCAATGTCCCAAAGATGTATCAATTTTAGGAAGCAATTATAGATTTCATGGCATACAGCTCATTAAACCAAAACAAGAGGAACAGAAGATACCTCCGTTGGTGGAAGATTGCCTGAAATCAGCGATTGGTTTCTGCACCATTTCAGTAGTTTGTCGCACTCCACGGCAAGATTCAGGAGCCATATTTGGGTGACTCCGATCTTCACAGCTGAAGTATGTTGCAGAATATGTGCCTTTTACCTATGGCAGAAATAAACAAAAGATCAACATGCTGAAGGTATCATGCAAACAAGTCAAGGACACAGCACAAATAATGCAGCTTGTAAGACTATGACAAACAGAACAGAAAAAAAAATCCAATCCAAATGTAAGGAAAAAAAGGTGAATCGATAAACCTACTTCCTCGTGGACTGGAGTCAAGCAACCATAGTCAGCAACTTTCTGAACAAATGACGGACAAAAATCGTCAACATCAGATCCTGATTCAGCATTTGATGTATCACTAAACATGCCCTGCCACTAGAAGAGGCAAATATATTAAGTTTAGAACAATCCAGGGAAGCAATCCGTTTGTTGTAATACTTGAATGAAGAATGAAATTTCAGAATCTTACCTTGAACTGTTCCAACCGAAGAGAGGAGCTGCTTCTTTCTCCCCCCTCAGAAACTGGCTTGATATCCCTCACACAACCAGCTTCCAAATTGTGTATCAGCTACAAATAATATATTTATCAGTACTTGCAAAAACAAGAACATCTAGATGAAATACTTTCAGGTAAATACAATGCAAGAAAAAGGTACCTTCAAGATAAAAGGATCATTCCACGGCCCTTTGTTCGAGCCAAGACAACCACCCTTGTCACTACACGTGCATGAACCACCAAGGAAATCTGGCAACTCACTGAAAATACAATATTGTAAAATGTTTTAGCCTGAAGCGTGTAAATAGGTAAAGAGAACGAGTTCAGATAAAAGCTCCTCCCCATGAGTACACGCCTACCTCGAGTCTATTACTTCAAGAAGTCTACTCTGGTAGTTCGAACCGAGAACCTACATACAAGAGGGGAAAAACTAATGGCTGTTATAACAAACAAGTTATCTCTAAGCATGGTGAATAATTTCTGGAACTTACATGAATCTTGGATGAGGTTTTTGGGTCAAGGAAGCCCTTCACACTGTTCCAGATCAACTTGAATCCACTGCCCGCATTCACGACAAACATTTGGTGTAGTGTCTGCATGTTCACAATTAACTTGGTTGGTTCACCAGGCCAAAATGCTAACAACAGGGTATCCATTCAACTAAAATTACCTCAGGATAACAGTCGCTGTCAATCTTCTGCATGCGGTGTACAAGGTCCCTAGCAGTCTTGGAGAAATTCTTAAACCCCTGCAAGAAACAAGCAGATTGAAGAAACAACAAACAACAAAACAAGATCTGCATTCTGCAAGCACAGTGCGGGAAGAATCATTCACATACCACACCCTGGACGTCCAAGATGGTGGTGGTGGAGTCAATGTGCCTCTTGGCAGCCAATGTGCAGGCAGGGAACCTCTCCCTTAAGGCCCTCTCAAACTCCTGGACGTGGTACTTGATGTACCTATCCACAGAGGTGATCTGCATGAGCTTGTTCGGATCAACCTTCCCGAGCCTCTCAATGTACACCGGCCGGCCCTCACGGTCAACGCCATGGTAGCCCTGAGGGTAGTAGCACAACACTTCATCCAGCTCTTCAAACTCAAAATCCTGAACACATGAACTCGCAACATATTAGTCATCGGCTTTAGCACCAAACAAATATGTATCAAACAAAAACTACTAGTTCCCAACTATTGCTTGCAGGTCAGCGTGATCACCTCAAGGATTGAGTCGGCTCCAAACTCTTTCCTCCATCTCAGCATCTCTGCCCACATCTGCATTGCCTTCTCGGCATCGAACTTCCTGGCCTTCAAAAACCTGTAACAAAATATTCCTGTGGTGAGTTTCAGATCCTGGCAATTCACAAACGCTATCCAAATAGTGGGGATGAAGGGAAGGGAAGGAGTTTTTTTCTCAACGAGACCTTAGCATCACGTGGTAGTCGTCGTGCTTGTCAGGGAGGAGCACGTGCGCGACGAGGCGGTCGCGGAAGGCGGCGACGGCGCGCTCCTCCTCGGCGTCGCGGACGTCCTCGATGGAGATGGCCGTCGGCGGGAAGCGGAAGTCGACGCGCCTCCGGCCGCGCTTCTTGAGCGCGTGAATGGCCTTCCGCCGTAGCGACCCGATCTTGCGCCGCCGCCGCTCGTCCTCCGAGTTACCGTCGCACAGCGATATCTCGATGTCGTCCGCATGGCCCACTGCACGGAATGGCGCCGCGTCAATCACAAAAGAAAAGGACGAAATATTCAGAAACCGAGAACAAGAATCGCTTCTCCCCTACCTGACATTTTCTTCGCCAAATTCGGGTTCTTGGAAAGCTCAGCTCAGACCTCGCGTCCGAATGGTCAATCTTTAATCACCTCTGCGGGAGAAATTCTCGGAATGATCAGTTAGCTGCAGTAACCATAAAAAAGAACATGCATTTGGTAGCGCAGGCAGGAGAGAACCCTGCGCCACGGATCTGAGCAGGAACAAACGGAGCAGATGACCAAATCTCGGGGCCAAAAAAAGATTGCAGTTTCCAGGACCAGAAGAAGAACCTGCATTGGTTACTGCTAAAAGCAGCGTCGCCATAAATTCCACCCAGATAAACAGCATGTAGCAGTAGCATCTCATTTAATTCATACCAGGAACTAGGAACTCGTAGAGGAAAACAATGAAAGATCAAATCTGACATGACAGCTCGAATCCTTCCCCAGAACCGGAAACAAACACGAGAACAACAAAACTACCACGACTCCTAACCCGGAAACATCTTTGTTAATAAATCATTTGTCGATACAGATCCAAGAGACAAAAAAAACAGACGGAAACAAAAGGCAGTAAATTTCTCACGAAAGAGCAGGACGCTCACATTTTTCGTTCCGGCAATCAAGAATCTCGGCAGCTAGGGGGGACGAAAGATTGGAGCTTTCTCTCTTTTCCCTCCCTCCTCTGCTGCTAACTCTCTCCTCCCGTGCCGCTCTGTCTCTTTGTTTGCTCCTTCTGGGGCTGGTAACTGGAAGGGGGGTGGGCAGTATGGCTCCTATATGACCGTATTTTCACCCGGAGACATACGGTACACGGATACGCATACGCGTAGACTTAACAGGCGTTGTTGCTTTTGTTGAAGAAAGATAGTGAGACAGATGGGCTAAGCTACTCTCAATATTAATTTCTTAGATATTAATTAGATGCTTATTTAAAAAAAGATGATGTAGTAAAATTTGAGAACGAGACAATAAGCTTGTTTTAAATGGAAAAAACTAGTTTTTTAGTAATATTAGATGAATGTGAGATAATAAAATGTATTAGGAGTTCTTAAAAATCAACAACACATGTATACATCAGAAGTTTATTTTTTGACAAAAAATTTTATTATCTTTTTTCTTACATATCACCTAAGAAACCAGACATTGAGAATGACTTAAACAAATGGTGTTATTATAAGTGTGGCGCGTTGCTTTCCGGTGGATAAGGTGAACCTGGATTTTCTTCTGATATCTCGGCGGCCTTTTAGCTCACTCCATTATTAAGGCTTTGAATGGTTCCTGAATTCCTGCGGGTCATTTATTCGCAAACCGTAACCCTCTCCAGGGTTTAATTCGGTTGTTAATCACTTTTTTCAAGGGCATTACTAGAGTGGTTTTATGGATGGTGAGCGCAGGTGAAAGTCCAGGGTTCAGCTATGCCAAATGCATAAGGCTGCAAATGTTAAGATTACCGGGAGGGCTGGATAGAGAATGAACTGTTTTTAAGGGCATGTTTGTTATAGTTCGGGCTCTGAAATTTTTTGAAGTTGGTTATCTCTGGTTAAAAAAAACTAGAGCTAAAGCTATGAATAGATTAAAGATTTTTTATTGAGGAATATTGTCCTTACTTTAAATTAAAAATAGATATTTAAATTATTTATTGTATTATATAAATTATAAAAATTAATTATAGATCTTAAAGTTAGAGCTCTTACAAATATGCTCTAAAAGTAATGCCCAAAGCTATTGTTATTTTCAATTACAAAGTTGACGGTCACGCAAGTTCACCCTTTGACACACGTCTAAAACAATACACTAAAAACATTTATGTGTATATAAATTGTGGGCAACATAATTTAAAACTCCATAGTCAAAGTCATACTCTCACGCATTTACTACCACGCTAAAAGGTGGTTGCCACGTAGCTACACATTTCACTTAAGCACGAGATGAGCATCCGGGTTTAAGCGATGGTTTGCTCAGTTCAAAAAAGAATGTACTATAAAGATCGTCGATAATTGTTAAGTCAATTATAAAAATACTTATTTAAAATATAATATATAATCATCAACGGTATATATCATAGAAGAGTATATTGAATTTTTATATAGGTTCGGGTATTCTTTAAAATAACAGCTTTATATCATATTATATCTTAATTAATCCAGTGAAAAAATAATTACAATAAAAATGTGTATGCAAATAATTATAAGGTTCTCATCAAATTCTCTCGTATTCTAATTCATGAATCTAATCGTGATTCGAATTTGTTGTGTATCTTAATAGGTTATTTCGGATTCTATTTGATCAAGCTTGCTTTGTATTATTTTGTTCGTTTTCTAGTTTATCTTCATTGCACCCTTTTTTTTTTCCGTACCCTCATCCCTCCTTATATACTTAGGTTAGTGAGATGTGCCTATTCAAAGTCTCTTAGTGTAAATTTTCTGGATTGCGTTACTTCCAAATATACAAAGGAGTCCTTCCGAATATGAGGGTGCATTTGGAAGCCAGAAATGTTTTAGATTCTAGCAAGAATCAGTAGAATTCCTACCAAACAATGTAATTGGCAAGTGATTCGAATCCGAAATAAAAGAAATATTTCTCTTTTTTACACAGTGAGGAAGAAGCATGCAAAATATGGTCCCTCTAGTTTTTAAATCACTTCCTTATTATTTACAATTAGCATCCTCTCTTGAGAATCATAATACATCCAACTAGCAAAATGATTACACAAAGTAATTCTGATTCATCAAAGAAACATTTCTAAGGAGAAATTTGCCGTCTCCAGCTGAAGCCGCAAACACGCCTGTATCCCTATTCACACGCCTTTTGCGGCTCGACCTCACCCGCAAATCGCTCCAGCAGCAGTCACACGGCACAGTGATACGAGAAGGAGATCGACTATGACAAATTTACAGCTAGTGAGAGGAGGTCGTATTACTATACAACGAAGTGACTATAGATGACTATGGATTAAAGAGAGATAGAAAGTAATGAAAATATAAAATAAAGTAGCTGCAAGAGATGAAAAAATAGAGATTACTGTAATAGTGTTATAGAGGACGAATTTTAAAGTATCTCTTCGAGATGGCCTTACAAGCTGTAGTACTCATCTGTTAAAAAATAGCAGTTGTATTTCTTTTAGATTTGATCATCGAAGTTAAATTTTAACTAAATTTTTCTCACAAAATATATCATTTACAGCTATAAATCCTATACGGTATAAAATCATTTTGAATTATTAACCTAGTTATATAATTTGTTATACTAGATATTCTTATAATTTAATTAAATGTTAATCAAAATACATAAAGTTTGAACTTTTAAAAAATACGTCTACTATTTATAAACGGATGGAGTAAATGTTAAAGTTTGTAATACTACTACAAGAAGGTGTAAATCTCTCATTTAACCTGCAGTGATGTGTAAATTCGAAAAACAATCAATAGTCCACGTGTCATTCTCGCATTGAATTTCAGTTTCTGCATGCCCTCGTTATTACCGAGTAGATTTTCTCTTATAGAAGTCTGACAGAGAAAATCATAGTCTGTATAATTTTTTAATGCTTTGACTTATGAGTACTGTGGATGTAAAGGTTTTGCATGGTCCATCGGTATGTCAATTTTGTTCAGAGTCTAATATTGAAGCCATTGTGACATGAAGTGGATCCGAATCTCCTCCTTAACTTTTTTTTTTTTGCGAGGCTCCTCCTTAACTTTTTTTTTTCCTTATGTTTTCTTGTCTGTTCTTATTAATATAATCCGATAACTCTAATTCGTTAAAAGACAAATCTCTTCCTTAAGTGCGAAGGCTGAAAAAAGAAGAAGAAGAAAAAGAACGACTTTAGAGCTTTGTTGGACTAACTAAAATTTGTCGCGAGAAGGTTCGTCTCCCACATGCCGAATTGCCGATTCAGGTGACGATTAGATTAGCCATTAATTGGGCTATGCCTATCACCATTATGACGTGCAGTGCAGCAAAGCTGAGGTGGCCACACTATCATTACGGTACGGGTCAGGAAACTGTGATTGAGTATTTGATGTCACTTCGGTACTTCACCATGGCCACCTTGCGTCTTGTCTGCATGCCTACACGTCTTATCTATAGTACATTGTACGTAGCTCTGGTTGTTACTACCACTACGTACTGTACCGTTCGTTTTCCAGGAGAAGACAAAATGATAAGCCCTTTTGGCTTTTGATTTCTAAGAAAATAAACCAAGTTATCACCAGCCAAATCAGAACAAAGAGCTTGTTTGGTTTGAGCCCTAACTAGTCTTATCAAAATTTTGGTATCATCAAAATATAGGCTATGCTAAAATACGGGCTAAAATTTATTGTTTGAATTGTAGCCATCCAATTCACGGGCAATGCCAAAACGCGGAAGAAAAAATGTTGCTTATATTTTAGCCTTGCTAATTCTTACTAATATTTTATGAGCATGGTATGTAGAACCCACATGTTATTATTTTTTCTAACGAAGTATATCCAAATGAGATCTTATTTCGTAGATTTAATTATAAGAAATATAACTATGCAAACGAATACAATTTAGATATACTATTTAGTAGATATAGCAATTTGAAATTTATTAATATATAAGTTTTTAAACAAATTTAAATAACAGCCAGTTACCTGAGACGCGCTAAAAAAATTGGTGGGGCTGCCTGAGAAAAAAATTGGTGGGGCTGCATGAGTCTAACAACCAAACGAGCCCAAAAACACACAAAGGGAACGATAAGTTGTGCGTCGCTGAAGTTGGTAGGTGAGAGAGAGCTCCCTCCGAGCTGTCTCCGCTGCCTTTGTTAGGTCGCGCAACAGCGACCACCTTCCGTTTTCTCTGCCCGGCACGACAGAGCTCACACACCAGCTCCGTGTGCACAACTACAACAGCAGAGTAGGATAGTGTAGAAACAACGAGACAAAAAAAAAGTACCGCCAGTCGATTCTGCCATCTTTTTTCTCTTTAGGAACTCTGCCATCTTTATCAGAAAAGTTTGCATTTTGTTTCGTTTCGTTTCCTCTCTTTTTGCTGAAATTAGAGGAGGCAAGCAGACGCAGGGTAGCGACGGAAGTGGACGAGCTCCAACGAAATGCCGTCAGTGGATCGAGCGACAAACAAAGAGAGCACAAGGGGCAGCATCATTTGGTCGTCAAAGAGAGCGTACGTCGTAGCTGCGAGGTAGGAGCGTGCGTGACTGTGTGCGCGTCAGTTGGACCGGCACTAGGAGGACTCCGAGGCGAGGCGAGGCGAGGTGGTCTCCGAGGCGGACGAGGCCACCACCACACCGGCAAGACCGGCCGGCAACCGCGGGTGGGTGCGTGCCGCCGCGACCTGCACCCGGCTGGGGCCAGGTGGAGCGAAAGTCGCAAGGCGCACGGGGAAGATTCACAGATCTCACGTAAAATGGTGTCTTAGTCTCCGGTGTTCCCCAACCCTTGCTGTCACGAGTGGTGAAGCTCGAGTCGAAATCATAAATTCATTTCATTATACATCTAAAAATAATATAAATTCATATGGTTAAACCAAGTTTTTTAAGACAAAGCACGGGTTGCCCCTCCAATTTCTATTAAAAAAACCAAGTGAAGCAACATAAAAAAAAAGTCTTAAACATAAAGAAAACGCTTACAAACATAGATGTAAAATTAGTAATCTACAGCCATCTACAAGCTATCCAACAGTTACTCGCACACGAACCGCTCCATCACCGGGGATGGCTCGAACGTGGAGGAAACCTTCATCGTCAGAGACTCCATACGAACCACGCGGTGGCAATGTGGTCACTGGCGGGATGGCAGCAGTGGTGACGGCTCCGCGAGACCGAAGGCGTCGGAACCCACGCCGCATCGCGCCATATCGCCCCACTCATGTGGAGGCCGCTGACGCAAGCAATATGCAGAACCGGCTGCCGACGCTCGGATCCCGCCGGTGTGCCGATGTCTCAGCGGACTACATCACGCCACTCAATGGCCGACGATGGTGTGACCCTGCAAAGAAATGTGGCGACACGAAGACCGTCGCAACAGCACATACACACGGCACGAAGCCGCCGTAGCAGTCGCTGGAAGCCCATAATATCGTCGCCAAGGTCGACACCGTCTTGAAGTTGTGCGTCGCCTTCACCATACCGATGACAAAGAAGTCCGCAGGAACCACACCTATGAGCCACTAGATTGGCTCGCCAGTGATCCCTGCGTCCACCTCAAGCACGTCGACGAGAAAAAACCTCGGACCCGGCGGATTCGAGCAGATCCGTCACCTCCGATCCGCGCGTGCGGCCCCATCACGGACACGCAGGGAACTACACCGGCGAAAGCGCGAGCACGCGGTTTCGCCTTGGGAAACCAACTGCGTCTACACCCCGGAGGCGGATCGGCCAGCTACACAAGGAGCACGGCGGTGCCATGAAGGGGGTGGCCGCCACAAAGAAGACGGCCCCTGTGTGGAAATCGACGGTGAAGCCTGGATCTGACCCCCTACACGTGGATCCTGCCAAAGAAGAAGCGCGTTGAGCCAGATGATTCCGTGTCGACACACAGTAACCCCGTTGGGGGAAGCCCCGCCGCCACCATCCTTATCGCTGCACGGACTTCCGGCAGCTAGCTCTGGTGGTGGCAAGGTAGGAGGGAGGGGTTGGGAGGGGTGGCAACACCGAGAGGTCTAACAGAAGGCGAGGTCTAACAAAGGGAGGGCCTGAGTGCATATGGAAAATAGAAAATAGCAATATAAATTTTCTAGTACGGCTCTTAAGTGATAAAAGAAATTTATTCTTTTTTTTCTATTACCTTCCTTGTATATGTATAAGACCGAATGCATTCATTTTCAAAATCACTCTACAGTAATTGAAGGAGGCATATCGTAAACGCGGACTATTGGAAACCGTAAACCGAATGATACAGCCGTTCTATGGTTAAACTAAGTAGATTACTAAGATCATCTCCAGCAGATACTTTAAAAATCCATCCCCTATAATACTATTATAATATCCCCTAATACTATTACAGTATCCTCTATTTTTTCTATCTCCAGCAGCTACCATATTTCCTAACTTCTATTACTCTTCTCCTTCCCTCGGACCCACATACATACTCTGTGAACAGTGATGATGACTCCCTCTTCCGACTGCAAAAATACCGACGCTTGCTTCCATTTGCCTCCTATCCGCATCACTATTGCCCTGAAAACCAAAGCTGCTGTAGCTTTGGCCGATCGGCATTTCCATATTGTAGCATTGGATTCTGTCAGCATAGTAAAAAACCGATGCGGATATAGCAACGGCTGGAGATGGCCTAATAAAGTTTTTCTTCGTCCTAGTACGGTGAACCACCAATCAATGTAGCTTCGCTCTGGCTGTAATCGACGTTGATCAAGGAAGAAACATTCTACAAGATTGGTTTCCACATGTGAGCATGTGAACAGACAGCCCCTAGATATGAGTAGTTTGATGCAAATTGGTGTTTGGTGCGGGGGTAGGACGCAGATTAGAGATGTAGGTGTGTTGGGGCACTATATCAGTTCGGATTCGATTATATTAGATTATATTATGCGTAGATCACTGCTAGATGGCGATTGGATGTTGGGGTGGGGCTTCATCTTGATGGGATAGGGACATGTCGCGTTGCGGTCCGTTGTTCTCGGGACCGTACGGAGTTAGGTGCGCGCAGGTCTGGTTCGGTTTTTCAAGCCCTTGGCGCGCCTCTCTAGGGCCCGTGCCCAGCTCTGCCTCTGCTCCAACTTTAACCTCCCCATGGACCATGCTCACAGAGGAGTTTCAACGCTTGCGCTGCGCTGCGCGCCCGCGCCTGCTCTGGCCGTGAGCTGCGCCTTACGTAATACTCTAAAAATTTATCTTATATAGTACTGTTACATTATCTATTTTCTATATTTTTATTGTTCGAATTCTCTTTTTAAACTCATAGTAATTCTCTATAAACAGTGATGAAAGAGGGAGAGAGTCAGCAAATTTGAAGAAGTGCAACACTGTATCGCTGGAGCCGTAATAGAATTTGAGTCTCACGATGATTTTTTTAATCCGGTTTTATAAAATTTGTCTTCAATAAATATGCTGTTACAATGATGCGGCTATCATTTGAGACGCCGTATACACCTTTCCCTCGCATGGTTTCGCTGGTCCATGGAACCATGGAGCCGGTGCACGCACCGGTCGAGCATGCAGCAGGGCTTTCGGCGCCGGTCCGGTCCATCGCTCCACAACATTCCATGAATCATGCATGGCCTGCCGGCTGCCGCCTCCGCATCGGGCGAGCAAAAAGGCCCAGCGGTAGCTGCGCTTCGTTCAGGTTCAGAAGAGAAGACAGATCGGCAGCGAACCTAGCTCGTACTGTATTTCTTCATCTTATTCTTTACCTTTGTTATATCATGTCCATCGAGACTTCCTTGAGCGTGACTACACACGTCTTCGTCTTGCAAACAATAATGGCCCTGGGAAAACAAAACTTCAACGGCGAGTCGGTGAGAAAAGTAGTAATTTTCGAACGTACGTACCCATCGTGGACGCGTGGTAGGAGAGTACGTAGGTTCGTGGACTCCGGGGCACGTAGACATGAGCCGTTGAGGCTGGAACGTGGCCTCTGATCCGCATCATCGCACGTAGGTCGTGAGCTTGACTATTCGTGTGGCCGCATGTTACCTTGCCACCGGTCCCGCGGCGCACGATCAAAACCTGCGGGCATCCCATGTGCAACAGACACGTACGTACTGCCCTGCGTTTTGTGTTAATTTGCCGCCGTACGCCTGCAACTAAACTGACGAAAACCCTCGTGTTAATTCCAAGCTAAACAAACATCGGCACGAGTCAACGGCGATAAGTTTTGTTTTAGGAACCTTGTTCTGAATCGCTGGATCATACAGCAATTACAGGTTCACAGCGACATCCAGTTACAGTGGATCTTGCAATTATGCGTGCAGGAATGGAGATGTGCTTCGGCGGCAGGGCAGATCTTAGGCTCTGTTTGTTTCAGCTTCGGATTCTGGCTTTCAGCTTTTATAATCCGAAGCTGAAACAAACAGGCAGCTTTTGATTATAGCTTTTTAAAATCTGTTGTTTGGATTGTGAGAATCTGAGAAGCTGGTTTTCCTCAGCTTTTGATAGATTGTGAAAGTCCATTTTACTAAACTGTCCATTAAATTGTTTTAGAATCTACAGTCTAAAAGCTTTTCACAATCCAGCTTTTCACAATCCAGCTTTTAACAATCCAGCTTTTATAAGCTGCTTTTCAGAATCTCTAGCTGAAACAAACAGACCCTTAGGGGGGCATGATGGGCTAAAGCCTGTTATCCTCTGTTAGTTGGTGCAGAGGAAGAGAGATAGGATGAAGGAGATAAAGGAAAAATAATAATTAAAAGAGAAAAAAAAAGTATCTTAGTGCATCTCCAATAGCTCCTGTTATCCTCCACGCCATATGAGCGAATAGCTAAAACTATCCAAATATAGTCTCCAACAGCATTGTAATCATCTACACCATTTCGCCGGACACCTATCCCAGTCCTTCCGCATGCCAAGTTTGGCGTGTCTCTCCTGCCACGCTATCCTCCAACCTTCGCTCGCTCCGGTGCACTCCTGCTACCATCCGGTCTCCACGGCTCCACCCGAGGGTCGTTCATCAGGACCCGTCGTCTCTCGTTCCATTCAAGGGATGCCGTCCCCTGCGCCCCAACCCTGCAATGTCCCCCCACCGCCCTCTGCGCCGGCCGACCGACCAAGCCTCGATCCAAATCTAGGTATTCCTTTCTTCCTCCTGCTGCAAAGGGCCTCCTCTCTTCATTCTCCCATCATCGTCCGATTGTCCTCATCCGCCGTTGGACGCCACTCGTGTAGAGTGGAGATCAATCTGCACTTGTTGCGGATTTGGTGTGTTTCCTACATGGTGGATTCCGGCTTGACAAGTGCATGATCTGTTTTCTTTGATTTCTCTCGCTCATAACGATTTTTTTAGCTCAAACTGATCTCTATGGGCCCAATGAAACCGATTCTTGTCAAGCTTGTGTAGATTTATTTTACATCTTTAGTGGTTGTGCAGTCGATGTTGGCCGAGTGCCTCGAGTTCCTAACTGTGCTTCACTTGATTGCTTAATACCAGTGGCTTGATTTATTTTCTGAATTTTTCAAGCGGTTGAATTATCATGTTAATGGTCCCAGAGATGTCTTCTTGGAATGAGAATCAGGGATCCTTCAATCCGTGGTACTGTTAATCGTAGAATTGAAAGTGCATCTAGTCCTTATGTGTGGTTTTAGTAATTAATAATAATATTTATGGACTAACAATGGTGTTGAGTTTATTAGTATTTTATTCCATATGTAATACATTGAGAGATATGCATGAGCTCTAAATAAATTGGGAAATTAAAAATACATCAAGATGAATGAACTTTAAGTGATGCTCGGGTAAGTGATGACAATACTTATGGATTAATAATTATGTTAAGAATTGTTATTAGGTTATTCCATATGAGATGCATAAGTGATGAATTATGGATTTCTTGAGAAATACTATGAGAACAAAAGAAATACATCGTTATCTTTGAGCTCTTAGTAATTCTCATAAGGAGAAGAGAAAGCTTAATAAGATTGGTAATAAACTTAAAAACTAAGTTGACATTATCAAGCCTTTGAGCTGATCACATAAGCGAGCTTCGCTATTGGAACCCCTCGTGCTTTCCACCATGGGTCCTCGCCGGTCTTGAAGTTGGTCTCAACCCACGGAACGAGGAGGACCTTACAGAGAAGATGGAGAGGTGGGGACGTGGCATGTGGCCTGGAGCTGAAGGCGGTGAGAGGCGAGGATTGCACAGCTCCAGCGCGTGCGCCCGCGCACTGCGACATCAAGCGTGTGGTATGTCGCCTCGCGCATAGCCTTACCATGCGGCTGGGCCGCGGTCATCACAACATTAGAGGACAACTAGGCTGGGCCAAGGTGGGGTGAGAGAACGAATGTGATGTTAGAGTAATATATTGTTAGTTATAAGATAATATTAAAAAATGGTAGAGAGAATTTGAATTGTGAATTATAGATACGCTGTTATCTTTATAGATAATAATTTCTATAAAAATATAAATGATATATTATAGATGATTGCTGTTAACCGCCCATCCCGGGTCCAGTTAACGTCCGGCACGCAGCTGCGGAATGATATCCCAACTGCATGCAGTACATGTGGATCGCCGATCGAGCGGCCGATCGATACGCGACACGCCATTAATGCCGCGACCAACACGCGCCCGCACCGATTCTCGCCGGCCCGGCCGGGGACGCTGCCTGCATGTGCCGTCCGGCAACGACGATGAAAAGACACTAAGTATTATGGTTCAGATAGCAGGATTGACACGCTCTCCGACCTGATAGGAACGCACCTTTTTTTTGGCTTTTCGTCGATGCCGTGCAAACGCAACAAAACAAGCATTTGTATCCTCAGGGAGCACTGCGGTGATCACTAGATTCGTACGTCTGTTTGATCTTCAATATTATTAAGCAATACAGAACAAAGACTTTGTTATCTATTTGTTTGTCAGTACGTACTCCAATAATTGGCGTGGCAAAAGAAGACAAACGGCGATTAGCGAACGGTTTATCAGGCTTTGACATCACGATGAACGCGTGATCTCGCAGGGTATGTAACAATCGAAGACCGTGCAGTCAAACCCGGCCAGCATGCAGGTCCAAGCTAGGAACGACGAACTGCCGGGATCCATCGATCCGGCACTTTTAATCGGCAGACTGTTGGATCGAATCCGACCGGGACCTGTTGGGCGTACTCGACCCTTTGCCGTTTTGCTCGGTGTTCACTTTCACCCAGCCTGTAACCACTTGTCCTCGTCCATTTTGTCTCACCACCGCCATTTTTTTCTTACCACCATCATAACATCTCCGGCCAGATGCAAGTGAGCGAGAGGAGGACCATGCATAGATGCAGTACAGGAGTAAAACTAAAAAGAAAAAGGAAACGAATCACACGGATACAAAACTGATGGCATATCGTACGAATCACAAGGATCGATCGAGATCTAACGGTGTAATTATGGATGTGGGGTTCGCGTCACCGTCCAATCGAGCGATTACATATGGATACGGGGGACTGATTTTCTTGTGGTCTCTCTCGGTGCCCTGTGAGGAGAAGGTTCCGCAATGATGGTGCCGGTGCTAAATCGAGTAGACCAAGCTGGCAAAAAAAGGTACTCTAGACTAGCGTGTCGATCACCTTGAATTGCAAATCTAACCTGTACCACATCCAATATGCATTATTGCCGATTATCGAGGTTGTTGTTTGCTCGTTCAGTTTGACATGGGACGCCATCGTCGTAATAGGATTTGTATGGACATTCTACTATTTTTCTCATATGCTCCCGTTCCAAACGCCGTCTCATATGGTGAGGCATGCTTCATTTTCTTGATACTAGTAATTGCATATAGAAACATATATGTTTCATATATATAAAATCAGTTTAGGATATAGCAATTCGTAGAAATAAAAAAATATAGCATAACAAAACAGATATTTACATACACGAAACTCATAATATGATTGTATAATTTTAAAAGGGAGAAGAATGACGAATATCTGGACAGGAGTGTGCAGGGGAGCGTATCGTCAAAAGTTGGTTGTCCTTAGCAACACTGTGAGGAGGATCAAGATTGTGACTGATTTATGAGGGGATAAAAATAATTCTCATATATTACCTTAGTGCAAATATAACGCGACGAAGTTGACCTCTATGAAAGACGATGGTGGAAGCAACATGTGGGTGGCAACACACCCTCTCTAGAAAGCTAGTGTTATAGGTAAAGTGTAGGAGACGACACAGCCTGTGGACAAACTTGACGGTGAATATATGGAAGATAAATATTGGATGTCAAGGTATATAATGAGAGATTAAATGTATTTTTGGAAGGAAGAATGTGATCAAACTTTGCACGATGACCGTTTAGTCAACTTATGTGGACCGGTGAAAATCAATCGAATCTGCTATAACTCATGCATTTATAGGAGTATATATTTCAACCCTCTTCAAATATGGAACATGGATTCTGGCAATAGAACAGAGTTAGAATCTTATATCTATCGCAATGAACCAGTCTTTTTACATAGGTCATTCTTAGCCTATTAGGCAAGAGGATAACAAATCTGAAATTCTGTCTTGATAGGACATGGATTTCTATTACCATAAAATTTATAAATGAAAATAAAGTAGCTAATGCAGAGGCTACCATTATCTTTTTTATGTATGCCTTCCAAAGAGTCTTTCAGGTTATCTATAATACTGTGTTCTCGTAAGATATACACACTATCTAAGGGTCTGTCTAAAGATGGCCAAATGGGCCAATCGGGCCGGCCCGGCACGGATCCATCTCGGCACGGCCCGAAATCGGCCCGGCCCGATTGGCCCATTTACTGTTACGGGCTGTGCCGTGCCGGCTCGCGTGCCGAGCCGTCGGCCCACGGCACGGCCTAACTGTCACCGTGCCGTGCCGGGCCGGCCCACGGCACGGTCGGCACGATGGGCCCGTTCGGCACGATGGAGGCACGATAGGCCCGTTTGGCACGACGGGCCCGATCGGCACGGTGGAGGCACGACGGGCCAGGTCGGCACGGGAAGGCACGACGGGCCCGGCCGGCACGGGAAGGCACGACGGGCCTAGCCGGCACGGTGGAGGCATGTTGGGCCCGTCAGCACTCAAAAAAAATAGGAAAAAATAAAAAATAATAGCTAAAAAAATCCAAAAAATAATAAAAAATATGGAAAATAAATACATAACATCTTTATTGATTGGTTGCCTCGTTAAAAACCTTTCTACTAGAAGGAAAAAAGAGTACAACCAATGATTATGCTCCGAAAATTACATGGTTTCATTAGAAACCCCAGAATTTTGCTTGCAATTTTTCATATGCTTCCTCAAGTGTCCCGTTCTATGTGAAGATCTGTCACCTATTTCTATACTGCATATATTACACTTAGCAAATCTTACCTGTTCCCCGTTAATTTCTTTGAAGACCTTTTCAAAATGTTGCCACACTTGGGACCATGCACCTGAGTTCTCGGCGCCTTGATCCATGAATTGAAATATGGAATTAGTTTTTTGATGTGAAGTGAATACTGGCTACTTGGCTAGCAAATAGGAAAAGAGAGATGTGTGGGCAGGGTGGAGTTTGAGATGGAGTAGATGGTATTTATAGGGATGAGAGGAGAGTTAGGTGGGGGTGGGGCCGCGGGGGGTATTTTAAAAAAATAAACAAAAAACATGAATAAAAAAACTTAGAAATAATAGGGGCACATGATTAATTCTAAAAATGAGCTTTATTGATAGGTTGCCTCATTAAAAACCTTTCTAGCAAAGGAAAAAAGAGTACAACATAGCTCAGAAAATTTAAAATTACACATTCTCATCAGCATCTAGATACAAATTTTGGAATGATTCTTCAAGCTCAGTATTTTCTGTAGTGTGTTGCATTCGTGCTTCAGCTTGTTCCCAATCTTTTACTATGGTGAGTATTTCAACCATCTCACTTGACATATTTGTTCTTCTCTCTTCGATTATCCTTCCTGTAAGACTGAAGGCAGCCTCAGAAGAAACTGTAGATACAGGAACCGTTAACAAATCTCGCGCTAACAGTGAAAGGACTGGATAATTCGTCTTGTGCTCATGCCACCATTGCAGTATGTTGAAGTTTTTTTGTTCGTGGCTGATAACGTCACTGTCGATGAAGGTAGTTAGCTCCCCTCCGGATGTTGGAATTCCGGTGCCCGTAGACGATCGTGACGAAGAGTCTGAACTTCTTGATGAAGAACCTGCACCAAATATTTTCCCCCACGTTGTCGTCTTTTTACTTGTTGTGGGTGCTAGTGGAGGTCGTTGCAGGCGAACTCCGCCATACTTTATTTCATATTTACTATAAACTTCGAATTACTTAGAACGAATATTAGTATAATAATTAGAATAATCATGGCCAAGAGCATCACCTAGAATTGCGAGAACTCTACAGAAAGCTGCAATTTTAGCTCT
The DNA here is from genome assembly GCF_958298935.1 of Phragmites australis. Taxonomy (NCBI): domain Eukaryota; kingdom Viridiplantae; phylum Streptophyta; class Magnoliopsida; order Poales; family Poaceae; genus Phragmites; species Phragmites australis. Next base: position 25,894,671 of record NC_084936.1, on the reverse strand, counting down.
AGGATCTAAAATAAAGGCAAAAGCGTATAACAAAGGAATTTCTTTCCAATACTTTAAGAATTTAGATTTCATAGGAACTACACAATCTCTTAAAAGATTGTCATTTTCATAGTTGTTTAAATGAGTAGCAATTTCAACAATATTATGCACTACTAAACAAGATGTTGGATAATAAACTCCTGATAAACTCACAGTTGAATCATAAAAAAATTCAAGAAACTCCAGTATCCTTTCAGCAACATACCAATGCGCTTCCGTGAGTAAAGTTTGACCCCCCATGCTGATGGTAATGTGTATGAATAAACACACCAAATATGCTCTTATATGGTATAATATTTTTAAGCATCAAGAAAGTAGAGTTCCATCTCACTGGCATGTCCAAAGCAAACTTACGTGGACGCACACCCATTGCAACACAATACTGTTTATATGCTGCAATTCGTTGGTTAGAGGAGTTCACAAAAGATATTGCAGTACGAAAATCTTCTAAGTATCGCGATACCTCTTCAAACCGGATTTTACTATAAGATTGATAATATGGCAAGCACAACGTTGATGTAACAAGAAAGATTCAGCATAAGTACTAAACAACGGAGTAAGAATATCTATTGCTCTAGAATTTGCACCGCCATTATCTAAAGTGATAGAAAATATTTTATTCGTGAGGCCAAAGTCTGCAACTACTTGAGATATTTTTTCAGCAATATTTTCACCGGTATGTGCGTTGTCAATCAAGCGAAAACCTATTATTCTCTTTTCTAATTCCCAATCATTATTAACAAAATGAGCAACCACACTAAGATAATCCTCTCTAGCCCTACCTGCCCATATGTCCGAGGTCAAAGCAACTGAAAATGTACATGTTTGCAACATTTCTTTAAGTTTGCTACGACACGTATTGTAGTATTTTACCATATCCCTACTAGTTGTCTGTCTAGAAACATGCGTGAACCTAGGATTATGAGCTTGCTTAATGTAATCTTCAAATGCAGCAGACTCACCGATATTGAGTGGTAGATCCGCTCTTGCAATGAAGCGACATAGCTCTTTTCGAGCATTGGCAGAGTCGTACTCCCAATGATGAACAGAGCCGTCGGGGTTGTACTGCAACACCGTCTGCTTCATGGCTGCTCCACTCTTTCGCTTGCAACTTATGGCGTGCCTCTTCAAGTGCCCCGTTCCACCCGAGGGCTTTGCAGATAATTCATTTTTACAAATATAACACTTAGCATACCTGACACTTACCCCATCTTCCTCTTTGTAGATCCTTTCAAAGTCTTGCCAAACTTCGGAAGTACCGGCTCTTGATCTTTTAGACCCGCTGCTTGCTAATGTGTGCGCACTTGTAGAGCCTGACGATGGCACTCCTGCTGCATCACCTGGATCTGGATGTGAACCAACCGGAGGTTCACCGTCGGGTCCATCATCACCTGCAGCACTAGTATCAAAGGGGCCTAGTCCCCTGTGAGTCCTTGGAGAAAAAAAATCATGATCTATGGATGTATCATGATCACCGGCATCCATGATCAATGTCGAATGACACTACAAAAATTGCAAATATTCAGAGTTAGAAATAATCAAATAATAAAATAAGACTCAACAACGATGCAAAAAAATCACCAAGATTTCTTCAACTTCAAGATAGCAAATCAGCAGGATGACGATTTTGGAATTGCTCGGATTTTTTTGCAACAATTCAAACTAATTTTGCCAAATTATCGCTAATTCTCACGAACTTTGAGACAAGAATGAGAGGAGGAAACAAGAGAGAAAATGGTGTTGCTGGTGTGGAATGGAAGGGCAAGGTGCTCCTCTATTTATAGGTGAAAAATGGTGATTTTTGCAATTTTTTTTCAAATTTTTTGGAGCTCAAACGGTCACAAAACGGCTATAAAATTCAAAAATATCGGGCCCGGCCCGTTTAACCCGTTAACCCACGTGCCCCCGCTGGCCCATCGTGCCCCACGTGCCGGCCGGGCCGTGCCCCCCGCGGTGGGCCGTGCCGTGCCGTGGGCCGCCGCGTGCCGAGCCGGCACGGTGGGCCGTGCCGTGATGGGCCGGCCGTGCCGTGATGAGCCACCGCGTGCTGTGCAGGCCCGGCCCGGCCGTGCCTCCTGGGCCAGCCGTGCCTGAGCCGGGCCGTGCCGTGCCCGTGCCGCCCGTGGGCCGGGCCGTGCCTGTGCCGGCCCGACTCGGCCGGGCCGTGCCGTGCCGGCCCGCCGTGCCGCGCGCTCGGCCCAGGCACGGCCCGTGGCCTCGTGCCGTGCCGGCCCGGCCCATCTCGGCTCGGGCCGGGCCGTGCCTGGGCCGTGCCTACAGTTCCGTGCCTCGGGCCGGCCCAGTAAGCACGGCCCATTTGGCCATCTTTAGGTCTGTCAGAATAGTTTTCAGGCTGGAATGAGAGGGAGCTTTGTCAAACAGCAGTTTTCAGCTTTTAGCTCCCTGAGTGGAATCCATGAGAGTGATTCTTTAAAATGAACCAGAAGCTTGGGAGTTGAAAAAAGTAGCTTCGCCTGATTCACTTCCTGTACAGAATCACTATCTCTATATAATTTATTCTAGAGAACCACTAGAGAATCACTTTTAGCCACATAATCACTTTTCTACAGAGAATCACTCTCTGCAGAGAATTTGAATAGGGAGAACTCTACCAAATACGCCCTAAAGATACACCAGGTGCTACATGCCTATGTCAAAAGCATATTGGTAAAAGCTGTTTTGAAAAGAAAAACATCCGCTACTCCTTGAATTTCTTAGAAGTTCAACAGGCAACAAAAATGTAATGCTCATCAATTAGAGGTAACCTCGTTTTTTTTACAAAACCGTGCCCGTTTTATTTATATAGTAAAAAAGTACAAGAAGATAGCCATAAAAGGCTATAATTAGGATAGAAAAGAAAAACCCACTACTATCTATTGCGGCTGGTTGGACAAGAATGACAACTTACGCCACACTAACTACGCTCACCACCGCCAGCCACCATGCACTGTCGACGATTCCCTGCACCACTGCCAGGCGTTACACCACCGCAACAACCCGATCTCCGCACCACCAAGCACCGCCCCACTGCCGATCACCACATCGCCAACCACCACATATGCTGTCGGCCTACCCCGTATTCCACATCACACCACCACAACCGTTGTTGTTCTCCGCAAAGCACCATCGTGCCCTTGGAGCTGATCGTTGTCGCTGCTCCGCCCCGCCCCACCTCTATGCAGGACACCTCCCAGTTCACTCCGTGCTGAATCGGCCATCGCCATGTGGGACCGCACCACCGGCCTCCGCACCATCACTAGGATCATGTCGATATATTATCTATCCCTGTCCATGAGGACATGGAGGATTTCATTGAATGCAGCATGGGGCGTAGAGGAATTTTCTTATTGAAACGTTGATACAATGTATTTATTGAACAACAAAGTAGAAATGCGGTTAGAAGCGAGGGCTAGAGTTCTTTGCAACATGAGCTGGAGTTAAACTGGAGGGAAATATGGTCATTACCATGTCCGGGAAAAGGGCATCAATTCCTTTGGCATTTGGCACATAAAACCTGCCAATTCGCCGTAATCTGCAGCGTCGTGGAATGCAAATTGATACGGTCTATCCGATATTCACGGCAAAAATTAAAAAATAAACAATATACTCGACCGTATTTACCGAAATAGACAACATATTATCGTATTTATAAATTTAGCATGCGTATTCGGTACCTTATTCAACGAAAATAGTGAACAGTGACATATTCGGCACATCAAATACCGAATATGACACTATTCACTATTTTCAGTATCCGAGATACCGAATATCAACTGTATTCGGTACCTCATTTGCCTCGTATTCGGCAACTGTACTTCCGAATACAAACAACCCCCGTCAACTCTTTTTCACATGAACAGTACCGCGTTTATTAAATTTCGTCTTCTCTCTGCTTCAAAATGGTGGTATTCTGTTACTCCAAAAATTTTAAAATTTTTTGTACGTGTTCCATAATCCATGTGCAACCTATTTTAATTAGATTCACCCAAAAATCCTTTGTATATTTTAAACTAAAATTCTCCATAAAAACTACTTTTATAACTTCTAACCATTGTTAGTGCATCAAATAAATTCCCAAAAATCTGGGAAAATTCACTAATATTCCTCTTATATGATGGAATAATTTCTAAAATTATTTTTAGTCCTAGGTTATATGATGAAAAAGTGAGTTCCTTTGTAATGCTCCATTTGTATGCATTTTTATCATTTCATGTGATATTCTTATTTTAATTCAATTTGAATTTAAACAAAATCTAACTATCTCATTATTTTTATCCCGTTAACATGGTAACCTGTTAACTATATTTCTGAAGAACTACTGCTTAAATATAATCATACTTTAAGCAACTACTGCTTGCACCGTTCAAGAGACGCGCAAGCTCGCCTACCGTTCTTCAGAAATATAGTTAATAGGTTAGCATGTCAACGGGATAAAAATAATGAGATAGTTGAATTTTTTTAAATTCAAATTGAATTAAAAGAAGAATATCACATGAAATGATAAAAATGCATACAAATAGAGCATTACAAAGGAACTCACTTTTTCATCATATAAACTAGGGCTAGAAATAATTTTAGAAATTATTCCATCATATAAGATGAATATTAGTGATTTTTTTTTAGATTTTTGAGAATTTATTTGAGGCACTAACAATCGTTAGAAGTTATAAAAGTAGCTTTTTTTTGGAAAATTTTAGTTTAAAATATACAAAAGATTTTTGGGTGAATCCAATTAAAATGGGTTGCACATGGATTATGGAACATGTTCAAAAAGTTTTAAATTTTTTGGAGTAACAGAAGACCACCATTTTGAAGCAGAGAGAAGACGAAATTTAATAACCGCGGTACTGTTCATGAAAAAAAAGAGTTGACGGGGGGTGTTTGTATTCGGAAGTCCAGTTGCCGAATATGACTCATCATATTTGGTAACTGAGGTACCGAATACAGTTGATATTTGGTATCTCGGATACCGAAAATAGTGAATAGTGTTATATTCGGTATTTGATGCGTCGAATATGTCACTGTTCACCATTTTTGTTAAATGAGTTACCGAATACGCATGCTAAATTTATAAATACAAAAATATATTATCTATTTCGGTAAATACGGTCGAGTATGTTGTCTATTTTAGAATTTTTGCCGATATTCACCGCCTTGATGAAGATGGAGGATATATGTTCCTAGGATGCAAGCAGGTTCGAGAGAGATAGAGATCTTTGTGCTTAGAGGAGATATGCTTGATTGATTGTGTCTCAGCATTCAAGTGGTTGCGGAGATACTCAAAATAGATGATAGGCAATGTTTGTTGGCTGTAACTTTATTATTGACATGGTGGGAAGATCAAAATGTTGTGAATGCCCAGGAAAGTAGTTGATCTACTGATGCTTTTGAGAGAGTAACATAACGAAGAGAACACGAGTTTTGGGACTGTTTTGTCAAGCATGATACAAGAGCTGGAGTCCTTTGCAGGGAGAATGCATTAAGTTTAATTCAGATGGTGCTTTTGTTAGCACTCAAAAACCATGGTGGATTGGGCTTCATCGCACGGTATAGTTCCGGTGACATTCCAGTAGCAATTGCAGGATGCTTTACATGCAGAAGCAAAAGCTCTCTTTCATGCAACATGAGAAGCTATATCTCTGGGATAGCAAGAGTTGTCTTTGGGACTAACTGCCAAGTTATACAACATGCAGTTACAAGCAGTGAGTATTATTGAGCTCTGGATGCACAATGTTGAGGAAAATCAAGAGGTTACTCCATATGTCGTTTATCTCTTATCGAGTTTGTTTTTGCCGTAGATTATGTAACAATGCAGCTATGTGTTAGCTGCTGCTGGTATGCATGGTGAGCGAGATGTTAATGTGTGGTATGATGTTTCTCGACTTTTGTACTGATACAGTTGTTGATGATCTTATCGTACATCATGGTTAATAGAATTCATGAGTTCCAGTTAAACAAAAGAAAAGGAAAATACATAACCTTATCCTGCCGCCAAGAGTACTTTTGTGTAGCTAAGTGCGCGACAAACAAGCTCAAAACCAAAGCAAAATTCTCTGCGGCACCTAGTAAAAAGTTGCAAGACTCGACGTCCGAGAACATTGATCGATTTGTGTCCGACTCGCGTGTACTTGTACAAGCAAACCAAAGAAAACCTAAGACATGTCTATAAATGACTTGATTGCTTAGACAGACTAGGATGTTCACCTGGTCCAAATGCTCATCAGAGGAAGGACGACAGACAAGGGCACTTATCATCTTTTTAACCCTCCAATGCTCCCAGCAACGCATCTTTCTGCTGCCCCTGCGACCACCTAATCTTGTGTAAAAAAGACAAGCGCATAGAAACAAAGGAACGCTGCTCTCGTTTACCCCACAAAGCATGCACGATTCAGTCAGGTCATCAGTATTCGCAACTCCCATCAGCTAAGCTACCTCGTGATACCAACCCAAGAACACGCAACGAGGGAGGGAGGGTTCCTTTCGTCTCGGCTGTAAATCGAAGTACGTACAAACTAACCGCAGGCATGGTTCAGACGTACGTGGTATACGTACAAGACTAACGCAGGAATGGGGCAATGAACAGGAGATTGACACGGATTTGTCCACGGGCGTCGTGACCGATCGGTGTAGGGACGGACGGATGTGTCCACTGCACCGTTTCGTTCTCGCGCGCATGCCTTTTGCTTGTCTTTTCACGGACTGCCCCCTCTGCCTGCAACACGGACCGGCGAGCGAGGACCGGGTATCGGCGATGGCCGGCGAGCTCTGCACGCATGCGACATAGCTTGCAGCGCGATAAACAGCTGGGTGCTCGATGCGTGCCCTCGCCTCGTACAGACTACAGAGCTCACTGATGCTGCAGTTTGGAGCGTCGCGTTCCTGTCACCTACGTACTACCACAGTATCGTTTCTTTCAGTCCACACGCTGCGACACTAACACATCGCGCGTGTCAGGCTTAGAAGGACAGCTCGCGCGCAGGCAGGCGCAGGCGAGAAGAAACGGACGGCTTCGTGGCAGGCCAGCCAGGGCAAGGCCTCTCCTCTCTCTCGATCTCGGGCATGCAAATGCAACGTTGCGCGCCTCCCGATGCATTGGAGTCTCGTGATGCCCTTTTGCCCGCCACCTCTGACGCCAAAAGAAGAGGGCGCCGGGCCGCTGCCCCCGTAAATTCGAGCCGAAACGCAGAGCCCGGCCGTAAAAAAGACGTGCCCGCGCGTGCTTCCTCCCCCCTGCCACTGCCAGCGGCGCCCCACGGGCCAGCGTCCTGAAGGGCGCGGACGCCGAGCCGGTGCGGCGCCCAGCGCCATGATTACCTCGTAATTTTGTGGTTTGGCACGCGCACGAGGCAGACTGCAAGACCATTGGCCCCGCCGGCCAGCCACTGAGGCTTGCCGCTGCTTATGATGACGGGTTGACGGCCTCGTAATTGGATGCTCGCTCCTGCTGCTGCTGCTGGGTTACTGTCGCCGCTACTGCTCATGAGTCATGAGTCGTCATGACGCGCTGTGGATTGACGGACGGGCGCGTGGCTCGGCTACGCACGGTTCGGTGGGAACAATAGGAACTAAACAAACGTGGTAGTAATGGACTACCGGCCGAGGCAAAGACGGTAGGGGCCGCCGGGCCGGTGGGCTTTTGCCCCCGCCGCGCGCTCCTACAGCGAGGCAGTGGGGGCAGCCAAGCGTCTCGGCTCGGCGCCCAGTGATGCCCATTGCCAAGAGGGGAGGGATGGTACCGTGGCATGTGGGGCGGCAGGCGGGTACGGCGCAGGAGGCTGGTTCTCCTGCACAACACCTCGCCATTAATGCTGGTCGGGGGTGTGTTCTGAGGCGCTCGGTTCGCCATTAATGCAGATGGTTGCGCAAATTCGTCCCAAAAGAGCAAAATGCGAGAGCGCGTGTGTTTTTTTTTAACGAATTTTCATGAAATCATCCTGAAATTTATGAGAATGGCCTAGTATTCACGAACTACTTTCTCTGATATAAAATATAAGTTTATTAGGATAGAATGATATTAGTACGTAGGATAGTTTTGGTATTAAGCCATATTCGACCAGATCTCCCATGAGCCGATCCAGGAAAAAGATCCGGACCATGCCGCTCGCGTTCCTCTACTCGTGTTCCCAGATGGGTGATGCTCCTATGTTGTGTGTACGTGTGATTTTATATTTTTTATTTAACTTTTAATTTCATGTAGAAGTATACGAGTGGTTAAAAAATTCTAAACATTTTCATAATTAAATTAGAGTTCATTAGCAACCTATTTAAATTAGTTTGATTTAAAAAACCCGATCCAATATTTAATTAAAATTCTGTAAAGAAACATACTTTTATAACTTCCAGTAATTTTTAATACCTCAAATAAATTCCAAAAATCTGAAAAAATTTACTAATATTTTTCTCATATGATGTACTAATCTATAAAAATATTTTTAACCCTAATTTATTTGATGAAAAAGTGAATTCTTTTGTAATGCTCAATTTATATATATTTTTATTATTTCATGTGACATTATATTTTTAATTTAAATCGAATTCAAACAAATTTAAACATTCATAAATTCATCCAAATTCTTATGAAAAGCACATATAATTAAGGAGTAAGTTCACTAAAAATTTTATCATAACTAAATCAGCTCATCTAATCCATACAAACAAACAGAAAATTAGTCCATTATATTCACTATAATTCAACCAATCAAACAAAAACTGACTTATCCTATCTATCTAACTAAATAAAAATTATATCATCCCATTCTAAAAATAAAAAATAACCTTATTCCATCTAACTTTATACCCACTTAATAAGTTGCTTTGTCGCTCGCACACTCGATTTGTCACTTGTTTTCCAGACTAGTAGGTAAAACGTACGCACGTCGCGTAGAAGGGACACAACGCAAGGCTGCTGCTGCACCACGCTGCACGACGCCCTCGTAGAGAATCGCAATCGCCAGTCGTGTCACGGGTCTCACGGTACGGACCGGATCGATGTTCACCGGTTCATTGACCAAAAGATCAGTGCAACTACTGCACTCTGCTCCCGCCAGCAAGGCATCCTGCCGAACGTCACGTCCCCGCGCGCATCGGATGCCGTGGCGGGCCGGCCGGCTCGATCCGGATCGAGCCTGACGAAGCCGGCCAGCCGAGCCGGGGCGTCCGCCGGTCCCGTGCCGCCGCGCCGCGAGACGTGCATGCATGTGCAGCGGCCGCGCAGTTTCGCGCAGCGGGGACGCGACGCGACGCGACGCGACAAGCACGGCAGGGCCAGAGCGCGGCGATGGGTTGGGCAGGGCACACAGGACGCGCGCTGGCGGAGAGCAGCGCGGCAGATCAGAGATTCTGTAGAGCCTCTTGGCCGTTTGCCTCGCCTGCCCCTGCGTCTGTCACTCCGTCCGCCACTCCGTTGCTCACTCGCAAGCCGCGGCGTCCTTATCCTATCTCCTCCTCCCTGACGGATTTTCCATTTTGACCAAAGCACACTGCACTGTGTAGCGTTAATTTTGATCACTGTGCACTACGTTGGTTCTGCTTGCAAAGTGAATGCATGGTGCAGGGCCGCAGATCCGAGTGAATCCATGCAAAAGGTAAACACAGGACAGGAGTAAAATCGCTTGGACGCTCTTCATCCTCCGGAGCAGGGAAGCCTGCATGCGCGGTTAATTACTCGACGAGGTTAACGAAGACGTCAGAGAGGGTGGGAGCAGTAGGAATGTAGAGCCATTTATCACGCGCAGTGGCCGTGCATGATCAATACGCGCACGCACAGGCCTTGGCGCGGCCCAGGGAATGGCGCATGCGTCGGATCCCGTGCCACGCACTGTTCGCGCACCGTCCGTGGCGGAGGATTAAATACTTCCACCGGTGGCGCCGGGCCGGAGCGGGGGTAGAACGTGTGTTCGGCCCCGCCTAGCCTACGTCGGCGGGGCGTAAATTCGTCACGCGCCGGGGGGGGGGGGGGCGTTATGTTTGCCTTTTCCGTCTGCCGTAGGCGAAACGCGAGCCGGAGCGTCGGTGGCAGCCGGCAGGCGGCCACGAGCGGCACTGTTCACGTGGCCACTTCCGCGCGCGGCGCGGCAGGATCGGGGATTAAAATTTTATAGAAATTTCAGAGGAAATGAAATATCTAAATCTACAATTTTCTTTTATTAATATCTAAGATTTATACAGCGAGGACGTAGAATGATTAAAATTTTGATAAAATTTTACGAATTTCGATCTTTTTATATAAAAAAAATTGTAACACGAAATTGATATCCCCGTCAGGATAGCCTCAGCATGAGTTGAGTTGCAATTGACAAGGTGCAAGGAGCTGCGGCTGTAGTCTGGACCCTGGACTCGGGTCTGAGGTACTCAAGTGGGCCTCGATTGTGATGGGCCCTTTAAGAAAGCTGGTCCGGTTCAGCCAGGAGTTCCAAGCTCATAGCAATTCTTTGCTCGTGAAAGATACCTTTCGGCCCTGGGCTGCTTTTCAGTTCCCTTAGCCTTGGGCCTGAAGCCCTTTTTTGGCCCTTCGGAGAGGTACTAGTATGTCGAAAAAGAGTGCGCGTGCGCTGCGCTCGAGCAATCTCCTCAGTATATCGTCATTGCAATCTCTCTTCTACAAAAGCCGTCTTTACAAAACACTGAATACTCTTACTGCCCAACACACCAGCAGAATCAGCACCTGGCACTTGACAGTTTTTGGTTAATCTCGTAGGATTTTTCTGAGTGCCTGTGCTTATTCGGCACGGAGATTACCCAGATTTTATCTGACATTTCGTTGTCCCAGAATAGCAAAACGTGGAACACCCCACAGTGCTCCACTAACGAAAAGGAGGCAACGCACCCAAGAATCAGATCCACCTTACCAACCCACCGGCCCAGAAAGCCCAACACCGAGAAGTTTTGGATGCGTCACCCCCACCCCACCCCACCCAAACGCAGAATAGCAAAACGTGGCACGCCCCACATTGCCGCACTCACGAAAAGAGGCAAAAGCACCCAAGAATCAGGAATTTTTTATTTATAGATTTCATAAATATATAAGTTTGTTTTAAAAATTTATAGATCTATACGCCTGTTGCCTGTTGGATAAGTGACAAGCGACAAAAACTTGTTACCCGTAGTAACGGGCAGATACCACATAAACCTATTGACGGTTAGATGAGTGACAAGCCGATAAGAACTTGTCGACCGTTCAAAGGTAGACCGATAATAATGGCCGGTGCCAATGCACAACAAGTTTTGTCTTCTACCTAATGGGCGACATACATATAAATGTGTAAATTTTCAATACGGAGGCATATATTTACAAATTCCAGGAAAAAATATATAAATAAAAAACGCCCAAGAATCAGATCCAACTGACCAACCCCCGGCCCAAAAACAAAGCCCAACGCTGAGAGGATTTCGATGCGCCACCCACCCCACCCAAAACGTTTTCGCTGCGGCCTGCACCTCCCCTCCTCCCCTACCCCACCTCTCTTTCCCCTCCGACGCCACACCTCTCTCTCAGTCTCTCTCCTCGCTGCAGTCTCCCGATCCATCCACCTCACCACCCCGCTCCCTCCCGTCCGGTGCGTGCGCCAGGTACCTTCCCCCCCCCCCCCCTCGCGCCTCACATTCTAGAACCTTCCAGACGTATCTGCCCGCTTCTCTCCCTTCTCTGGCTCGGGTATAGACTACAGAGAGCAGCGCGCCGTTGCAGTTTAACGTTGGTTCTTCTCGTGCGGTTGCTTGCTGTAGATCTCCGAGTTCGTTTAGGCAGATCCTCGAGCTCCTGACCAGATTGGGTAGCGCTGCCTCGTTCGTTCGTGGCGCGCGGGGTACTGGTGGGGATTCCTGCAGAGAGAGTTGAGATTTCAGGTGTGCAGGGTTTGTGCAGGTCGGTTGCTTGTGATATTTCTAGGTGGCTAGGTTGTTGGAAGAATTCTACGGAAGTTTAGTTCAGATCTGAGAGTGATGGTTATTCCTGTTTTAAGTGGTCCTCGTTCGGTTATCGAACTTGTTCTAGTGTGCTCACTACATATGGGGCTCTACCTGCTTGCTTATTGGTTTTCAGAGTGTCTCAATTTGTGGGATACTTCCAAATTTTTGGCGTCTTAGGAATAAGGACTAAAGTAATAGTGTACCGGTTTGTTTAGAGGCTAGGCCGTGCGTATAGTTAGTTCATTATACAAGGTTTCGTAGGAAATTTTGCAATGTTTTGTGCCTGTTAAATGCCTAATTGTGTATACCTGTTGGATATGTTACTGCAGAATTCGCGATATTCTTGTGCATAGAAATTGCCGTGTTACTTCGGTATTATCATATTACTGTGTCTTTTATTAGGGTTAATTGGCTTCTGCCGCAAATATGCAATGTGCACAGAGTTAGTTGTAGCTGTTATCTGTATTTTATCTTGAATTCCAACAGTGTAGTCTGAATCAGCATCTTTTATTAGACAGCAGAGATATTGATCTAACTTTCTATTCACTCGTGGGATACGGGTGACGGGCCCTTCTTGAGTGAGGAAGAAACTGATTTCTGGTTTTCAATCGAAAAGATGGGTTCCTTTTATGCCTCGGCCTATTTCTTCTACTAGACTTAACTTTTTTTGCAATATCTTGCTCTAGAAAATTATTAGGTTTATGCAATCGCATTATAACGTCAAGATATGTCTGTCCAAAAAAGGCTCTTACAGAATCATGAATATGTGGAGATTTATGCAGCTTTTTGATCAATATAACGTTCTTGCTTGTTACAGGTTAGCTCACACATGTTCTAGGTGTTGGACAGTTTGTGCTTCAGATGGCTGGGGTGTTGCACAGCTCCTGCTTTATGGCCCAGTTATTTTGGGTTGCGTTGTTACTGGTTGTGTCGCCAGGCAATGCATTCTATTTGCCTGGCAGCTACATGCACACATACTCCCAAGGTGAGCCTATATTCGCCAAGGTGAACTCACTCACGTCCATCGAGACGGAGATGCCTTTCAGCTTCTACAGCCTGCCATATTGCCATCCCCAGGGTGGCATCAAGAAGAGTGCCGAGAATCTGGGTGAGCTTCTGATGGGTGACCAGATTGACAACTCGCCCTACCGGTTCCGCGTGAATGTTAACGAGTCCCTCTTCCTCTGCACCACAAAAGGGCTTAATGAGAATGATGCAAAGCTCCTTAAGCAGCGCACTCGTGATCTTTACCAGGTCAACATGATGCTTGACAATCTGCCAGTCATGCGTTTCACTGAGCAGAATGGTGTCACAGTACAGTGGACTGGCTTCCCTGTTGGTTACACCACTCCAGCAGGTAGCTCAGAGGATTATATCATCAACCATTTAAAGTTTAAGGTCTTGGTCCATGAGTACGAGGGCAGCAATGTGGAAATCATTGGAACTGGAGAAGAAGGATCTGGTGTCATCTCAGAGTTAGACAAGAAGGGGATGTCTGGGTATCAGATTGTTGGTTTTGAGGTTGTGCCCTGCAGTGTGAAACGAAATGCTGAGGCTTTCTCTAAGCTCAACATGTATGACAGCATTGACCCAGTGGACTGCCCTGTGGAGCTTCAGAAGTCTCAAGTGATCAGGCAACAGGAGAGGATTACATTCACTTATGATGTCGAGTTTGTGAAGAGCAACATCAGGTGGCCATCTAGGTGGGATGCTTATCTCAAGATGGAGGCTGGCGCTAAGGTCCACTGGTTCTCTATAATGAACTCTCTCATGGTGATCTTGTTCCTGGCTGGAATTGTCTTTGTTATATTCCTCAGAACCGTCAGGAGGGACCTGACCAGGTATGAAGAGCTCGACAAGGAAGCACAAGCACAGATGAATGAGGAGCTATCTGGGTGGAAGCTTGTAGTCGGAGATGTATTCAGAGAGCCAAGTTGCTCAAAGCTATTATGCATAATGATTGGTGATGGGGTTCAGATATTGGGCATGGCAATCGTAACAATTGTTTTTTCCACACTTGGGTTCATGTCTCCAGCCTCAAGAGGAATGCTTCTTACTGGGATGATTGTTCTCTATCTCGTCCTTGGTATTGCAGCTGGGTATGTCAGTGTTCGGTTCTGGAGGACTATTAAGGGCACATCTGAAGGTTGGAGATCAGTGTCGTGGTCAACTGCCTGCTTTTTCCCTGGTATCATGTTTATGGTCCTTACTGTCTTAAACTTCGTGTTGTGGAGAAACAAGAGCACTGGAGCTTTACCTATCTCACTATTTTTCACCCTTCTGGCTCTATGGTTCTGCATTTCTGTGCCATTGACTCTTGTTGGTGGCTTTCTTGGTACAAGAGCTGAGCAGATAGAATTCCCTGTTCGGACCAATCAAATCCCCAGAGAGATCCCTGCACGGAAGTATCCATCGTGGCTTCTTGTTCTTGGTGCAGGGACACTGCCATTTGGAACCCTGTTTATTGAGCTCTTCTTCATTCTGTCAAGCATCTGGCTTGGAAGGTTCTACTATGTGTTCGGCTTCCTGCTGATTGTCCTGCTGCTGCTTGTCGTAGTCTGCGCCGAGGTGTCTGTTGTCCTAACATACATGAATCTCTGTGTGGAGGACTGGAGGTGGTGGTGGAAGGCTTTCTTCGCCTCCGGTTCTGTTGCTCTCTACGTGTTCCTCTACTCCATCAACTACTTGGTCTTTGACCTCAGAAGCTTGAGCGGGCCTGTCTCTGCAATGCTTTACGTCGGCTACTCATTTCTCATGGCATTTGCAATTATGCTAGCAACCGGAACCATTGGCTTTTTGACGTCATTCACCTTTGTGCACTACCTCTTCTCATCCGTAAAGATTGATTGATATATTTGATGGACTTCAGATTCGTACTGCACAAGTGTGGGTGTGGTTCACCCTGAGATGCACAGTTTACCACTTGAGGTGATTTTGATCAACTAGAGATGTTTTCAGTTCCAAGTAGATGGAGAGCAGTGTCTCCTAGTAGATGCAGTGTCCTTTTTCAGTTCCAATTGTTCTGAGTTGTGACTACTACGATTAATCTAGATATTGCAACCCAGCTAGCTGTTCAGGAGCAATGATACGTTTACTCCTGTGTGTGTTGGACAAATTGTGATCTGAGTGGAATTGGCATGTTTGCTACATATTGGGATGGCTTAATCTTTATGTGTTGTGCTCTATATTTTCTTGAGAGTGAATAATATCTGAATGCTTCAGTACATACATCAGCTCGTGAACCCGTATGATCATGAAGCTGCCATTTCTTGGCATGAATGTTAAAGTAATAAAGTACACATATGACTGAACCCATTCTCATCCGGCACTAGTTTCTAGATCCTTCATTTGTTCAGTTTCAGTTCTTTGTTACGGTAATAGTCAACACGTTAATTCCATCCGGATATGTAGAACATGCCGATCATAGTGAGGATATGATTTAACAGTAGGGTAATACGAAGTGTTCATGTAAATACTACAAGCACAGCAAGTCCTTTTATTACAGACGCTGCTCTAGTGACCAGGAACTGCAGAGGTACAGGAGCAGAGCAGGTGCCATGAACAACATATAAATAGATACGGCATCGATCACAATTCACAAGTTCCTACGGCAGAATGGTGCTCCTTATGCCGGCGAGCGCTTCACGTTCTTGGCCCAGATTATGTGCCCGTACGGCATGAGGTGGCAGATGGGCTCGCCGCCGGGCTTGGTGCCGAGGAGCTTGAAGGAGACGTGCTCCGGGTTCCACCTGGACGTGTCGGTGTGGCAGACGGTGGCCACGGTGACCGCGCCGCTGCGGGCACCCTCCATATCCAGCATGTACGCCCTGGCCGGGCCGGTGCCGTGGCACCGGTACACGGTGTACGGGTAGGCCTCGTCGTGGCACGCCACGAAGCTCTCGCCGTCGACCGGCCGCACGGCGTGGACGGTGTACAGCTGCAGTGGCGCGCCGGCGCGGGGCAGCGTGGAGGTCACCGCACTGACGTCCCGGGATCCGAGCGCCGCCATGGCGCGCTCGACCAGGGCCTCGAGCGACGTGGCGCAGAATTTGGCCTCCCCGGCGAGCGGCGGCGACTCGCACGTGCGCAGCGTCTCCTTCATGCCAGCGGCCTGGACCGTGTCAGGGGAGACGCCGAACAGCGCGAGGACGCCCGGCAGCGCCTGCGCCGAGAACGGGATGGAATCCGCGACGTGGCGCGGCAGGAACCCGAGCGCCGCGGGCACTGCCGCCGGGAAGTGGAACGGCAGGCGTTCGCCCACCCGCACCGCCCCCTCGTGGAAAAACACCGTCGTCATGGTGGCCCCGGCGCCTCGCGGGGTCGCGCGGCGCTCGCTGGGCTCCTTGTAGTCGTAGCTGAACGGCGTATCATCTCGCAGCGTCGCGCGGCGCTCTCTGGGCTCCTTGTAGTCGTAGCTGAACGGCGTATCATCTCGCAGCGTCGCATCTCTCGCAGGAGACGAGCGCTTGTAATTTTGGTAATTGAAGGGAGCAGCCCTCGGTCTTGCTCCTCCCTCGACCTTGCCTTTGCTTACGAAGCTGGTGTCTGCACACCATTCATGAAACCACGACCAGGAATCATGCACGTTGAATCAACGTGTTCGTGTTAGCATTTTGATCAGAGTATAGACAAAGCAACAGAGAGACTAGAGATAGGAGGAGGACCAACCGGGGCGGAGGAGCCGGAGGACAGTGTCCGGCACGGCGGAGCTCGGCAGGACGGCGCGCCAAAACATCTCGGCCGTCGACGGAGCTGCATGGCTCAGCCGTCCAACCTGAATCCGACGAGAAACTTGTCAACACGTCCCTTTTACGTACGTATATGAACTATCGCAGAAATAAACTGTGATCATGGATCGGTGGATTCTTGAATCATTACCGCGAGCAGGGCGGCAGCAGTGAGGAGAACGGCAACGAAGCGCGCCATAGAACCGGCCTAGAGAGGCAGAATCAAGCCACAGCTCTCCAGTTCTTGTGTGGGAACAAGGCGACCAGGCAGGGGATACTTATAGACGCATGCATCGAGCCGGTCGCGAAATGGGTTTGCACCTACAGTGTCTCCTGTCCTGCACGATGGATTAGCGGCCTTTGCCAGGGAGCTGATCGACAATGTCACAATGAATCAGTGATGGCGACACGAAACAGAACGGTCCCGACGTGCGCCGGCCCGGACCGGCGATGACGCTGCACGCGAGTCCGGCGCGCCGGGGAATATAATCTTGGGCGTGACATCTGCAGCGCTCGTCGTCGCTCGCCGGGGGGCGCATCCGCCACGCGCGCCGAGTGCACGCGGGTGAGGCGGGGTGGGGATATGGATGACGCGCTCCCGATCCTCTCGGCAGTGTCACACGGAATCGAATCGCCTGCATGTCGGTCTCGGCGGTTGCGGTTTCCAAACTGCGTCGTGGAAGCATTTGCATAGGACGGACCGACGGAGCTCTCGAATCCCAGATCCACAGCCCTCACATCGGTGGCGAAGTGGCCGGGTAGATGCTTCTCTGTCTGAAATCCGAAGCTACAAAGGAGGCCTGCAGCTGCTCTTATCTTTTTTCTGATGGAAAAAGATGGAGTGACTGTGAGTACCAGTGGCACATCTTGTTTGAAATATAGGCTTTGCTTTTCTCTTAGGAGAAGGAATAGGCCTTTCGTTTAGGACCTTGGAATGCCCATGGGGAAAGACAACTCTATAGTAAGATGTGAATACACAGATTATCTCATTCGTCTGTTCTTTCATCAGATTTTATGTTTTTTTTTCACTCGAGCATAAATCTTAAAAAGATCTCGATAGCCCACACGTTGACCATGGCGGCTTTACCATGCTCCTTGGCCTTCAACTCGCGCGCCGCGCACCCAACCCGCACGGATCATCACGCTTCCACCACCCTCCCTTCCATCTCTGCTTCCCCTTCCCAACTCCAATCTCACATCAGCTCAGATCTTTCCCAAACAGATCGTCTCTTTCCCTGTTTCCTCCACCAAAGATCCGTTCTTGGACAAGTCTGAACCAAGAAACCAACCGAGAAGAAGAGGCCTTGCGATGGCGGAGCCCGCCAAGAACGACGCCCACATCGTGGAGATCCCGGTGTCCGTCGACGGGGTGAAGCCGTCGGAGACGATACAGTTGCGACGCCGTTTCTTGACAAGGTGGCGGAGGCGGAGGTAAGTGGGCGTCACCCGCTCGGGGAGATCGCGGCCAGCGCGGGGCACCTACTTCTGCTCATGCAGTCATGCTGTGGCAGCGAGATGAGCCCCGCTTGGGCCGCCGTGCGTGCGCACTGGAGGCCCGCATGGGCGCGGCCTGTTGGGACGCCTTCTACCTGTGCGCGGCCTTCCTCGCCTTCCACGGCCTCTCCCTCGCGCTCCTCTTTGTCGCGCCCGTGGCCGCCGCCGCCGCCCCCTCGGCCAGCCCGATGGCGCCCATGAGCACCGCTTGCAAGAGATGGTGGGCGCCGTCGTCTCTGTCCCTGGCCGCCTCCCTCGCGCTCGCCGCGGCCATGCAGTTCTGGGTGTGCACGTACTGGCGGGCCTCGGCGTGACTGCGCCGGTAGCATGGCGACGCGCGCACTCGCGCGCGTCGTGCAGGAGCTGCGTATGAAGGGCACGGTGTTCGACCTGTCGAAGGAGCCGGTGGATGCTTTGGCTTGCTAGCATAATGGTCCATACCATGACGAGTCATTCCTTCAGCATAACGACCTATCATAGGATTACTTGTTCATGAAAATCCTGAAGGGTTTAAAGAACTCAACTGAAAATTATGAAACATATTTAAAGCAAAGAGAGGAGCCAATTAAAAAAAAAATGGGAAAGACTTGTCTCGCCATTGGAGAGCATCCTTGTTGTTCTTGCGAGCAGCAAAAGAGGCCCAAACATTTGCTGGTTCATCAATCATACTTCTCTCATTGTCCCATCCAAAACCACTTTCAGCCAGCAAATCCTTACAGTTCGATAATCCTTCTTCAAATCTTGCTCCTTTTGTTTCACTTGACTAAGAGTAAATGATACACCAAACTTTTGATTCAGTCGACAAGCAATATTTGTCCATGCCTCCTTACTCCAAGCATTTTGTGTTCGAAAACCAGGCACATCATGATCTTTTGGGAGCTCAATGAGGAACAACTTTATTTGGTGGCTCCATTTGGCTCAAGGAAAACTCCTTAAGGTCCCTGAAAACACTAGATTTAACTACAAGTCCACAATTGGACAATTCTAGTCATATATTTGAGGCACTGTACCAATGTAACTGAAACTTCACAAAATTTCAGAGAAGAGGATCTGCATTCGCACTAGCATCAGCATTTCCCGTTGCATGCACGCGATGGCCTCGCTGCCCGGCCATCTGCATAGGTGTTAAATTTTTTGCCTCAAACTTGTTCCAGTTTAAGATTTTAGGTTTTCAGACTGGAGAATTTTTTGAACAAGAGGGGAATCCCCAATCTGCAAACCTAGAAGCCTGGCAAAATTCTCAAAAAAATCTGATTGAAAAACAACTCCAAAATAAACCAAATCATTCGCAACCTAATTACATGTGAACTTGTCGCGGAAAGAAAAATTGGGGCAAAATGAAGAACCAAAAGAACACGTATCCTATGGAGGTCTAGAAGAGGTAGATGACGAAACCTACTACCTTGCTGTTGAAAAACGTAGACCAACCAGAGGAGAGGAGGAAGGAGCCTCACGGTCGAGAAGCTGCGGAGCAGCACACGAGGACGCATGGCTCAGCGACGAGAAGGTTTGGGGCGGCGGGGTGCCGTGGCTTGCCTGGAAGAGGCTTTTGGTCGTTTTCTTTTTTATTTCACGAGGTGAAGCGGTGCCTTTTTGCTGCGAGGAACGACCAGGAATTTTTCCAAGTGGTCTGAGCTAATGTCTAGAATCCTATGGAATGGGGGGGGGGGGGGGGGCACAACGGAAACCAATGCATAGGAAAATGGACCCCTCGATCCTATGATCCAAACAAGCAACATAGGAAAATTTTCTAAGGAATTAAATCCTACAAAAATCCTTTGAAAACCCTCCAATCCAAAGGAGGCCTAAGAGATACTGAGGGATATTACATTACGAGGCTACAACAGGATTATCATCGTTGATTTTTTTCTCTGCCCCGAAATGTTCAATGGGCGCATTCTTTGTATTTTTTTATGGTAACTGCAGCAATTTATATTCTGACATAACGCTTAGGGTCCTTGTTGGGCTTTCCGGCATCAAAAGTTTATGCATTTTCAGAAAGAAAGTTAGTTCTTCAACTACATTTCAATACACAGTCATAGTGAACTTCCTTGCAAAATCTCTGTTATTCAGGTTTCTCGAACCAAAAGTGGCTCCAGATCATTCATGTGTTCGATGAGCCCTGAGCTGATGACATGCCCCAGTGCCTCCAACTCCAATGTGATTACAGTTTTCTTTTAGAAGCAGAAATTCGATGACATCTAGACATTTTTGTCATCATCCAGTAGTAGTATATAAAAGGTGCTGCAATCCATTACTCCAGCATCATCATAAACATCAGAATTATGGAGCAGCCACATCAGTTCATCTGAATCTAAGGCGAATAGTGGTTTCAACTACATTTCGATTTCGACGCTCTGCCAATTGCTGCAACAGTTGAATGCACAATCAATAAAATTTTCAGGTCTGGGTGAGAGAGGTACCACGTGAAAGGTGGAATGCTATTGCTAATCATGATTATAAAGCAGCAATTGAAAAAGTTGCGTGTGTTTGGCCTCAGAAATTATAAAACAAACTTCAGCAAAAAACGAAAATAAAAAAGAAGCCCATTTCAGCACAAGTCCAGTATGTTGAGTCACTGGATGTTGAGATAAAGAAAATCATGGACATGCAGAGCTTGGAATTTCCTGTATGAAAATGATTTACAAAGTGGCTAGGTAATGAGTTATCCAAATAGTAATTTGCTCGAACATAACTCATCACTTCACTCAAATGTCCTGTGGAGTCAGCAAGACAGCAACTTTCAGAAAATAAAACATGAACACTTAGCATCACCTGAATTTGCATTGTGAACGCAAATGCCCAAGCTTGCACAACAGGTGTTGCAAAACAACGCTCAGATGTATCCATACCGAGCGAGTAATAACAGAGCTGTAACTTGTTTGGGTTGCCCTAATTTTTTCCAGGCCTTTCGACCTTGTTTTCATACTTTTTCCTGCTCAATTAATATAATCCGACAGATCTCCTGCAGATTCTTAAAAAAAGATTCTTTTTTTTTAAAAGGACTCATCTATATCATACACGCAGGACGGGAGTAATACATCCATATTCTGAAAACTTGGCAAACAACACTTGCTCTTAACAATTCCAAAGAACTGACTGGATTAGAATCCACGAACACTGTATCTCTAACCTAGAAAAGATCCAAATACAGTATGACACAACGAAATCATAGGTAAAGGAAACAGCAACCAAGACGTTTCACAGCAGATGAAGTTGGACAAGATCACGCATATCAATAATCAGAGAATACCACACAACTAATAGTTATGGTATATCTTAGGCATGTATCATCATCATACAGCTTTCCTCCCTCGATTACAACAACCTTGCCTGAACCCCAAAAGGAATCACTTGTCCTCAAGAGGTGGCACATCAAATGATCATCACACCATCTTAAAGTTATTAGGCGGCAACCAAGACTTTTCACCGCAGATGAAGTTGGACAAGATCACCCATAACAATAATCAGAGAGTACTACACAAATAATAATTATGGCATGAATCATCACCATCATACAGCCTTCCTCTCTCAAATCTGAAATTGAATCGCTTATACTCAAGAGGGGGCATATCAGATGATCATCACGCCATCTTAAAGTTATTAGGCGGCATTGCAACAACAGAACAAGGGAAACAACAGCACACTTTTAATAGTTTACTAAAATTCGCAAGGCTCCAAGCTACTTTAAGATAAGAAATGGGTTACTGCGGCTGGACATAGTAGTATGCCATGGGGTCGGTGGTGGGCATGCCAGCAGCGGGGTGCGGAATCCCGGCCCCGACGACGGCCTCGGCGTCCTTTGCCTCGTCCCGCGGCACGATGTCGACGAGGAAGTCGAAGACCTCGGTGCGCGCGACGGCGGCGGCGATATCGGACTTCTGCAGCGTGCGGCGCTTGTTCTCCTCGGCGTGCGCCCACCCGCGGTGCGTCAGCTCGAGGATGAACATCTCGCAGGCCCGGGCGAAGACGACGGGGGCCTCGGCGGCGATCATGCGGACGTCCTCGTCTGCCTTCATGATCTTCTTGATGCGGGCGAGGGGCAGGTTGTGGTTCTTGAAGTCGGTGGCGGTCTCGATCTCGCGGTACTGCTCCGCCCAGAACATCTGCAGCTGCTGCTGCGTCGCGGCGCCCTGCTGCTGCTGCCCCGCGGCGGCGGGGGGAGGAGGGGGCGGCGGAGGGGGGTAGAACGCCGCCGCCGGGTAGGCGACGGCGCCGGGGGCGGCGTACGCGGCGCCCGGAGGGTACGTGACGGGCGCGCCCAAGACGGGGGGCGGCGGAGGGGTGGTGGATTTGGGCTCCATTGCTAGGGTTTCGGAGGTGGGGGTGTGACTCCTGTGGCGTCGCCGATGCGGGGAAATGGGAAGAAGCGGAAGGATGCGTAGGGGGTTGATTAGCGTCACTTTCCGGATTAATTGCAGTTTATAATGAATTAATTAAGTAACGACTTGGCATTCGCGAAGAGGCGAAGAGCACAGCGCAGCGGTCGCCGGAGGGTGCGGGGGACTTGCGTGTTGCCTAGTGACACGTGCATGCTATGCACTCTTTATTTCTTATTTTAAAAATATTTTTAATTAATATTATAAACATAAAAAAATCCAAGACAGCGGGTGATGACCTCTAAGATAGCGTTTCATTGGCACTCTATAATTGTAAATAGTGTCGATTGATAATATACTGTGAATGGGAAGGGAATAAGTGATAATCTGATTTGTTTGGTTTGTGTCGGTAACAGAATGAAAATCTATTAGGATGTTTGGTTCAAACTACTGCGATGAAGAGGAATCGATTGCTACCGGCATCGCTGCGTGCGCATCACCTCCTTTTCGGTCTGCCACCGCCACTTCTGCTCTTAGCGATTTGGGGGTACCAGGTGAGAGGGAGAGCGATGCGGAGAGCCAAGACCGCTGTTGGAACCTACAACAGGAGCTAGCAACTCTCTCCATCGCCGATTGATGTATTGCCCTTTGCATCCCTATTCTACAAACAAATCTCACAGTAGAGCCTCATATATATACCTTCGATCAGATGATTCAGGGGAGGCTTGAGTTGAGTTTGATTCAATGGGCTTGGAATCGATTCGCTTCTCGCTTCTCGCTGCTTTGGATCTGAGTAACCGGTGTACAGAAGAATCCTCATGATTTATGGGAGGGAGCTGGACGCCAGTTCTCTCCGCCAGGTTCTCGAAGCCGCGAGATCATTGTGGAGGACCTAGACCTCGGCAATGATGGAGCTCAAGCAACCCATAGCGAACCAACTCATACAGCAAGGTGGAGGGGCGAGCATCGTGAGGGCAAGGAGGGGCGAGCTGTGGCGTCGCTATCCGCTAGATGCAGAGACGAGGTGATCGGTATCGTAATGGAGTACCAATCGATTTGGAGGGGGATAAGATATGTACTATGTGTAGTATCCGATTCCTTGGTAAGCGATAACACCCCAAGCCAGGCAAACACGTGTAATGGAATGGCTTATCGTCCGTAATTAGATTACGTTACAAAACAATGAACCAAACACCACCTAAGATTCTCAGATTGTGAATGATTCTTGTGAGGTCCGGTGTCATTGCATCATGCTCAGATCAATGTGGAGGTGGGTTAATTGGATCACATCTGTTGGGCTCCTCCCTGAGTTAGCATTTACCCCATTGACCACACCTAGGCATGAACTGAGTTTCCAACTGAGGAGTCTTCCTGCATCTGTACCTGCTTGTGTATTTCAACCCTTGGCTTGGTTCTGCTAGAATGAGCGCTAGATCTTCTTTTGCTCTTAGTAGATGAGAGATCATCATAGGCTGGCAGCATTTAGAGCCTACTTAGTTGACTATTAAATTTGCCACAATTAAAGTTAAGCATGCCACATGTTCCAAGGCTATTGTTTAGTTTGTTACTAACTTTAGCCTGCCAAAGATTATTAGTTAGATTTTAGGAGCTCTGCCGTAGAAATTTTCGTCGTACTTGTGGCGGGGAAAAAGAACGCCACATGCCTTTGGCGTGCCACAGAATGGAAAAAGCTTACACCCTCTTCTGTTAAAATCACCTTTCCCTTTCGTTCTCACAGCTCTCACCACTCATCCTAGATTCCACTTTATCCCTTTCCTCTCATCTTCACCATCTCCTCCTTGTCCTGGTCCCACGCTTCTTCGCTTCCTCTCTTGTGCACCGCCAAGCCGGGTGGCAGTCGCACCCATTGTGCACGCTACAACCAGCTCGTCCGAGTCACCGGCTGAGGCAGCCGCACCAGTCTACAGACAATCCCCGTATGCCAAGCCAAACTCTGTGCTAATTGAGTAGATGCTCCTCTGACCTTTGCAGATCTGGATCTGCACCTTCTGCAGCAGCAACAGCTCCTCTGACCTCTGTAACTCTCTCCTTTGTCTTGTACCTCAAGTTTAGAGTGCTTCTCGTATAGAAGGTGCAAAGGTAATGTCCCTACCTAGCACTTTGGGTGGATCTGTGTGCTTATCTTTTACTTCTGTTGGTTGTTCATATGCAAATCATTAGTGTCAAGTTGTTCCTCTCCGATGTTATTTACTTGTTATATGTGCATGAGTAATATAAAAATTAATTACTGATGTATTATGGTTTACTTGTACATCTTTTTTAATTTGTCTTACAAAGTAAACAC
Source organism: Phragmites australis (assembly GCF_958298935.1). Taxonomy (NCBI): domain Eukaryota; kingdom Viridiplantae; phylum Streptophyta; class Magnoliopsida; order Poales; family Poaceae; genus Phragmites; species Phragmites australis. The sequence continues at coordinate 25,869,880 of NC_084936.1, read as the reverse complement.
AACTTATGCTTGGAATTTGTGGTTTGTTTGCTCAGTGAACTTTTTTTTATATACCTTTGTTTATCTTTATCATACAAGTATAATAATATTTTGGCAAATATATTATTTTTTCTAGATGGGCCAGAGGAAGTTATATATCCAGTATTACATGGATCACTACTACATGTGGAGGAGAAGGTTGATTGCTGTCATTACTTTATGTTTAGCGATGTACTGGTATATGGTTCATATCCGAAAAAAGGGGAAGAAAGTTGTTAAATATGCTCCCATGTTGGATAGAGATATTGAACGGGAGTCATGATTGAACCACTTGTATAATGGAACTGAAGCACATTGTATCAATGAGCTGCACATGCGCAAATTAGTTTTTTACAATTTGTGTACTCATATTAGATCACATGGTTTGTTAGTGGACACATTGCATGTCACAGTTGAGGAACAAGTTACAATGTTCATCCATGCCGTGGGTCAAAATTGGTCAAACAGATCAATTGGCTTTGAGTTTAATCGATCGGGAGAGATTATTAGTAGGTACTTCAATGCAGTTTTAGATGCCCTTTGTCTACTTGCCATGATCTCATATGCATCAAATCGACTGAAACAAATATCAAGATAACAAGTACCCCAGCCAGATTTCACCCTTACTTTGAGGTAAAACACCATATATTAGTTTTTCAAGTGTTGTAGCTTCTATCTTCATCTAATTGTACATTACCTGTCTCTTTTTATAGGGATGCATATGAGCCTTGGATGGTACTCATATGCCAGTATGTGTCCCTATCCATATGCAAGATAGATTTAGGGGTAGAAAGTCTATTCTCACTCAAAATGTATTAGCAGTTGTTGATTTTGATCTACGGTTCACCTATGTTCTTACTGGATGGGAGGGGTTTGACCATAACTCTTATATGCTTCAAGATGCACTATCACGCCCCACTGATCTTAAAATACCAGAAGGTAGCATTATTACACATGACATGACTCTATAGACTTGGGTGTAGAAGTTCCTTACCGATGAACATTGACCTGTAATAGCTCCAACTAGTGTTTTTGGGTGTTGAGTTGTGATAGCTATTTTGGGTGTCAGGTGTTCAACTGTGATAGGTGATAGTTCTTTGGAGCTATTCAGCTGCACAAATTTTTGCTTACACTTAGGATGTATTGGTTAGAATATGATGTGACCTTACTTACTTAAGGTTAGGTCCAGGTTCCAGACATCTAGTTGCTAGCTGCTTTTGGCAAGATGTATAATGAACAACAGATGTATAAACGCGTGAATTGCTCAAAATTCCTCTGGCTTGTTCAGAAGCATATCTTTGATTGTACAAGGAACAACTCTGAAACATCCAAAGCATGCAATATCCATTTGCAAGCATCACATCACCAACAACAGAAGCCACAAACACATGAGTAGCGTACAACTAAATGGGGGCACTTTCACCTTATTCCCAACCACTAAGTCTGTCTGCAGGATGTAATTTGTGAACAATTAGAACTTGTTGCCCAATTTATTCGAGTGTTGAGGCTTGAAACCACATGGACGAACGTTTTGGAGGTCCAATACCCGCTCCTTTTGAACTTCCCCTGCCAATAGAAGTGCGAATTATGATAAATTTTGTTAGAGAAAAACAACATTGGATTAATTATACATTTCTTTATAGTATCACAAGACCTCAGGAAAGGAGGCATACTTTCTAACATATTACGGAATTATAAGAGCAGTTACCACACAAACCACACACTGTATGAGCAATTATCATATAAGCACACACGTTGTAAGAATTTTTAAGAGTAGTTACCACACAAGTATATATGTTGTAAGAGCAATTACCACACAAGCACACGTATTGTAAGAGCATTTACCACACAAGCACAAACGTTATAAGAATTTGTAAGAGTAGTTAACATACAAGCACATGCGTTGTAAGAACAGTTATCACATAAACACACGCGCTATAAGAATTTATAAGAGTAGTTATCACATAAGAACACATGTTGTAATAGCAATTACCACACAAACACACGTATTGTAAGAGCAGTTACCATATAAACACACACGTTATAAGAATTTATAAGAGCAGTTATCATACAAACGCACACGTTGTAAGAGCAGTTACTACATAATCAATGGCAAGAGAAAATATCCCCACCACTCTAATTTGTTTGGGTGACTATACTCACTGCTGGCTGCAAACCAAACCCTACCACAACTTTTACGAAACATTTATGGTAGCAATCTAAACAGGTGCCACGCAATATTTGCCACGACTAATCTGTAGCATGGCTACAAATCAAACACTCCTATTTCACCACAAAATTAATTAAGTTATAAATATAGCTAACGCCTAATATTAAATATGACAAATTTAATAACTAACCAAACAGAACCTTAACCTCCTAAGTAGTCTCATGGCTCTGCACTCATCAGGACCAGCCTAGTCCCTTGGTGGCGAGTTGGAGGTGTTTGCATGCCGACGCCGAGACGATTCACCTGTGTACCAACCACTACCTCTGTCCCTTCCATGCATTCTTTGACTGCCTCATGATAAGTTCCTCATAAAACAATTGACCTTATCCAGGAAAGATTTTCCTTTAGGTGCTCTGTTGTCCTACCATCATCGTCAACATATGTTCTCTTGATGGGAATATTCCTCTCTCTACATTGCCCTATGGTGGAGACCTGCTATCCCCCTCACCTTCTCCGTTAGATACCCTTGCCAGCCAATCAAACTCTCTGAAGTGCACCCTTTCTTTAGCTGCGAGGTCTTCTAGCTAGGTTATAATGGTAGAACAATAGGTCCTCAATGGTGTCTGATGTGGATATACACAATGTTCATGCGTTCATCCTTGACATATTAGCCTAATATAGCTAGGGCGAGTTTGGCAGAGCTTCCAGAACAGCTTTTCGGTTGGAATTAATGAGAGCTTTGCCAAACAGTAGCTTTCAGCTTTTAGTTCACTAAGTGAAATCTGTAGGAATGATTCTCTGAAATGAACTAGAAGCTGGTGAGCTGAAAAAAAACAACTTCCCATGATTCACTTTCTGTACAGAATTACTTCTTCCATATAGTTTATTCTAAAAAATCACTAGAGAATCACTTTCAGCCACAAAATCACTTCTCTTAGAGAATCACTCTCCACAGAAAATTTGAATTAGAGAGAGCTCTATCAAATAGAGCTCTAAGCTGAACCTCTGGCTTCCCTCCCTCAGTTGTTTCTGCCATGGTTAGGTAGCATTTAGCTGAGATTAGTTGCGTGCCTGGTGGCCTCATGAATGTGGTGGATCATGGATTCATCTAACAATACGAGCAGCAGTATCTTGATTCCAAACATGCTCTGGCAGGCCATCTAGACTGATTTGGACATGAAATAGCAAAGGCATTTTGGCACCGTACCTGTCATATGACCAACGGTCAAAGAGAAGGATAATGGCCCCCAATCTGAGCTTCCCTCTCTATTATGCACGCCACGCCACTTGTCATGCTACTTGGAGAAGAGGATCGGACCAAGAATTGCGTTGGGAAGTTCCTATACATGTGGAGCTCGTGCTTCCTGATCCCAAAGTTACGGAAGATAGCATCCTTGACATCATCGCAGTCTCTTGCAGGACACCTCCCTTCATCAGATCAGAGACCACCAGGGCATGCTCGGTTAGCATGTCACAACAGCGGTACATCTCTGGGCTGGTCTTCACCGCACTGTAGATTAAGCCTTTTCTAGTGAGACAAAATTTTGCCCTTTTTCGTCCTTTTTTTTTTTGGTAATTTTGCAAAATATGTTCAGCCAACACTATATACGAAAATCGTCAAGATTAGAGATAATAATCCATCCTCCTTTTTTTTTTGGTAATTTTGCAGAACATGTTCAGCCAACACTATATATGAAAATCGTCAAGATTAGAGATAATAAGTGATAATGATGATAATTAATCAGTAGTACATTGAGATAATTAGATGCTAATTTGGTACAATAACCGGCGTCAACAGCTTGCGAGGTAAGATGGAGGCGAGTCGGCAGAGAGCCGTTGGGACGTCATCCATTACGTTAAACCCAAGCACATTCAACTCAAGAAATCTTCAAGAACTTCGGTTACAGTATGCACTCAACTTTAAACGAGAGACCGGGGTGCAAGATCCATGTAAATGAAGAATTTATTATCCTCTAAACAAAAGAAAAACATTACGGTGCATGAATGATTCATGTAACAGTTGGTGGTAAATCTCCGTTCTTCAATTCTGTGCACTACGAGAAGGAACACGACCGGCTAGCTAGACAATGCTGGCGACCAAGCCGCAGACGCGGCTGACGACGGGAAGCAGGGCGGGGCCCAGCTGGGGGACGGCGGAGAACACGTCGACGACGCACTTCTCGCCGACCCCGGCGAGCACGGCGCAGCAGCCCTCGCTGAGGTGCACGGTTCCGAAGACGAGCGTCAGGAGGACGTCGCGCGCGCAGGGGCGCGACGTCTCCAGGACGGTCTTCACGCAGCCGGCCGCGGCCCTCGGCACGTTGCCCGCGCCCGCGGCCGGAGCCAGCAGCTCGTAATCCTGTGGCACGATCTCCTGGTCGTACCCCGGCGCCTCCGCTGTGGCGTCCATCGTGGCCGGCGCCTCCGCGGCCTCAACGGCGTGCGCGACGGAGAGGACGACGAGGAGGAGGAGGACGCGAAGGCAGGGCGACGAGTGCGCCATCGCTGGTGCACTAGTGCGCGCGGCAGCTGGCTCTAGGCAGTTTGCGAGCTGCGCTGTGCCAACGTGCTGCGTTCTTCGGCGAGAACGCGACGGAATGGCGCGCCATTTGTAGAGAGGGAGCTCGATGGAGCATGCAGAGCGTTATGTCTTCAATTCGGAAACCGGCACTGGCATTTCGACATCTCGTAACTGACGACGCTAATAGGTTAATTCGACATTTACTCACGCCTTTAGGTACGCGCGCGTTCTTAATTTTGGTCGGTTAGTGTGCGTCGTATCTGGACTGGGATGACGATTAAGTCCTCTTAATGTTCTAACATAATTGGTTTTTTAATATTAATTAAATATCTATGTAAGTAAAAAATTAATGTGATAAGATATTATTGAGAAGGTAGATGAAATTTGTTTTTTTATAGAAGAAATTAGCTAGTTGAGCCATCTAAAATGTAAGACACCGTGTTGGGATGTTACGATTTATTCCTTATGCTCTCTTTTTCTCGCATTTGATACTCTGCGTCTTCTATAACACAAGTACTACTCACCTCTCCTCTCCTCTTCTCTTAAAGCAACATAGTTCATCACATAACCAAAATGGTAATTTTTATCGTACTATATGTAACCATTAATTATCTTGAAAGAGCTAAAAAATAATATATAGACATCATACATTAGAAGTTTATTTCTTAACACTAAAGACAATTACTAAAAATGGCATATTTGTAAATATATATATCGGTGCAGCCATACAGTGAGATATAGTAGTTTTTATGGTTTTATTAACCACATTTTTTGTTTTTTTTATGGTATGTAAATATTTCGGTTTTCTATGTGTTTATTCCGGTGAGATGATCGTATATTTTTTGGTTTTTTAATATTTCGATTTTTATGTATTTTTTCTGGGGATGGTTATACTTTTCAGTTATTTTGTATAATGTGTAAATATTCTAATTTTTTATATGTTTGTTCAAGTGAGATGGTCTTTTTACCGTTTAACGGTTTTTTCGAGTCTTAAAACACATGAACACTCCGGAGTGGAGTTGCATTTTTTTATGAAGGTAAGGCCACGGCGACCGCATGCGCAGTCAGTGCGCAGTGCTCAGCAAGAAAGCACCTTCCCACGCGCGGCCTGGCGCAAACGCGGCGCCGCTCATCCCCCGCCCAGAGCAGACAGCAGAGCACACCCCGGCCGTCCCACCAATACCGGCCGGTGCGCCCGGGAAGGAACACCACGCCCAAGGCGACGTCCGGATCCGCTGCCTACCTGCCTACGGGCGCGTAGGCTCTCCTGCGTGCCCCTCGCGCGCACCGGTTAGCGATTCGCGACCGGGATCGCACGCAAGTCGTAATCGACCGGTGCCGGCACGCGCAGCTTCACCGCTGTGCGCGACGCCTCCGACAGCCATTTTTAACGGGAAAAATAAAAAACCCTTAAAAGTTACTTGAATTTTAACTTTCCTCCTCAGAAATTGTTTCGTTGAAAAAAAAACACTCGAGAAGTTCAACTTTGTTGCAAAAACCCTAAAAAATTCAAAAAATAAAAAAATCATAGAAAATTCAAAAAAACTAAGACAATTCTAAGACCTTCTGTGAATTTTTTTCAAAAATAATATCATTTGCATCATATTTCATAAGAGAAAGTTTGAAAAAAAAGAAAAACGTGCAACTCATTTATTAATTCGAGTTAAATGCATAGTTAATTATTTACTAATCCAAAATTATGAAACTAATTTTTTTAGTCTTCTTACATGATCCACTCTCTTCTAAAAATACATAAAATCTTAAAATAGTTATTGTAACGTGCATGATAGAGTAAATGTGTTACAGATAGATTAATTCATAACTAATCCATAACACCCTTAAAATTAGTAAAAACCACTTTTATTAGTTTACTTAAACAATGATTTGTGTAAGAAAAATAATAGCAGATATGAAAAAGTTAAAATAACATGAGTTAATAAATGAGCTGTATATTTTTCTTTTTTTCCAAACTCCCTCTCTATGAAATATGATAAAAGGATATTATTTTTGAAAAAAAAAATTCACAGAAATCTTAGAATTGTCTTAGTTTTTTTTTTAAAAAATTGTTTATGATTTTTTTATTTTTTGAATTTTTTTGGGAGAGGGGGTTTGCAACCCCCAGCCAAACTTAGGGTTGCAACAAAACAACTTCTCAGAGAAGTCAAAATCCAAGTAGCACTACTTCAAGAACATGTGCCAAAGCCAAATACTTGAAGGGCTTACGTGCAAAATGTACTTTCATGTTGGCATAGCCACATTGGCTCTTATAGCCCTGGGAAGGTGTATAGACCTGCCGTGCACCACTAAAATGTTTAATCAATCTAGAACTGAAAAAAAGAGAAAGATCGTAGACCTATATGATATAGTAGGATAAGTTTATGAGCCGTCAGTACATTTACTCATAAAACAAGCAATGCCCCAGAATTGCAACATTGGCATCAGTAAGATTAGATCGCTCTGTTGCCATGAGCTTGTGCCGAGTTTCTGGTCGTTTACATTTTGTGCGTGGTGCGTATGTTAAAGTAGCAAGGGAAGGGTGCGTGTGTGTTTTCCCTGCGTTGTACACGAAAATTCTCTCCTAAAAAAAGGATAAACCATCGTGTGTGTACCATACAGCACAAAACAGCTATGGCATATTTTATTCTAAGGCCCACTATGAGTTAGCAGGGAAGAAATCGGCTAATAAAAAAAAAACCATATATGAGAGGGGGGGGGGGGGGTCATCAAATAACTACTCTACAAAGCTAAAAAAGGATGTAAGCAGCAGTAGCATATCAAAAGACCAAAGGGAATCTGCAGCAGCAGCAGCAGCATATCCAAATTCCAAAGACCAAAGGGATTCTGCAGCAGCAGCAGCTCATGGATTTATGTTGCATTCCCGTAGAAAAACATTATCAAAATTGGCATACTTCGACCAGTATTTGCGGTATTTGGGCAATCCAATCTCAAGCCAAGGTTTCAGATTCCCATTGTAGTGTATTACAGCTGCCCCCTCCATATCCCTTTGGTTGACATTTGGCTTGTACCCTAGACCCAAGAGATGCCATGAACGATCAAGAGGGAAGGTGTGGTTCCAGAATGTGACAAGACCAGCAGGAAGTGTTCCTAACCTCCATAATTGCCTGTTTGCATTCTGCAGAAATGAGATATCATATCCTTTAGTGAAATATGTGGTAACACAAGAACATAATACGGCACTAACGAATACCAAATCAAACGTCTGGTTAGGTATGCAGGTGTAACATTACAGTCTTAGTGAAGTTAATACTTTAAGATAAGGATTAGGTAGAAAAGTTGTGCCGCAAGGATTAATTACTTGCAATGTCTACTGCAAATATTTACGGCAATTTTTGCTTAAAATTATTGATAAGCTCATGAATACTCACCAGTTTCTGCCAGTAGTGGTAGACATCAGTAATATTCTGCTTCCTCCACTCAGACAAATCAAACATGTTCATGCCATAAGCCCAGCCACAAGCACGCTGATCAAACTTCTTAGCAATTAGTGGATTTGAGAAGTTGAGGTACCTATCAAACCTATGGAAGGTCTCCCCACAGGTTTGTACAGCACCATTAACTTTGCCTCTGAGATCTATCGACCAAAGTGAACTTAGGTCCTGCTGGACTACAGTATCATCATCAAGAAATAAGACCTTGCTAAGCTTTGGGAAGATCTCTGGAAGATAAAACCTCAGATGGTTGAGAATGGACAGGTACTTGGGGTTCTGGAACTTCGGATTTTTGTCAGGCTTATCCTGACCAGTCTTGAAGTAGTAATTGATCATGAAATGGGACTCCAGTTGCTTCAAAACTGGACTGTAGCTCGAATTTAGCCATGTAAACTCTTCAATGTTCTGAACCTGAACGGCAGCTTTGCCAAGGGGATTTCTCAAGAACCACATTCTCATTGCAGCATAATTAACTTTATCTGTCACAATATGGAAGACATGGTTTGTTGGTTTCTGCATCAGATTTTTGGTTAAAATGTTAGTTCTTGGTACATATGAAGTAAAACTGAACCTTATCATATATTTACTGCAGCATAAGTTGATTTGCACTTCTTCATTAGTTATATGTATTCTACAACTCCCGAACGTTTCAATACTTTACCTTAGCATTTACCAGAGTTGAGTTCACAACTACAGCAGCTGCCAGTACATTATCCGAGAATAATGCGTAATGTTGCAGTTTCGGATCTTCAAACTTTTCTTCATATGGAAAATTCTGATTGTAGGAGCTGGACAAATAATATTCATTTGTAAGACGCAGTGCAAGACAGTGAAGCCTTTTAGGTAGAGCTTTAGCCGCTACTTGCGCTAGATAGTCAGCCCGTTGCTTGAGAGTCTGAACTTGGTCCTCGGTGGAATGAAGGGTTGCTAGTAGCTTATCAATAACAGACACACAGTTTTCATGTACTTGTTTGATCTTTGTTAACATCAACTCCATAACTCTAATTTTTCCATGGACACTGTGTAGGCAATAAAATTAAACTAAGCAGGTTAGAGATGTTCACTTCCCATAAAATAGTACCTAAACAACAGGTACACATAATAATTGGAAATGCCAATGTGAACTTTGCAGTGCAACGAAAGAGAAAGTACTTATTTGGTAACCGCCTATGCCTGGTTGCATCACTGAGCGCTTGCTGGATATCCCTCATCTTTCTTCGGAGATCCCTAACAAAGCCATGATTGCCTCTAGAAGGTAGGAGCAGAATATATGTTTTTGCTCTTCTTAACTGGTCCTTGATGACACGTATTGTATTATCTGGAGAACTTGTATGATGACTGGTATTACTTCTATTTGCCTTTGCATTTAACCCTTCTGAGGCAGCACCTGTCAATTGCTCAGATGATCTATCAGCCGCGTTTTCCTGGGAACATTAAACCACTGGGAACTAAATAATTACTTAACATTGAAAGAAAATGAGAGGGAAAGCAAGATATATAATGCTTATATGAAACAATCATGTTAATAATATTTTCAAATTGTCCGCACCTAGTTTTACTAAACCTGAAGCATGTACAAGGGAAATTGAAAAAGGTAAAACATTACCTGACAGAGGGAAATAGATGCACAAACTAACTAGTTATCAGCAGGAAAGCCATCAAGATAAAACTTGTCAACAAAATGGAAAAAAACAGTGTTTTGAGTACAAATCATTATGATGGAATTCTGCATATTCCACTATGTCACTAGCATAGCAATAGCAGCTTACTAATTATAGTCCTAGAATGACTTGTTTTCATTATAAAATGGAAAGGTTCTATATTTCATATCCTATAAATATAGTTAGTTCTCATAATTCATAAACTTAATACCTATAATTTTTTCTCTTTGGACACGAATTTGATCGGTTGACAAGTTTTTCAATTTATCAATAGGCCACTCTCTTTTGCCTTTTTCAGTGACATATTTGGCTCGCTGCGCATAGCAGCAACACTTTGCTCCCTCGCTTCACCATCGCTGTCAAAGCTGCTCTCTTTACCCAACAGAGAACCCCCTTTGCTAGTAAAGACAACCTCGTCAACATGCTCTCTCTTATTTGGATCATGTGACTCCATCTCCTTCATCTCTTCTCCATTCTGCAGTCTGTCGTCCTCGCTCCCCCTTGATTCACTTGATCTATCTGAAACAACCTTTCCCATCAATAGTTTGCTGAATTACTCCATCCTGTCCCAGACTCCCAGTTGGGTGCCATGATTAACTACAATAAACGTTCCCTCCTTGTTGCGCTCGCCTGGGTCGCATGCAACTGTCTGTACAGGCTCTTTCACCGCATCAAATGTGTCCTAGCACGATAATTCATGACGACATTTTTAAATCCCAAATTCCCAATCTTACATACTTCCTCATCCCAAATATAAGTCAATTAGGAAATGATACGATCTCCAATATGACACTTTGACTAGCAATGTCTATAAAATATACTATTTCAAATAGAAAGAGTTATATATTAGGAAAGTATTTTTCATGATGACTCTAATAACATCAATCTTATGTTGTCAATCTATATGTATTTTTAGAAATCGGTCATCAAAACTAAAATGGTTTGACTTAGGACAATCCTAAATAGACTTATATTTGGGATCAAAGTAGTATTTGATTTCAGAACATGGGTGCATCTGGAAGCAGAGATTTCACCTGTGCCAGCACGTTTAGGCGCTTCCCCATCTCGTTCCTGGTGATCTGTGGAAAGCAACAAATCAAGATCATGAATTTAGTTCGCCCCTCCCCGAAAGCCTGATTGAAACAGGTAGGGATGCCAAATGCGGCCGTACCGAATTGGACGGATCGCGACCGAATGCGCTCCTCCCGGTGACTGCGAACACCACGATCACACGCATTTTCGTCAAGGACGCGCATAGGGGCAGTGCGAAGCGAAGGGGGACGGATCAGGAACCGTACGGATGGGGCCGGATAAGGGGGAGATGGGCGCGCCGCTGTAGAGCGCGAGGGGCGCGAGCACGGAGGCGACGAGCAGCGCCAGCACCGCGTCCCGGGGCCGCCACTTCCACCTCCGCCACCTCCACCGCCGTGCTGTAGCCGCCGCCGCCGGCATGGTCGCCGTCGCCGTCCTGGTCTGGTCGCCTACGCCAGGCCGAGATGGCGCGCGCCCCGAGCCCCCGATTTGGGAAGCGTTTCGTCCGAGGTAGAGGAGGAGAGCCTTTCACGTGCCAGTGCATTCATAGTTTGGTTCAAACAAGGGAAGCGTGACTGCGTGCCATGGGACGCAAATTTTGTTTTTCTTAGAAAAATTTCAGGACCTGCTTAGAAATGGGATGCAAATTTTGCATTTTCTACTTATTAAGGCGATCCAAAGCTAAAAAAATAAGTTAAAGATTTATTCTCACCTAATTAAATTAAAAATAAATAAATTAAGTGGTGACTCAAAACTTACATCCCTAGTTAGAGGAAAAAAATTGCAAGAATCTAAAAGTATTTTCAGATCTATTTATTTAGTTTTCTGCTTCTAACTTCTCTGAAAAGTTGTGTTTTTGACTTTTCAAAAAACTATTTTTAGATTTTAACTGTTGGATTTTATAATATTTTTTTTTGCTTTTCAACGCATTACTTTTAAAAAACTACTCTCAGCTAACTTCTCAGATTTTAGTTTATTTTTCTCAGAAATAAACTTCTGTCTTCTTTAAAAATCACTTTTCAACAAACCTTTTTATTTGAGCTTTAGACAGCTAGCTTTTGGCCCTCCATGTCCACATGAATCATGAGACATTTTGTCGGATCCGAATTTCAACCTTAACTACGATACAAAACAATATACAGCCTTGAACTACTCATACCATACAAGAATTTTTTTCTTATTTAGCATTGAATGATAGCAAAATCCCTTATCTGCCACCGAAAATCTTGTCGTCCCTTCCATGCTATTGGATTGAAAAGTTCAAGGTTGTATGCTGTTTGGTATTGGACTTGAATTTGCCTCCGGCAATTTCTATTTTTGGTACAAGGGCTACTGTTGCACGGGTTCTGTTACCTTCAATAATTTGGCCATAAGACACTTCGACTTCGTGACTTTTGCTAAAAGACAGTGAAAAAATTGATTTTTGCTGCTGGACACTATAAATTTGTTTATATTTGCTGCATGCCACAATCTTGTGTCCTGCACTAAATTTTGAAAAAAGAATGATCTTTGTTGCTAGACACTGTAAATATACACAATTGTCGTATCCAACAGCAAAAAACAATCTTTTTCAGTATCTTTAGCAAAAGCCAGAATGTCCTTTAGCAAAAAATTGCCTATGTACGGTACATTTGGTTGGAGGGAATTGATAGAAGAGAATGGGAGTTCCGAGGTGGGGCTTTAAAATCTCTTGATTGGTTAGTGGTATAGGGATTTGAATGGGATGAGCAAGGAAATTTGAGAGGTCAACTTCTACCATATTAAACCCAGGGGGAGTGGTGATAATTGGATGGAATCGTTTTGTTAGTAGAAAATGGATGTATATCCGTCGTTCATCATGACTTATGTTACTAATAATTCCCACTTCTAAACTCACACACCAAACTGTGAATAAGAATTCTCTCTTAAACAATCTTTCTTTTTCTTTTTGATGGGAAAACAGTAGGGGAGCCCCCAACAGTTGTATATTAACCATCAAAGGAGGAAGAACAAAAATGTGCAAGGTAGAGGAGAATATACAAAAGCTAAAGCTATTGTACAGAGTTAAGCCATGAATAAAGATCAGCTTGATTAGCTTCCGTCATTCTGAAGCCATGCAGGAGGACATCATTTATTAAAGAAGTTTTCCATAAATTGATATCAAGTTGTTGTCTTCCAAAGATTTTCACATTCCTTCATTTCCGTATGTGCTAGGCAGCTATGATTATGATCTTTGTGAAATACAAATTGTTAAAGTCTCTCTTTGGCTGACTGAGCACGTTGAAGAATTGTAATCCAATGCATTCCAATAGTGTTCCAACACTGCTGGTTGAATGTGCAATGAAAGAAGAGGTGGATCGATGTTTTTTCAATGTCATGTTGGCATAGAACACAACTGTAGTTATTGTCTTGAGTCTTGTGATTTTTCCTCTATAGAATATTCGTTGTATTTAGTCGGTCCATAAGAAGTAGCTATGTGAAGACTTTCAGCTTCAACGTATATTTGCTTTTCCATATCCATTTGAACTGTATTAGAGGTGAGTGATGTTGGAATGCCATCATGTAGAATTTTTTTAGGTATATGTTCCATTGCCCCATATATATGACCAAGTATCTCATAAGTTATGTTGCACATTTATGGATTGTACAACTGCTTGTAGTTGGATATGAGCTTATGAGCTTGTGCTGACATGGGAAGGTTGAATAAGTCCCCAATTTCATCTGTTGCTAGGAAGTTTGCAACTGAGATTTGCTTGTTCTTTACAAAGAAAAATAGCCTTGGAAATTCTCCAACCATATAATTATTGTCCCATACATCATACCAAAAAAAGACAATATGCTCATTATCAATTTTGCAGCATGCAATGGCACGATACTGATCTGCATATTTCATAATGTCACGCCACCAAAAAGACCCAACCTCTTTTGATCTATGTAGTATGTTACCATCCAAGTAATATGCTTCATATATGAGGTGTACCCATGGTAAATTCAGATGATTATAAAACTTGTGTAGATATTTCATGAGTAGGGTAGCATTATGATTTCTTAGATTAATAATTCATATACTTTCTTTCTCTTTGGGTCGGCTAACCAGTCTCCATGCAGCCAGAGATTTACCTTTTACACTAGTGTATTACCCCTTCACTGACCATGCCGTCTAGCTCTATCAATATTTTCATTAACTCCTGCTGGGAGTTGTAGAGAGCACATAAAATATGTTGGCAAAGAGGAGAATACTAAATTTACTAGTTATAATCTACCACCATAATTCAGTAAAAAAGATGTTGTTGTTAGCCTTCTTTCTATCTTTTCCATGAGGGGCGCATAATCTATTATTCTAAGCTTAATTGTACCCAATGGTAATCCCAAATCGGTGAAGGGAAGAGTGCTCGGCATGAAGCCAAAAATACCAATCAGAGTCCGTATTTTCTCATTTGGGACATTTATCAGTACCAAACAAGATTTGCTATAATTCACTTTCAAACATGTTGATTGTGTAAATGTTTCCAGTAGACCCTTTAAGCAGAAAATATCTTTTGGAGTTGCTTTTATGATAAGTAAGGTGTCATCCGCGTATTGAACAATGAAGAAGTCTTGAGAGTGGCCTCCATTGAAAGGTAGTTGAATGAGACCCCTTGCATGAGCTTTATTGACAATAGCTTGTAGGAGATCTACTGCTAGGACAAATAATAGAGGAAAAAAGGGATCTACTTGTCTGAAACCTCTCTTGCAATGAAACGTTTTCTCAGGTGTACCATTTAATAGTATGGAAGATTTTCCTAAGTCCATAATGTTTTGTATCTACATTCTCCATTTGTCATCACAACCCATAGTTTCTAGCATGACCAAAATTGTACTATATTCCACAATGTCAAATGCTTTCTCAAAGTCTAGCTTGAGGATTATGATTTTCTCCTTAGACTGATGGCATTGGTGAAGATATTCAAATGACCAACCAATACAATCTTGAATGATTCTAGTCTTTATGAACTCATGTTGATTTTTATGTAAGAGAGAGATTATGCGGGCTTGCAATATGTTGGCCAACAATTTTGTCAGGGTTTTAAAAGCAGTATTGAGCAAGAAAATTGGACGATAGTTTTAAACAATCTTTCTTAATTCCATCCAAACAAAGGACTGAGACTAGAGTCTGTTTGGTAGAACTCTAGCTCTAAGAATTCTTGGAGCTAGGTAATCCTAGCTCCAGAAATTCGTAGAGCTGAAGTTGTGAGTACACTAAGGGTATTTGAATGAGCCATCCTATTCATATTTTAGATTAAAAATAGTAACTTAAACCACTTTATTACAGCCTACAACTTTAAAATTTGACGTAGACCTGGAAGCTAGAGCTCTGCCAAACGAGGTCTAAAACTCAACTCCCATATAAATTTTCTCTGCCAACTCCCACCTCTAATTCACATGCCCCTTCTCATTGCTCGCCAAACGCGCCCCTAGTGTCCCATCGCATTTTAAAGCCTTTGGTCCAAGGTAGAGCTAGAAAAAAAATTGGCAAAAAACCCGAGCTCGGTCTGGCCCGGCCCTATTACTCTAGTAGCCGCTTTAGGCCGGGCTTGGAAAGCAGATGGCAGCCCAAAATAAAGTGGGCCTAGGATGAGCTCTGGTCCAAAATATTTCTTTTGTTATTTTTAGGAAAGAGTTCATATCGCCTCCTTCAACTATTACTCGAGTCTGTTTGTCCCCCTCGAACCGCAAAACAAGATATCTCACAT
This sequence comes from Phragmites australis, assembly GCF_958298935.1. Lineage (NCBI taxonomy): Eukaryota > Viridiplantae > Streptophyta > Magnoliopsida > Poales > Poaceae > Phragmites > Phragmites australis. The sequence continues at coordinate 25,854,317 of NC_084936.1, read as the reverse complement.
CCTTCAACTATTTAAACCGATTCAATTTACCTCCTTAACTGATTTTGATAGTGGTTTCGTCCTACGTGGCAGTGGGCCCCACATGTCATATGACATCTCATCTCTTCTTCTTCCCTCTTTTCTCTCTCTCCAAAAAAATAGATGGCTAGTGTGCACACTAGAGCGTGTTTGCCTTGTTCTCGCCGATGAGCACACCGGGGGAGCGAACGAGCCCCGCCGCCTAGTCATGCCATACCACAACTTTGTGTCGATGAGGACGCCCATGCCGATGTACTCCTTGAGGAATGCCTCGACCATGATCCTCGGGTTCACGGTGAGCACGCACTGGCGCCCGCATCCTGAGAACATGAACAACGACTCTGGGTGGAGGTCGGAGTAGTAGAACTTAGGCAATATGATGCGCGCTACAGCCTCGATGTCGGTGACCCTAACGCCGGCCATGGACGCAAAGATGAGCACCTGGATGCCGTAGCACGCCACCGGTCTTGAACACCATGTTCACGGAGCACGCCGTCGAAGTACGAGAATGAGCTTTGGCCACAAAGTAGCGTGTCATCCAAGTCAGCTCGAGCCGGGGCTCTCTTAGGATGGAGATCGACATGGTGAGCTTGCCGCCGGACTCGGAGTAGAAAGGCAAGAACCCTCGATTTTTTCCCCAAAACAAAGCACTGTCGCGACCACCGTTGATCTATAGCTCCAGTCACTGGCCGTGCTGTCCAACCTCACGGTGAGCACCACATGCCACTACTCTACCTCCCTGGTCCCTCCTTTCTCTCTCTTCACAGCCACAACCGCCTCCTCACCGAGCCACCATGGTCGTCGCCCTGCCCTGTTAATCGCTAGTCGCCAACAAGACCTCCCCGTCCGATCCGAGCCCATAGCAAGCATCACCGTGCCCCCACCTCTCTTTCTCAAACCCTATCTCTCCTTTGTTCGTGCCCATGTGAGGCCCTCACTGAGAGCACCTCCTCCTCCGCCCTTCTCCATCATCGCTGGCCACCGGCGAAGCCGTACCACCCAAGGCAACACCACCGGAACACCAGTCGCACCCCACATCACCCTCCTGCACCTCTTGTTTAGCCTTAAGACTTTACTGCCAACTTTGGCGAGCTCTCGCTGTCGCTAGCCAGCGTACGACGACTTGGACCCCACCTCCGTAGGCGCCCGCAGCAGCGACCAGGTATCGCGAGGGATTCGTGGCTGACCGTCTCCTCCATATGAGCCCATGTGAGGCCACCACCGAGCTACCTCCTCCGCCGCCTTTCCTCTCCGTTGTCGGCCGCCCTGGTGCATCCCCGAGCCAAGCTGAACCATGGACGAGCTTCACTACCTCCCATGGGTCCTCTTTCCACGCTCCACGCCGAGCTTCCGCGTCGTTTAGCTGGTTCCGGCCAAACTTTGGTGAACACGCCGCCGTCTACACGCTGTGCCAAGCCACCCCTTTCTCTCTGCCTCAATGCCCCTCTCTCTGTTTGGCTGACGCGCGGGACCCGTTGTGCCACCTCAGCGTCTTTTGGCCCAATCGAAGCTGATTGTCGTCACGTAGGATGAAACCAGTGTACAAACCGTCTTAGGGAGGAAAAACAAACATTTTCAATTATTACGGGAGCCTCCATATCTAGTTTTATGATCAGAAAGGAAAATCAGACAAAGACAATAGTTTAAGAGTCAAAATAGATTTTTTTTCCTTATTTTTACATGTAAAGTTGACCAGGAGGACCGGACCAAGCCCGTCCCAACTTTCGCCCGGAATTTCTGGCCCGACGTGCTGTTTTGGGCATCCGACTTCGAAGTTCTATCGCTTTTGAACAAGGTGCCCTATTTTTTTCAACATAACGCCGAAAAAGCTTTTCAAATAGGGTGGATGAACTTGTAAATGAGATATGCAGGACCTCCAAATCCAGCAGATGAAATGGTTCCTAGAGCGACAGGACGGTTACTCTGGCTGCAAGCGCAACACGGCAGCGCCTTTTCGTCGGTTCGTCCCACGTTTTGGGCTCGTTTTCAGTTTGGAAGAAATGGTTCCTAGAGCGACAGGACGGTTACTCATTCGATTGAGCAGAGCACGGCACACATCTGGATCCAGCTTGAGCTTGGGTGCAGTGCAGTGCAGCGCATGAAGCTCGAGCCAACTAATTAATATAGCAAGATTTTTTAATTTTTTTTTACTTGAGGTTTATACCACTGGTTCAATTGCCGATTTGGTTTTTACCACTACCTTTTGAATTATTAGGGGCTTATTTGGTAGAACTTCTCTGATCTAAATTCTCAAAAAATAATTACATGATTAAAAATGATTCTCTAGACTAAACTCTATGGAAGAACTGATTCTACGTAGTAAGTGAATCAGAGAAAGAAAGTTTTTTCAGCTCACAGTATATAATTTGTTTCAAAGAACCACTACCACGGAATCACCTTGAGGGCTAAAAATTACAAACTGTTGTTTAGTAGAGCTCCTACTAATTTCACTCTGTAAGTTAATATGAGAGCTCTAACAAACAGCTCCTAGATTCATGCCACTAATTTGTAAAAAATCTTCGGTTCATGCCGATAGTTGCCGCGGCTAGATCGAAAAATTGGTTCAATCCAACTTAGTGATACGAGCCTAACAAGTTTTAAAACCAGATGTATAAACCAAATAATTACAAATGCGATAATAAAAGGTGAAACTGCAGTGACATAAACCTAAATTTCTCAAATGAAATGGGTCATGCTTCATGCACAAATGAATTTCTGTAGATTGTGTGTGATTGGTGGTTGTAATTAAAGGATTCAATTTAATTCCAAATTTGAAGAAACGGTTAGTTCCCTTCACCAAAGGGATAAGGCTAATCCAGGTTGATTTCTTGATCTGCGATTAACAGCTAGCCAGACACAAACATGCTTAAAAGTCCTGTTCGTTCGTCGTCATCGGGGACTGTGAGTAATTAAAATCCGCGACACTAAAAAATGATGATTTGAAATTGGATTACACAAACACAAAGCAGGAAACCTCTCAGTCAAATGTATATTTCGCTTTCTGTTGCTACTAGTATCTCTGTATGCCCCAAGGCAACCACGTCAGCACAGGCAGGGAGCTGCCTTCGTGCGGCCGCCAGGTGGGGGCGCTCGGCACCTGGAGACTCGCCTCACGTTTGGTGTCATGCGGCGGGCCCGGGCCCCTCGAGCACGGACCGCCAGAGCGGGTCCACCTCGCCGTCGGCGGCGGCGGCGAGCCACGCGTCCACGTCGTCGAACAGCGTCCGCTTGCTCGGCGGCGGGGAGAGGCGGTCGCCGGGCACCCCGATCGACGCCGCGCGCCCGTCCACGAGCGAGCGGAAGAATACGTCCCGGAGCTCCCACCCGCCGCCGCCGCCGGTCACGACGCCGAGCCCGCCGCCGCACTTCTGCCACGGGAATTCGAACACCCCTGGCGGCCGCTGCCACGGCGCCCCCTCCCCGCCTCCTCCGCCGTCCGCCTCCTCGAACGCCACGTCCACCGCGTCCGCCTGCCTCCTCCTCGCCGCCGCCGCCGCCGCCACCTCCTTCCCCTCCCGCGCGCGCTTCCTGCTCTGATCCATGCGCGGCGCTAACACAGCACATGCACCAACATTTCATTAGGCTTTCAGCTCCAAGAATCAGCCAAGCCTTTCGATCCTCGCATGCATGCAAGAACACAACACGAACATCACAAGACCTAGCGCATGCACTCGATTACCTGATCGGAGCAGCAAGGATAGGATGGTTTCAGGGAGGCGACCCTCCTCACCTCGGGTGTTCTTGGGAGGAAGGAGGCGATGGTGGCTGGTGGTGTATGTGTTGTGTGTCCAAGGGTGTGTGTGTGTATATATACACACGCCGGACTGGGCTGGATCGATGAGAAGGTTGGAGGCTAATGGGCGAGCGTTTTGCACGGCCTGCGGCCTAAATAAACTGGATCAGATCGAACGAACGAACGAACTATCTTATGATTCTTACAATCACGAATCCACGAGCCTCACTATCCTGTGGCTTTGTTCATATGGAGAAGATGTGGAATTGGCTCATTGGAAGAGGAATTGGCTCTATTTGTTCCCTGAAATTTGATGGTTTTGATTCTAAAGTTTTTTTTAAAAAAAAGAACAAATCTATGTGTGGTGCGATTTAGAGGTGTAGTGGATGTAATAGATAAGCGTTTGTTCACTATCACGTTGTGGATATAATTGCAATAGGGAATAGCAGCAATTATACAGAATATATATATATATATATTTAGAATGAAAGAATTAAATACCTGTTGGTGAAGGAAAATATGGGATACCGCTTCTTGCTATCAACTCTGAACCGAGATCGGTGTTGATCAAGCCCGACCTAGCATTTACAATGTTTGACTCTAGGCTTCGTGTCCCTGCACCAACAAGGCTAGCGGAGATGACAAAGAGAACATCTCACCGCGACAAGGAGAAATAAAAGCCATAGGGATGGAAGGGTAGTATTGGATCGATGATTGGAGGTGTCGATACAGGAGGCGAGGAGGTCGATGGCAAGAAACCGGCAATACGGTGGCGGCACCAGTAGCAGGTTCTATCGACGGGGAGCAACCAGCTGAAGTGCCCTAGTGTGGTTGTGGGTGGTGACAATTGAGGTAAAGTTGGAAGGAGGGTCGAACTATCAGTGGCGCTAAAGAGGGAGGGGGATATGATGGCAACATCATATATTGTGTAGTGGGATAGGTGAGAAGAGAACGAGTGGGTGGGAAGGTGACTAAATAGACTAGTGGCCCGAAGTAATGGCAACAATCACCATGAGAAATTTGAGAAAGTGTTATTACCTATTTTTGAGCATGGCTTAATGTATTTCTCGGAATAACTCAATCCTGAAAAGCATGGGAACCCTTGGAGCTCGATGGCCCCTCATCCTTCAGACCTTGGACGATTTTATTGATGTGACACTAGCTGCTGTACTTAGCTTTGATTCCCTTCTTTAACGCATAAGTTTCTAGCTAAACAGGTTTTGTAAAGTTATTCAACATCAATCTAGTAATTTTAAAGAAATATCGTTAATCAAATCACATTTTCTTAAAAAATGAGCAACTTAGCATTTACCATGCTGCGAACAGGTGAATGCTCGGGTGGTAAAGCTCGGTGGGGAGCAACCGCGGGTAAGGGATCAAGCCCCGGCTCTCGCACCATTCCGTGGGCACGCACGGAGCGTATGGGCTTGACTCCATAGTGGAGTCAAGCCCGGCGGGGCCTCCGTCCCCGTTCCGCACTCAGCCCTGGGCCTCCAATGAAGACCGTGCAGATGGAATCGCATTGTTAAAAAAAAGCATTTACCATGCTCGGTTCTAGGTTCCCGGTGGCCAATGGAGTAACAGCGCTAGCATAAATGATGCTGGAGCAAGAGTTCGTCTTGCCTCAGTAAGTACGACGAGAGTTTCTTTTAAAGAGGAGACTTAAGCTTGGAGATGAAGTTTAAGAGGAAGGAACACCACGAATGCATTGATGGTAGAAAAAATGGGTTAATCTGGGGGAGTATCACAGCGTGACTTGGTGTTTTTCACCTCTGTGTCCTTCTGCCGTCTCGCTCGTGCTTCTTGCCCAGGCGACCAGGGCTCCTATTTATAGGGCCGTGCGTAGCTTGGCGTACAAGTTTATCCCAATGTACAAATATCTGGGATATGACCGAATTACTGGGCCTTATCCCGGATAACTACTTTCTACCCTATATGGGAGATAAATATCTACCAGAGTAACTATCGTGGTGCCTGCCCCCTGAAGGTGGCAAGTCATTCGCCAATTGTGGCCTGGCGTCGTACTGTCAGAGGTGTCAGGATAGCCTCCATTACGCCGGGGTGTCAGAGCGATGTCCACCATCCTAGGTATTTAATGCTGGTCACTTCCTTGTAGGAAAAGTATAACCGGTGCTCCCCTTCGGCAGATCTTTTCTGAGGCCTGATGACTCACCCTGTAGCCTCCGGTGAAGCTAGCCCGAGCAGTTGGAGACGGGGGCCTCGAGAGGCATGGCTCCAGGAGGTGAAGGCTTCGGGAGGCAGGACTCCGGAAGGCCGGGGCTTTAGGAGGCTGAGGCTTCGGGAGGCCGGGCTTTAGGAGGCTGAGCCTTCGGGAGGTCGGGCTGGTTAAGCCAAGGGAAGGCTTCGCAGGTATGAAGAGGTGGCGCGAAGGAGCCCGATAGCTTCGGAGGTCGAACCTTTAGCTGGGGGTTTGGAGATCAAGGCTCCGGAGGGATCTAGATAGTACTCTTCAACCACTATCCTCAAGCTAGTTTATTTTCCCCCAACAGATGACAAAGAGAACATCTGATTGCGCCAAGGAGGAAACAAGAGCCATGAGGATGGAAGGGTGGTGTTGTAGCGATGATTGGGGGTGTTGATGTAGGAGAGGAGAAGGTCGATGGCAAGTAATTGGTGGTATGATGGTGGCATCAATAGCAGGTTCAATCCACGGTGAGTCGGCTAAAGTGCCGTAATGTGGCTGTGGGGAGGTAACAATTGAAGCACAATTGGAAGGAAGGTCGAGTCGCCAATGGCGCTGATGGGAGGATATGTTGGCAAAACAAATATTGTGGAGTGGGATGGAAGAGAAGAGAACATGTGAGTAGGAGGGTGACTAAATAGAATAGTGGACCAAAGTAATGGTAGAATGACCGCCACCGGCAATTTTAGAAACTCTTACTGTTCAATTTTTAGTCACAGTTTAATAGATTTCTCGAAATAACCCAATCATAAAAAGCAATAGAGCCATTAGAGCTCAATGGGCCCCGCCTTTCGGACCTCATACGATTTGATTGGCGTGACACTCCTCGTGAGGTGGGAGACTGCTAGACTTAGCTCTGATTCTTTTTTTTTTGACGCATAAGTTTTCAGCTAAAAAGGTTTTATAAAGTTCATCGAGATCAATCTTCTAGTTTTAGAGCAATATTACTAATTGAATCACATCATTTTTTTTCAAAAAAAATATCGAGCAACTTATGTGTAGCAAAAAAAAAAAAAAAATTATCTCCATTTCTATGTTTTTGCTCTGTATATCTCTGAACCGTCACAAATGAAGTACGTGATGAACAACTCAACACGCAGCCTTAGGCGACAGAAATCCAAAGGAAATTTGGCACATACCTACGCAATGCGCAACCAACGTGACAACATTTCTGGCATCCTCTCATCTCCATGACATCCTCACTTCCATCGATCGGTGCATGTGCTGCGTGACATGCCCAATTTTAGGCGTTTTGGTCGAACAAACGTGTTACGAACAAACATACTAGAGAAACAAACATACCAGAGAAATAAACATGTGATCAATTAACATTATTAACTACCATATGTAGTTACCAATCAAAGGGGCACCTGTTCGGGTGGCAGTTGCACCCGAACATATATGTTCATGTCCTTTAGATATGTGTATATATATATATATATGTAAACACTATTTATGAATACAATATGAAATTTTCACTCTTTGTCCACTCTCGATTCTATCGACTACTTTCATTTTGAACACGTTATCAACACGATTGTTCACCACTGAGCAACAAGAGAATAACCACAGGGGCCGATCGGCCTCAACAGCAACAACAGAGAAGCATGAAGGCTTCTCCTAGATCACGGTAAGAACACACATGAATTCATCACCTTCCACAAATGGAGAAGTTCTTTGTTGCTTGATGGACTTGGAGGCGGCAGTCCTCCATCACATCTTGCCACTCTGCCGCACCTGAAGCAGTCACCGTACACATGCTCGTCGTCGTGCCCGTGCATGTGGTCGTCGCTGTTTTGGCCGCTGCCACGAACCTGCAATGGCTCCAGATGCTCCTACAACTGCTCTTTGCATCAGACCACCGACAACAATGGCAGCACGTCGTTGTGTTGTCCCTTTCTTCAATAGCACGCTGGTGGTGGTGTCCTCAGAGGAGGAGGATCTGGAGGAATGTATTTGGTTGTACTCCCCTGAGTACACTCCACTGTCTCCTTCAAGGGACAATGCCGCTCGCTCCACTCCAGTGAACGCCACTGGAGTCTTCACTGAGACAGCGGAACCAGCTTTGGAGCCCTCCAATGCGATGTTGCCAGCCGCAACTGGATCTTTCGGGTCCACCGCGGCAGGAGCCTTCCTGGAGAAATGGAGAACACGGTCCCGCCTCTTCTTCCTGAGGCATTGACCTCGATGTGCTAGCCAAGTCATCCTCCATCGCGTCGACCTTCATCGACTCCAGCTTTGAGGTCGACGAGGTGCTCTCCGATGAGACTAACCTCAACCTCCATGGATGTTGCACCGTCCACTTTAGCCGGAGACACAATGGCAATGCGTCGCGGCTCCCCAACCTCGACCTTTGGATCCACTGTGGCTGCCCCCACTGTGCCGACCCACTGCACCCTCCGCCGATTTGCTACAACGGCGGCCAACTGCTGTCCGAGCCTCCACCTAGGGTCATGGGCCCCGCGGCCTCCGACTTTCCCTCCAAAGGGACCTAAGCGCGCCCAAGCATGCGCGCATGCTTGGGGGGAAGGGGCTCTTGAGCTCTTTCATGCGCGTGTGTGAGGGGAAGGGGGCAGTGCATCCCCTCACCGGCGTCATCACCGGCACCTGCGCCTTGTCTTCCGAGATCCAGTTGTCCGACCTCCATCCTCGCCGGCTCGCTGGATTCTCTATGGCTACTAGACACAGCATAAGGAGGTGTAGCCTCCATCCTACCGGATCAGCTCCAGCCCCTCTCCGGCGGCTTCGAGTGGCTCCAAGGCGGCACCATGGTGGTTCATAGTGACCACCACACACATGGTCGGCTCGATTCTGGCCCTTCTCCGGCGGCGCGCCCTCCTTCCTGGTTCAGCTCCGGTCACTCTGCTGTGACACAGCCTCCCCTCATAGGCAGTAGCACAGACGATGGTGGTGGCCCACAAGGTGGTGGCGGCTATAAGAGACGTGCGGTTAGGGTTGGCAACCCTAACTGCCAGCTCTGCCGGTTATATACGGCGCGGGGTGAGGGGGCTTCCGATCAGGCCATGGGCCAAATGGCCTAACAGGCTGGAGCCCAAGTTGTCTCGGCCCATAGGCCGAGAACTCCTGTGAACTAGCTATTTTTCATAAAAGCCCCTGGGTTTCTTCATAATTATAGTCCATTCTAATATTTACAACTTATCGTACTGTTAAATTATGTTATAGCCCATGTCTTTGACTATAATTATATTTAGTACTATTAATTATGTTATAGCCCATGTCTTTAACTATAATTATGTTTAGTACTATTTTATATTGTAAATATATCTTCTAGACCCTGTTTTATCTGGAAATTTATTTATGTCCCCATGTGTGTGCCCTTGTGCATTCCCTATGATATATCATTATGTTTACAACTTTATTTTTGCAATTAAAATTCTATTTCTTGCAAAAATACTTTTTAATACAAATTAAGTGATTACCTCTTCCACTTGATATTACACAATGTTCCAAACCTTTGTATATTGGTCATACACTAGGTAGTACTTGAGTACTACTACGGAATCTACACTATATCTACACATAGTGACTATCCTTAAAAGTGCGTACCTAATGTCAAATTTGGAACAAAGGTCTACACCTTTTCAGGTGATTACCTTAATTCATATCTCATATTAGCGATACACAAGGTAGTACCTAAGTACTACTGTGGGATCTACACTATATTTAGCACATAGTGATTATCCTCAACGTGCATACCAAATTTGAATATGAATTAAATAAAGGTCTACACCATTTTGGTGATTATATTTAAAGTATCAACACAAGATTTGCATAACACAAGGTAGTGGGATTCATTACAGATTATGTCCCCACTGTTGAAAGGTCTACATCATTTCGGTGACTATCTTCAATGTGTTACCAACATAATTTGAGGTCTACACTATGTAATTCAAGTCTCAACTTAACTTTACAATTTTGCATTATTACAATATTACCATGATTCTTTAATTTACCCAATGTGTAAATTCATTCAATCATTGGTTAATTTGTATAACAAAATATCCAACATCAAGTTCGAGAGACTCGAGTTGGATGGCAAAAACTATATAACATGGGCAATAGATATGAAGATAAGTCTATCATCCCGTAGACTCATAACAGCGATTAATCCTCCTCAAGAGGGAGATCCGCCACTTCAAGATCAAATCAAGTATGAGGCTTTATACTACATAATGCACTATCTTCATCTATATTTAAAATCTAAATACTTGATGGATAAAATCCATATGATCTATGGAACTCTCTCAAAGAGCGATGTGAACAGCAAAAGGCAGTCATACTGCCCGAAACACAACGCGAGTGGTTCAACATTCGTCTCCAGGACTTTAAGTCCATTGGACAATACAATCATGTTGTTCATAAGATCTGCTCTAGGTTGCTATTTTGTGACAAAGCTCCCACAAATGCAGAGAAAATTAAAAAGAACTTTGTCTACAATGATTTCTGTCCATAGGGTATTACAACAACAATACCGTGCTAGAAACTACCAGCACTATTATGAATTAATTCACACTTTACTTCAGGCCAAAAAGCATGATGAACTTCTTTTGAAGAATTATCATCAACGCCCTACTGGCACTGCCCCTTTACCTGAAGTTAACTCTAATATTTAAAATAACAAGAAGTCCGACGCCTAAAAACGCTGCCTACAGAACTTAAAAGGAAAGAAGAACCGCAACAAGAAGCAGAAATTTCATAGACACAACAAGGGGAAGGGAATTTTCAAGAACAACAACGATAAATATGACATTTGTTGTAAATGTGGTTGCTACAGTCACACAACTAAGAAATGATGCACCCCAAAATACTTGATTGATCTCTACCTTTTAAGTTCGTCGAACAAAGCCGACCAACTCAAGGCGAAAGGTATAAAGCTCATTTTAATCTTCAACTTGACACCACCAGGATGACAAGTTGTTCCCAAAACGTTCATCCAGAACCGAACAACGACAACACTCTGCAACAACAAGAAGACTTTGAGAGCACCAACAACATGATCATGAAATTTGCTTCCAATGATTTATTTGGATACCTCAATTAGTCTCCTAATTTATTAGATATGTTATATCTATGTCCTACATAGTATTATAATAGGTTGTTGTCATCTTATATTATATTGTATATTCCAATAATGTATTAGCACATTGATACTCAATAAAGTTGTATGGATTCTATATATCTATGAATAATTTCACTTTAAATTCTCCATTTCTATATATAGATGTCTACAGGGGACAATCCGATGGAAGAGAAAATATGCTTAGTGGATAGCTGTACCACTAACTCTATACTTACGGAAACTAAATATTTCTAAACTCTTAAAAAGAGTAAAGGAAATGTTTTGACAATCGCTGGACGTAATGCTATGATTGTTGGCTCTGATCGCACCACAATCACTCTCCTTCTGAGTACTTAAATAACAATCGATGATGCACTATTATATCCTGATTCAACATGTACCATACTAAGTTATAGAGATATCCATCAAAATAGTTTCTATATCAAAACCTATGATGACAACAAAGAGGAATATCTTCTCATTACAAAAAATAACGGATATACCAAACAAATTCTAGAAAAAAAATTCCTATTTATCTTCAGGATTGTACTATATATACATCAAACTCGTATCACATGTTGTGTATAAGGTAATTTTTCAGAATGTTAACACATTTTAAATATGGCATGATCGCCTTGGTCATCTTGGTGTAGGGATGGTGCGAAAAAGTATCTACAATTCAATTGGTCATGGCATAAATACTTTCAAATTCCCACAATCTTCGGATTTTGTATGCACTGCATGTGCCACAGGGAAATTGATTTTAAGACCCTCTTATCTTAAAATCTGAGCTGAACCACTCAAATTCATTGAGTGCATTCAATGCGATATATGTGGTCCTATCCAACCATTAACTGGATCATTAAGGTACTTTATGGTTCTTATTGACGCATCTACACGATGGTCACATGTGTGTCTTTTGTCCACACGAAACCATGCCTTTACCAAAATAATTGCTCAAATTATTAAATTACGAGCACATTATCATAAACATATGACACAATCCATTGAATGATCTATGTGGCTAAATTCACCTCATGTGTCTTCAATGATTATTGTATGGCTCTAGGAATTCAAGTCCAGCACTCAGTACCATACATCCATACTCAAAATAGTTTGGCTGAATCTCTCATCAAGAGAGTCAAGCTCATTGCATGAAAATTATTACATAATTACAACTTTCCAATTTCATGTTGGGGTTATACAGTGTTACACGTTGTTGACTTAATTCAATTGCAACCAACTGCATATCACACAGCTTCCCCACTGCAGTTAGTACGTGAAAATCCTCCTAGCATTTCCCATATGTGAAAGTTCAGTTGCGCTATATACGTACCGATATCACCACCGCAACGTACATCAATGGACTCACATAGAAAATTAGGGATCTACGTGAGGTATAACTCTCAATCAATCATAAAATACCTTGAGCCCCTTATAGGAGACCTATTTACAGCCCGGTATGCTGATTGCATATTTGATGAGGAGCATTTCTTAGCATTAGGGGGAGATTTCAAGTACCAGAAAGAATACTAGGAAATCAATTGGAATGTCACAGATATTTCCTCCTTAGATTCACGTACTCAAGAATCGGAACTTCAAGTTCAGATGATCATATATTTATAAAATATTGTAAATAGCCTACTAGATGCATTTACTGACAACAAATATATCACTAAATCCTATATTCCTACTAGGAATGTACCGGAAAGAGTGGAGGTACCAAATAAAACCAGTTAACTCCCAAATCAAAATAAGAGGGGGAGAAGTACGGTCATAAAGGATAAAGCTTCTTGCAAGTTACTATGGAAACAGAGGAATCTCTCCTTCAAAATAGTAAATGAAAATCAAAGTCAAGTTGAACGACACCCGATGCCTATGGATACTATACATCCAGTGGATAATCAGCATCCACATCCCAGCTCAACCATGCACACAAATACTGATGCTGGGACATCAGAACACCTAGACTCTATTGTAATAGGAACTCATGATGAGTCAGAAAGGGTAGATGAAATTTTCATCAATTATATTAATTCTGGAGAATCATTTGACAGAAAGACTATAATCATCGACACATACTTCTCCTCAAAGATTGCAAACGACCTTCTCAATGGTCCAGATCCCAAGACCATGGCAGAATGCCGCAAGCGCTCAGACTAGACACAATAGAAGGATGCAATCCATGCAGAATTGTGCTCGCTCTCCAAAAGAAAGGTATTCACATCAGTAATACCTAATCATCATAATATTTTTTCTATAGGATACAAGTGGGTTTTCATCTGCAAAACGGAATGAAAACAACGAGGTGGTGAGATATAAAGCGAGGCTTGTAGCACAATGGTTCATATAGAGATCCGGTATTGATTTCAATGAGACTTATTCTCCAGTAATAAATGGAATCACGTTCCGATATCTAATTTCATTGATAGTTTAAAATCATCTATCTATGCAATTGATGAATATAGTGACCGCATACCTATATGGGGCACTTGATTCGGATATATATATATATATATATTCCGAAGGACTAGACATTCCGAATCCAAACGCAAACCGCAACATGTATTGTGTAAAGTTTAAAAAGTCACTATATGACTTAAAGCAGTCGGGAAGAATATGGTATAATCAATTAAAAGAGTTTTTTTTTTACAAAAGGGTACTCCAACAATGATGATTGCCCATGCGTTTTTATAAAAAAGTCCTCAATAGTATTTTATATTATCTCTATCTATGTTGATGATATAAATATCATCAAAAATATAGAAGATATAGATGAAGCACGTAAAATGAAGGATTTGGGTAATATCAAATTTTCTTGGGTATACAACTCGAACATCTTCCTTCAAATATTGTAGCACACCAAGCCACATATACCAAAAAAATATTAAAGAAATTTAATATAGACAAATTATATCCTTCTAAGACTCCTATGGTTGTTCGATCTCTTGATATGGAGAAAGATTCATTTAGATCACGGGAGGAAGGAGAAGAGATACTGGGACCTAAGGTCCCTTATCTTGCAAATTGCACCAGACCTGATGTCACATTTGCAATGAATTTACTAGCTAGGCATAGCGCTGCTCTAACTAAGCATCATTGGACGAGAGTCAAAAATATATTTCGATATCTTCAAGGCACCATAGATCTTGATCTTTTCTTTAAAAAAACAAGATATGAATATGATTGGATACACTGACGCTGACTGTTTATCATATCCCCACAATGCCAAATCACTTCATGTTCTTACACAGTGGAACAATTATTTCATGGAAGGCTTCATGTTCTTACACAGTGGAACAATCATTTCATGAAAGTCTTCAAAACAAAATCTAGTGGCTACATTCACAAATCATTCTGAAATAATTACATTATATGAAGCATCACATGAATACATATGACTTCGTAGAATGATAAATCACATACAATAATCATATGGTATTAGTTTCATTGGATCACCAACAATTATCTATAAAGATAATTTTGCATGTATTGCTCAAATACAAACAGGTTACATAAAGAGCAATATAACCAAATATATTACCCCTAAAATGTTCTACCCTCATGAATTGTAAAATAATGGGTAGATAAAAATCTTGCAAAATAAGTCATGTGATAATCTCGCTAATTTATTCACTAAGTCCTTACTAACTTCTATATTCCAAAAAATTATTCATAAAATTAGTATGCGACGACTTCGAGATTTACAAAGTTCAGGGAAGTTGATCCCTGAATAATAACATGTTCATAATTATATTGGACTATTTTCCTTTATGAGTTTTTCCTATATGATTTCCCATATAAGGTTTTTAGCGAGGCAATATCTACCTTATTCCTCTTATTTTTTCGAGAGGTTTTTCGAAGATTTTAATATGATCCAAAGATCATAATTATCGCTCTCTAAGCTTACCAATAAGTTTTTCCTACTAGATTTCTTATATGAGCTTACAATGAGGTAATAACCGATATATACCATATTTTTCTCCTTATATTTTTTATTGGGTTTTAAAAGAGTTTTAATGGCATATCAATATATCAAACTATTATTTTCTCCTTATATTTTCCCCCATAGATTTTAGAGAAGTTTTCAACAAGAAGTTTACATTATAAATAATTAATCAAAGTAGAGTGTTACAAACAAATATTCTAGAGAAACAAACATGTGATCAATTAGCATCACTAACTGTCATCTGCAGTTACCAATCACAGCGGCACCTATTCAGTGGTAGTTGCAAACGAACAGACATATTCATATCCCTTAGATATGTACATATGTAAATACTGTTTATGAATACAATACAAATTTTTCACTCTTTGTCCACTTAATTCTATCTACTACTTTCCTTTTGAACAAAACAGTCAAAATTCGGAAGTGAAAACTCCAGGTACGTTGCAGCTGTTTCCGTGAGCTCACGAGTTGCAGTAGCCTCTGGGTTGTCATTCTCAAGTTCAGTTAGCATCTACTGTGAACTATTCGGCTTGTTTGGAATGTATGAATTTTTCGACAAGTAACGAAATTTCTCTATAACTACAAATGGGCCCCAAGCATTCAGGGGAGAGAAGCACGTAAAACACGTATGCAAAATCGTTTTCATTCTAACGTGCATAGAAGTTTTGACCTTGTTTGATGAAATAGCCAGATCATATGCATGCTTATCAAAATTTAGTCTCTTTTTTTCTTTTGCGAAGAAGAATCCGCCTTGTTTAATCAAATAGACCCGACCTCAAACACCTACAGCAAATATCCTAGGAACTTCATTCTACCTTCACTTGTGAACATAGTGAAAAAATTCAAGAAATGAACTCACCAGGTGTGGGGATCACATGGTCCGGGAGGATGGCGTCCGTCGATTGATTGAACGGCGACGATCCTCCCAAATCTCTACTAAACCCCACATCCATTATGTTCACAATCCTGCTTTGCTGCTTAACTCCGCCTTTTCATCTTAAAAAAAAAAAAAGAACTGCTCTGCCTTCTCCACCGTAATCGCCAACGCGGCCACACACAGACCAACACACTGCTTTCGAAAACATTACCTCAGACAAAAATAATAATAATAAAATCGCAGCTGGATGTACTGCAAAACTTGCGTAACACAGGAATTGCACATAAAATTTCGATACAAGTACAGAAAATCCTCAATATTCCTTAGTAACCCTCGGATCCAAACAGCTCCCACTTCCCAGATTACCTCCAAGGCTCCAACAAGGAAAATTGCAGAATTATTTGAGTGGTACATGGTTACAAGGCCTACGTAATGAAAACGTACTCAGCTCACATATTTTCCGAATTCTCTAGGTGGTGGACCACCAGAAGCTCTTGGCTTATGATTCGTGAGCAAGGAGCCTTGGGCTGGTAGATAAGAATAGAATGAACCGAGTCCTGTGTAAAATTTCTTAGTGCATAACGGAGCAGCTTCAGTATATATCATCTATCAGGGCACACAGCCCTGCACAAAGGTGCCAAAAATGCAATGAAAAAAATGCAACATATCCAAAAGGTCGAGAAAAGGTTTGTAATATTTAGCACAAGGAAACTTTGAGGACGGTTTATTCAAGAACTGAAATACTTCTGGGAAAAAGGTTTCGGTAGTTAGGTAGTGCGAAGAAACAAGGGCAACAATGCAATGTTAGAAAGGGGACAAATATCAACCAACCATTGTCTGATAGAAAATTTCATGGTGAAATATCAGGTTGATTTCACAGCAGTTGCAAGTGATTTAAGAAGAGCTGGTGATGGCCGTCTTAAAGTGTGAGTGAGAAGGATCATCAGTGACAACAGTGTCAACGCTCCAGCTTGGTGAGCTGAGCCCAAAGAGGTAGGAACATACATCAAGAGTGTAGATATTCCCAACGTAACCTGGAACAGAATATGTAAGATTATTAGAGGTATCATATACTAGTGTATGTCCAACGCCGTCCATTGAATAGTTCGTAAGGTGCTAATTATACTCTTCACGTGATGCAATAACTGCATCTGGTATACAGATTGGATTATGCACAGCAATAACTTTTTATGTCGGTTATGTGCAGGAACTGCATCGGTAGTGAAATATTAATATCAAATAAACCCAAAGAGCTGAATTTATTACCTGAAGGGCAGCCATCCCAAGTGTGCTCCCGATCAGAGATTTGACTGCTGGATGCATGTGTATTTTCCTTGCAGCCAACCACAATCCACCCACAGACAATAAAGTGGTTGTTGCAAGAATTCGGTGATTGAGCTACGAAAATGGAAAGAGCTTGTTAATCCACAAGACTGGATGAAGAACTCTAACCCACTGAAATAAGTAGTTCTAGCCAGAATGGGCAACTTAAGAGAATGAATATGCAAACCAGTGGCATAAGCCTAAATATTCAAAAAGCAGTGACATAAGGAGAAAGTGCAATTCAAGCGATGGCATAGATCTTATCAAGATTTAAGAACGAAATATTCAAGACAACAAGAACTTTTGGAGCTGGACTACTTTTGTTAATGAGAACATAAACATAACTGTGAAACTATCATTAGGGAAAATGGTTACCTGCACGGTAGATGTATTCTCAAAAAAATTGCGTATGAAAGGCTCCATGCTAAAAACATCTTCTGGAATCCAAGTGTCACCCATCTTTGGGAAAGAATTGTAAGCATGCCCCTGGTGATAACAATCAGAAATAGTTAGATGAATAGAACCAAATGCATAGCTATATATAGTTTCCAAGATAGGAAAGAAAGAGAATGTAAGACATACTGCATCATTGCCAGCAACAAATGCTCCAGATATGGCAGTAATGCCTACCACAGCACTGACAGGAATTGCCAATTTTCTAATTTTCGCTGCACCATTTACCCAATTCATTGATCCAGTCGGGGGATCTGGCATCACTACTGACAAAGCAGTCCACAATATACCGCAGTATATAACAAATGCAGATGTCAGATGAGTCGCCAACCTGTAAGGGCTAACCCTTGGTTGAACATACTCAGATGTTGGTTCCTAAGATGTAAAAAAAAAAAAAAAAAAAACTGGTGAAGCTCCAAGCGACAAACCAATTAGTTAAAGGTGAAAGACATTATAGAAGGACCTCAAGACCACTTTTCACCATCCACCAGCCAATAAGTCCTTGCCCACCACCAAGAGCAAAAAGAGCCGACAACCTAAGCCCAAGTTGGCGGGTAACATACCCTTTTGCAACAAAGTATGCAAAAGGAACCACAAATACAAAGCCCAAAGCTCTTCCCCACATTCTGTGTGCATACTCCATCCAGTATATAAATTTGAAATCTTCAAGGCTCATTCCTTTGTTCACCCTAGATATGTTCATGGAATGCTGCCATCGCATTAGCAGAAATATGATATCCAAAACAGCATCTCTCAATGATGGGAACATAAAATGAGCAAATGAAGGAAACATATCTGGTGATAGTTATAGTTGTTTAAACGAAAATAGATAAAGATTACTAACAGTAGAGGGGATACTTGTTCCTTATGTTGAGAGTCCATGTGAATTACTTTTCCTATATAGCTAATGAATTAATATAAATTGCTATAAAACGGTACTCCATCCATTCTTTTTTAGTATATTTGATGTTCTAGAATCCAGCCAAACTTTCTAAAATCTGCAATACTTTCTAAAAGTATGGGGAGTTTTTTTGGTTTCAAGCACATGAGATATAGAGTTTTCCTTCCTACACTTTGGCGATTTTGAACAGGTTAGGCTGATTTTTGGCTTAATGCACATGAGAGCTAGAGTTTGCCCTACTAATATTTGACAAATTTGAACAGGTTAGGCCTCCATTTGGTTTGATGCCAAAACTTTGTAAGGATCCATTTTCTTTGGCTGTCTAGTTCATTTTTTGTAGCCAAAGTGGATCGAAACAGGGGCAGCCAATTTTGGTAATGGTCAAAGTCGCATCAATAAAAATAACAGGTCAAAACGGAGGTGTTAATTGGATTGGATGCCACAGCTTAGTCAAACCTTTCACAAGTTTATATTAAAAAACAAAAAAACTTGTTCATAATGTGTTAGCATTAAGATAATAAATTCAGTACTCACTGACATGCTCTAATACCATAAATTGTGACAGATAAGCAGTCCTTGAGAAACATTCTCTAGCAAGAATGTATATTTCATCCATTTCCAGTGAACCAACAAATTTATGATGCATTTTTATTACTGTTGTAAATATTTGTTCACAGATTCTTCAATTAACAGGGGGAGCTTTTAAGGACTTAGGCAGAGTGAAGTACAAGTTCAGTAGCATCAAAGTTGTGATATTGATGTTTCATGAGATGCTAGAATCATCTGAGAGGACCATAAAAATCAAATATGCTAGAAAAATAAGTGGTTGCATCATACAACAGGTCATTAACTAGTTTCACCACTGGTTGTCGGAAAGAGGAGACTGCACACTGCAGTAAGGCAATGCATAAACAAGTGGCAGCAATTGCATCCTTACCTCTTGTACTCAGGCGACTGCTTGTATTTCTCAAATTCCAGCAGCCAGGTCTCGTCTGACATTGGAGGTATTTCCCCGGTGAACTTCCAGTCAGTCATTGACAGCCCAGAACGTGTGAGCCGTGTAATTCCTCCTAGTATGACCAAGCTGAACACCCAAGCAGCACACCCAAAGAGCCATATCCCGACTGCCTTCTGTGCCTGAGGTCCTTTCGTAACGAGCAGCTTCAATCCTGAATTTACTGTTACATTGGCCACAGTTGAATTCAGTGCTGCCACGGTAGTAGACATTTTTCTTGTGCATTGTCCCAATAAGGTCTAAAACAAAACACTTGAATCAGCTGTAATTTTTGATGATTCCTTTCAACAAGCCAAGGTAAACTGATGAATGCTACTGAGGCGCCATATTCCTTAAAAGTTGAAGAAATAAGAAATGGATTCTATAGACGAAATGTGAATTGCATAAATGAAACAAAACTTATACACATCACATTGACATAAAAACATCCATCATTTTCATTTTTGAGTAATTATAGCAACTGAAGCGCCATTTTCTCTTCACTAAAGTTTCCTCATGCAGAGGTTAATCACATACGCTATTCCTTCCGATCTAAAATTCTCACGACAGACATGGCCAAGCTTCACAAAGCTATTTCACTATATCAATCAGATAAACCTCTCAACCCAAAATGATCATGTGTTAGTCCAAAACACAAATCCGTCGTACCAGGAACCCAATATCTCAAGGAGTGGCCGGTCCCGAGTCATCCCTCGAAAATGATCCCATCACAGAAGGGTCGGCCTTCCTCGAAAATGACGGCACCAACACGGGAAAGGGAACCACGCAAGGAGAGAGGTGGAGGAACGCGGAGAGACCCGCACCTTCGGAGACAGGGAGCGGAAGGCCTGGAAGGAGGCGAACCGGGAAGCGGAGAAGAAGGCCCCCGTCGAATCCAGCCGCGGCGGGAGGAGGCGTCCGCCGCCGCCACGGGAGCCGGGTCCAAACGTAGGAACAGCGGGTGCGGGAGCGTTCCTCGGGAGCAGGCGAGGCATCGTCATCATCATGGCGGAGGCCTGGTCCCTGCCCCGGCGGAGCAGCGCCGCGGCCGCCCTGCTCCCCATCGTGGCCCGGCCAGCGGCGGTGTTGCTTGCCGAGGAAGAGAAGCACGCGGCTCTTCGGGTTTTCCAGAATTTGTGGTTGGGGTTTAGGCGTCGTGGAGCCTGCCTGTATAAACAGAGGCGCTGACACACGGTTTTGTGCAAAACCCGTTGGTTCCACTACGGAAAATGCTGCCCAAAACCGCCTCGTGATTCGTGCGAGCTGCATGCAGCGGGGCGAATTTTTATATATATATATTTTTAATATTTATAAAACTACATATACGTTTGAAAAAATAATAACTATAATCTATCGTCGTACTTTGTTATCTTTCATCCAAGGGATAATATTTTTTTAGGGTTTGCTGAATACTGATTTTAGGGTTTTACCGTGATCATTTTTGTTTGCGGCAAAGTGAGTGTCGTTCGTGCGTGGAGATTCGGTATTTTTGAAGTATTTAAAACTATGTTGATATTCATTGTTTTTGAGATATTTTTGATATGTGAAATTGTCAGAAAAGGATTGTTGAACACGGTGAATCTGTGCGTCGCGTAGTCGTCCTGGCTCGAGTGTGTGTCTACTTCTGGTGCGCCAGGTAGCTGCGAAGCTCCGAGCTCGTCCCTAGGACCGAAGATAAACTCGTAGTCAAGACCTAAGTACCGTTCCTAATCATCTGCTCCATGTACTGTGTCGTTGCATGTATATCTCCGAGATAGTAGATTTTTGCATGTGGAAAAAGGAGGAAAACATGTTAACGACAATAAAGATTGAGATATGTAACAAGTACTTAGTCATAAAGTGATTTGTTGTACCTAAGCTATGGGCGCGAGAAGAGTAAGGATCGCGGTTCATGACCGAAGGTCTGGACAAGCCGCTCACAATGCTCATGATCATCTTTTAAATCGCGGGGTCTATTTTCATACTTCATAAAAACTCATAAACTACCACTTATCCGACATACCTACCAACGATTGACAAAAAACTTTACCATTATTACATGTATGAACAACTATATTCAATATATTTACAACATAAAAATAACATATATAAACCTACTCTGCAAACCTACATCTAACAGTACAAAGTTGATAAAGTCCGATGTCCAATATTTTCTTTACATTGCTATAAAAAATACATGTACCAACACTACGTGGTACACTATGTCTAATATCACCAAATCATACATCTATTTACTAAGTTACGTCTAAATTTACATCCCATTGCAAAATTATGTCTAAATTCTAGATCTAGTTCCTAACCTATGCGTAAATAATAGATCTAATTGCTACTCTATGACTACATTCTACATAACTACTGACATATATCTAAAGCTAGAACTATATTCTATACTATGTTTAAAATTAGATCTAAGTTCTAACTGTATCTAAAGCTAGATCTAGTGCCATTATTATGTGTATAGACAACTATATTAGATATATTTACAATATAAAAAATAACATATGTAAATCTACTCTGCAAACCTATATCTAACAATGCAAAAATGATAAAATTTAGTGTCCAACATTTTCTTTATATTGCTATAAAAAACATATGTACCAGCACTACATCTAATATCACCAAATCATACATTTGTTTGCTAAGTTATATTTAAACCTACATCTTATTATAAAATTATATCTAAATCTTATATCTAATTCCGAACCTATGTGTAAATAATAGATCTAATTGCTACCTATGACTATATTCTACATCTAATCACTAATCTATATCTAAAGCTAGAATTATATTCTACATTATATCTAAACCTAGATCTAGTGGCTACCTTAATTGGTTTAAAAAAAAAGAAAGAAAAATTTTATCTTTTTTTCAGCAAACCAAGCCAAATAAGCCATGCGAGAGAGGGGCGGCCAGTGCGGCGATTTTATATAGTAAAATGTGTCACCCATCTAATAGTGGACCCGACGCGCGCAAACGCTCTTGTCATCCGTTGAAGAGCGATATCTTTATTATCGTCTCTCCAACGGATGACACCTTGATGTGACAGCCATATCAACACAGCTATTTAAGTCAATGTCGTTTGACTGTAGTCCCCATAAGGTATCGCCCATTGGTCTATTCAACAGGCAACGGTAAGTTAGAGTTGCTACTTTTAAAACGGAGTGTGGTTTTGCGTGTGTGTGTATATATATATATATATATATATATATATATATATATATATATATATATATATATATATATATATATATATATCTCGTATGAATTTAGCTTAGGCGTAGGACGCCCTATTATAGGCCCATTTTTTTTCTTTTTTTAATCATCGCATTAATTCACAGGTAATGCATTTTTTTCTTCTTATATGCATTCACATATTTTGAATACATACGAAATGTTCAATTTTTTAAAAAAATAAAAAATATATTCATGTTGGAACACATTTGGTTGTATTAATTCTAGACAACATCATGGTTCAAACGATTTTAAAAATAGACTTACGGTTTGAGAAAAAAATATTTAAAATTTGCAAATCAACCGCAGCCCTGGAATGTCCATGTACCGTGCACTCCCACTTCCTTCCCAGTGGATGGTTCCTTTGCTCAGACCGCAGCAATATCGAAGCACGCTATTCCGGTGTGCAACCTTGACTCGGTCGGTGGGTTGAATTTGAATTGATTAAGTGGTATATGAAAAAGACTATTTTAAACTATTACTGTAGTTTGGATTTCCTCTGTAAACTATAAAACCCGATATAATATATTTAGAACTATCTATATCGTGTAAGTGACCTCTTGATATATAAAAAGATGATTTTGCTACGACGTGACGCTAATATGGTAATGTTTTTGCATATGGACATATTTCTAGCTGACCTGGCAATATTAGAGGAAAAGTTAACCAAATCAGCATATAAAAGTTGGTGGGTCGTCACCAAAGGTCACCACCATGGTACCCCACAATTCACATATGAAGGTGATGGTATGTTGCAGCCCGAGGCTATGATTACAGGCTGCGAGGCTTACACAAACTTACCACGGTAAATCTTCTCTCTCTTGTTTGTCTCCCTATGTTGGAGGGTGAACTCTTCAAGCGGGGATCCGGAGGGACCCCTTTGAGATTCGGTCGGGGATGATTTTGAATCCGTTTCGTAGGTAAAATAAATGGGAGTAAATAAGATGCAGGTGGGGTGGAATGATCGGATGCAGGAGGAAGTAAATGCTCAGGGGGTTTTTAGATAGGTTCGGGCCGCACTGAGCATAACACCATACTCCTGTGTGTATGCTATAAATACTCTGAGAATGTCTCCCTGAGGATCTGCTGTGTTACAAGAATCTTTGTCTAAGTCTAGAGCTTCGTACTCCTTGTTCTTCAGTCGATCTAAGCCTTGATCTCCGTCTTCTCTGTCTTGTATCTGATTCAGGCCTTTCTCCGGGGAGCCCACCCTTCTTTTATACCCGTCGGGGCGGTAGCGTGCCCAGAAAGGATGGCGCAAGTTTCAATGCGCCATAAATGGAAAGCAACCATCATGGGCTGCTGCTCGAGGTGATGGGGAGGTTGAAAACGTGCCCCCATCCGGTCTTGTTCGTCATCATTCTGCTTTTCGGCGAGTACTGCGGGGAGGGCCTACCGGGCAGCCACCGAGTAGCCCCGCGTGCCCGCCCGGTCAGAGCAGGCCTGACACATCAGGGCAGCAGGCGGTGTGCCTCGAGTCCTGCGATGTTATCCCGAGACGCGCCGGATGATGCGCGATGGGACCCGTGCATTAAATGTCCCCACGCCTCCCGGAGCTGACTTTTCTTGTCATCGGGGAACTCGGGTGTTCGGGGACCACTGTTCATGACCCCGAGCACCCTCTCCCAGAACTCGGCCTTCTTGGGTCATCGGGGAACTCGGGTACTTGAGGACCACTGTTCATGGCCCCGAGCACCCTCTCCCGGAACTCGGCCTTCTCGGGTCATCAGGGAACTCGGGTACTCGGGGACCACTGTTCATGGTCCCGAGCACCCTCTCCCGGAACTCGGCCTTCTTGGGTCATCGGGAATTCAGGTACTCGGGGACCACTGTTCATGATCCTGAGCACCCCCTCCCGGGACTTGGTCTTCTCGGGCCTCGGGGAGATAACCCCCGAGGGAGGGCACCACGTGGCACTCTGCTGTTCTGGTCTCGGGACTCGGGGACCCCTGGTTCCTATGTCACCGACACCCTACCTCTCATACAAGTCATATCGAGCGACGCCACCTCCAACCTGGCGTTCCCAGCGGTGAGCCTTGGCCAGATCTACCACTTAGTTCTCCCCAACACGGATCCCCATTATAGCATCCCAACCATATTTCATTCATTTTGTTTCCTTCCTGATTCCCCTCCTCGTTTCCATTTTCTTTATTTTCTTTCACCTCCAACAACTTTCTTTGAAAGAGATTTGTGAAGTGAAATGAGAGAGAATACCGTCTTAGAGGGGATAACATTGTGAATCATTTCATAACGAGAACTGTAAAGAGAAGTTGTTAAAGCACTAAAGTAAACGAAAATCCCTTCGTAAATAGCATCCGCGAAAAGAATCCCTTAGGCCATGTACGAAAATCCGCGAAAGGAATCCCTCCATTAAAGCACGAGCGCTTAGCTAGACGCTTGCGGGTGGTTGTCGTTTTTTCATGCCAGCGTCGATGTTCGGATGGACGCTTGCCGCGGCGTCGGTGCTCACAAAAGCGACCGACGCTTGGAGCAGTTTCAGGATGAAAATTAACAGTTTCAGCATGGTCACTGAAGATTAGCAAGGAGATTTTATTGTTTCTATTGTAGGTTGAGACTCATATGCAAATTCTTTATCATTCTTTCTCTTTAAGCATCTATATAATCTATATAAGTGTTGTTGCATTGTACATGGCCTTAGGATGCCCTTAGACCATGGACAACGCGGTGAGGTGGTAGACGCTTATAGGCGGTTTTCCATTTTATTTTATTTTTTTGCCACCGTGGGACTCAATGCATGGCGCCAGGAAAGAATCGCGGCTCCACCAGGCGCTCGATGCTTGGGCCAAGCCAGTCGCGCGGAAGGCAAAGTGGGCGCTCTAGGCTGGTGGTTTCAACCGTGATTAGCACTAGAAATTAGTGCTACATCCCTGATTAGTGTTGGGGTTTACGGATGCTTAAACTGGCACTTAATAGAGGTCAATTAATTAAGCATCCATAAGATTGTTTTTTCCATTATATCTTTGAGACTCTTAGGAAGGTTTTTGGGCATTCTCTCTTTAACCGTCTATTTATCCTTGCATTATATATGCCCTTAGACTATCACATTCTATTGGCATTTAGATAGGGCAGCAAAGAACGAGATCCTCTCACTTCACTCCACCATGAACTATTAGATATGAGTTAGACAGTTAAGATATTGATGAATTGGACTTTATCTCGAGACTTCTGAAAATGATTTGAATCTAAGAATTTGAATTCGAATGGGATTTGAGCTGAACATAATCTAAGAGTAGATTTGAAATTGAGAGATATTTAATTTCAAATCTCCACACAAAGAACTACAAAAACTCAACTAATGTACAAGATTATTTTGAAATTGATTCTAGTGCACTCTAGGACTCCTATCCAGCTTAGCATATCTAATATATATGAATGTATATATACTGATACATATACCTCCACATACCTATTTTCTTAATCTTAGTTAGCTTAATTAATATAAAAAATTAAATTGGAATGAAATTTGTAACTAATCAGCATACTTAAACTCATGATGCTACATTGGTGATCATCTAAAGCAATGTGGAATTGTTCTACAGTTGATTGCATTGGGTACGCCTCAATGTAATGGGATGTTTGAATGGAGAAACCGAACTTTGTTGGACATGGTCTGGTCCATGATGAGCAAATCGGATCATCCATTACCCTTCTGGGGATACACTCTAGAAATTATTATGTTGACTTTAAATAGGATTTCATCTAAAGCTGTAGAGAAGACACCATATGAGATATTGACCGGAAAGCATCCCGGGTTGTCTTTCCTTAAGTTCTGGGGTTGTGAGGACTATGTAAAATATTTGACATCCAATAAGCTCACTCTCAAATCAGATGAATGCTTCTTTGTGAGGTATCATAGGGAAACCAAAGGATATTACTTCTATAACGGAAAGAAGGCAAAGTGTTTATCGTTCGAAATGGTGTTTTTCTGGAGAAAGAGTCTCTCAAAGAAAGTTAGTGGGAGTATGATGCAACTCAAAGAAACTCAGGAACCATCAGAAAGTGTTTTAGCCCATACTGAACCACAATTGGATGTTGCAGAACATGTTGTAGAGACATCAGCTCCACGTCGATCGAAAATGGTCAGACGCGCACCTGAGAGGTTTATGTTCCTAACCACGGAGCAACATGATATATTATTGTTGGACAATGATAAACCTAAGACTTACTAGAAAACAGTGGTGGGACCGGACTCTAAGAGATGGCTTGAAGCCATGAGATCCGAGATAAAATTCATGCACGATAATCAAGTTTAGAACTTGGTTGATCCACTCGATGGTGTTAAAGCAGTTGAGTGAAAATGGGTAAGAAAAAGATAGACGTTGATGGAAATATTCACATCTATAAGGCAGATTGATGGCGAAAGGTTTCAGGAAAATTTAAGGTGTTGATTATGATGAAACATTTTCGCCCGTCGTAATGCTAAAATCTATCTAGATCATCCTAGTAATTGCTGCATATTATGACTATGAGATATGGCAGATGGATGTCAAAACAACTTTCCTTAATGGAAACCTAAGTGAGGATTTGTACATGGCACAGCCTGAAGGTTTTATCGATCCGAAAAATGCTAGGAAGATATGCAGGCTACAAAAGTCTATCTATGGGCTGAAGCAAACTTCTCGGAGTTAGAATCTTTGTTTTGATGAAGTGGTCAAAGGGTTTGGTTTCATCAAGAATGAAGAAGAGTCTTGTATTTACAAAAAGGTTAGTGGAAGCGCACTCGTGTTTTGATCTTATATGTAGGTGACATATTATTGGTCAGAAATGATATTTTAATGCTTAATGCTGTCAAATATTCATTGTGAAAGAGTTTCTCGATGAAAGATCTAGGAGAGGTAATCATATATATTGGGCATAAAGATCTATAAAGATAGGTCGAGAAGACTGATCGGATTAAGCCAAAGCACATATATCGACAAGGTATTGAAAAGTTCATTATGCAGGATTCCAAGAAAGGTTTCTTGCTAATGTCACATGGCATCACTCTCAAAAAGAGTCAGCGTCCTTCGACCACTGATAAGCTCGAGATGATAAGTGTGATCCCGTATGCTTCCGCTATCAGTTCCATCATGTATGTCATGCTTTGTACACGTTCAAATGTTTCCTATGCTCTAAGTGTTACGAGTAGATACCAATTAAACCTGGGTGAAGCTCACGTATGGATATGTTTCTAGTCTATGGAGGTGAAGAGGAGCTTGTTGTAAATGGTTACACCAATGCTAGCTTCCAAACTGACAAGGATGATTCGAGAGCGCAATCTGGTTTTGTGTTTTGCCTCAATGGAAGAGAAGTGAATTAGAAGAGTTCCAAGCAAGAAACGGTGGTCGATTCTATAATGGAGGTGGAGTATATTGTAGCTTCTGAAGTTGCAAAGGAGGTTGTTTGGATAAGAAATTTTATTTCTGAGTTAGGTATGGTGTCTAGTGCTTCTAATCCATTAGATCTCTATTCTTATAATAGTGGAACCATTGCGCAAGCCAAAGAACTTAGGTCGCATCAGAAGTCCAAACACATATTGCAGCGCTATCACCTTATTCGAGAGATTTTAGATCGGGGTGACATGAAGATATGCAAGGTGTACACGGATTTGAATATTTCTGATCCGTTGATAAAGCCACTCCCGCAGCCAATGCATGAGACGCACATGAGAACTATGGGTATTAGATACTTACATGATTGACTCTAGTGCAAGTGGGAAATTGAGGTGTGGGCAAAAGTTTGTTTCTGAGTTAGGTGTGGGCCAAAGCATGAGGCACCAATAATTCTTCAGTTAAGCTTGTCTAGTTTTATGATATTGTGACACTGTATCTTTTTTAGCCTTTGTGCACTTGTGAGCACCACATTCTACTGTCCTAAGCCCTTTAGTGTTTCTAGCATTTGCAGATGTTTTGTGGTATACATGTGAAAGCTCATTAGGATTGCATGTTCATACGTTGCATGGTATTTTGTCCTTGATGTTTGCATTGGGGGGATATGCATTAAGCTATAAAGAAGAATCTTGCATGATGACTGGGGAAGAAAATATGATAAATGTGTGTTCATCAAGGAGGAGCATAGCATTAGAGTTTTATGGCGTTTTGGCTCGTCTCTGCTTCTCTTCGGGCATTTGCAATCTCTCTTATGAAAAGTGGCATGTTTTGCTCTTTCTCAAGTTTTTTATCACTTGGATGAGCTTCTCTTGTTGGTGTTGTTCAATCCAAATTTTTTGTGCTTTTAGGGTTGTCAATGCACTCATCAAGAGGGAGATTGAGAAGCCAAGTTGAAATATGACTTGGTTTATATGTGATGAGTGATTGACAAACTTGTAGATTTGGTTTAGGGATGGCAATCGGGTACGATGGGTACGGTTAGTGCTCACTTATACCCGTACCCACCGATTTTTTACCCACTCACAGGTATACCTGCGAACGCCCCCGGGCGAAGGGCCAGCCCTAAACCCGTCACCCGTGGGTACCCATCACCTATGGGTGTACCCGTTTACCCGCGGGACAGTGGGGCGGGCCGGGGTCAAGCAACACGGTAAAGTAATGTGACGGGGGTGGCAGGGCGACGCAGTGCGACGGGGCGGGGGGTGGCGTGACAGGGCAGGGCGAAGCATCGCACCGCTGTCTCCCACTGCACGTCGATCATCTCCAACTCGCACGCACCGCCTCAAATCGACCACCACAAGCTGTGCAACCCTCAAACCCTCGCCTCCACCGCAGGGGGCAAATCCACAAGGGATTCGCGCACAGGAGCATCAGGAGGCCGAGAGGATGAGGAGGGCGAGATGGGGATGCTAGAATCACGTAGCTATTCACCAGAGAGGATGCTCACATTGCAGGGAAAAGAGATGGATGAGATGGAGCTATGGGTCAAGTTTTGTGCTAACCGGCGGGGGATAGAACTTGAGACCTTCAAATTGGAGAGGATGAAGGAGAGGGGATCCGCACCAGCCCTCACGCCCTCGTCCTCCGGCCGCACGACATGCGAGCACGCGAGGGACTCGAGTGGCCATGGCATGCGTTGTCACCCCTCCGTCTCGTTGTGAGGAAACCCTCACACGGAAGAATCCAAGGATGAGGCCAGCCATTTGGGCCTATGTGGCCACTCGGCCCATGGCCTTGAGCAATGTTCTACAGGAGCAAAAGAAACAAGAATGACGTTGGAGCACAGCCAGACTGTGCATTAAGCCATCATGTGCAATTTACTAGTATGATGTAGAATATTAGGGTTTGATGGAATACCCACTTGTTATCAATCTATATAGGTATACGAGTTTCATGGGTATGGGTATGCCTTACCCATACCCATACCCGTATACATGTCGGGTAGTATTTTCTACCCATGAACGTACCTGTAGATACCAAATGCTACCCATACCCTACCCTATTCGAGTATTTACTTATGGGTAAACATATAATCGAGATAAATTGTCATCCCTAATTTGTTTTGTTGATTTTTGGATTGATTAAGCATGTATGTGTATTGCATTGACAATCATGACTAACCAAAGTTGAAGAGGAAATGGAGTTGGAGTGTTTGTTTCTGAGTCTAGGAAAATCACACACGTCAGATAGTCCGGTGCTTGGGGAGTTGAATGCACCGTAAGGTCTGACATTTAGACAGTGTACACGCTGGAGCTTTTCCTGCAAAGAGGCTGAAAAATTGGCTTTGGTGGACATATATGCATCGGATGGTACGGTGATATACTCTTGTGAACACCAGACTAATTCTTGTAGAGAACAAGTTTTTGAAGGAAATCAAGCTTTGAACACCGGATGGTCCGATGATGGAAGTATTGAACACTGGAGCAATTTTCACAGAGGGGTTGCAAAATTGCTGGTCTGGAGGAGTTGCATACGCTGGATGGTCCAGCGATTGGAAGTGTGCACGCCAGAGAATACGCCGGAGCATTTAGTGCAGAGAGGTTGCAGAAGTTGCTAGCTTGATGATTTGCACACGCGGGATTGAAGTGCCCCGGGTTATCCCCGGTGCTTAAAACCATTATTATACCAGTTCCTGAATCAGTCACTGGTAAATAAGAGTCTTACAGCAGGTATTATCAATGCCATACAACACGAGAGACAGTGAGCATAATCCACCATCCTAATAACACATACAACATTAAGCCCAAGTGCATTATTAAAAAGGTCCACGATAATAGAGTACACAGCAGAGACAGCATGACGAACACGCCACTCCACAGGCAACTCGGGTGCAGACGCGACCAAGCCTACTCGTCTGCCTCACCGTCTGCCTCGGTGAAGTCTGGATCATCCTCTGAAAGCACAAGCAAGGGTGAGTACAAGAGTACTCAACAAGTCTCAACCCTTGCCCTACGGCAGGGGTACGAATACATGCATAAGAGGATGACAAGGATAAGCTGTAAGGTTGAATTTTGCAAAAAGCTAAGTTGTACACGTGCATGGTTCAATTTATGTAAAGAATTTTATGAAAATGACAACGGTAATAAAATATGGTTGTCCAAATTTTATTGTTGCTGGACACCCCGTCCACGGCAAACCATGGCATACGGCCGGACCTATATTCGAAAATAGGGCACACCTTGCCCACTCACTCACAAGAAAAACACAAGCAACCCATGCTAGTTGCTGCGATCGAACCATAGTTCGTCCATGACCATAGACACGGCTATTCGAATAGTTTTACCTCTGCAGAGTTGTACACTTTACCCACAAGCTGAGCTCGACAACAATCCACCACTGTGGAAGCGCGGCTCAACAAAGCCATTACCCACCACAACATCATCACACTAACCGCCTACAGGAGCTAACCAGGGGTTCATGACCTTTAGCTAGGCCTCTAACCGGGTCGCCAAGCCTGCACCGCCTGCCCCTGCTCCATGGTTCCCCGCTACACGACTACCTCCAGACGGTAGTAGACTAGCTGGGGGATTTAGACTAAGCCCTGCCCATACAGGGTCGAGTGGTTGTATTGTATAGATTAGGTAGGATGTCACATCAACTCAGTCCTTAAACGAGCTAATGCAAACATCTCCACATGGAATCTGCCACACGGACAGCACTCCTCCCGAAGCCTGTCACACTGACAGCACTGCGACTCGCTAGGCATTCCCGAAGGAATCCTGATTTGCCCCGGCTCTAACCCTAACTCAGGATTCATTATTCTCATCCAACGTGGTCTTACCCAACCATAACCCACACAACACCAACATATAGTTTTACACCTTTGAAAAAGCTAGATGTGGTTACGTATGAAGTAATAGTAAAGATTATCATTCCTAAGCACACTAGTACAAGGTAATTGCCTAGTCATAAGTAAATTAGCTATGGCGAAAACCTAGGTTTACCAAGATCAAGCATACATGATAGACACAAATGGCTGGCTAAGCTACATTAGGTTATAGCTAGATCAACAGTTTAAAATATGCCAACTAATAATACTACATGCATTATATCGGAGTAAAACGGCTGCTACGGGTGGTGTTGATAAAACCGGGTTCAATATGGTCAAAGGGAAAATGGATTGAGACTTGCCTTCATTGAAGTCCTCGAGGGGGTCCTGCTCGAACTCCTGAGTTCCTGGCACCTGCTCCTCCTCCTCCTCAACGAACTCTCCGGCTTTTAGACACGATAATCAATATAGCAACACACAAATAAATACAAATAAAATATAATTAATTTTTAATAAATAATAAACTGGTATAAATAGATAGAGCACGAATTTAGAAGAATATCGGTGGAAGAATCGTCGAAATCGGAGTTGAAACGGAGGATTTATGGGCTTTGGAAGTTTGCCAGGAATTTAATTTGGGAAAAAGAAAAAAGGGAATATTCCTGGAATATTCCTCGAAAAATTCGATTTCTGGAAATTAAGAAAGTCTACTGTTTTTTGGCGGGCTCGTATTGTGCTTGGGCTCGGTTAATGGGCAGGTCTTTGGGCCAGATCAGCCCACATCAGTCCAGCGGGGAACTAACGGTCAGGCTAACGGTCGTTAGCCGGCCGGGCCCACTTGTCAGGATAACACAGAGAGGAAAGGGAGAGACGGGAGGGCGACGGTGTCGGTCGGCGTGGTGGCAGTCCACCGGAACGGCTCGGGACGGCGAAGCCGAGGGTTCCACGGTGGCGCGCTCATCGGAGCCTCGCCGGAACATGGCTCCCGGCCACCAATCTCGACGGGGATTGCGCCGGAAGAGAGAGAAGGGGATGGGGAGTCCATTTTCATGTAGTGAGCGGAGATGGCCGGCGGCGAATCACCATCGGCACAGCTCGGGTAGCTCGGTGGGCGGCTTGGTGAGGGCATGAGAGAGGGAGGGAAGTGAGGGGAAGGGTGGAGATGCTTGGTGTGGTGCTCGGTGGCCAACAATGGCGGTGTTTGGTAGCTCGACCGAGGAGATCGCCGGGGAGGTAATCTCGGCGGAGAGAGAGAGAGAGAGAGAGAGAGAGAGAGAGAGAGAGAGAGAGAGAGAGTGTGGGAGAGGATGGGAGAGAGAGAAGCTTGCCTCAAGAGCTTAGGTGGTCGCGGTGAGGAGAGGTAGAGCTCAGGCGAGGCTATTTATAGGCGGGGAGGAGGCGGGAGCTTCGTCGGTCGAAGGACAGCGACGAGTATGCTCGGCGTGCTCGGTCATAGGCGACTTGAAAGCGGCCGCAGGCGAGAGGACAGCACGGCAGTCGTTCGAGTCTCCACGCGCACGTACTGGAGGGGCGACGTGAGGAAGGAGAAGTGGGGGACCGGGGCGAGAGGTCGACACCGTGGCGTCCGGCGGCCGACTTTCCCAGGTACGATCGTTGACGGCTCTGCGGGAAGTGACAAACTAGGGCAGGGGAGGGGCAAGAGGACGATACGGCGGGATGGCGTGCGCACCGTGCAGGCATGGGGGGTCACGCGCGTACAATGGCCGAGCGAGCTCCGTGCGCGTGTGCGTGTACTGCGCGGGCATCGTGAGGAAGGAGAAGGGGGGGATCGCTCGGGCTGGGCCGGCGCAGCGCGGGGAAAGGAAAAAGGGAGAGGGAAAGTGGGCCGGAGAAGAGAGGGGGGGTGAGGGCGGCCCAGGGAGGGAGGAAAGTGGCTGGGCCGGGCCAGATGGATGGGTGGGCTGGCCGGGTGATGAAGGGAAAAGAAGAGATAAAGAAAAATGGGCCGGATAGATGGGAAAAAGAAGATTGGTCCCAAGTAAAGGGAAAGGATTTGAGGTTTTGGAATTTTTGGAAAGAGATTTGAGATGGTTTTGAATTGATTTGAAAGAATTTGTTTGAATAAATTTTGAAATTCAATTTAGCCAAAGTTTGGGATGTTATAGGGATCGTCCAGCATTCATGAGGTGTGCACATCGAACCATCCAGCGTTCACGATTTCTCCAAGATGTGTTTTAACTAAGGATTTTGATTATAGACTAATCTATAATGGAATTAGATATATGTATTTGCTTGTCTAAAGTTGTGCAGATCAAGGATACAACTTGGCGAACAATGACGAGACAATCAGGGCCAAGTGGGGTGCTTGGTACCAGACGATCGAGGAGGCCGAACGGTGTCAAGGGTGGTCCTAGTTGTGCACATAAAAGTCAAACAAAGCATGAAAAGAAGGATGAAGATGACGTTGTGACAAAGTCAAGCAAAGGGGATATCGATGCAAGTGACAAGATGGCCCGATGGATCAAAAGCGGGGTAGACTTACCGACGGCCAAGATTGCAAGACAGGGTACACGTGTCGATATCAGGATGCTTGCTTGGGGTCAAAGTCTCTAAGGTGCCACAATCGTTCGATTGACGGAGTGAAAAATGGATCAAAGTGGTGGTAGGGAGGAAGCCATTATAAGTAATGAGTATTTTGAGAACAAGAAAATTTAAAGGCTAAGACACCTCCCTATACCTATAAATAGAGGGGTATAGTTATAGGGACCATCAACTTAGAGAGTTTCTTCATCTGGTGACCATCTTTTTAAGTTTTTTTCAAAAGTTATCATCTTTTCATGACTAGGTTCATAGATTAATCTTAAATGAAATCTTGTGTTCATATTCCATCTATGGAGTCACAGTTTTTCGGTTCTTTCCCTTGCTTCTTTTTGTTTGCTACCACTTGTGTTCTTTGAGATGTGTTGGATGACTCAATAGGAAAAGGTCATCAAGTTTAAAAAGAAATTCTACGAGATATCTATTCACCTCCTCTAATCGTTAATCTTATGTACAAACGGTTTACATCTTAGCTAGTTTGGAAGTATATGCTAATTTACGGTCGGATAAATGGTTTCGATCTCAGCTAGTTTGTTAGTTGTTTTAAACGAGCAGGAAAGTATTAGAAGAACAAATTAAAGAGCAGTAAGGTTGATTTAAACGAACAGGAAAGTATTTAAAAAAAATCAAGAATGTAAAAACTTTATCGACCCATGCAGGTCGCAGCACGACGCACTAACCAACTGAGCTAATAGGCCATTTGTTGTCTGCAAGAATTATTTTCCCTGTTTTTATATAAACTTCAGGCTGTCGAATCGTACTGTCAGTGCTCCGGGTCCTTTCTTTATCTTCTTGCACTTTGTCTTCAAGTAAGCACCCTGTGTAAACAACGACGTGACGACTGGATTAGTGAAAACAGACCAAAGTTTCACAAATCATTTTGCCTTACTTTCAACTGAACAGAAGAGGGAGACATTTCAGTACATGGCTTGGCTTTACGAATAAATGCCACTCTGCAGATGATGATTCTAATCCGACAAGGCATCAGTTTAGCATATATCTATCATCAGAGGAGCTCTGCTAAATAACAGTTTTCAGTTTTTTTTTTTAAATGGAATCTATAATAGTGATTCTCTGAAATAGACTAAAAGCTGGAGAGCTAAAAAAAACAGCTTCTCTTGATTCACTTGACGTACAGAATCACTTCTTTCATATATGCACCGCTTGACCCTGTTTTGAAAATGAGCTTTGCTCTCCTCGTGTCACCAGTTCAAATCTGATTCCTTTTAGATAATCACTTTCAGCCATATAATCATTTTTTATAGAGAATCACTCTCCGTAGAGAATTTGGATCAAAGAGAGTTCTACCAAACAGGCTCTAAGTGACTTTAGCCATAAGCAGTAGAACAGTATTCAACTCGGGATTAAATTTCGTCAAAATTTTGCGAATTTCGGAGATGAACGGAATATCTAATCTCGAAATTTTCTTTATCTGATATGTGGGACTCACGTAGCAGAGAAAAAAAATACCGTGAATTTCGGTAAAATTTAGCGAATTTCAGTCTTTTCACCGATTAAAAAAAATTGTAAAACGAAATTGAAATCCCTGCATTCAATACATGTAAGATACAATGATTAGATTTACACATGACATGATGAGAACAAAATCCAATCAAGGTATACACATTAAATTTCAGGCCAGCTACTGGCACGTATATACTGTATATATGTATATTTACACGCTTTTCCAGCAAGAACCCTCCAAAGCACCTCAACCAACCAAGATACACACATTCCATGGCATCCTTACCGCCCGCTCCATGCTGCAAGAACACCATGGAACACTTCAGCCACCAGGTCCCTCTCCGCAGTCTGCAGGAACGCGTTGAAATCGTCGTGCATCTCGTACACCTTCCTGAAATCCACTAGGTACCTCAAGCAACCGCCCTTGAGCTTCGGCAGCTGGTACAGGTGCGCGGTCTGGAGCCTCTCGAGCACGTTGCCAGCGTCGATGTCCTCCAGCAGACTCTCGTGGCACGCCTCCCTCAGGTCGGCGATGTCGTACTTGTCGGCGGCCCTGAGGAGGGCCAGCCTGTTGGCGAGGAACTCCTCGCCGCGCAGGTCGCCGTAGATGTAGCCGAGGAAGGCCCGGCACGCGACGAGGGACATGTCGGAGATGTCCACGGTGGAGTGCTCCTTCTCCTTGAGGTCGTGCGAGAACATGCTCCGGAAGACGGGTGAGCGGGTGGCGAGGATCGCGCGGTGGGCCCGGACGCTGCCGTCGGCGGCGTTGATCGTGATGTCGGTGAGCATGTCCTCTTGCAGCATCCGAGCGAGAGCTGACAGTGCGGTGTTGTCTGAAGACTGCTTGACCTGGTAGGAGGTCCAGATTGAGGCCGGTTCGCCACCCTGAAATGCAGTTCAGGAGCAGGAGGTGAGACCGTCAGAGGATTGTTACAACTTACAAGCACAAGATGTGAATACTGAATAAGTTTTTTATGTTAATTCTTGTCAGTGAAATTCTTCCAGTAACTGATGTGCACAAAGGAAACGTATGTTGAGATCTGATGGTTAATAGACCAAAAGTCTGGCTATGCTCTCTCTCTCTCTCTCTCTCTCTCTCTCTCTCTCTCTCTCTTTTTGAACTAACAGTCTGACTATGCTCTCTTAAAAAAAATACTGAAACCATGTCTGTTTCCGACTTGTAGGGTGTTGTCAATTGATGATATCAATAAAAGTTTGAATTCTCACTTGCAATATTTGCAATTTTTAGTTACAAAGAAAAGGTAATATCCTGATATTAGGTCGAACTTGAGTGACAAGTGACAGCAGATCTCTGTTTTAGTTTCTGTTATGCTTAATATAGCCTCTGACTTTGAAACATGATTAATTTCCTGTTGAAACAACATCTCCAAATGTCATATCGACATCGCGCATAATTTCAACCCAAAGACAATACATGGATCAGGGGTTGTTTATTTCCACACAAGAAAGCAACCACAGAAGTTTCTGTACGATATTTGTGAGTGAAGTTGTGAACCTGTCCAAGATTGGACATGATTTCAGGTGACTCGAGGATGTCACTCCACGTACCCTACTGACTAATTGTTGTTGTACCAAACATTGACAAATCAAAAGAAGACAGTGAGACAGTGCTTACAGATGGATCTGCAACCTTCAGGTCAAGAAAGTCTATCTCAATCACAAATCTCCCTGTAACGGTACTATCAATTGCCCACACAAAACCGTCGTGTTTCAGCTGCTTGTCAAAAATTCCTGCATATATGCAAATCAGTTGTTAGTTAGAAATAAGTAACATATGGCGTCACGCTGTCACTCTACACATGCCTTGTGCACTCTCTTATTAGTGCGCAGAACTCAACTTGAAATCACAATAATGCCTCCAATTTGAAACCTGACTGATCATTTCTATGTTCAATAGAACAAAATTTTGTATTGCTTGGTGTGTGCTACTCAAATTCTGCATTTATTCTTGTAGCCAAATGAACTGTAGGTGTTTCCTTTCCTTTTTATGTCGACTAATATATTGAGAAATTCAAACGTATCTCCAATGTTTGTACATATCAAGATAATGTTCATCACAATTACAGGGGAGATAGTAGAGACTGTTGGTAGAAGAAACTTACCTGGGTGAACTATGGTCTTTTGATTAGGAGGAAAAGATATGAGAAGTTTGGTGACAAAGGAAGCTATTGGGGCTGGGGCTGCGTCCTTGGTAGAATTTGAATTCTCTGCAAAGAGCTTAACATAAGTCTGCTTGTTGTTTCTCTCCACAGATAGGTACCTTCATATTGCGGCATCAGAAACCTTGAGTTAGTTCATGACAAAAATGGTATCGATTTTCCCTTGTACTAATGCTATGAAGAATTCTTGACAATTTTAATTGTGTTGAGGTGGAGGATGACTTAAACTTCTTTTGGCAAAATTTAAGGAAGCATACAGCTTGGTCAAAGATTTTATTAGTAATAACAGAAAAGAAACCATTATCAGTGGAGGTTCAAGAAAGTGAAACTTTGTCTGAAATATATGGTTCCAAGCAAAGTCTCCACTTCTCTCCCAGAGACCAAATGTGATTAAGAAAAATCCTGACTACATATAGGTTGGTGAGGAAAGGTATCCAGCTATAATTAAAATGAAGCTGAATATAGTTTCGATTGGAAGTATAAAATTTAAGCGGATACATCCAAAAGTAGTGAGCGAGGTAACAAACTGAAATACTATTACACTGAAACCGCCATCAGAGAAACCAAATTCGGACATGATATGCTGTGCTACCAAAAATCTGAACTTTTTTTAGCCTCAAACTGAGACCCATAATCTGATGAAAGTTCAATCCGCTACAATCAAAATCACTACACGAAAAAGACGAAGAAATCCAAAGAAATTGGAACTTCTGCACTCTTTTTGAACTAACAAGCAAACTGACGATATCTCAACTTATGAACCTCCTCCGCAAACATCAAATTAATGAAAACAACAACATCCCAAAATTCACATGTACGGGTGATTCCGTGTCAAATTCAATTCAAAACGACTGAAACAGATCACAGAGCAGCACCAGGTGCACTAGTCACTCCCAAAGTATCGAACTTTTTGCACCCTACTCGACATGGCAATCAAGAAACCGCAAAGTAACAAGTCGAGAGAGATGGGGAGGGGAGGGGAGGGGTGACCGGTGTTGGCAGGGACGGACCAGTTCCAGAGGCCGATGCGGAAAGGGAGGGACTTGCGGTTGGTGTAGCAGGGGAGCGCGTCGACGCGCCATTGCGCGAGCCGCGGCGCCGCCTCCACGCGCGCCCCGTCGGTCATGGGCCCCCACGTCGCCGCCACCGCAGCCACCACCTCATTGACGCAGCCCAGCAGCCCCAGCGCCTCCCCCGCCTCCTTCCCCAGGTTTCGTCCCTCCCCCTGCACAGCCCCGCCTCATGCACTCCGCAACACGGCGCCAAGAACTCGGACTCACCACCGGGGATCGATGCAGGGACTCGACCACCACCAGCCCAGGCTCAAGAACTCCGAGAAGACAGCTCTATTAGCAGCAAGACACACAGCACAAAGGAAGCGTGCGCCAAGAACTGGCAGGACTGGTTGCTTGTCCCGGTTCTTGGCGGGTGCAACGGAGCAGGAGAGTGGCGGCGGCGGCTATATCATTGTGGGACGGGACATGGGACTATGGGAGTGGGAGAGAATTAATTCACCACGCAATGGCTTGGACGACGTTCGCGAGCGAGTGAGAGGAGGCAGGCTTAGGCCTGTTTGTTTCAGCTTCGGATTCTGGCTTTCAGCTTTTATAATCCGAAGCTGAAACAAACAGGTAGTTTTTGGTTATAGCTTTTTAAAATCTGCTGGTTGGATTGTAAGAATCTGAGAAGCTGATTTTCCTCAGCTTTTGATAGATTGTGAAAGTCTATTTTACTAAACTGTCCATTAAATTTTTTTAGAATCTACAGTCTAAAAGCTTTTCATAATTCAGCTTTTCACAATCCAGCTTTTCACAATCCAGCTTTTATAAGCTGCTTTTCAGAATCTCTAGCTGAAACAAACAGGCCCTGCGGATGGTGAATGCTTTGATTAATTATCCGCACCGATTAGCAGCAGTATTTCGCTCGCGCCTGTCGCATCCACTCCACTTCAGGCACCACTCCATCCCTTTTCCTGCTTCCCTTTTGCAGAGATTTTCTCTTCTTGCAATGATCATGCATGATTTGTTATCAGAAGTTCAGAACGGAGGCAGATAATGGTGCTCAATTACTGGCCACCGAGCCGCGGTTACTGGATCATTAACGTAACGGAGCAATGATTTTGCACTTGTACGCATGTATCTAGCATCTTTGTCGTCCATGGACCCAACCCTTGATTTGTTCTCTTTTGACTTCAGAATCGCAGCAAATCGTCACCTTTGCTTCCCAACCTCTCTCTCATCTTCTTGTCAGTATTCTTGTTCACAACACTTGCTCAGGCCCATGCGACAAGTGGGATAATTGTTGCTGAGATAAGGTTCATAAACTGTTTGGATCCTGAAAACCGCTCACCTGCGGTTACCAAAAAATCACAGTTATCACGATAACGTGGCAAATTCGTTGAGAATTCGCTCAAAATTCAGTCAGTCAAATTTGAAATTCGATGAGAATTCGGACCGAATCAACCGAACGGTAACCGGTCGGTTTTCTACGGTTACCGACCGTATTTAGCGATTTATCGAGCTGTTTTTCTGCATTTTTTGAATTATCAGCAACCGTTCAAATTTGTCGGTAACCGTTCGATTTTAGCGATTTATCGAGTGATTTTCTCGAATTTTAGTGAAGTTCAATAAAAAAATTCAAAAAGTAGCTCAACTTTGTAAAATCAATAATTAATTTATTTGAGCTTCAAATCAAGTGAAACAATTTTTGTTGATTTCCTTGTAACATGATCTATATGATAAAATTATTTATACTCATAAAAAGGTTGAATATATTCTGTGAGAAAATTTATTTGCTAAACCTAGTTAAATGCATAGTTTACTCTTTGCTAATCCAAAAATCATGAAACTAATTTTGTTAGTCTTCTTACATGATACTATATCTTTTAAAAATACATGAACTCATGAAATAGTTATTGTTACATGTAGAATTGTGTAAATATGTTGCAACTAGATTAATTCATAACTAACCTATCACACCTCCAAAATTAGTGAAACCACTTATTATTTTACATATACTATACTTTATATAGAAAAAATAGTATTAGACATAAAAAAGTTAATTATAGTAATGTTTCTTAACATATTCACTTTATGCTCATGAACTTTACAAGAATCATGAAGAAATTAATAAAACTTTAAATGAAGTGAAACTAATTTTAAAGATTCTCTTAAGATACTCACTATATAAAAAAATATGTTTTAATATGTTAAGCTTTTTCTTAACATAAGTTAATAAATTAGCTGCACGCTTGAACTTTTTTTTTTCAAACTTCCTCCATATAGAATATGATGCAAACGACATTATTTTTGAATTTTTTTCATAGAAGGTCTTAGAATTGTCTCTAGTTTGTTTTAGGATTTTTTTTATTTTTTTATTTTTTTATTTGGTTTTTTGAATTTTTTGGGTTTAAATTCGAAAATTAGTCAGTTTCTATTATCGATGCGGCACAGTAAGCTCGGTTACTATAATTTTCGAACGGTAACTGTTGATAAGTTGAACTATGGCTGAGATATGCACTGCCTAGTCTGATCGCAAAGGATCATGGTGCAAATTTTAATGTTTTTCCGAGGAGAACAGCGCACTTATGTCTTGGATTGCATTCACGCTACTCAAGTCGTTAGCATCACTGTACACTGTGTTTGTGCTCAGACTAGGTTTAGCAGAGCTGCATTGTATAGTCTAGCTGAGTGAATCATGTTTGTTAAAATGAAAAGTGTTTAGTTGTTTGTATTTGTCTAGACATACTATATTAATTTTCTATTTGATTGACTGAATTTGAGATCATATTAGTGGATACAAGAGTTGAGATTGTGATTGGTTGCTCGTATAAAAATAACTTTATGACATTAATAAGTGGATATGTTATAAACGGATACAGGAGCGTGCATTCGCCGTGAAACTAGCCGTATATTTGTATCAATCAAATCCGATTGAAACAGTAGATATAGATAACTAAACACGTTTTTCTCTAAAATTATACGCATCTATCGAACTAAATTGAAGTAAATTCGAGCAAACAAACACATCTGGAGAGAATCCAGCTGCAAGGGTTAACAAGCCGTTATCATATGAACATGACACAAATGATTTTTTTTGTTGAAGAATTGTTAATATTATTCTTACAGGAAGAACAGATTTCATTTGGTGCAATGCGAAGCTTAGACAGAAGCGAATGAGAGCTGCTGTTGCAATCTGCTCTTTGGAGATCCAAGTGGACAAGGAAAGTATCTCCATGATTCTACGTGGGGCCCGCGCCTGTTGCCCCCTGGATTCTCTCTCTGAACCACCCTCAGCGGCCCAAGATGACAAGCAACCGGTGGGGCCCCGCGTTTCGGAATCTTTGATTCTCTCTGGCTGCGCCGATGTGGCAGCTTGTGTAGCGCAAGAACTCACGTCACCAGTAATCTCGTCAAAACTGGGTTCTCGTTAAGA
The DNA here is from genome assembly GCF_958298935.1 of Phragmites australis. Taxonomy (NCBI): domain Eukaryota; kingdom Viridiplantae; phylum Streptophyta; class Magnoliopsida; order Poales; family Poaceae; genus Phragmites; species Phragmites australis. The sequence goes on along the minus strand of NC_084936.1, from coordinate 25,811,759 downwards.
GCAGGTACTCAGACAGTGGATGTCAGGGCATGTATACTCACCGCTAGGGGTGAAAAACATCGAAATTGATCAGAAAAATGCCTAAAATCATATAAAAAGTACAAATTTTCCTTGAAACTAGAATTGAAAAATTACAATATCCGAAATTGATCACGATCGGAAATGTGGGAACAATCTCTACTCCTCCATCTCTTCCTTTGACTCTGCATCCTACATGACATCTCATATAGTCATGAGTAATGAATAATTATTTTATTTTGGTATCTTAGAATTTTTTGTAATTTTTGAAATATATTTTTATTTACATGAAGAGATTCTTAAATAAAAGAAAACTACCCACAGATACTCAAGACATCCTGTAACCAAGAAGATTTGCCTCAAGAATAGGAAGGAGACTTCAGAGGACGTACGTCACCCCATATATACGGAGCCACGGGTCCTTAGCTAGGATGAGGACAATCAAGCCAACAAAAACTGAGCAAGTAAGTCACCGACTAGATTTAGATTCATCTAGTCTAGCTACATACCTCCTTAACAGGCTCAATCAATAAAAGTCAAATAAGGCGTAGGGTTATTATCCTCTCAGAAGCCCGTACCTGTATAAAAACACCAATGTGTTCTCTCAAGATTCATCTGCATAAAAAGTATCCCCTATTGTTTCAACAAGTTTGTTAGATCGACAGTTCACAAATTGTCGACAGTTGATGTCGTCCGTGGTGATCATGACAAAAGGCATTGAAAAAACTACGCAAAAGATACCATCGACATCGTCCAAATCTTCACCGAGAACCGGTTTTTCAGATGAGGAGTTCTACGATAATTTTACCCCACTCCCTGGCGAGCCGGTGATCTATCGGATGAATTTCAACGACAAACTTTCCAGTGATGATTCAAGCGACGAAGTAAGTCGATTTATAGATCAATGTGCTAAGGATTACGACATCGAATTCGAACCACTCGACTGCCAAGACAATTGTGAATGTCCAATTCACAGCATGTCGGGATCAACCCTCGCAGCTTTTGACAACATAGATTGTCAAGACACCAAACCGGAGCACTTCGATAAAAGTTTAGTTTTTCTATATACCACACCCATTGTCGGAGGGTGAACTCCTGTCGCAGGGATCTCGAGAGACCCCCTTTTAGAGATTCGGCCGGGGGGATGATCCTGAACGAGCTTGTTTTGGGGAAATAAGCGGGAAACGGAAATAAATGCAGTGGCTGGTGGGAGATGATCGTCCTAGTGCGAGAAAGATGGGTGCACCGGGGTTTAGACAGGTTCGAGCCGCACGGGGGCGTAACACCCTACTCCTGTGTGAGTGTTATATCTGTCCTTGAAGGGAATTCTTCAAGGATGTATCTGGTTACAAGAGAGAGCCACTTACTGAGAGCTTGAGGCTCTCGTGTTCTAGCTTGGCTTGAGCTGGTTCGAGCGTCTGCGTCCTCTTCTTCACACACCTTTTACGTGTTCTCCATCCTTTCCTTTTATAGGCGCGCTGACCTCGACATATCCTGAATGGGAAAGAGGGGATGCGAATGCCAAGGTGCCACGGAGAAAGGCGTCATCATTCCGTTTTGGCGAAGTGACAGGGGCGGTGGAAAAATACGGCGCGCATCTGACCACCCGCCACTGTGGATGCCCTCGGGCGCCATTAAGGGGGCCCACCGGGCAGCCTCAGAGGTGCCCGGTGCGCCCACCCTGTCTTGTTCTTCTGCCAGAGCAGGGTGGCAGGCGGAGCGCTTCGATTCTGGCAACGTTATCCCGAGGCACTCGGATGAAACGGGACGGGACCCGTGCATTTAATGGACCCACGCCCCCCTGCTAGTGCATGGTAGGGTCTGACACTGGGGCGTGGGCAGCTGAGAATGTCAGGATGTCAGGATGTCAGGCCGCGCGTGCCTATTAAATGCGGCATTGGGCCCTTGACTGGCTGACATCCCGACGATGGGACCCTTCGAGTCGTCGGACGATCTTGCGCGAACCTTCGGGGAACCGAGTCCTCGGGGGCTGCCACGTGCAGCCCCGAGGACTCTCTCCCGAGCACTTGGGCGAGACCTTCGGGGAACCGAGTCCTCGGGGGCTGCCACGTGCAGCCCCGAGCACTCTCTCCCGAGCACTTGGGCGAGACCTTCGGGGAACGGAGCCCTCGGGGGCTGCCACGTGCAGCCCCGAGCACTCTCTCCCGAGCACTTGGGTGAGACCCTCGGGGAACCGAGTCCTCGGGGGCTGCCACGTGCAGCCCCGAGCACTCTCTCCCGAGCACTTGGGTGAGACCTTCGGGGAACGGAGTCCTCGGGGGCTGCCACGTGCAGCCCCGAGCACTCTCTCCCGAGCACTTGGGTGAGACCTTCGGAGAACCGAGTCCTCGGGGGCTGCCATGTGCAGCCCCGAGCACTCTCTCCCGAGCACTTCCTTCCCGATATTTGGGCTCTGCGGATCATCGGGGAACTGGGGTGCTCGGGGACCAGAGGCGGCGGCCCCGAGCACCTTCTCCCGGGACTTAGCTTTTTCTTATCTTGCAGGGTGGTGACATGTGGCGGATGGCCGGCCTGGTCTCGGGACTTAGGGACTACTGGTTCCGAATACACCGACACCCATCCAAGTGGTTGGTGGGGACAAGAAGGTAATGGCTAATTACCTCTCTACTACCCTTTTAGGAGCTATCAAGACATGGTTGACCAACTTATCGCTAGAAATAATCTACTCATGAGAGCAGTTTTGCATCATATTTCGAGCCAACTTTTAGGGTACATACGTTCGCCCTAACATGAAAAATAATCTCTACCATTACGAGCAGACAAGAAGCGAAACCTTGCGCGAGATAGAATGTCGCTTTGCAATATTCAGAACAACATGCCTAAGGTCAGTGACTACGATGTCATATAAGCATTCACTCGGGGGGTTAGGAGCCATAGATGTGTTGAATATATCGAAATCCAAGAGCCTGAGATGGTTAAGGAGCAAATAAAGATCATCGATGAGTCCGCTAATGCTGAAGACATGCTTCTCTTCGTCAAGGAGAGGACTTAGGGCATCAAGCACCCTCAACCCGAGCTCGAGGGCAACAAGGCAAAAGTCAAGCGCTAGAAGAGCGCAAAAAGATGTAAGGGCAAGGAAAATAATTCTGAGAAAGTTTTTGCAGATATGCCTGACACCCAACCAGATAAGCATTCTGGTTCTTCCAGGGCAAGAGCTCTATACCAGGCTCCAGCGAACGTGACAGTAAGCCCTGGTGCGACCTCCACTAGACTGATAACCACAGCCTCCACGAGTGCCACCTCTGGAAAAAGATGGTCAAAGCGGAGGATGAGAAAGCAGTCAAGGAAAAGGAGATCTGGGTCGTGACCCAAAGTAAAGACTCCGACTCAGATGACAATGAGGACGATACGGACCTGATGTCTTTCTAACCAAATGAGAGGACAATCAACCACATGTTTGGTGGTTCAGCATCCTACAAGTCAAAACGACAGTACAAGATGGTGACCCGAGAAGTCCTAGCTGCCATCCCCAAGGGTCATTAGGCCATTAAGTGACCAAACACTAAAATATCCTTTAGTAGAGAAGATTGTCCTAATAACTTTGTACAGTTAGGCCTCTTCTCAATAGTGGTTGAGCTTACGATAAATAGCGAAAGGGTTACTCGAGTTCTTATCGATTGAGGGAGTTCTCTGAACATCCTCTTTACAAATGCACTCGAAGGGATGCAAATTTTTTGATCTGCTATAAAGCTGGTTACTCAAGCCTTCCATGGTATAGTACCTGGATCTTCAACCACTCCCATCGCTAGATATCGCTACACGTTATCTTCAGGAAGCATGACAACTTTCAGATAGAAAAAATTCTGTTCGACGAGGTCAACTTCGAAATGGCATACAATGTCATATTAGAAAGACCTACTCTTGCTAAATTCATGCTAACCATGCATTACGCTTATCAGTGCATGAAGATCCAGGGACCTGAGGGGTCATCACGGTCTGGGGTTGTCCCAAGGCATGTCTTCGTTGCAACAAGCGGAGTCTCGACATGGCAGTTCAACAACAACCAAATGAGGAACCCAAGAGTTCAAGGATCAAGGTGTATAATAAGCACCAGTCATGACCGCGATCGTAGTGCCTCGAGATGCAAACCCAGAAACCTAGGGGTTCAGCTTTACGACTAGTCTAGAGCCTATGAAATAGAGTCTACACTACCTCGGAGGCAATAAGGGTCACTGCTTATCGGTTTAATTTAGTCTGTTTCATCTAGGTTTAAGATAATAAGTCTAAAATAGCTCGTGGGTCATCGGGAGTTTCTGTAAGTTCTAAGTGTAAGTCCTAAAAGTACTTTCTTGTAATAACAATGATCATATTGCTTAGGAAATCGATCGATTTTCTTTTTCGGCCTTACTTGTCTTTCCGCACATCCTTATGCCTGACAAACGAAGTAAGTAGCTTCTTGGGTCCTTCATCCCAAACGCGCACCCAGGGTGGTGATAAGTTTGTCTCGACCTAAGGGCAATATGAGTTCCCTTTACTTTATTATGTTTTTACTATTTGGACTACCTACTCGGAACTCGTACTTTTAAGTAGACAGTCGAGAAGTACTAGGCGCTGGAAACCGAAAATAACATATTGTGTACCCTTTAAAAGTAGATTCCAACGAGAAGAGAAGGACCATTGCATTGTGAACTCGGGGTTGTAAAAAATCTCCTTATCACGTTCCATGAGTGACTGGGGTCTATGACGCCTCTCACTCAAGCGGACCGAAGGCGGTCATAATAAGCGCTCTGACTAGTGAGCAACACATCTTGAACTAATTGAAGGAAAATTCCAATAAGAAAACCATGATATGTTATCAAAATATTCTAGCACGAAGTAGTCCCATCAAACGTGAAAAGCGTTTAAGTTTCCAACTAAAACTAGAAAATCTACCAAGTGTTTTTTACAAACTGTTTGGTAAAAAGTAAAAACTATGACAAGGGCAAGAAGTCCATCTCGTCCACGAAGGCCTTGGCTATCCGAATTTCCTCCTCAACCTTCTCTACCAACAACTCTTCTGGCTTATTCCCAAAGCCTTCTAGGAGGACGCTTGTGTTGAGCTTCGGTTGGAAGGTCTTCAGGATGGCCAACACAAAGGCGAGTGCCAGCTCCATGCTCCACCGGGACTGACTCAAAAGGTGTTTGGTGGTTATCCCTTGAAACCCACCAAACACCTTGGCAAGCTTGGTCGCCCGGATACCGAGCCTTGTAGCATCCTCTCCGTCGGGGGCCTCTGCTTGGATCCCAACACTGACAAGCGCCTCCTGGAAGATGTTGAGCGTTGCGACTAGTTTTTGGCAATGGCTGACATCTAGGCCCCTCCTGGGCAATAGTTTCTCGTGCCGTGAAGAGTTCTGCAGGATGACATTTTAAGAAGACAAAATGAATGAGCAGCCTATCAGGATACTAGAAGCTTACTCTTCATCCGGTCCTCTAGCACGGCGTCTGCCTTCTCCTTCTCGGCTGTCACCTGAGAGAGCTAGCGGCGTAGCTCGATAGTCTCATTCTCGAGCTCCGCTACTCGCTTCTTAGCATCACAACGAGTCTTGTTCAAGCGATGCACGACAAACTACAATGAACATCAAGGTCGATACCAGTAATTCACAGATTAGACTGTTAACATGCTGAAAGACTCTTACTGCGAAGAAGGCACTGAACGCCAAGTTTTGCTGATGGCCTCCCCTCCCTTCGATCATGTCCCTCCAAGTTACATCCAGCGAGATCTCGTACCTCATATGTGGAGGGGCTGCGGCAACCTCTAGGCTGGCTAACTCCTATTCCTAACTAGTGGCCACTGATATAGGGGGCTCACCAGGCTTTGCTTCCATCTTCTTCAGAGGAGGTAGGGGTTGGAGGTTAGGGAGGTCAGGGCTTGGGGCTATCGGTGGCATTCCGATAAACCTGCAAGGATGACAAATTCAAACCGAACATTCCAAACAAGCATAGGAAATAATTCTTAGCAAACTTGAGCAGTTTCTTAGTCAGCAACGCCTTCATCGGGACCAGGAGGGGGTGTTGTTCTCTTGAATGTCCTCACGGTGGTGCCTCCTTTGCTTGTTAATGCTATCGAGGCTAAGGGAGCATCGCCCGACAAACTCACTGGGATGACCACCTTTCCACGCTCCTTGGCAGGAGGCTAAAACAAGCCCAAAGTCAAGAATAAGTCAGCCGCAGAGGCTCTAAGTAAAATCTCAACTTACTAATGTCGAGGCTATCGCTCTAAGTGCTTGTGTCGCAACCGGGCCCCCAACTGGCAGAGTCGACACTGTGTCAGCAAGGGCAAGGGGAGTTAGAGCGATTGGCATCGGTGGCCTAGTACCACCCGTCGGTGAATCGGCCCCCGTATTGTCACCCCCTCTAGTTCTACTCTACCGGCAAAGGATGGGGCTCAAGATGATGCATCGTTGCCTCTGGTCCCACTTGTGTCAGCACTATCCGTGATAAGAACATCATCCGAGTCTACAGCTCCCCCCCCCCCTCGGTGTTCTCGGCCTCCGGATCAGGCCCTTTGTGTTGGGAAGTTATCCAAACTTGCGGTAGCCATCGCCACAGGTACGACAAATCAAAAAGAAGACAAGAATCAAGAAGGTCTGAGACACTTACTGACATGATTCTCGCTTGAGCTTCGGAGTCCATCTCCATGATGGGAACTGGGATATTCTTGCGGTCAGGAGAGTGGATAGCCTCGAAAAGACCTTGACCCTCTTGTCAGCAGCCTCTGGTGGAAACATTGCGAGAATAAACAATGGACTGTGAGAATTGATCTTGCAGATCCCTTAAATATGGCTACTTGAGATCGGGAAGTACATATCTCACCTTCTCGGGCTGGATCCAATTCGGCTAGAAATTGCCAAGCGCCATTAATCCTCAACTTTAGAGGACTAAGGTGGTACCTGATGAAGTCCCTGACAACGTCATAAGCCCTTAGATTCCTCTCATTTAGGTCCCGGATCTCTCCAATAAGGTTCCAACGAAGGGCGGTCATCACCGGCTTTTTCATCTAGGCGAGCCTCGACAACAGTAGCAAGCCTCGGTAAGGAAGCCCTTGTGGTCCAAGTTGGAAGTAGAACCATTTATTGTGTCGACCCAACCAAGTGGACTTGGAGACGAAGTCAGTGTACTTAGCCGACTTGCCTTCCCGGAGCCGAAGTTTGGTGCCACCGGCAACCTTGTTCTAAAGCCTCTTTAGGATGTAGAAGTACCGGAAGAGGTCGAGGGATGGACGAAAACCAAAAAAGGCCTTGCACAAATGTACGAAGATGCTCAGCATGATGACAGAGTTGAGATTGAGGTGGATGAGTTCTAGGCCATAGAAAACCATCACCTCGAGGAAGAAACTGGAATGTGGGAAGCTGATGCCATAACAGAAGAAGTCAAGGAAGACCACTGCGTTGTGATTATCCGGCTCAGGATCGTCTACACCACCTCCAACGTGCAGGGGATCAGAACCCAAAGAGGAATCACCTATTCGATCTCGGCCTTCTCTAGAGCCTCATCTGTGATCTTAGATTCTTGCCGCTCTGGGATCCCACTCGCCGTCTCATCGGTCGAGGAGCTCTCTTTTCCAATCTTCTTCTTGCCCATGGCGGTGGAGAGATTGAGGGGAGAGGGGTTTTTTGTGGGTTTTGAGGGCAAGGGCGCAAGGAGAGTGACAAATGTGACCAAAAGCAACTAATGACAAAAGAATGGACGTTGAGGTGGGCTCTCCCTTTGCCTTTATGCTGAGCAGAGGCTCCAAAAATGGCATTTCGATCAACGATGTGACACAACTCGAGGCCACAATCTCCCGTTTTATCGTCACGTCGTATTTAATGTCTGGCGCATGCATGGCAGTTGGCGCTGCACCTCGAGGAGTACGGCTCCTCACATTGCTACCGTAATCGTGATACTCTGGCAAGAAAAGATTCTCACCACTACCTGAAATATCCGCTGCGATTTTTTAACGTTTGAAATCAACCAGTGATAAACTTTTTTCCTACCCAAAAGGCAAAGCAAACAAAAAACCTACTTGGATTGAACATCTTCTCGAAGACTCTCTTAGGGACTCGAGGCATTCAAAATCCCGAGTAGAAGATAAGAAAAACCGGTTAGACGATTCATCATAATTGGGGACCCGAGTTCTACTCGATTATGTGGTCGAACAAAACACTTATCTTTACTGGCCATATACTTGATCTGTCGATATCTCATTTCACGTACTGATGAGGGGCTTGACAATGAGTAATGAATAATTATCATATTCGAGCACCCCAGAGTTTCCCGTAATTCTCAGGGCATATCTTTATTTTTAGGAAGAGAATCTCTAGATGAACTACTTATAGGTACCCAATACATCTCGTAACTGAGAAGATTTATTTGCAAGAATAAGAAAGACTTCAGAGGAAATCTTTGCAAGAATAAGAAATACTTCAGATGACGTACGACACCCCTATATATATACGGAGCCAGGGGCCCTATGGAGGACAAGCCCAATCAAACCAACAGAAACCGAGCAAGTAAGTTGCCGACTAGATTTAGATTTGTCTAGCCTAGCCACATATCCCCTTGTAACAGGCTCAATCAATAGATGTCAAACAAGACGTAGTTATTATCCTCTCGGAGGCTCGAACTTGTATAAAAACACATGTGTGTTCCCTCATGATTTGTCTACTCAAAGTATCTCCGATTTTTTCAACTAGTTTGTTAGATCAGTGACTCATAAATCGTCGACACAATGTCACCCCATTGTACATGCTCTCGGAATTTTTTTCATTTATATATGTTTCCAAAATTTGTAGATATTTTGCACTGTTTTGAAATTTTGAAGATCTATACGCTAGTCACCTGTTAGATTTGTAAATTTTCAAAATGGCCATACATATTTGTAAATTCCAAAAATAAAAGATATATTAAAAAAACTCCATGCTCTTGTATTACTCTTAGCACTGTACGGAGTGCAAGAAGTATTGTACGGAATGTCACCCCATTTCAACCTTTGTATGATAGGTTTGGAATTAGCAATAGGAGTACAACACTATGATAAGCATAATGCTTTTTCTCGTAAGAGTGTGCATGGTGGTGTATGCACGTCAATTACAATTAGAAAAAAACATTCAACTATAATTAGGAAAAAGACAGTCACCGCCCTTTTCAAGCAACAAATTTCATGCACGAGCATGAATCCTATGGAATACTCCTAGTCTCCCTAAAGAATCTCTATTGCATTTACAAATCAAAGCATAAGTACCTTTCATTTGCATTCCACACTCTAAACACCGAAGTCTTGTTCTATACTCACTATAGCTTTATCTTCCACGTTTCATACTATTATTATTCATAGGAAAGAAGTGTGTTTGTTACTACATGCCTAACTCTACGACTGATTCCTGATGTGGTTCATCTAACAGCAATCCAATGGATGGATGGATCTTGCAACTTGGCAGTCAAGCTTGGAGGTAAGTGGCTTGGGGCTTGCTAAATTACCTGTCAATTCGCTTGGTGTGTGCGTAAGATAGAACTAGAAAAAAAAAGGGGGCAAGTTGGTGAGTGGAGGAGGCAATGGTGCAACTAACTTGTCATGACTCATGACAGTGACCCGGTGGGCTAACCTCCGTTTTTCCCCTTGTTCACCGTGCATTGGCTGTAGCGACACATTGCACGGCAACAGCAATTTCGCAAGAGCAGTCCATTTTCAAATCCAACGGGCTAGTTTCACTTCTGCAATATGTTTGCTACCACGATCAGGGATTAAAATTTCGATTAAATGTAAATTTTTGTGAATATCGGAGGAGAACGAAATGTTTAATTTTAGAATTTTCTTTCACTGATACGTGAAACCCACATAGCAGAAGATGAAAAATAACTGAAATTTTATTTAAATTTGGTAAATTTTAGTATTTTCACCGGTGAAGAAAAAATTATAAAATAAAATTAAAATCCCTGACCACGATATTACTCTAGTATTCGCACAGATCTGGACCCTCAATTTGGCAATTTGCGATCCAAGCTTCAATAGCCTTCCATCCCTCTCAGGGAATAGTGTGTACCAAGTACCAAATGTCTGTATTTTCCGTTCAAATTTAACACATTCAGGTGCTCGACATATGCACTTCCGTATGACAGAAACAGAGTACCACAGGAGCCATCACTTCAACAATTCTAACAATTCAACCAGAGCATAATTGATTTATCAAAGTGATGGCTACTGACAGAAATTAACAAGTGTAACCTAATTATTATTATTATTTGTGATAACAATCTAGTGATGGATTTTTTTCAGCAGATGAGTGCTATGTGGCAGATAACGGGGGACATATGTGCAAGCCTGCAGCCTACAACTCATGTTTCGGAAAATGACATATGGTGATTCATGATTGGGCCTGCACCTACCCTTGCAGGCTTTCTTCCCGATTGTTTTCCCTATGTCTACATCTCTTGAGATGATCAGGCAGTTGAATCACTGGAATTTGATAAGAGAAACTGAGAAGGTCCTTGATTTTGCTGGCCATTTGTCCACCGTTTTTCAGAGCATGACACTTATTAACTTATTTCTGTTGGGGAACGGATAGACTAGTGTAACATCTAGTCCTCTAAGTAAGTAGTAATTGTTTTGATGATTAATGATAATCGTATTATTGTGATTGATAAGTGTGTTTTGAAGGTATCAAAAAATTTAGTTCACAATGATATATGGTTAATCTTGATCCCTATGTCGATTCAATAGACGATCAAATGACATATGCATCAAGATTAATGATCTTCTAATTCTACGTGTCACAAGGAGATGAATAACACTTAGAGTAGTATAAGTCTCTTTTTTCTTTAGTCTTCTGATCATACTATAAAGAGGAGCTATGAGTAGTAGTTTGATCTAATTGTATCTAGATTTGGTTGGATACATACTTGTGAATTTTTAGCACTAGGTAGCTAATAGAAGTCTATGGTTGAAATGTTGAGAAGATAGAGCTAAAGAAAGGTTGAATTGGTCGAGCTTAAGGAAATTGTCTTCATCGGAATATCCGGCGAACTTCTAGTTGAACTCACTGGAGTATTCAAGTTAGAAAATTAGTGAGATCATAGGATATTCTGTTGCTTAACGATTCATTATCGTCGGAGCTTTTCCTATGTGTTTTGGAACTGAAATTTTTTGAAGTTTGCACCAGATTATCCGGTGATCGGTTTAGATATCGCTGGAGTATTACTTGCAATAGCTGGTTTGAAGAGTTATACTCATCAAATAGTCCGACGTTGAGGTGCACAACGGAGTATTTTTCCAGAGAGGGTTGCAGCAGCTCACTTGGCGTGATTATATTCAACGGATAGTCCGGCGGTTGTTGTTGTGACGCCGGAATATATCGCCAGAGTAAATCTTGCAGAGAAGATTACATCAGCTGTGGTTGACAGAGTTCTGCTCGCCAGATGATCCGATGTAAGAACTTATGCTTCGCCGGAGTATTTTACAACAGCTAATGACAGATTCCAATGGCTAGTTAACGGTTAAATTTCAGAGAAGTTAACACCGGATGTTTCGATGATGGGGAGACAGAGCACGCCGGACCTTACGACATTCACATAAAATAGAGGTTGTTGGGTAACGGCTAGTTTTAAATCTCTAGCCTATAAATACCCCCTATCTCGTCCCCCTGCGATCTCTTGAGACCCCAGAGAAACCAATACACTTAGTGTGTCATCTAAAGGCAAGATAGATCATTTGGGTGATTAGCAAAGTCTTAATTGAAGATTAAGGATTTCATTTGTGTTTGGAGGGTACCAAATTTGCATCTAGCTATAGTTTAGACTTGATCTTGGTCGAGTGAAGCTTATAACTTGTTACTCTTGGTGGTTGGTAACACCTAGCTGGTCTTGATGGTTGGAAGTGTTTTAGTGAGCTCTTGGAGATCTTATGGGAGCCCCAAAAGAAGGTTTGTGCTTGGTTTAATGTTCGTCAATCCGGAAATAGAGAAGTGATAATCATAAGGGAGCACTTGAGTTTTTGTGGCTCAAGAGGGAGCTATATCCTTGGTGGATGCTCCAACAAGGATTAGGGAGGAGTGCCAATTCTTCGATACCTTAGGAAAAAAAATCCGGTGTCCTCTTCCCTAACTCTCTACATTTCCGCATTTACTTTGAGCATTTCCATACTTGCAAGCTTCTTATTTTCGCATGTTCTTACTTTCTTTGCTTGCTTACTTAGTTGTCTTATTCTAGTTTGTCCATGTAGTCGCATTTCTTTTCATCTAGGTTAAGATAGCTACTTGTTTTAAAAATTGGTAGAAGTTTTTTTTTCGTGCCCAGTTCAACCCTCCCTCTTGGACCATTCGATCCTTTCAACTATGTTAGCATAAAACAAAATTTTCTATACCACGTTTAACTAAGAAACTATGTGAGCAGGGGATTATAGATCGTTACCACAAGACACGTAGCGCAGCAAAAGAAAAGTTAGAGTAGATCGATCCACGTTGTGCACATCAATGCAGAAGAGGTAGCTCTCCGACCAGCTCTGAGCAGATGCGTCACGCTCCTTGGCTAGGTACATCGCTCCTCGACCAGCTCCGAATAGGTACGCTGCTCCCCGAGCAGCTTCGACCAGGTTCGTCGCTCCTGGACCAGCTCCGAGTAGGTATGTCGCTCCTCGACCACCTCCGCGGCCACAAAGCGGAAGTAGTCGGTCTCGTTGACCACCTCGTCGATCACGAAGAGGAAGTAGTTGATCTCGTTGACCACCTCGTTGCCGATCAGCACCACAGCAATAACAGCAGTGCATTTATAATATCCACACGTACATAGATGAAATATCGCATGCTAGTGTGCTAGCACCGCACTCAGCTAGGTTTCATAGGGAGTTCGAAAAAAGATGGCGGTCAAGGTTTTGGTGTTCAAATTGATGCACCCATGGCCACTGCCTCCTCTTATATAAAACATACTAATGGATCTTTAATCACATTAAAACATATCATGACTCTAAACCCTAATAGATCTTTAATTATATTAAATCTCACTTGCATATACAATTTGCATATATGATCGCCTCTGGGCATATCAACATCTGTTTATGTTCTCAGAAGTAAAATAAAAGCAAAAAGGGTCTAATAAGCTCGTCAGAATTAAACTTGTCTGGGTTCTTTGGAATGCATTATTTGAAAAATATAGGAATAGAAAAACACATGATTAGAATTGTTTAGCACTTCTAATTCTATAAAAATTTAGAACGAACTTAGGAAAGTTTTCAATGGAACACTTAGATGCAACATTGAAAAAACACATGTTTCAGAGGAGAGAGGTAAACTCAAACTAATTTTTCCATATTCCATAAGGTTGGACTTCATGTCATAAATCCTTCAAAAAATTTATAGAACAAGTAATTCTATAGAAATTTCATAAAAATTCTAGAGGTTGAATCCTTTGTTGCAAAATGGCTCCATTGGAATTTTTCAGGCCACGCGTTCACGAGACACGGATCCCATGCTACAACGGTCCGTGTGCCTAGTATTCACTTGCCTTCCTTTCATGCAGTCCGCAGGCGCGTCAGGTGGTCTCCGTCTGAAGCTCTGAATCGAGCATGGCACGGAACCCGTACCCGTCCCTGCCGTCGTGGCTCGTAGGCAATATCCGCAGCATTGACATGTGTGCGGTGCTACGGTTGGGAGCTCTTACTGTGCTGTCAAGGCAGCAATGGGTTACTGACTGGCGATGCAAACGCGATGGAGATGGCGATGATCACCGCCTGTAATCTGATCATCTATATGTAGGATTTATTCACTAGAGTTCTAGGTTTAAAAAAAATTAAAGCTGAATATTTTTAATTTTAGAAATTTGTTGATCTAGAACTATGATACATTAAAAATATTTAGATGAGCTATCTTGTTTCTATTTTAGACTAAACTGATATTTAAACCACTTTATTTTAACCTACAATATCAAAATCTGATGCGGAGTTAGAAAGTGGAGCCCTACCAAATATAGCCCTATACTTCTATAAAATCCACAAGTTGTGACAGATCCAATCAATCTTCACAATCCACATGAGTTGATCAAACGAACAACATATAAAGTTAGATCGCATTCCTCCTTAAAAATACATTTTATCTCCTATTATTTATCTTCTACATATAGACATCAAATTTATACCTTACATACATTCTAAAAATACATTCAATCTCCTGTTATTTGTCTTCCACATTTAGACGTTCAATATTTGTCTTTTATGCATTCATTGTCGGGTTTCTGCAGAGGGTGCGTCGTCTTACACATTTCACCTATAACGTTAGGTTTTCCAGAGGGTGTATCACCTTCGCTTACAGCACTGTCTTTCTGGAGAGGGTGCATCATCGCCAACGCATCGCCTCCACCACCGGCTACCACAAAGGTCGTCTCCATCACGCTATCTTTATACTAAATTACTATACGCAAATTATTTTTATCCATTTACAAAATTGGTCACCATCTACGGTCCCCTTCATCCTCCTATCTATATACTCGTTATTATCCTCTCTTCTAAAATTATATCATCATGTTATGAATTTCGTGTATATAAATATCTCTTTTATTATACTATATTATTTTACTTCTTCAAATTGATATATCCTATATTAACTTTATAGTATGAAATAAGTGTGCAGTTAGGACGGAAAATGACCGGTCGGTGGCTGATAGTTTCAGCACCCGACTACTGAATTCTCAACTGAAAGTTCAGAATGCAGAGCACAATGGCCTGTAGCTCTACTTTTGTACGAACCTTTCCATTTCGTAGTGGTATCACGGTTGGATCGAAGCTACGTAACCATCTGCCTGATTCTTACTTAAAGTACAAGCCGAACTCACACACTACGTTACACAAGCCACCCGCAAAGATAATGCGTGTCCCCTGCAAACGGTTTGCAGGAAGTTACAGCATGCTCGATTGGGAACCATCAACTTAATAAGATCAACATGATGCGTCCCAAGTCTGCAATCTTTGCTCTCCTGCCAAGGCAACTCCCCTGTGCCCTGACGCATGAGACTACTACCCTTCCTATTTTTCGCTACCGTAATGTTTTGTCTACTTAAAACACTTACACAAATTCTACTAAAAGCCGACGTATCCGCGAAAAATACTTCATGCTCTGTGAATTAAGAAAACCTGATGTGTTGTTGAATTAACATGTGGTTGCCACGTCAATAGTAGTAAAGTTCACGTAAGTTTTGTACTAGATGTAGCACTGCTCTTTTTTTAGGGCATAAAGATGCTAGATGCTTATGATTAGAATGTTAAGCACATACATAAAAAATGTAATTTTCAATACAAATAAGGACTATGTATGCTTAAAAATTGAAATTTTTAATGCAAACAAAGACTATGTGTGTTTAAATATAATTAACTATTTTGTTAGTACTAATATAAATAGTAATACTTAAGTAAATACCTTACCCTCCACTTAAGCACTTATGCTATTTCGGTAAAAAAATCCATTTTTTCGTAAGTACATACTCTAAGCACCTTATTATACCATGTACATGCTCTAAGCCCCCTCCTATTCTTGGTTAAGCCGTTCAGTCGGGTCCAGTCCCTGACAGTGGGCTCAGATAGCCGGATTTGGTTCGGTGAGGGCCCAACTGCGAAGCTTCCCGCGGCCCAAGCTCGGGCCCAGGAAGCAACTCCCTGCCTCGGCAAGGCTCGCGTCCCCAAAATAGAACTCGAGTAGTCGAGTCTGCTTCGATCGTTTCGCAACCCCGCCGCTGGAAAGAAATCGGCTGCGGGGTTTTCCCTCCCTTCGCCGCCCGCGCCGATGGTTTCCTTCGCCCCGGAGGTTTCCCCGCAATATGGGTGGATTGGATATATCTGCAGGATTTATCTGCCTATTTACTTATCTATTTCCATCCAGGTTTTACTCTGCTTATTTAGGCGGTAGGTTGCTCTGACCCTCCTCTTCCTCCCCCTTCTCCACTTCTCTCATCTGTTCTTGCGGTCGAGGGGATTCTTTATTCTCCCATGTCTTGGTGCGCGGCCTTGTTAAACCTTACCTCTCTCTCTCTCTTGCCGCGTGGTCTCCAAAGATTGTTTCTTTCTACATTTTTGGTCTCGAAAGATTGCTAATTTGTTGTGGGTTTCTGGCTGTGCCGCTGTGTGTGTGGGGGGGGGGGGTGCTTTGTTGTTCAGAGAGTAGAGAGGGAGAGATCGGTCAGGAGGAGGCCATGGGGTCGTTCTGTTCCAAGGAGAATCCGTCGGGGCGGCGGCCGTACGACTACAGCAGCAGCAGCGCCGCGCCGAGAGGGGGGAACAATCGGCACGCCAAATTCGGCGACGATTACGACACCCTGGAGTAGGTGAAGTTGATCGGTTTATTTTTACGCATGCTCCTCGCATTTTTGCATGTGCATTGCTGCATAGTATGTTCTGTGAAAAAAAAGAATTGCTGCATCGTAGGATGGACCTTGTCGGTTGATTTAATGTAGGTGGTAGTAGTTTTGGCGTGCATGAGATGCTATTTTCTCTAGTCTTGTTGAGTGTTGATGCTCTAGTTGGCTGGAAGTTGATTGCTTCATTGTGTTTATTGGGTTAAGAATGAAGAGAATCCATACTTCAATGCATGAGGATTTTAGATTATTTATGTGCTGCCAAAGTTGGCGTCGTGCTTATTGGGTTAAGAATTAAGAGCATCCGTATATCTCTCTGCATATGAATTTTAGATTATTTATGTGCTGCCAAAGTTGGTGTCCTGCTTATCTTCCATAATTCTTAAATGCGCGAAGGTTTGCAAGTGTGTCTTGATCCTTCAAGTAAATATATAATTCTTGATATTAAGTTATTTTGGAATGTGTTTTTGTCCCACATAAAACTGTGGACACGTAAGTGTGATGCATGCCTAGTTGTTTTTGGAATGTCCAGTATGCACAATGTTACTACTCTGTACTTACTAAGCTTGATTTCTTACTGATGGAATTATCTTTTCGAATGCCTTCTACCGTGTGGTTTAAACGAAACAAAATTTTCTTGTTACTCTGATTCATGATTCCATTTAGCTATACTGAGATTTTTGTAATGTTATCTTGCTGTCCTCCCTTTATTAATCTAGGTTACTGATGCTCTTGCACATGCTGGTCTGGAATCCTCAAATCTGATTGTTGGAATCGATTTCACGAAGTCCAATGAATGGACAGGTTCGTTTGAGCTTTATCATCTCATTACTTTGTGAACGTCCACGAGAGTGCTGTTTCAAAATTTCTTCTTTCTTTCTTTGAAAAGAACTTCTGATTACTGTTTGTAAGCAGGCAAATTGTCCTTCAACAACCGGAGCTTGCACGCAATGGGAGACACTCCAAACCCATATGAGCAAGCTATATCCATCATTGGAAGAACCCTCGCACGATTTGATGAGGACAACCTGATACCATGCTTTGGATTTGGTGATGGTCAGTTCTTAACATGCCTCGATTCAAGAGTCTATTTTACGCAAAACTGCAAGTATTAACAGTCTAAATTTCATATTACAGCAATTACTCATGGTCAGAAAGTATTTAGCTTCTATCCTGAACCGACCGTGTGATGGCTTCGAACAAGCACTTGGTCAATACAGAGAAATTGTTCCACAACTTCATTTCGTTGCTTGGTGCATCTTTTTTTTAAGCTTTAGATATAACATAGTAAGGTTCATTTAGTTGATTTGTTTTGGTTATTCTCAACAGGTCCAACTTCATTCGCACCAATGATTGAGACTGCTATTGGAATTGTGGATAGTAGTGGTGGCCAGTATCATGTCCTGCTTATAATAGCAGATGGACAGGTTTTTTCTTGCACTATTAACCCATTTCTTTTAGGGTTAGACATATTGTTTGTATCTCAATTTCCTGTCTGATGAATTTACAGTTTACAACATGTACTGCTCTAGTTATGGTTTCTTTCTAATTTGCCAGGTTACACGTAGTGTTGAAACGGGCAATGGACAGTTGAGCCCACAGGAAAGGAAGACTATCGATGCCATTGTGAAGGCTAGGTATAACCATCTACCTGATTTAGTTCCGTGATTAAGACTGTTCTTAGTATCAACGAGTGCATTGCCATCTGTGGCGTCTAATTAGGCGAGAATAGGCTTTTGCATATCCGGTGCCCAGTTGCTGGGTATGTGGTGCTTTTTGTCCTTTTGTTAATTTTGTACTCTGGCCCGTTGGGCCTTTCTCTTCTATTAATATAATGGGTAGCCCTCTTGCCGGTTCGTTAAAAAAAAATGAGTGCATTGCCATGCTGAGATCAAATATTTCAACACAAATATTGCATTATTGCAGTGAGTACCCTTGATCGATTGTGCTTGTTGGGGTTGGTGATGGACCTTGGGACATGATGAAGAAATTTGACGACAACATACCTTCTCGTGCATTTGATATTTTCAGGTAAATTCTCTTGCAACATCTGATAATGATAGTCTGCATATTTGGATCAATTATGTGAAAGACTAATTCATTCTGGTGCAATGCAGTTTGTAAATTTCACAGAGATCATGTCAAGACCTATACTCGGCAGCAAAAAAGAGGCAGAATTTGCTCTTTCAGCACTGATGGAGATTCCAGCACAGTTTAAAGCAGCAACGAACCTCCAGCTTCTTGGGTATTTTACTTATCTAGTCAAAACCACACTCATTTCTGGAAATTCAGATCCCTTGTCTTTTCTTTTCATTTTGGCAGCAAACGAAGAGGATTTTCGCGTCAACCAGTGTTACCTCCTCCTGTGAGTGATCGGCCGCAATACTCTGGATGCTCTGCAGTCAAACAGACCCAATCTACCAGCTATGAATCAGCATGTAAACCTGCATCATCGGCTCAACACGACTTTGATATAGATGATCAACATGGACGTGTGATGTGTCGGTGTCTTTGAGTTTGAAACAATGAAGACCAGCATTCCAATCGTATGTTCCACACTTTTATCCCATGCTGAACTCCTGTTCTTGCAGACTTGTCCAATCTGCTGGAGTCAAGCAAAGGACCTTGCTTTTGGGTGTGGGCATCAGGTATCAGCGTCACTTGAAAATACATCCTAAAATTTTCTTTAAGATGGTCCATCATCATCTATAAACCTTTAAGCGATAATGCCTTTGTTACGCAGACATGAAGGTATGTCCCCTGTGCCAAAGGGAGATCTCCACAAGAATTAAGCTCTACTGAAGCCCTTAAGAAGCTCATATACAATCACCATCTCAAGGAAACCTTTGACATTATTAAACAGGAGGTTTTGTAAGCAAGCAATATAAATACAGGGTCGAGTAGAAATTGGTGCTCAAACTTACTACTGTTGCCTGGTCATGGGATACAATTCTTTTTTTTTCTTCGAGATGTTATAGCATACAGTTCAATTCATTAGCAAAATAAATGGTCCATATCAAATATTTTGGTATTCTAAACTTACGTTCATACCACTTGCAATGGTTTTTGAGGTACGAGTGATACATGTCAGCGATCATTGTATGTTTGACCAAAATGTCGCGTTCCATGCTACGTAGATGGCTGTGCTGTATTGCCATCTCGCAGGTGAAGCAGAGGTCATCGTGGTGTGTCCGTGTCAGCCAGTATAGCCGTTGACTTGCTGCACTGAAGTTTTATCAGCAATCATCTAGAGCAAAAGTCTCGATCCAAAAGTCTTGAAAATATCAACTGCTTGTCAGACATTTGGTGTGAAATAAATCCTAGGAAAGTAGCTTGGTAAGAAGCGGAAGAAGATGACCACCAATACGGTCTATGTTACATCAACATGATAATGTTTTATCCAAGAGCAATGCTTCATGTACAACTGTTCGATCCGCAATTGTACCCAAGTTGCAAGAAAATGATAAACATGCACGCAGGAACCATGGTGGCTGATGCGGACAGCACCAGATCTGATTCTGCAACAAGTTACTACAACGAACAACGTACGTACCTGATCGAGATGGCAGCTGGAACCGTTCTTGTTCACGAAGGCCAAGAGAGAGGCCAGTGAGCCTGCATGACTCCCTCAACGCCAACCAGGAGGCACGCCAGCCACGATGGCATTGCTTCTCAGATGGCATTCAGGGAGCCAGGCAGGCAGCATTAACCATTAAGCTCATCTTGGTTCTCTTTCAGAATCCATGGTGAAGCAGCGCATCTGCAGAACGACAATTACGAAGTGAAACAGCTGGAGCCTTTTTTTTTCAGAAAAAGAAAAGAACTGAAACAACTCAACAAAGTATTGATGGAGGCGCAGAAGACACAGGACTGTCACGACATGGTAAGGACGGCGCTCGCACGCGAGCGCTTGAGCCATCGAGTCCGAACGCTCGCACGGACATACACGGAGCAGACGCGTACTCAAAAAAGCCGTAGAAATGGATCCCAAACGAGATATACGCCATGCCGTGAGAGCTTTCAGCGTTACTCAGAGCAGAAATACGAGGAGGCCCTCGTGCTGTATGAGTACGCGTAGAAACGAACGTGTGAGGCAAGGAGGACACATAGGAGGGAGGAGGACACGGCGCCATCCCCATAGCCATACATGGATCCATGTGAACGAATGGGTTGGCGCCATTGGTCATGCATCTTGCTCGAGCAGCTAGAGCACTGGACGCGGCCGAAAGATCGCAGCTGTGGATGATTCTGGCTCTGGCTGGACCCTGGCCTGCATGCTCATCGGCTTTTGACTGTCATGTCAGGCTATCTGTAACTGGAGCTGCCAGCTGGGCGACCTCCTAGTCTGCGGCTCCTCCGGCAGCAGGTACAATACGTCTAACACTAGTTTTGTAGGTACGTGGGTAGCCGACGATTCCTTCACTGGCTTACAGGTCAGGGCTTGTCGGGTTTAGTATTCAGGAACATGGGCGCTGCAGGCCAGAGCTACGGATCAGTGAGAAATGGGATCGCCGAGGCGGCCTAGCGAATCCAAGAACCCATCGCGTCCGAGGCTATTGGTAGGCAGGCTGCGTGCGGCCTGTAGGAACCCACCCGCACGTAGGCATCGGGGTCCAGACGCGTGAGGCGTAGGCAAACTTTAACTCATGGTTTATCGATCTGTTTATTTACGTTAAGATTTTTATTTTTTCACGAATGAGATTCACACCCCGTTTCAGAGGGATGGAGGTGTCTCGAAAGGTGAGCGATACGCACCAAAGACATGGACGTGCCACGAAGGGGCATTGCCCTCGCATGCAAATGCCGGATTCGAACCCAGGTAAGACTCCACCGAGCCTTACTGCTGCTAAGATTCTTATTATATGTGTAAATGAAAAAAAAAATTGTAAAATAGGTGAAAGAAATAATAATGAGTTAAGGTCTGTTTGGTAGTGCTCTTTCTGATCTAAATTCTCTGGGAGTGATTCTCTGTAGGAAGTGATTATATGGATGAAAGTGATTCTTTAAAATAAAATATATGAAAGAGTGATTCTGTACAGGAAGTGAATCAGGGAAGCTGTTTTTTTCAATTTCTTAACTTCTAGTTCATTTTAGATAATCACTTTCACGAATTTTACTCAAAGAATAAAAACTAAAAACTATTGTTTGACAGAGCTCCACTAATCCTAATCGAAAAGCTGCTCTGAAAACTTAAGAGCAAACCCTTAGAAAGGGATGGACGTTCGTGTCCACGATTCCATGTGAAGTTGCCTTTCCTGATAAGGCCGTGCGCATGTGGCCCAGCCGCCCGGGAGAGGACGGAACGGCGGCAGGCTCGGTTCGCTCCTTGACTGGGATTTGCACCAAAACTCGCGCCCGTCCTCCTATCCTGCTGATCCGGCAACAGGGGCTCTCATCGCCTCATGGCCACGGCCCCATCGATCCAATTGTACTATCGGAGTCGTTCTTCTCCAGATCACCAGCGTTCCTGGGTGTAGGGATGGCGCGATAGACCAGCATTCCTGTGTATTTGGCTGATCAACTTGTTAGTATTTCGCTGTTCCAAATGTTCTGAACTGTTTTGACATTTGGTTTCATTAACGAATTGGGATTCAAAAGAAAAGACTGGAATTCATTCGAAACTGAAAACCGCAACACAAAAAAAGAAAAAAGATTGCGATGCATACGACATACCTCAGATCTCAGGTGAATGTAACCCGGAGTGAAATTAAGCCCCTCCCTGCTCTCGAAAGGAAGATGGTTTTGCATGCCTTTTTATAAGACTGCCATGCTACGGAAACTTCGCATTTTTCCGCTGGGCAAACGGAAAAAAATTCTCATGGGCTGCATAGGTCTCCTACACCATCGCTGAATGGCTACCACATGTTTTTAATGTAGATCTCAAAACAGTAGATCTCGTCAAAATAGAAAATTATCATACATATTTAATACATATTAGTACTGTGCTTGTGTGTTACAACGGAACCTTTATTTTATACAGAACGGTTCTATGTTGTACACAAAATAATTGTTTCAGAGATCATACGGCGAGCATACAAAATTACAACAATAAAACATGTAAAGCATTCCAAAACGTTGACACCGAGTAAAGACATGAGCTGGGAAACAAACTCTGAGTGCCCAGGCCAAGCGGCACCAATCACAAGATTGCCATCAGTGAAGCAGCGGCCGATGGGGTTAGGCTCCAGCCAGGTATGCCATGCATTTCTTCCCCTGCGAATCACCCAACAATGTTGTTCACCAGTTCACCATCTTATTCTCGTTAGCTTAAGATGCATCACCCAATAAGAAAACATCAGTGCACACTTTGACCAAGTTTTTTATGTTACGTAGCTGTGAGACCATGGAATGCATCCTTAAGCTAACGAGAATAAGATGATGAACTGGTGAACAACAAAAAATGATTTACATCATTTATCTGGTGTTCAAATGAGGAGACTTACTCGCTATCTGGATTCGTAGCCAGAAAGTATTCCAAGAGTTCCATTGTTTCTGCTGTGCTTACACCATAAATCTGAAAGATGTAATGAAATCAGATATAACATTGCTGGAAGAAGTATGCATCATGCTTTTACACAAGGGGCAACAAGCACGAGGCAATGCTGCATGGAATGCAGAATGCTTTATTTCATGATTTTTTAATACAAACGGCATGTCGGCATTGGCATGCCATGTACACATACATTTATACAGAATTAGTGAATCATGTTGGAAATAATTATGCATTAATCTATTTAGTACCATACATTTTCCACTAATAATTAAATATGCTAGTTTTCCTTCTTTTTTTTATGGTTTTGAGAGATTCTACATCAACTACTGCATTGACATACCGCATACACATGTGAACAGTACAAATTAGGAAAAACTTGCATCTTTTACCCAAGCCATTTCTACCATGTAATTTGAGCAATTCACCTGCAAATAGAAAAGTCGGCTTATTAGAGATGATTCCTACTCGATGGATGACATATCCATTTCCAGTTAACTGCAAGTATATGGAATTTTGTAGGCTTCCAGTTGGCAGACGGTCTAGCAAACAAAGGTCAGAGGCTCAGAGCAAGTGTGCAGGAATTCAGAGTGAATCCTTTTTACCTTTCCAGCCTCTGCTGCTCGTGCCATAATCATTGAATCGCCATATGAACAAGAAGTCGGCAAAACATCAAGGGCACATGCCATAGCATAGCTGGTCTGCAAGAATAAAAGAGGTGCATTTAGTAATATTACTACCGCATTGCTAGAGAATGCACAGGATGTTAAATGGGCAAATTATTTGAGTTGAAGATATTTACATTCTCTGCAAAATGAAGAGCATTCTCTTGCTTGATCTTAGGAGGGTAGACAACAGGGAGGTACTCTACCTATACATTACATTATTCATACAATTAGCTAATTGTGTAAGGGGTAAGTGCCAAAAAGATATAACAGGTGAGAGTTCAGACATTTGCTTGGCAAAACTCAGCAAGCCATGCATGCACACCTCTATGAAATTGTGAAACTGGGTGAACATCTTGAACATTAGCTTTCCTAATGATATATTTCCCCTGAAACACAAAACAAGCATATAATAAAACAATGTTGAGGCAATAAAAAACACGTGTTTCGAAAAGAAGGATGCATTTCTGCAGAGAAATGCTCACCATGATTGGTCAAAATGCACATGTGGATAACGGACAGCAACAGGTTGAACAGGGTAGCCAGGTATGAATGCGCCATGTTAGAATGAAATCAGGAATCTTCTATTTGTTGTGGTGCCTTCAGGAAATAACAGTAGCCGCGGGAAGCTATTGCAAGCTGCCTTTCTCTGAAAACACATCCTAGAGAGTAGAAATAACCAATAGACAATCATGTTATTTCTATTATGTTTTAGGATGGTATTAATTTCTATTATACCAATAGAGAGTACCATATGAACAAATAACCAATAGACAATCATGTTATTTCTATTATATTTTAGGATGGTATTAATTTTTAGAATCAATTATGTTATCCATTGGAATAACATTACAGTTACACGAATCAGTAAACAGGCAACTCCAAGCACTAACATGTGCTTGTTCTTTTCTCCTTTTTATTGTTTCTATATCATAAGTAAGTTAATGTAAACTAATGATGATTCAATATTTTACAAGTTATAGAAAAGCATCGGGGTAACTTACATGTGACAACAAACAACATATCGAACACCAATCAAGAAATTTAAACATGTCGATTAAAAGCATGAGGAGAAACTATGGGGATGAGAGGAACCGTTCTTACCTTCATTATTTCGTTTACAGCAGTCTTCCTTGAAGCTGGTGAGAATCTATCGACATATAACTTGGAAAAAGGTACATGTCTTACAAGAGATTTGCAAATTGAGATGCTATTAGAGAAAGATGGAAATACATTTACCTGCATCGCTCGAATAATTGTTCTAACAAATGATATGGCATCATCTCGCGACCCGCACCTCGCAATCGCGTTATCCACCCACAGATTTCGAGTGGATCATCTCGCCACCCACATCTAATCATCTAGATTTAAAATCAGGCAAGCAGAAATTAATCGATCAGGGGTTCAGATCAGATCGAAATGAATCGTATTTACCGACCCAGGCCGAAATCGAGTATGAACGAGTCTCTCACCCAAAGGAGAAGCGGAAATGCTGCAACTCGAACATCCGGCGTATCAGACGGGACGGCCCAATCAGCCCACAGCCTATCGTTGAGCCGGTCTAAAAATATTATCCATTTGAGTTTAATAATGTGTCCTAGCTCATATCCTCTAATGTTTCAGACATTCAAGTTTAATGTTTCAGACGTTATGAAATTTTGTTAGAATAATTATTTTTTATGTTACATCCCGAAATCTCTTGCATACAGATCCAGATCTAAAAAATTATCTATTTAAGTTAATTCCTATAATTTCATATCTCTAATGTTTCAGACGTTCAAATTTAATATTTCAGATGTTATAGAAATTTGTTGCTATAGTTATTTTTATATGTTGCATCCGGGAATCTCTTGCGTACAGATTCGGACTCGAAAAAATTATCCATTTGAGTTAATTCCTATATTTTCGTATCTCCAATATTTCAGATGTTCAAATTTAATGTTTCAGACGTTATAGAAATTTGTTGCTATAGTTATTTTTGTATGTTGCACCCATGAGATTTCACCCAAAAATGTTGCGTGTAACATGGAGTGATGTTGCGGTGTGAATTTTCTGCTGAAATCGGATGCATAAAATGAACTATTTTGGTGCATGTTTTTCAATGTTGCAGACACTTCTCTCCAATGTTGCAGAAGTTAGTGCTTGATGTTGCGACGGAAGGACAGAGTGTCCGATGGGAAATTTCCCAATAGACGTCCGGGCGCTAGCAAGACCGAAGGAGAAGAGGATGCAGCGGGCGAAGATCCGCGTGATCTACATGAGTCGGCGCCGCCACGCCGGCATGGGCACGTTGCCCTCCTGCGACCACCCATGCACATCGGCCCACCCGCATAGCCACCCACGTGGTTGCGTACCCGACCGCGATGGCCAACCCGAACAGCACTAGCCGCACCACCGCGATCGGCGCGCACAACATCGCCTTCGCCCACCCGTATGCCCCGCCGCCCCACACCTCGCGGACTCCGAGACCGAGAGGAGACATGCAACATATGGGGGTTACGAAATGAAACGAAGCAGAGACCCAGAGACTTACCAGGGCGAGGGTGTCAACGAGGAAGGCGTGACGGCCGTTGGTCTTGACGAGCTACGAGATGTTGCTGGCGTTTGGGCCGGGCCACCGCTACGCATCATCTAACAAAATTTATAAGATCATGTTCTATAAAAGATCTTCTCTTTTATAATGACATATGTCTATTTTTTTTCTTAGTTCAACAGTTGAATCAGAAAATCAATGGTGTAGATGTAGTTTCATAAAAATTTTTCTAAATAGGATCTTACAAAATTTACTTTTAGACATGTAAAAGTTAGTAGAGATATGATTAACCGTTAAGTAGATTTTATTCACTGTTTTTATATCTATATTATATATATGTGACAACTATCCACGTGGTGCTACAGTAGACACTGTCTGCATTTTTTTTTTCAATGGAAAACACATTCTTCAAGCATCCAGCTTCACCCCACCATTCCCGCTCCGACGAGCGCTCCCGCCCGCCCGCTCCGATCCGATCGACCTGACCTGACTACGTTTCTCTCCTGCCTGCCTGCCCAGACCGAACACTTACCGGCCTCTCGTCACCCCCGCTGCCATTCGAGCCTTATTTCTCTCGATCGCCATTGGCTTCGTTTCTCTGAGGCTTCCACCTCGTGCACCGGTGGCTGTTCTTGATCCTCGCGCGGTAGTTATTTCATCGCCGTCCGGCCGGCCCGTCGCGATGGGGCGCGTGAAGTTGCCGATCAGGAGGATCGAGAACAACACGAACCGGCAGGTGACCTTCTCCAAGCGCCGGAACGGGCTCATCAAGAAGGGCTACGAGCTCTCCGTCCTCTGCGACATCGACGTCGCGCTCCTCATCGCCTCAGTCACTTCTCCGGTCGCCGAGGGTACGTACGCGCGCATCCTCCGTTCCCGATGCCGAGTCTGCTGTTCAATGTTCAGAGTTGTTGGATCAGCGACGCTTCCTTTACTCCCCCCCCCCCCCTCCCAAGCGCATTTCTGATTCTTAGCTCTGCGCATCTGCTGTTCAGTGTGGAGGGCGTGATCCTTCGGTACACGAACATCTCGGAGCACGATAGAGGAGAGTGAGTGTTCAAATTCCTCACATATCCATACTGTCTCTTTTTATTCGTAAACCCCGTGGATCATTGTCAAAATGCGACTCATGCCGTTCGTTTCTTTGTTATCCGTAATCACTGCAGAGCCATCCAAAAACGAGAGGTAATAAGAAGGCACCGACGCTGCCCCATCCTGTAATTTTCCTTTTTCCTCTTCTTTCAGAGGAATTCATCACGTAACTAAGACTCAGTGCAGTACCTCATCAGCATGCTCCAGCGGCTCAAGCGCGAGGGCGACATGGCGACACAACTAAGTGTGTGTATATATATATACTTAGCTATACTACCTATAGATAGAAGGTTAGTATAAATTTAATCTAACCATTCATGTGATTAAATATTTCTGTAATTACGACAATAATATTAATATTTACTCACCATATTATTGAAGGGCATTGCAATTTTTTTATACCTAATCTACAAATAATCGTTCAACTAAATAATCAGTATTCATCCTAGTATAAACATTAAACCTATAAATTTATACGATATAACTAACATGCTATTTTTTTTTCAAAAATACTCTTATACTACATCCTCTCGTATACTACTTATACTACCTCTAAATGATAGGTAGTATTCTAATCAATCTAAACCAACTGATCCAAAAATAGATGCCTCAAGTTCCTCCGAGACCACCGTAAATTTTTTCTATATATATCCCCATCTTTTCTGCGTCATCTTCCAAATCTCATCTCCTCTTCTTCTTTTTTAGCACCTCAAGCTGATTCTGTTTCGTACTCGTGCACAATTTTCTCTTTTTTCCAGAACGAGATTAACCCCTGATTTCATTACACGAATGCAACGAAATTACAACCATCTCCATCAATCAATTCGCAATACTTACAACAAAAACGTGCGCAAACAGAAGGATCTATACATCTGACGTCTGAGGAGCAGCACCGAGGGCTGCCGATTAGCCAAAATAGACCGTAAGTCCAAGACCAGAAACCACAATCCAAGTATAACAACTCCTAACCTATTATACCGGTATCTACCACACCAAGTTTCAGATACAAAAACCATCTCCGGACCGAGTGCTAACAGCACTGAAAACAGCAACTGCACTCCATCGATGATTGCTTCAGCTTGGAACACCATCAGCTCCTTGGCCTTTGGCGATTTTCTCTTATCTGGAAAAGTTTGAAAATCACACACCTCACATCCTAATCGCGTTTCTTCTTTCAAACTTGCAGCCCAGGGGCACTGAACGAGAAAATTGAGGTGAGGAATTCAGAGCTTATCACTCTCCTGTGTTGGCAGCTTCACAATTCCTCGTTGCAATTCAACGAACGGTATTAATTTTTAGATGCGTCGCAGGAGATTCAGCAGGAGATATACGCTTCGCAGCAGCAGCAACACATCTCTGAGGAACGCCTGAGGTCGGCCAGCGACGCATTCGTCAGAACTCAACTAGCCGTAGTGAAAAACTGTGAAACCGAACTAATCACAGCCCCTGCCCGTCTTGTTGCAGGCTGTTCGAGCCAGACCCGGCCTCGTTCTGCTCCACGAGCGAGATCGACGGCTGCGAGAAGTTCCTCATGGACGTGCTCGTTCGTGTGGTCGAAAGAAAGGTAATGCACGCAGTGATGCACACCAGAAAGAGATAAGTGTTTCTGAATTGCAAGTGGAACTAGTCTTGCGTGGCTGACAAAAAATAGCAGCAGTGCTGAACTAACCGTCGCCTAACGAATTTGCAGAACTACTTGTTGAGCAGTCACATGGCACCTTTCGATCCGACAGCGCCTGGGATGGAGGTATTTACCGAGATTTTCAGTATCCGGTCCCGTTTGAAAGCTGGAGTTTTTTCCGACTCATCATATGCTAATCTTTTTTTCTGTGGAATCTCGTTTGCTAAATAGGTTCTTGGATCATATATGGGAGCGTGTAAATTTTACACATGAGTGAATGCATCGTGCAGGGGCCAAATGTGGCGCAGATGTACGTGAACCCGGACGAAGCGGAAGGCATGGGCACGTTCGCCGGCGACGCCGCACTGTGGGCCGCCGACGGGGGGTCGAGCCCCGGCCATCAGATGTTTGGCGCATCTGAACCTTTGATCTACCTCAGGTACGTGCCTGACCTGACGCACCAGCAGCATGCGTTGGCAAGCACGCGCACGTTACGTGGTGCCCTCTTTTTGTTTCAGGGACCAGGACATGTACGACGCCACCTCCCAGGTGACCGGGCTGCACGGCGATCCGTGCGCGGCCGGTTGCGGCGCCGGCGGCGAGTGCGACGCCGAGGCGTGGCGGCAGGCGTACACCTACACCGAGCTGCTCTCCGTGATCATCCCCGCCACGCCGTTCCCTCTCATGCCGGTGAGCCACCCATGCATGCACCCGTCCAGTCCACGGCCGGCCACGCCACGACGACGAGCTGATCGTGCCATGCTGGTTTTTTTTTCCTGTTGTCGTTGCAACACTGCTCGGGGTCGGATGACCAGTTCCTTCCGATGCAGGAGGGGATGGTGAAGCCGAAGCAGGTGGAGGTGTCAGCGAGCTGCTCCTACGTGCCCAGCGACGAGACCGGCACGCCGGCGATGGCGCACGACAGCACCGCGGCACCCGCGAACGTCGCCTGACCTGACCCGACCTGGCCCGACGAGCTCATCAACTGTCCTTACAACATATTACATACCAGAATCACGAGAGAATAATTTCCTAGCTAGTGGCGCTCCTGTGCTTGCAAGAAAGCAAGGGTGACGCAGACGCCCACAGACCTGTAACCACTAGAACAAAATCATCTGCTCATAAAGTCTCACGAAATCAGCACCAATCATTCGCATAAGTTACAGCTACAACGAAACAGATGACTAGACGATTCTTTTCTACCAACTGACGAATCCGGATAGCACCTGAAGAATGAAGAACACATGGCGTAGTGCTCTGATACTCTCCTCTCCTCTCCTCTCGAAGGAAGATCCGTGTAAAGATGTGCAGTGCGGCGTCAGCTTTTCTACGTCTCTGACAAAGAAGGGCACTCCTGATGATAAAAGGAAGGGCGATAAAGCTAGAGACTGATCAGGAATGTTCCTTCCTGTTTGCTATCCAGCCGGCTTCTCATTTCTGTCGGCACATATAGGTTCCTTAGAGATGAATTAACCTCATACCTGACTTTATTTTGAAACGAAACAGGTCGGTGTCGGATCACCCCTTCGAGTCACCTTGTGCAACGTATACTTAGTCTTTGGATCAGTAGCTGGTACATATATTTTCAATAAAAATAGACATCGCAGACATATATCAATTAAAGTACAATATTAGATACTATACAGAGTTTATTACAGTAAAAACCCGTAGGCATAATTAAACAAAGCCTCACAACACAACGGAAATAAAGCAAAAGCGACTCAAACCCTACAGGTAGCTTGAGTGCGGATGAAACCCAACTTTTTTATTCTTTATCTTCATCTTCACCTTCGATGAAGTCAGCCTCTGGTTGGGTAGATCTCGAATTTAGATGAATATCGGTGGAAGAATCGTCAAAAACGGAGTTAGTATGGAGGAGAAACAAGCTTTAGAAGTTTTATCGAGAGAAAAAAAATCAGAAAAAGAAAAAGGAATATTCTTAGAATATTTCGTGGCTCGGCTCAGGGTGGATCGGCTCGGGGCTGGGCTCGACTCGACCAGGAGGCTCAGCTCAAGGCTAAATGCAGGCCCACCTATCCGCGAAGAGGAGGAGGATAAGGGAGAGGGAGAGGCGACCGGCTCGGGCGGATCGGGCAGAGAGAGTGAGAGGGAGAGGCGGAGGGAAAGAGGTGATGTGGGCGGCGAACGGCGGTGAGTCGGTGACGGCTGGCTCTAACAAGCGACAGGGTAGGGCGGCGGCGACCGGATCCAGCTCGAGCGGCGGCGGCCAGATCCAGCTCAAGCGGTGGCAGATTTGGCTGGCGAGGGCTGGCGATGAATCGGGGTGGGAGAAGCTCCGGTGATAGGCAAAACAGAGCGAGGATGGCCGGATCTACACCATGATGGAGGTGACTCGTGGCGAGGCTAAGGTATGAGGTTGGATTTGAGGATTTTGGAGCTTCTCGTTTGGGGAAGAGAGGAAGAGAGAAGGGTGGTGGAGCTCATCGGCGGTGGGCTTTAGTGTAGTGGTGGCAGTGGTGCTTTGCTCGGGTGGAGGTGAGTTAGAGAGAAGTAGTGCTGTGCGGTGTGGAGGAGAGCGGGGAAGAGGGCACTGTTCCTCTTTATAGGGGCGAAGACATGGGCACAGCGGTAGTGCGGGGCGCGTGGCGGGGCTCAGGGCGCGAAGAAGCGGCACGAGACGCGAGGATGGCTACGACGCGTGGCAATGGGACATGCGGCGTGGTGCAGAGCTCTAGCGTGCACGGCAGTGAGCGGCGCTGAGTCACAAGGATGGGGGAGAGAGATGAGTTCAAGATTTTTCTCTCTCTGGGAGAACATGAGTGTGACAGTTGGAGTGCGCCTTTTTCGCCTTTTTTCGACGCTAAGCAACCTGTTCCAGTTTCTTTCTCTGCTCTGCTCCGGGAGCATACTTCTCATCTCCTGATATTTTGACTGCTTTTCAGTCCAAAACTTCCAACTGAACTTTATTAACAAGAAGGTTTCATGAATTTAACCTCATGTCTGTTATTAAAAAATGCATGAGAAAAGCATAGAGTAGGTAGGTGTTCTTGATGAATAGATCACTGGGTATGAGTGGGAAGAGCACATTCCAAGTTGCTGTCTGAACAAGCCAGAATTCATGAAACATGCAGCATAAAATCTTTTGCTGAGGCGACCAATAACCGAAACTTTATCTTGCCCAGCTCAAGAAATATGCTTTGTTGCGATAAAGCAAACCCCATCAATTGCAGGCAGGCACCCGGCCACATTGCCCCACTTCACACCTTTGCTCGGAGCAGCTCCCAGTTTTCAAGTGGCAAAACACAAGACAATGGCCCCATGCCCCATTTTCGAAAGCTTCTTTTTTTTTCCACTCCCTCTTTATTTTGGACCCCATTAGCCATAGCCCAGCCACCTTTTAACACCATTACTCCATTCCCTTGCTCTTGTTGTTGCTGTGCTTGCTCTCTAGCTTTGAGCTTTGGTTTCCCAATAGGCCACTCTACACTCTTGAGCCTTGACACTTCTCTTGTCTTGCCTTCTTGGTGGTGGTGGTGGTGGTGCTGCTGCACAAATGGGCACTCCTTACCACCTCCAATCTCCAAGAACCATCGTGACCAAGATCATCAACATGAAGCAGCAGCCACCGGCGCTGCCGTCGCCGCCACCGACGGCTCCGTCGAAGATAATCCTGCAGCCGCGCCACCGGACCAGCCCGGCGATGTGGTGCGCCGCCATCGTCTGCTTCGCCTTCAGCATCCTCGTGATCGTCGCCGGCGTGGTCATCCTGATCGTCTTCCTGGCGGTGAAGCCGAGGGCGCCGTCGTTCGAGGCCGCCAACGCCAGCCTGAACAGCGTCTACGTCGACTCGCCGGCCTACTTCAACGGCGACATGACGATCGTGGCCAACATCTCCAACCCCAACCAGAAGATCGACGTGGTGTTCCGGTCCGCCACCGTCGAGCTCTTCTTCAGGGATAGGCCGATGGCAGCACAGGAGCTGCCGCCGTTCATGCAGCGGCGGGGCCAGTCCCGGGTCCTGAACATGCACATGGTGTCCAGCCGAGTGCTGCTGCCGCCGGAGGTGGCCGTGGAGCTGGTGAACCAGGTGAGGAGCAACAGGGTCGTGTACACCATCAGAGGCGCGTTCAAGGTGGAGGCCAGGTTCTGGTCTGGTCACTACACGTACTGGATGCATGCAATCTGTGAGCTGGAGCTCACTGCCCCTCCTTCTGGAGTTCTTGTTGCTAGGAGATGCAGAAAAAATTAATTATTTAGCATTTGATTTCGCCTTCCTTTTCTTTTGTTGTATCAAATCTTAGACCTTTTTGTGCACTGAAATCGGGCAGAGCAAAGCAAAACATACTCATGATTCATGTGGATTTGTGCTTGGTTCTTCATCTCTGTCCACCTCTTGCTTAACTCTTTTTTATATATATATAAATTCTTGCTTATTCAGTTGCTGCTTGCTGGGGCCTGGAGGCTACCTGCAACACAGCAGCAAATTAAGATTGTAAGCAACCTGAGTTCAACGAAGCGTGTACCGCACACTATTGAACTCATTGCTTGTGTGGAGGAAACATAGTGGGTTGTACCCAATTATTACAGGAAGCACAATCTGACAAAAGCATGAAAACTCGCACATAAGTGATTCAGCAATTGCATCGTCGTCAATATAAGCTCCATTCATCAAACAAATTGGCCAGGATAGCAAACACTGCATCATTCACCACTAAACTAGTGTTACATATGGACAGCACATGGTTCATGATAGCATTATTTTCTCATTATCAGGGCTAGTTATACAACATATCTTGGCAGATATGGATAAAAAAACTGCCAGGCGCATAACAGTCTGATCTACTTATGTGCCTATGTCCTGCCACGAACCTCAAACACCCTTACACAGTGATCAGCTCCACAAGAAGCCAGCTCAAGTGCTGATTTCTCATTTGATGAGTTGGGTTCCCGCCACCGTAAACGGTGCACGGTTGACACATGACACAACAGAGGGTCAAATTGGAGCATGCATGCAGTGCTGAGTGGAGATGAATCTGGAGTATTGCCTGCAGAAGCTTTTCCACCTGAAATACTCCAGAGCTCGATCAATCCATTATCCATGCCAACTGCAAGAATACCAGCATTAGAAGCACGGTCACGGCCCATCCATGCCAATGCTGTGACACTTTCACGGAACTGAGGCAACGTTGCAAGCAGCCCCACAGAAGATGCATCTTGAACACACCATATCTTTACAGTCTTGTCCCTTGATCCAGTTGCAAATTCGTAACCAAAGGGGTTCCATGAGCATGCCCATATAATTCTTTTGTGTGCTTCATGCTTTGCAACCAGACGATGCTCTGCTCCTTCCTCTAGAATTACACAGGTGGAATGACACAAGTAATTACAGCACAATCAAAACATTGTAAATCAAAGAAACATGATTAAAAAGACAAATGTAAAACAATAACTTCGATGAAACTACATGATCATAAGAAAACTTGCCTACCAGTTTTCCTGATTGAAAAGACAGACAAATGACGATCCCTTGAAACACTCAAAAGAAGTGCATTATCACGAGAGAACTCCATTTGTGTCACTGTCAGATTGTGAGACTGCAAGCGGCCTACGGCTTTCCATGTTCCAACCTCCCAGAGCCAGATCTCAGCAACTGGTGCTGATTGGGCCTAAAAAGCAGTGAAGTCCCATTAGATTTCCATGTATACAGTAAAAACAAACCATAAGCAATTAAGCATATTCTGCATCAACTAACGTCACTATGCCAGTGTGTCACACATCGACAAAGTGAAAAATGCACTATCGCTAGATGAAGATGTGCAACACTGTTTTCATAGAGGTGCTCAATGATATGTTTCAGGGATTCCCAGAAATAAAGAAGCACCAACAATACTGTGTTCGACCCGTCCCCCCATTTCTATGAAGATGGAAAAAATCCGTCAATGATATGTTTGTGAGTTCACATTTGATCAGTTAGCTTGAGCAAATGTGTTGTGAATCAAAACATCAAGTAATGTAACATAACCATGGCCAAGGTAACATAATCATGGTGCAATGGTGGTGTCTGGATGGACAAAAAATTTCTCTCAAATGACATCGACGAATTTCAGATGAATTAGCACAAGAAAACATGCAACTGATACCTTGCAAGATGATGCAACAAGCTTCCCTTCATAATCACAGCAGATCGAGAAGAGCTCGTTTCCATGACCATATAGTTTGTGCGATTCAGGCCATAGAGTATTCCATGCAAGTTGGTCCTCCACAGGGGGCTCAGTAAATACAGTAGGCACTGCATCAGGAATGGTTTCCATAGAATCTGGACCATCACTAGAAATACTGCTTGGGGATTCATTGACTCCTGAATACACCACCATGCAAAAAATAACATCAAATAAAAGAAAAAATTTAACTGGGTAGAAATGCAGTTTGTCATGCCAAACAAAGGAGGCATTATTGCTCAAGGGTGTGAGAGATTATTACCATGTGTATATATGGGTTTCTGCGAAAGCCCAAGAGCGGACATATTTGCTCCAAGGACTTGCACATTGTCAAAATCCTCAGAGATGTCAGGTTTCAACAAAGTTGCTTGTTGTAGGGTCTTCAAAAATGATAAGGGAGCTACAAAGACTCTAGAGACCTTTTCATCAGCACCACTAACAAAACGGTGGTTTCCACTACCCTGAATGAATGCCACACAGTTAATATCATGCCCATGAATTTGCGGACGAGCCATTTCACGCCAATATATCACATCTCCGGGGTTAACTCGGCTTTTCCAAGGAGCAAATATGCGTGTTGTCTGCATATTTAACATCGAGGCAAAAGAGGATTAGCAAGTAGAAAAGAGAACAGGACAACCGACCAAATATATAGGTTATATCAGTATGGGTCAAAACTGATAATAAGTACAAGAACTTGCCTGGTCATGGCTAACTGATAGCAAATATTGGCCAGATCTCGCCCATGTTAAGTCAGACACAGGTGCAAAATGACCAGACGGGACTATCTGAGGTTGCCAATTTTCAGAATCCAGTCCAACATCTTTCCACATATGAAAGGATCCACCATAGCCATGTGCAAGAATGGATTTGCCATCAGGTTGCCAGTGCCCACCATAAAATCCAAGTGCTGAGTGACTTAATTCACCAACAGTCACCGAATTGATCCAAAGGCCAGTATTTTTCTCTGGCCTCCATATCATCATCATCTTGTCCATGGATGCAGATAATATGCTCATCGTCTGATGAGCTTCATCCCTAGGTAACAGTGTAGGTGGCTTCCACTCTACGGAATATACCCAATCCTCATGTCCAACAAGAAGAGATTCCAATGATACTTGGTAACTTGTATTACCAGCCACAAATAGAGGTCCTTCAATATAGGAGGTCAACTCGATATTTCCCTTCCTCAGTTGTACTGTGGAGCCAGCAGAAACAGCTTCTGATGCCATTTTCCATATCCGAATGGTTCTGTCCTGAGACGAGCTAACAAGGAAAAGGTTGTGCTTTTCACTGCTCATCATCACGGGTAAAGAAAAGTCTAAACTTCTGATCCAATCAGAATGACCTTTAAGTTCACAGGCTTTAATGAACTGTGCATGGAAAAATGCCTAGTTAGGACAACAAGAAACACAAGGAACAAAAAACAGGAGTTGCAAAAACGTTAAGTTACAAACCTTGCCTGACTTATCCCCGCAATAAATGTGGATCTTTTGATCTAAACCACCCATTGCCAAAATTAGATGACTTCCCTGTTCCGGTAGCACGGCTAATGAAAGTGAAACCATTGGTTTTGGGCCAACAGATAGAGAATGCAGGCAAGACACTTTGCAGCTTCCTGCAGAAGAGAAAGCAAATAACTTAAGTCAGACAGCAGCACACATTTCCTAATAAAATTAAAGATCATAAGATAAAATATTAGAATGTCACTAATACAACTTCTCCCAGACACTAGCTAATGATCTGCATGTCTTTCTTTAAGGTACATTGTCAAAAATAAGATTATGACAATCCACAAGTATGCCATCTTACCACCAGTGGTGGGCTCAATCGCCATTTCCCAAATAACTACAATACTATCCGAGGAAGTGGAAGCAAAAATCGAAGCAGTATTCGAGACCATCCTTCCAGAAAAACAGGTTACCCCTTTCTTATGCATCCCTGGCAGTTGCAACGCATGAGCCCACTGCAAAGCAGGCAGGAACAACAAGAATAAACAATTACACATTAGGAGAAACAACTTGAGTCAATTTTAGAATTAACCAGATAAATATTTCCAGCAAGAACACTGCAAGTCAGCAACCCATTCTAGTGCAACAATATTGCAAGGAAAGCCACGAATAGAAGTTACAGAATGCATTATGCAATTATAAATTTACAATTAGGTGAAAACGGAAGAAATTCACCTCTCCCTTGCCAGAACCAATCTTCCATGCCATGATAGCACCATCAGCACTCCCTGAGAGTAGATAGTGTATCTCCCGGTCACGAACTGCAAACCATAAAGGAAAAAACAGCCAACAATTCAGCGCTCAGCCTAACAAAGGAGGAAAAGAAATCAGCATTCAGGGATCAGGATCAGACCAGAGAATCGTTCCTTCATCTAATCTAGTCAACATATCTGCAGCTTACAAGTTACCACCCAACACAACTCAACTAATGAAAGGAGTAGTAACAGCCTATATTCAGCTACTGATGATCCTTACCGAAACAGATATCACACTTATTAGACAGTCGAAAAGCGCAGCTTCGCCCCGAAACCGAGCTAAGTACAACAATACAGATGCTATCAGAAGACGAGTCGTTCCAGCAAGTTCTCCAAACTACTAGCACTTCAGCTCCGAGACATCAAGACTGGGAAACCTAAGAAATGTACAGACAAGGACGCACCTTGGAGCACGTCCTTCTTCGTGGGAAGCCACAGCGTGCAGTTCACCGCCGCCTTGTGCCCCGGAAGCGTTGTCACGATCTCACCTCTCTGCCCGCACGAACACAAGTTTGGACGAATTGGATGAAACGAACCACGAGTGAGATACTTTCAAAGTAGTTGAAATTGCATGAAGGGCGAAAAGAAAAGGAGGCACGAGGAGGTGGACCAGGGGGGAGAAGAGGGCGACGGCGTTCTGGGCGCCGAAGGCGACGAGGCAGCACGCGCCCCACGAGACATTGTTCACCACGCGGTTACAGCCGGCGCCTATGAAGACGCCCTCCACCTCCACACCGGCCGCCGGCGACATCGCGAATGCAACCCGGCCACCAGCGGTGGGGCCAGAAGTGAAGCGTGCCGAGGGCTGAAATACTCGACCAGAGGGTAATCAAGCCACACCACCGAACGGATGTGACTCTGGTTCTGGCCCGGAGGGGGCGAGGGGGAGGAGCAGCGCGGTGAGTGGAGAGACGGCGGAGGCCGGAGGGGAGCGTGGCGTGGGGAAGGAGGAGGGCGCGGCGGCGGGTGCTCGGGTGGGAGTAGGGTTGCTTGAGAAAGGAGAGGCTTGGGCCGTTTGAAACAGCGAGTTGGGCCGGATCCTCTCGTTATAGGCCAAATACATAATAAGCCCAAACTGTTGTGATCCGGGTCCTGCCCTATGCTCCTGCACAATTTAGCTCATACACGAGTTGATTCGCTTTACATTTTCTCCTACCCTCCTCTTTAATTTTTTATTTATATATTTTTATTTTTCAATATTTATAGAAATACATATTTATTTTAAAATATTACACATCTAGAATATCATCGTCCGTTAAAAAACGATAGCAAGGTGTCATCCACATAACAAGTGACACCTTGACGTGGCAAGCTAGCATGGCAGCCTTGAACACCTTCCTATCAGAGAGTGACACCCGTATACCCGCACGCCACACGAGGGGACCAAACTGAGAGCTTTTGTTGCAGGCCTAGGTCACGAGGAAATCTTGCAATCGATGATAGGATGACAGAGCTTTTGTTGCATCTTTTTTATGTTCATGACGTCCAACGGTAGGTCACAGGGCGGCCTATATGTACAGCCCAATTTATGTTCGATGCCAGGATGTGGATGCGTATGGGGCCAGCAGAGCGCATACACTCCTGTTGGTAAGGTAACACATTGATGTGTTGATATGGTAATTAGTTTTTTCAACGGGTGATGGTAGTCTAGATACGTAATATTTTGAGATAGGCGTGTATTTTTGTAAATATTGAAAAAAAAATGTAAATAAAAAAGAGTAACTGCACACGTGTTACACATGTGGAATCAATTTAGTTTATAACAATCCGAAAAGAATGAAAGGCAAATAATAGAATATTGAATGTATTTTTAGAATGTATATAAGACAAATATTGAATGTTTAGGTATGGAAGACAAATAATGAGAGATTAAATGTATTTTTGAAGGAGAAATATGATTCAACTTTGCCTGATAACCGTTTGATCAACTCGGGTAGATAGTAGAGATCGTCTGTATATATCACATCTGGTGAATTATACAGGAGTATAGAAAAAACCCTAAAATTTAAATAATTTACCCATTTTTGCCATCCACCATCGTCATCTAGCCCCACCGCCTTGTTACTAGCTATTGATATAAGATTTGTTTTACTAATAAAAATAAATAAAGAAATTATGAGAGGAATTAGTGCATAATCCCATCCTATTTTTTCGAATCCTACCTAAATCAAACTACGACATCGCTCCCGATGTTTCGACGGCGCTCCTATGACACATCCATATCTCCATACTTTAAGTTTATACTTAATATAATCGTATCCTATATTTATATTTTTATTGTAACACACGGACACTTAACTAGTACTATCATGGAGGGTCTCTTTGCACTTTTTCTATCGATTGTATATATTTACTAATTGGGGGATTCCAGGAGCATCATAGTAATCCTTGTAGGAGACTCATGAAGAAAAAAGAAAAATTCTAGAAAATCCTACAGAAATATTGGTCCTTGGTTGAGACGCTCTATGAAAAGAGAAATACTAAAAAATCCAAAAAAGAAGCACCATACCCTTAGTTTTGTATATCACAATTATACATAAAAGGTATCCAATATTTTTTTGAATTTTGACTGATTTTTTTGTCTATTGCCAATAGAATTATGATAAATCTGAAAATCCTATTTATCGGTGACCCCTAATAAATTTCTGCTATTGGTAAATAAATCCTGAGTCCAAGCTAGATTTTGAACTAAAACATGTGCAATCAAAGTCTCTCCCCCCCCCCCCCCCCACCCCTCTTTAGAACACAAAATGAAGGAAAAATACATAGGGGTAGAGGTTGGGAATGTGGATGGGGAAGCATAGGGAGATGATTGGTAAACAGAGGTGAAATCTACCACAACCGAATGCGTATTATGAAGCATTTGCATGTGTAATGTGTTGAAAGAAAAGGGAGAGTGAGATAGAAGCAGGCAAAGTAATTTCAATTTTGTTGTGGTTCCCAGATTTAAGAATGTCGAACAATATATATGAAAACATGCAAAAGTTAACACTTTCATATGTAGTTATGACTTATGGCATATCTAATAGCACATTCGATACTTTACCATTTGATAGCATCTATCTACTTCTTAAAAAATAATTACGTACACAGTTATTGTTGGATAAGGTATATTTCTGACATTCGTGAATAAACTTTGTATTTATATTAGCAAATAAAAAAATATGTAATTCTAGAAAATCCGGTCACTATCTATTTTTGCATATCTTAAAATCTGAACATACAACCAATTTTCTTACAAACTTCTACTATTTAGTACTCACTTCAGTAAAAAAAAGTATCATCTTGGGTTGTATGCAGTTAACATATTTAGATTTTGACCATCAATATCTGTTTGAATGTTTTGATTAAACTTTTGAAAATGATATAGCTAGATTTGTCTTGAAAAATGGTTTTATAATATTACAACTCCATTATATTTTGCACAAAATTTATTTTAACAATTATTAGTCAAAGTAGTGTATTAGTGATTGTCTCAATATCCAAAATGATATTCTTTTATGATCGGACGAAATATCTTTTAAATTCCTAGCCCGTGCAAGCACACGGGTATAATTGATGACCTATCGCGCTCACAACGGAGCGCGCGATCTCAGTCGACATGGCTCGTGTCTCACATGTGGGCTGGGCGAGGGTTGATTTTTTGTAACGATGCGAGCTAAGGATGGCCGAACAACGTGGACCACACGAAGGTCTATTTACGGGCTGGAATGTGGGCAAGTTGGGCAATTAAATTGAATAGGGTATACATGTCCTAGTTCGTTTAATCACTTTAAATGATGACAAGTCTCTCATGTGATGTTTGTTTCTAAGTCCGTTTTTACTGTTGGGTTCTTTATGACGAACCCAACAAAATGGAGTCTATATTGCATATATCCTCCAGATATTTTATGTGTACTGACAAGTTACATGCAATGTAGCTAACAAAGTACATGCAACCTTGCTAATGATTTTTCTATATAAATTGCTACAGGAAATTTTAATTAAATTTGGCACCTCATTTGAAGTTGTTATAGACACCAACACATAATTTGCTACAAACTATTCTCTGAAGTTGTTACGTCACCATAAGTTGTTGCCTAGCCTCAATATAAGTTGCTACCATTTATTCACCAAAGCGCATAATTATACCCAAGTTGCTATCAAAGAATCACTATGGTTGCTAGATTGACTCCAGAGAAGTTGCTACCAAAATCACTCTACCTCAATGAAGTTGCTACCAAACATGCACCAAAGGTTCTACTAGACACTTATTAAAGTTACCACATGGTTTCGACATAAATTGCTACCACCTGTTCACCAACTGAGTATTCATTGAAGTTGTGACCTCATCTGAAGTTCTTACACAATCTATGATACACGTATCCGATGAAGTTACTACATAATTTTCACACATATACAAAAGTTTTCTTAGGGTCTCCATATAAGTTGCTATCATTAGTCTACACATAGTTTTCTTGCTTTGATTTTAATAGCTACTTGTTTATTCAGGTGTACCAACTCTAGTAAAAAAAAAAAACTTATAAGGACCATAATACATAACTTGTTAGTGCAAATATATGAATCAAAACATATGTAATTGAGAAACAAAATTGAAATATGTCTTGACTTATATGTGATGAGTGATTGACAAAGTTATGGATTTGGTTTGATTATTGTTGGATTACATAAGCATGTATATGTATTGCAATTATGATCATGACTAACCAAAGTTGTAGAGGAAATAGAGTTGGCATTTTTGTCTCTGAGTCCAAAAAAATTGTATATGCCAGATGATCCAACACTGAGAATTTTGTACACGTCGGATGCTCCGGGGCTTGGGAAGACTACACGCCGGAGCATTTCAACTCTGGAGAAAAAGTTGAAGTACACGCCGGATAGTCCGGTGATGGGCACAGTGAACGTCGGAGCATTTCTTGCACAAAGGTTGCAAATCAGCTCTGGTGGACTTACATACGTCGGATGGTCCAGTGATGAAAGATGTGAAGGCCAGAGAATACACCAGACTATTTGTTGCAGAGAGTTTGCAAAATGGTTGTCTCGTGGAGATGAACTCGTTGGATGGTTCGGCGATGAGAAATTGTGTAAGCCGAACTATTTCTTGTAGAGAAGATTCCAGACGGCAATTCTGAGGAGTTGAAATACGCCGGATGGTCCAGCGCTCAGGAAGTGTGGACACCGGATCATCCGGCGTTCACAAATTTTTTTTCTAGGATGTGTCTGAAGCTGAGGATTTTAATTTGGAACTAACTGGAGATGGTTTGGAGATATGTGTTTACTTATCTTGCATCGTACAGATGATGGATGCAACTTGGCAGCTGACGGTAGGATGATAAGGACCAAACAGGGTGCTTGGTGTTGGACGATCGAGGAGACCGGGTGGAGTCAAGGATAATCCTAGCTGTGCACATGGAGGTTAAGCAAAACATGAAAGGAAGGATAAAGATAGCGTGTTGACGAAGTCAAACGAAGGGGATGCCAATACAAGTGACAAGGTGGTCCGGAGGGATCGGGAGCAGGTGAGACTAGCCGGCGGTCAAGATTACAAGATGGAGTACATGCGTTGACATCGGGATGCTTGCTTGGGGTCAGAGCAAGCAGCAATGAGTCACGCTTTGAGGAGCGTGCAAGGTGGTTTCACTGGTTTGGCCTCAAAACCGTGGAAGATAGAATGCACGAGGTATTATCACGAAGCTTACATCGAGACGAAGCTAAGTCATGAAGAAGTCATGATCGTTCAATGGACGGAGTGAAAAATGGACCAAAATGCGCCGATAATAGGTAAGAGGCTATTGGAAGAGAGGGGTATGTTGGTAACAAGGAAGCTTAAGGGTTAAGCTACCTCGCTAGGCCTATAAATAGAGAGGTAGGACTATGTGAGAGGTTTGAGTCAGCCATTTGAGCCTTGAGAGATAGGTTTTAGAGGAGAGAAAAAGAGAGTTTGGCCTTTGTAATATGTGAGAACTTTTTGGAATAAAAATATCTTGTAATCTGCCGAAAACAGGGTTGTCCTCCGCAAGAAATGAAAAGATTGTTTCTTTTGATGTTTGTGTTTATCTCCTTCTAGTCTCTTTCTATCGGTTCCCTTACTTTGTTGCGAGTTTTTCCTTTTTAGTTGTGATTTTCGTTTTTAGTTAGAGACTGAAATTTTCCCAACTTGAGAAGTTGTTCTTCTCGTTGCTAGGGGGTAATCTTCTCATATGAGTTGGTCTTGAACCATCACAACCCTTTGAATCCATCAACTTGGAGAATCTCTTCTTTCGGTGCCTAGTTCTCTTGTGTTTAGGAGTGTTTCTTCAAGTTGATTGCTTTCTTGCGCTATGACTCTTGATATGGCGTTAAACGGAACCTAGAGTTCTCATCCATCAAAGAGGAGCGTTTGTTGTAAAAGTCTGGCAATCTGTCTTTGTCTCTTTTTGCTTCTGCATGTTGTTTTGAGGTGCGTTGGGCTCAAAAATGGGAAAATGCTATCAATTTCAGAAGAAAATTGTTTAGATGCATATTCACCTCCCTCTAGTCATCACTCTCGATCCTACAATTGATATCAGAGCCAATTTGATCACTTATTGATCTTAACCGACTTTGTGATCTATAGACGACAATGGAGAGAGATGGGAAGATTTTGCTCTTTGGAGGTCGTGACTTTTCGTATTGGAAGGCGCGTATGGAGACTTATCTCTTGAGCCAAGAAAATGCAATATAGGAGATTGTGGACTCCAACTATGAGATATCTATTGCTCGTACTACTCAGGTCCAAATCGAACAATATGAAGCCAACAATAAGGCTAGAAATATATTGTTCATAAGCCTGAGTTATGATGAGTTTGATAGAGTCCAGCACCTTCGTACTGCCCATGAGATTTAGACTACTTTTAGTGTCTTTCATGAGAGTACTAACTAAATCAAGGCACGACATCAGAGCACATATAATCAAGAATATCAAATATTTATGTAAGGACCTGGAGAATCTTTGGATGCTATGTTTGCTAAGTTTGATGAAATTGTTAGCAATCTTAGATCCACTAGTGTTTTGCCCTACTCTGGTCATGAGAGGACGATCAAGCTTCTCTATGTTCTTGATCTTAGCATATGAGAAGTGAAGATCTCGAGCATTAAGGAATCATCAAGTTATGACACATTGACTTATGATGAACTCTTCAGCAAGTTCAAATCCACTGAGATAGCCAAGATGGCTAGGATAGGCCTAGGAAACCCTTTATCTCAAAATATGGTGTTGGTTTCCGGACCTAGTGGTGGTATTCATACTGGAGTTGGCTTTTCTTGTGGTAACCCTTCACCTAGTGGCTTTGCTTTATCTTCTTTGATTTCTATCACAAAAGAGCACGTGGACACACTTGATGATAAAGATCTTGTCTTAATCGTGAAGAAGTCCACTCGCTTCTACAACAATAGAAGAGACCAAAGGAGAGGTGGCTCTAGGGCTTGTTATGAGAGTGGTGATACCACTCATTTCAATGTTGATTGCCCAAAGATCATGAAGAAGAAAGATCCACTTATCAAAGGAGAGATTGAGAAATCAAGTTGAAATGTGTTTTGTTTTATATATGGTGAGTGATTGATAAGGTTATAGATTTGGTTTGATAATTGTTGGGTTATATAAGTATGTATATGTACTACA
Organism: Phragmites australis; assembly: GCF_958298935.1. Classification (NCBI taxonomy): domain Eukaryota; kingdom Viridiplantae; phylum Streptophyta; class Magnoliopsida; order Poales; family Poaceae; genus Phragmites; species Phragmites australis. Next base: position 25,766,945 of record NC_084936.1, on the reverse strand, counting down.
ATAATGATCGTGACTAACTAAAGTTGTAGAGGAAATGGAGTTAGCAGTTTTTTCTCTAAGTCTAGGAAAACTGTATATGTTGGATGATCCAGTGCTGGGAATTTTGTACATGCCAGATGCTCCGGCACTTGGGAAGACTACATGCCGGAGCATTTCAACTCAGAAGAAAAATTTGAAGTACATGCCGAATAGTCCGACGATGGGCATAGTGAACATCGGAGTATTTCTTGTTGAGTGGTTGTAAATCGGCTCTAGTGGACTTACATGCGCCGGATGGTCTGGCGATGGAATATGTGAACACCGGAGAATACACTAGACCATTTGTTGCAGAGAGTTTGCAAAATAGTTGTCTGGTGGAGATGAACTCGCTGGATGGTCCAGTGATGAGAAATTATGTACACCAGACTATTTCTTGCAAGGAGGATTCTAGACGGCGGGTCTTAAGAGTTAAACATGTCGGATGGTCCTGCGCTCAAGAGGATTCTAGATGGGAATTTTGTACATGTTGGATGATTTTTTTCAGTGATGTGTCTTAAGCTGAGGATTTTAATTTGGAACTAACTGGAGATGATTTGGAGATATGTGTTTGGTTATCTTGTGTTGTGCAGGTGATGGATGCAACTTGGTGGCTGACGGCGGGATGATCGGGGTCCAGCGAGGTGCTTGGTGTCGAATAATTGAGGAGACTGAGTGGAGTTAAGGGTGATTGTAGCTGTGCACATGGAGATCAAGCAAAGCATGGAAGGAAGGATGAAGACGGCGTGTTGATGAAGTTAAGTGAAGAGGATACAATGCAAGTGACAAGGCAGCCCGGAGGGATTGGGAGCGGGACAGACTTGCTAGCGGTCAAGATCGCAAGATGGAGTACACGTGTCGATATCAGGATACTTGCTTGGGGTCAGAGCAAGCGACAGTGAGTCACGTTTGAGGAGCGTGCAAGGCGGTTTCACGGTTTGTCCTCAAAACCGTGGAAGGATGGAGTGCACGTGGCATCATCGCGAAGCTTGTATGGAGATAAAAGTAAGTCATGAAAAAACAACGGTCATTCGATGGACAAAGCAAAAAGGAGGTCATTAGAAGAGAAGGGTATTTTGGGAGCAAGGAACTTTAAGGGTTAAGCTACCTTCCTATGTCTATAAGGGTCTGTTTGTTTCAGCTGAAGATTATAAAAAATAGCTTGTAGATTGTGGATTGTAAGAAGTTGGATTATAAAAGCTTGATTGTAACAATCTGGATTTTGGATTGTAAAAGCTGGTGGAAGACGAATTGCTGGATTTTTATAATCTGGGGTTGTATTGTAGCAATCCAGTTTTTACAATCTATCTGTTTGTTTCAGCTTACAGATTATGATCACAATCCAGCTTTTACAATTCAACTGTTTGTTTCAGCTTATAGATTGTGACCATAATTTAGCTTTTACAATCCGAAACAAACATAACCTAAATAGAGGGGTAAGGCTGTGTGGGAGGTTTGAGCAAGCCATTTGAGCCTTGAGAGATAGGTTTTAAAGAAAAGGAATGAAGAGCTTAGCCTTTGTAATATGTAAGAGCTTTTGTGAAGAAAATATCTTGTAGTCTGCCTAAAAGAGGGTTGTCTACCGCAAAAAAATGAAAAAAATATATTTCTTCTGATGCTTGTGTTCATCAACTTCTAGTCTTTTTCTATTAGCTACGTTGCTTTGTTGTGAGTTTTTTCTTTAATTGTGATTTTCGTTTTTGGATGGAGGCTAAAATTTTCTCACCTTGAGAAGTTGTTCTTTTTGTTGGTAGGCAGATAATCTTCTCATATGAGTTGGTTTTGATCCATTCTAACCCTCTGAATCTATCAACTTGAAAAATCTCTTTTTATGGTGGTTAATTATCTTGTGTTCATGAATGTTTCTTTAAGTTGATTGTTTTCTAGTACTATGACTCTTGATAGGTTTTTAAATGGAACCTAGAATTCTCATGCATGGAAGAGGAGCGTTTGTTTAAGTGTTTATTCACTGTATGTTATTTTAAGATGCGTTCGGTTTAAAAAAGCTATCAATTTCGTAAGAAATTTGTATAAATGTTTGCTTACCTCTTATAATTATCATTTTTGATTCTACGGTAATGTAGATATCAGTTTGTAAATCTCAATCGTAAGGCTCACAGTGATACAAATAAAATTAAAAACCGACGCCCGATGAAAGAGTTATGATCATTTAGAGTAGAGATGATAAACTAGTACTACGTGATGTGGTGAAAGCGACTCTTCATTTGTCTTCTTTGATTAAGGGAAAAACATTAGAATATACGTCGTTCATCTCGCATCCTTCATTAGAAGAGCGCGCTCTGTTCCAGCGCGACTCATCGCGCGTTAACAGGATCCTATCGAAAATCCTTCAAATATTGATTCTAGTTTCTTCTCAAACTTTTTTCTTCCTAAATTTGATTTCCATTAATTAATTTACAAGTACAAATACATTTGGAGTACAGAATTACAAGTTATAACCTGAATTAATCAACAATTAACTACTTACTGATACACTAATCACACTATCTTATTACATCTCCAAAAATTCCCACCCTTCCTGCGTCTGCTAATCGCTATCTACTAGCACTTCAATGAGTAGTTCAGCTGGAGTAGTCGGACATGGCAAACGAGCAGCTAGACGAGCCATCCTTCGGCAGCGGGCTCCGAACCGGCGACCGCTGCGCCTGCACGGCGGGTGGTTCTGCGGCGGAGTTGCACGCCGACTGTTCCTTCCCCTCGTCGCCGCTCTCGGCAGGCCGCCTGACCTCCTTGAGCAGCGCCACGACGTCCTTCATCGCCGGCCGATCGTCCGCGCGGTGGGCGATGCAGAGCATGGCCACCGAGAACACCTGCAGCATCTCCTGCACCTGCGCCTCCGGCTTCCCGCGCAGCCGTGGGTCGAGGAGCTCCACCGTGTTACGCTTCGCGTGCACGTGCTCCCGCACCCACTGCACCAGGTGCGTGCCACCCGGCAGCGTCGGATCCAGCGGGTGCTTCCCCGTAAGAATCTCCAGCACCACCACGCCGAAGCTGTACACGTCGCTCTTCTCCGTGATCCGTTGCAAGGTCGCGTACTCTGTTGCATCAAGAAGAATAAAAACTCAGAAAAAATGTTTCTTTTTGTTCCGATAGAAGCTATCACGATTCGAACAAAAGTTCTGACCTGGCGCGATGTAGCCGTATGAGCCGGCGATCCGTGGCTTGGACGAGTCCAGCTTGGCGGAGCCGAACGCGACCACGCCGGAAAGGACGCGCGCGAGCCCGAAGTCGGCCAAGTACGGCTCGTTCCTGGGGCCGAGCAGGACGTTCATGGCCTTGATGTCGCCATGCAGGATGGCGGGCAGGCAGTCGTGGTGGAGGTACGCCACCGCGTGCGCGACGCCGAGCGCGATGTCGTAGCGTGGGCCCCACTCGGCGGCGCCCTTGACGCCGCCACGGTGGAGGAACCCGCTGAGGTTGCCGTTGGGGAGGTAGGTGTAGAAGAGCAGCTTGGTGCTGCGATTCGCGCCCCACCCCAGCAGCCGCACGATGTTGCGGTGCCGGATGGAGCCCAGCGCCGAGATCTCGTTGCGGAACGCGCCAGCCTCGTCGGACGACCACATCTTCTTCACGGCGAGCGAGTCGCCGTTGGGGAGCTCCACGCGGTACACCACGCCCGAGCTGCCCGTGCCGATCACGTTTGCAGATGTCAGCGCGTGCACCACGTCGTCCACGGAGAAGTCCAGCTTCTGGTACAGGGTCACCTCCCAAGCCTCGTCGGCGCTGTGGATGTTGCCGTCGCGGCGGCGCGAGCGCGCGAGCACGTAGGTGGCCGTCAGGAGGAGGAGCGCGCTCACCACGGCAAGGAATGTCATGACCAGCTTTAAGGCCGAGATGGCCGCGCGCCGGGAGGTCTCGTCGGCGCCGGTGCCGACAACAAGCAGGTGGTTGCCCGTGATGTCGCTAAGCGGAAGCTTCTGGAAGAAGGGCGTGTCTGGGAGCTCGCCGGAGAATGCGTTGAAGGAGATGTTCAGTGTGACGAGGTTCTCCAACCTTGCGAGAGGCGCGAGGCTGCCGGAGAGCTGATTGTACGACACATCGAGGGAGCCGAGCTTATCGAGCTCGCCGAACTGCGATGGAATCTCCCCGGAGAGACGGTTACAGCTGAGGTTAAGCGAAATCTCCAGCGAGGGAAGCTTTCCGAGCTCCGGCGGGATGCCACCGGAGAGCGCGTTGTCGCCGAGGTCCAGCAGCTGGAGCTTCTCGCAAGAACCGAGCTCCGTCGGTATACCGCCGGAGATCCGATTCTTCCCAAGGTTAAGCTTCGTCAGCTCCGGCAGCGACCCAATGCCTGGCCCCAACAGCCCATTGAGCTTGTTGTCGGCGATGTCCACGAACTGGAGACTGCGTGGCAGCTCGTCTGGCAATGTGCCGGAAAGAGCATTCGAGTGCAGGTCCATGAATTCGAGGTTGTCGCACCCGGACAACGCCAACGGCACCGGGCCGACGAGGCGGTTGCTTCCCAAGTCAAGGAAATTGAGGTTCTTGAGGTTGCCGATCTCTGCTGGTATCGTCCCCGACAACCGGTTGTCGTTGAGGCGGAGCCGGTAAAGGTTGGTGCAGTTGCCGATGTCCGGTGGTATGAACCCGGATAGGTCGTTGTTGAGGAGCAGTAGCTTGGTCAGATTCTGGAGCGCGAACAGCTCCCTCGGGACGGGGCCGGTGAGGTTGTTGTAGGAGAGGTCCAGCGACTGCAAGCCCTCGCACTGGGCCAGGCTCGCCGGCACAGGACCGGTGAGCCGGTTCTGCCACGCGTAGAACAGCGTCAGGTTGCGCAGCCTCGGGAAGTCGATGTCAATCTCCCCGGTTAGCTCGTTGTTGTCCACCTCAACGTCGGTCAGCGACGTGCAGTTGGAGAGCTCTGGTGGGATGGCGCCGGTCAGCTTGTTCGTGCTGAGCTGCAGCTGCTGCAGGTTCGGCAGAGTGCCAAAGCTGCTCGGGATGGGCCCGGTGAGCCCGTTCAGCGACAAGTCGATGAGCACGAGCTCCTTGCAGTTGGCGATCTCCGGCGGGATCGTGCCGACGAGCTGGTTCTGCCACAAGAGCACCGTCTGCAGCTTGCGCAGCTGGCCGAGCTGCGGCGGGATTGGACCGGAGAGGGAATTCTGGTACAGGTAGAGGCTGGTGAGCTCGGTGCAGTTGCCGATGCTCTCCGGGATGGGGCCGGTGAGCATTGCGGTGTAGATGGCGATGGTTTGGATCTTCTTGAGCTGACCGATCGTCTCCGGGAGGCTCCCAGAGAGGCCGGTCTCGGCGAGTCCAAGCATGGTCAGGTCGGTGCACCCACCGATCTCTGGTGGCAACGGACCCTTCAACGCCTGGTTCCCGCCGGCGCGCAGCACCTGCAACTTCTTCAGGTTGCCGATGCTCGCCGGGATCGCGCCGCTCAGCTCGTTGTCGTAGAGTGTCAGGTAAGTCAAGCTGGTGAGGTTGCCAATGTCGTCAGGGATGGCGCCCCGCAACGAGTTGGAGTTGAGCGCCAGCGACTGGAGCTTCACGAGCCGGCACAGCTCGGCCGGGATCGCGCTGGACAGCTGGTTCTTGCTGAGGTCAAGCGTGGTCAGCTCGGCGAGGACGCCGAGCTCCTTGGGGATCGCGCCGGTGAGGTTGGTCCCGGAGAGCACCAGCGTCTTGAGCGACCGCCTCAGCGGCTGCAGGCCCGCCGGCAGCGCCCCGCCGAGGTCGACCGACTTGATGCTCAGCGACACGACGTCGCCGCGCGCGTCGCACGACACGCCGAACCACCGGCACGGTGACGCGTCCAACGCCTTCCACGAGCCGAGCGCGCCGCCGCCCGTCGCGTTCATCGACTCCTTCCATCGCAGCAACGCCTGCCCTTGCTCGTTGACGCAGTGGCACGGCACGAGCAGCGCTGAGCAGACGCACGCGAGGAGCGCAAGAAACCTCGCTCTGGTGGCGCGCAAGCGTGGAGGCATTGGTGGAGAGAGTGGCGAAGCTGGGGTGAGGACCTGGACTGGTGGTGCGCGTCCTCGGTGCCTTGGGATTGTAGAGGGGGAAACCCCACGATTTGTTTATAGCACAAAGGCTTTGGAGATCTGGATCCAAATGAGCAGCCTAATTAGCAATAGCTTAGCTTTTGCAGGATATTCTTTTCAGTAAACAACAGATTTGATTAGGTACAGTGGCCTGTACTATCTCTAGCCATAGCAACTACTGCGCATACAGTTGATTTGGCTTTAAGAATTGTGCTTGATCGGCGACGAGAGCGGGCTTTGCTCCGGCACATATCTTAAAGCCATTTCAACGGAGACGATGGTACAAATGGTCCCTTGTACAAGTGGCTTCACATTTTTGACTGCTGAGTGTGACAGTGTGAGGGGGTGGGTGATCGCTTCTACTTCGATGTCCAAAATTTGGTTCTTTAAGTTTCAGATCAGAAAGGAATATGTGCAATTTTTAAAAGCAAGAGGAAGAAGAAGGAAGATGGAAGGAAGATGGCATGGAGCCCGGTTGATGCCATCATTTGGATATGTTTATCCCTAGTTGATGCACTCATTATCGCATTGGGTGATCCTGAATTGTTAATTGCTTGCTGCTGTGCTCAGTTTAGTTGGTGAGTGAAGAACATCTCTTCCACCTCGGGTTCTGGGAAATGCTAATCGTAATTCCCTCGGCAATCTGGACTTTATCCTTTGTTCAGGACGGTGTTCTAGCGCCTGTGAAAGTTTGTTCTTTTGTACTGCACCGATGGTGCAGGGTGGTCAGAAGTTAACAGCGGCTGCCGCTGGTGTTTGTTTACTATTCCTTTGACATGCTTCTCTTCTGGGTGTTACCTTCTAAATGTTTCTGATGGTCTGCAACTCTGCGTCTGCAGTTATTCAGAGCAGGTTCTGCGGAAAAATTAGTCCAAATTTGTTGTGCAGTGAGAGCAGTACAATTGAGACGCATAAAAAATTACACCTTTACCTATGTCAAACTTCCTCCCTTAAGCTTTATCAAATCTACTCCTCAATGCATGCTCATTTTTCATAATCCTTGGAGAAATTACTGGTATTGTTGTACTGTCGTTTTACCTCTTGACTGAACCAAAAAAAAGAGAAGTTTTACTTCTTGGCGATGGAAGATTCAGAAGTCCCAGTTCCAAGAAGGAAAGAATTCACGCAGCAGGGTTGCAGGTGAAGGATGCTCTGTGATCTTGGTAATCCAACCTCTCTGAGACAGATAATCTGGCTAACATTTCCTATAGAAAATCCATCTTGTGTGGATCTAACCTGCAATCCTCTTTACCTACACTTGTCTCAGATCTGCACAAACTTACAGTAGCAGTCTGCCACAGGTAACTGCACAAATACTACCTTGAGGCCATGTTCCCATCTGTGTTAAAACTATTTTTCTGTGGCATTTTATTCTGTAAAAGTTTAAGCGTTTCCATGATGTCAGCCCATTACTGAATATTATTGTGATCCGGCAAGTATTGTGCTCTTGCACATGGACAGAGAATTAAAATTTAGGCAGGTATAGGGGTGTAACCACTAGCCACACAACACTAGGCTTCTCCCTAGTAATTCACATTGATGAGAACTAAACAATTGCAAGACAGGGTGGTACATGCGCCATCTGTAAATTCATCTTTTTTTCTTTTGAATTCATCAGTATCCATATGCTTAATTTACTGTTTGTGCAACTTCTTTGTGGTACTATTTTCCAGAGTTCACATCACATGCCTAACTTTCCGAAGGAACTCTTATAACTGTCTGTGAACTCATCGTAGGCATCAGACGAGTGTTCTGAATAAAGAAAATGAGCAAGTGAGGTAGAATAAGCCAGGAATCTTTGGGGTCACATGGCAGTAAAGGAGTAAAGGTTAGTATACCCTAGATAAAATATTACCAACTTCGTTTAAAAAATATTACCAACTTAACCAGGCAATGGCAAACCGCTCGAAAGTAACAGAAAAGATTACGTCCCAGTGAAAAACTGAAACTGTTAGTAAGAACATGTATATTTTTTTTCAATAACGAAAGTTTTATTAACTTTTATTGTCATATCAAGATGATACAACTGCTAAAGAGCATGCTCACAGTTTCTGCATAATTAAGATGCACATAGTTAAAAGGGAAAAAAAAGACAAAAAAAAAATGACTCTAAAAGGTGAAACACTACAAAGCTGATCTAAGAAGGTCAATCTGCTATGTGTAGCCTATACAACCACCCAAAACGTGAAATAGTTCCCAGACCACCCGCTCTAAGTGTGCACATGCTGCAGTCACCGAAAATAGTCGCTTTTGTAGCTACAGAATAGATCACGTATGGAGCTATTTCACTACTTTTTTTTAAAAGATAATATCATTTCTGTATAGCCAGATAGACCAACAAAAGGTGGCAGCCGCTGCTATTAGATTGGCTTTCCATTACTTAGACAACGAAGCCAATTACCAAATATATTAGTTGTGTTGCATGGTGCGTAAATATTAGATGTCACTTTGACTATGAACTATGCTGATTGGGCAAAACGATAGTAAAAAAAGGGTGCTTAGTCATCTCCTTTTGGTGACAAAAGCAACACTTTTGACTACATTATCATTGTCTTTTAGAAAAATTGTCCTTTATTAAGAGAACTCCTTTGTGCATGTACCAAAGAAAACTTTAATTTTTAGAGAGACCTTCAATTTCCATAGTTGTCTGTTCCTATTTGGCACATTGTGATGAATTAGTACGTGATATAAGAAATTTACTCAAAAAATTCATCTTGCAAGAGATTCCACCGGAACTCATCACGCCCTTGCGACAAGGAAATATAGCTAAGGAGTTGAGTTAGCTCGTTCCAAACGTGCAGCTTTGAGCAAACGAGGCTCCTCCGGAAGAAAATTTCAGATGGGTTTAAGCGTAGCACGGTAGCAACCGGGCCCTCCTTGTTTCACGTAATATTATATAGACTAGGATACTGCTCTCTGAGTGGTGCATTTTTCAGCCATTGATTCTTCCAAAATCTGATTTAGGACCCATCTATGATGATGGAACCAAAGCGGAATAGGATATTCTTGAACTTCATCAGCATAGCTATGAAATGCAAATCATCTGGTTTCCATGTAACCCATGACAAAAGTTTGAATCCAAGGTATTTTTTTTTGCAATAATTCTTACCAATTTCCTTCTCCAGTTTCTAAGTAATAAAGCTATTCACATAGCATGGCCAAGTTATGGGCATCAAGATCCTTTATCCTTGAACCACCCTGTTTTTTAGGTTGACACATGACGCTCCACTTCGCTATACGGTATTTTTTCTTATGATTATTGTCTTTCCAGAAGAATTTGGAATGGTGATAGTCAATCTGCTTTAGCACCCCCACGGTATAAGGAAGAAGGACATCATGTAAGTAGGCAGGCTGCTGAGAACTGAGTTGAGGAGAATGAGGTGTCCACCTGCGGATAGGTATTTGCTCAACCAGCTTCTCAATCTTTTCTCGATCTGGTCCACGACACCCGATCAATCCGAGTTCTTTAGCTTACAGTAGTGAACATGAATTCCCAAGTAGCGCAAGGGTTACTCCCCCATAGCGCACCCAAAAAGCTCAGTATATTGGTTCATATTTTCTTGGGCTTGGTTGAAACAAAACAATCGCTTTTGTTGAAATTGATTTTCAGGCCAGAAAGCTGCTCGAAAGCACATAGCAATATTTTCAAGTTACTAGCCTTTTTCAAATCGTGGCCCAAGAAAAGAATGGTGTCATCCATATATTGTAGGATAGATAAGCTATTCTTCACCAGGTGTGGTACTACACCATTAATTTGCCATTCTCTTTTGGCTCTCCCGATAAAAACTACCAATATATCAACAACTATGTTAGACAATGTCGGAGAGAGTGGGTCTCCTTGATGTAGACCTTTTTTTTTGTCTAAAAAATATACCGATGTCGTCATTGACCTTCACTGCCACACTGACTCACGAAACGAAAGATTGTATCCAAGAGCGTTATTTAGGTGAGAAACCTTTTATTCGAAGCGATTGTAGTAAGAAAGGTCATTTGACTTTATCGTAAGTCTTTTCGAAGTCTAATTTTAGAAAGACACCACTTATCTTTTTATAGTGCAATTTGTGGATTGTCTCATGTAGGATTACGACCCCTTCAAAGATGTTTCTACCTCACATAAACATGGTTTGAGTGGATCAGATTATCCGATCTGCTACCCCGTTTATCTGGTTGGTTACTACATTTGTTGAAATCTTGAAGCTGATGTTTAGCATGCAAATAGGCATATATTGTTGGATACGAGCAGCGTCTTTGAGTATCCTGAAGTTAAGGCTATGGATTGACAGTGTTCCATCATATAACTCCTAAAATAGCATCATTAGGTCATTTTTATGACATCCCTGAATTTTTGGTAGAACCCTGCCATGAACTCATCTTGCCCGAGTGCTTTATTGTGTTCCATCTAAAACACTGTACCCATGATGTCTTTGAGTAGAAGGGACTGTAAGGACTAAACATGTTGAGATAGCATTTGTGATATTAATGCTAGTTAAATATATATGTTGATCGCCAAAGTTAGCATCATATTCAAGACTCAGCCAATTTTAATTTACAAGTTGAATGAAATTATCTCAAATTGGCATTGTATTAGTTGTAATATGCACTTAGTCAATGCCATACAACAAATAGACCACAAGAGCATGGACAATTCACTTTAGGTTAAAACGCAATCACATGAGCGACAGCAGACTGGTTAGGGGACATGTTAGGTGTCACACATGGCTCACGATGTTTTAGTAACAGGGATGGAAGCATCATGGGAATACAGAGGGTCTTGGATTTGGATCCCATCAAGGTGCTGGGGCTAATGGTGGTGTGATCATAACATGGAGCACATGGTTAAGTTATAAGCGAGGACTTATCGCAGGTTTAAATAAGATGAAACCTGTACCTAGTTCTAGCTGTGATGCATGTTCTTTTGCATCTCATTCTTCCGTTAGTTCTCTGACACCAGAGCATTTTCCAGCCTTGCTTGCAGCCAAGATCTGATCTTGTAGTAATTTAAAAAAATTCACAGAACATGGCCTAACATTATGTACTTGGATGGATAGATCCAGTTGATGAATTTCTGCAGGTACAGTGATCAAAAGCTAGTTATGATTGTTGGTATCCCATTTACCGAATGTGACTTCTGTCAGTTCAGAACATTCTGCAGCAAAGAAACTGACTGCAGAGGTTAAACAATGATGCAAGAAGGATAAACATTTAATTACCCTGCCATTAGACGCTTCTCACAACGTGTTATTTGCCGAGGACTAGTGCTGTCAGGAGCCAATTTACTTGAGACAGTGAATTTCAGTTTTGGACTGTTGGATAATGATTCAAACTCTAGAAGTATCCTAGTTAAATACGACTCCATAAATAGCCTATAAATATGAGACACCACTTATACTTGTAATTTGGGATAATCATAATAAAGATATGTCTCTCGTGGGTTTTTTACCTCCTTATTAGACGATTTTTCCACATGAATCCGTGCCTCCTGTGTCCATCTATTTCCTAACATGGACAGCTGCTCAAAATTGTACTCTAGCATAGAGAAATCCTTGCGGGTCAGCATTTTAGGTGGCTAGCAGCTTCAATGTCAAAAGATAAATTTGCTAATGACTATAGCATTTACTGATTTACCCCTAGTGACTTCTGTAAAGATGGGTACATTCTACTAATATAAGAAAAGGCAACAGCTAAAGATAGCTGCAGAAAAGTAAAGGTCTCATGCAGTCACTTCTTGCTTCCAAAGTGCAATGCCTACTAGAGAGAGTAGAGAGACAGGCATCCAAGTTTCTGGCCTGACAACTACTGGATGGACCCAAATTGCTGAGGTTGGGATGGTCTGTCTGCCTCAGAGCCTATCTCTGATCTCATGATAGCTTGCCATGGTTTCCAAGCTTCAAATTTTGGCAACGGTATGACAAGAACCAAGCTCAAAATTACTGAACCTGCAATGAAATATTGGGAAGAATATACATACTATTTGAACTTTGACAAAGATTTGAGAGTTCTATCTTTAAAAAAAAAATCGAGAGCTCCACATCCACAGCGTGACAAAGCAAGAAATCTGGCTGGGCCACAAGATATTAGTGAAAGCCAAAGTTTAAGGACAAAATCACATCTTAACTAATCTTTGTGACTCCTTTTAGTTCTCCACGTGTTAACGCCACTGAGTAGCCGCAAAGGGGATCAGGAGGCTATCACAATTCATTATTTGCATGAGCAACCTCATAATGCAAATGCCGTGGAACATATTCAAACTTCTTCTCACCTGCATCAGGCCTTAATTCTCTGGACATTTTCGAGATTTGAGAAGGCCCTGCAGATCAGCAGTGCATTAGCGCATGCGTTTATCGACCAGCAAGATGTGGACTGCCACCATGGTAGTTCAGGCGGCACTACTCCATGTTTCTTTCCCTGTAAAACTTCTAAAAAAGAGTGGTTTGTCATGCACGTTGGAGCACAACATGGACCACATCAATTTTTCTCTGCCTACCCTTTTCAAGAGTGTTTTGAAGACTTGCTCAGAATGATGTCAAGAAGCCATGAAATATATAGGATTATAGGTTACAGTGTGATGTGTTGAGGCAGTGCCATGGGTCACACTATCTTCAGTGTCCCCTAGGCGCAGACCTAGTGGTTGGCGACGATTTTGCGCTCCCTGGTTTTCAGGATTTTGTTCTCCTAACGCCCACATCACTGTCTTCATCTTTATGCCTCTGGGCACTATTCTATATCAGGAGTGGGGTATTATGCGGGGGCACAAAGAATAATTAGTTTGCACTTGAGTACAGATTATTATATTGCGCACGGCCATTCTATTGCTTTGATTAGTTTAGAGAAAAGATTTTAGGAGGGTCACTAGAGAACATAACCAAACAATATCAGGTGAATTTGGTCATCAATTGCACCATTTTGTTTTAAAAAAGAAACAAAACAACAGAACATACATAAAAAAACAGTTACAAATTTCTAAGTGCAAAAGATTTTTGAAGTATTGAGAAAAAAATAGAATTACATGGTGCTTTGACTCAATGTGCATCTTATAGAGTGGACCAATTTGGGGGGAAAGACAGTTTTGGTTGATTCGATTACCAACTCTATGATTGTGCCATCAGCCTTGGATGTTTCTCGGATAATAATTATCTGGACTCAGCCATCTATCGGCGAAAATCATGGAGCAGAATTATAGTTGGGCCTGCAGTTTTATTTGTATATGTATGTCTGCATGCGTGCGGAGTACCTGAATGTGGATTCCAGTCAACATCCGTGCAAGACTTTTTTTTGCGTATGATGTGTCATTCTGATAGGGAATTCGGATGATCCGTCCATTATTAGATTAGGTTCGATTCTCCGAAGTTTTTCATGCATAGTTCTTAATATTTTCAAATTAACCAGGGGACTTAAGATGAGTTAAAAAACTAGACCTAATCTAGGAGGAACTAGGTGGTCTTTCATCCTGTCTAGACTCTGAACAAATCGCCGGCCGTTACTGAACATGTCATGCCTGCGTTACGTAGCACCTCGACGCCTCGGCATGCATGCATGCAGCTCTGCAACTCCGCCTTGGGACGATGAACCCTGCAGCGCGCCACTGGTCCTGCACCTCGGAACTAGCACGGTTTCCTGAAAATTCTGCGTAACAAGATGCAGGAAAGAAGACTGGATGCATGGGAGCCAGGTGACGTTCGTGTCGCAGGATGTCCGAACGGTGTCAGCCGGCGCAGAGCCGAGGTATGTTCAGAGACAACGTAAGGACGAGCTAAATCACCGCGTTCAGTAATCAAGGACGCGAAGGCTTGTGAGTGACGAGATGATCTTGGATTTTTGCTAAGAGTAAAATGCGTTGTGGGTACGCATTCATAGTTGTCTTGTGCCTCTTATATTAGTTTCTTAATCAGTAGTAGCTAATACATATAGATTATAACAAAATAATATTACAGTAATACTTCGAATTAAATAGATTACCTAAACAAAGCAATACATAGGGCTTAAAGCCTATAATTCATTGCATCCACCGCTGACCAGCCGATCAACAGAGAGCTCAACAGTGGAAATATGGTAAACCCAATGAGACAAGTAACTTAGGTACGAACATAGCTTTAATCTTTTATGCTTCATCATCATCATATCTGGAATCATAACTATTGGATCAAGGTTAAGGTGGCTATGCTGACTAGGTCAAACGGCGTGCCATGTCAGCAATGTTGCTGATGTGGTCGTCACGTGGACGTCAAAGGGGGCTTTTGTCATCGAAACAAGAGCCACTCCTCTTGCCCATGGCAGAGCTTCGTCGGTAACCTCAGCAAGGTTGTTGACATGGCCACCATGTGGACGTCAGAGGGTGCTTTGGTCATTGGAACAAGAGCCACTCCTTGGGTCCACGACGGAGCTTCACCGATAACCTCGCCTTGTCCGATAAACCCTAAAGTGTGTTAGTTAGTTTTGCAGTTTGTTAGGTGCACGCTTGATCTATTAGGACATGTGCGGTTTTAGCTCTAAGGCATGCTGTGTTCACATCGGAGAAGTTTTTGCTCTGCTAATTCCATGACTGTGGCAAAGCGCATGTAGTGGGGCTGGTACTTTGGATCATGGCGAGCTTGTAGGAGGCCACGACGTATTCCATGTGCCATCTGAATAAAAGGAGAAGAAAATTCCAAAAAGCTACAGTGGGATCGTAGTACAAAAATCAGACTTTCAGAGTTTCAGAATAGAGCAAACTCTAAATGTCTTCATAGTATTGTAGCTCATCTGAAATCTCCCTGATTTTTGTCAGAGCACGCGTCATGTGTGTGAGTCTTTAGTGATTGTGTAAGTTGTAGATTGAGGTGGCTGCTGACACGCCTGGGCGGCACTTCTAGCGGTAGCGACGATGACATGCTACTAGATAGGCTTCTATGCAACACAGGAAAGATGCTGGTGGCGACGATTCTGCTAGTGACTAGCCAGAGTGGCAACTGGACCTCATCGGAAATGGTGCAGGTTGCGGTGAGCTACGGGTTTGTGTTAGAGATAGAAAGTTATCTTTATGATTAAGGTAGACATGTATAGATAGAATAGAATCAAATTTGCTTCCCTCCTGTATCTTGACGTGCAAGTCAAGTTGCTTGTGATCTCCTATAATCTCGCGATGTAATCTTGCCGTGCTTAGCCGGCCTATATTAATAGATCTACGCGGCCTCTAACGAGGTGAAAATGCTTCCAAAACAATTCACATGGTACCAGAGTCGTCCTCCTCCAAAAACACTTCTATGGCGAGCTCCTCCTGCAATGGCCTTGTCCTTCCATCCTCCTTTTCTCTTCCCATCATTGAGAAACTCTCCAAGACCAACTTCTTGCTATGGCGCGCCCAAATCCTTCATGTGATTCGTGGCCCAAAGCTTGCCAGACATCTTGACGGCACAAGCATTCCTCCTCCTGCTCTAGTTGACACCAAGGAGGGAGATAAAACAGTCAAAGTTCCAAATCTTGACTACGAGCAATGGTTTGCCACGGATCAGCAAGTCCTTGGCATCCTTCTATCCTCTCTATCAAGGGAGATTCTCACCCAAGTGGTGATGATGACTAGTGCGGCACAAGTATGACACGCTCTTGAGGACATGTTTTCCTCACACACACGTGCGCGGGTGGTGAACACGCACATCGCGCTAGTGACGACCCAGAAGGGCTCCATGACAATTGCCGAGTACATCGGCAAGTTGAGGGCTCTCAACGATGAGATGGCGTCCACCGGGAAGCCCCTGGACGATGAAGAGATGGTCTCCTACATAATCACTGACCTCCAACTTCATCCCATAGTGTCTGCTATTTTGGCAAGAACGGAACCCATCTTGGTTAGCGAGCTCTACTCTCAACTCCTGAGTTTTGAGACTCGCCTAGATCTCCTGCATGGGGGCTCTCAATCTTCCTCATCTATCAATGTTGCCTCTTGAGGTGGTCGAGGATAGCGTGGTCGCAAGGATGTGGATGCGGCAATGGCGACGGGCGTGGGAACGATTTCAACACGCGTGCCCCCAACAACAGGAACATCACCAACATGCGTGCAAGACCGACCTGTCAACTCTGTGGCAAGCCCGGCCATCACGTCTTCAACTGCTAGTACAAGTTTGATGAAAGTTTTGTTCCAGATGAGAAAAGTGCAGGTGCAGCGACGGCCTCTTATGGTGCAGCGCTGACTTGTTACGGTGTGGATACAAATTGGTACACCGATTCTGGTGCCACCGATCACATCACAAGTGAGCTCGACAAGATAACCGTTGAAGACAAGTATAATGGCAATGAACAGATCCACACTGCTAGTGGAGCAGGTATGGACATTAATCACATTGGTCATGCCACTATTTCCAGTTCTAGCCATACACTCCACCTTCATAATGTTCTTCATGTCCCAAAGGCTAAGAAAAATTTAATCTCTGTTCATAAATTCACCTCTGACAATAATGTATTCCTTGAATTTCATCCAAATTTCTTTTTGGTAAAGGATCAGGCATCGAAGAAAATTATTCTTTAAGGAAGATGTAAAGGGGGTCTGTATCCCCTTCCATCTGTATCTACTCCAAGCAAACAAGCTCTTGGTTTCATCAAACCTTCTCCAGCAAGGTGGCACAACTGTTTAGGTCATCCCTCCTTTGCAGTCGTCCAACAAGCTATCAATAATAATAGTGTTCCATGTTCTAGTGAGTTTAATAAAAACTCGGTTTGTGATGCCTGCCAATAAGCTAAGAGTCATCAACTACCCTATCCAAAGTCCAATAGTGTGTCAAGTGCACCCTTAGAACTTGTCTTCTCTGATGTATGGAGGCCTGCTCCTTATTCGATAGGAAGAAAGAATTATTATGTCAGTTTTATTAGTGATTATAGCAAGTTCACATGGGTGTACCTTCTCAAATATGAATATGAAGTTTTTTAGAAATTCCATGAGTTTCAAGCTCTTGTTGAGAGACTGCTTAATCGCAAAATCATTGCTACGCAAACAGACTAGGGAGGCGAGTATGCAAATTTGAACTCCTTTTTTTTTTTAACCAAAGTTGGCATATCCCATCATGTTTCATGTCCCTATGCTCATCAATAAAATGGCTCTACTGAAAGGAAACATCGCCATATTGTTGAAGTTGGTCTCTCTCTCTCTCTCTCTCTCTCTCTCTCTCTCTCTCTCTCTCTCTCTCTCTCTCTCCCTCCTAGCACATGGTTCTATGCCCTTAAAATTCTAGGATAAAGCATTCCTCGCTGTGACCTATCTAATAAATTGTCTCTCTAGCAAGGTCATCCAAAATTCCACTCCCTTGAAGCGTTTATTTGGTCACGAACCAGACTATAACCTTCTTCGTATCTTTGGGTGCACATGTTCTCCTCTACCTCTTCTCCCTTTTCTTCTTTATTCTTCCTCCTCCTCTTCTCCTACACCTCTTTCTTTAAATGCTCTAGCTCCACTAGGGGGGGGGGGCTGGTGCATGTTTGTCTCATACATGCCATGCTGGCAGCTCAGTCAGCTCCACCTGGACTAGATTGCCCCCTCTGTCATGACCATGACCTAAATTGTGCCCACCTAATAAGATTAGTGACATTGCACAATTTATAAGTTTTGTGACAAGGTTGCACCAACCGTGCAAGTTTTGGTACCCACGGCGTATTTTACTCTTTGCTAAGCAACGGCTCTGCAGCAGTGCTGTTTTAAATGAATTTAGGCCTCCAAACTCCAAAGCTAAATGTAGAGATTGAATGCCGTTGGAGAAAGTCTCAAATTGCACCAAAAAGAAAATAAGAGCAAAGGAAAAGGCCAAAAAAATGATGATTCAGTAAATTAATCTCCCAGTAAACCACGTGATTACCATGATAATGAATCATTTGGGAAGGACAAAGTGCTTGCTGATGCCTAAGAAGAAGAGAGGCTAGGATGAACTATTTGAGAAAACAGAGGCGGGTAACTATGTAAAAAAAATGAATACATATGAATGATTGGGATTTGAGCCAGGCTTAGTTATGTTTGGGCTGGGTTAAAAGGGGGGTCTTATCGGGCCATGCCATATTTGCTCAGTCCAGGTGCGATCAATGGGCCAGTCATAGCTGGAGAACTGGGCGAGCAGCATGGTCACATGGCTCGGTGTTGCATCATAGCGGTGTATCATGGCTTGTGGTTGTGGTCCGTGGGTCGAAAGGCGCCTTTTGCAGTAGCCCACAACCTCATCCATTCCAAACCATTCGCGGTCCCGTAGCCACAAATGCGCAGTTACTAGTTTCATTACAAATCAGACACACACGCACTCATAGTCTGGAAGTAATATTTCGGATTGCATTATCTAAAAGATTTTTTTTTCTAACAGAGGATAGTTTTTATGTAGAACACGATAAACTATCTAAAATATTTGTATATTTTTTTACCTCATATTAGTTATTAAACCTATCGTACAAGGTAATATATATATATATATATATATATATATATATATATATATATATATATATATATATATATATATATGATGGTACTCATCCTTATAATATACCACATTTTTAGTAATTTGTTAATTATTAATTATTAAATCATCATCAACTAGCTTCCAACTGTGCTAAAAAAAAAGAGCGACTAGATTATACATAGTCCGCGATCCGACCGTACTATAACTCACATAGTCAGAAATAGTTCTTAGCAAAAAGCGTTCTTTATAGTCAGGAATCATCTCTAACTGAATGAAATTTTTTTAGTAAAAAAACTCCAACTAAATAGAGTTCTACTAGTAGGGTCCTATCTAGTCAGGATTATACTTGTACAGGCCGAATGGTTACAATATCTTTTTCTATGTTTTCAGATAATATCCTATTAAATGTGCACAACTTTTGAAGATGGTTGAAAGAATCATATCGTTTGTAAAGAAAACTTTGAATATCAAAATTTGTCAGTAATGCTATTAACTGCAGTGGTAACATTAGCGCCCATTACGAAATAATATGCCAAACCACTCTTCCTTATAAATAGGAGGGAAATCGATGCTATATTCTCCTTCGTATTAGCACTCTCGAATCCTCCATCTTCATGCAAAATCTTTCTCCTTTTATCAACCTTCAGCCCCAAACCTCCAATGGCGTCTGGTAACGTGTGGACCACCCACGAGACCTAGGATGCCCGCATCCAAAAACTAGAGAAGGAAGAAATGGTCACCCTAAAGAGTCTGATTTCTTGAAAGCAAGTAGAGGAGAAGAGTTTCCAACCCCGAGCTTTGGAGAGGTCATAATATTCGAGGCTTTTTTCACTTCAACTTTCATCTCCCCATCTCGGATTCTTCAAAGAAATCCTCAATTTGGAGGGAGTTGGTATGCATGCTTAAAGTGGGTTGGTGTGTGTTCGGTTTGGATTACATGCGATTAGCAGGTTTAATCACTACTTAGGAGTTGCTATAACCATGACCGAGATGTATACTAATACGTCAGCGTCGTAATAAACTTGACAGCCAAGTAGGCAACTAAATAAGGACTCGAATCCACACATCGAAATGCATGGATGAACGTGACTCACAGTCACAAGTGCACGAGATAGGGAGGAGAAACAGGGATGGAGGAAACTGCGACGACGAGGTTCGTCGTCGATCGACAACAAAGAAGCAACTGCCTCTATGGAGGAGGGTTGGGACTTCCCCACGGACACCTTCATGGAGATCCTGCTGTGCGTCCCACCGAGCTCACGGCGACGGCTCTGCCTCGTCTGCCGACACTGGCGCGACATCATCGTCGAGTGGACGTTTGTCGAGAAATCCTGGGGCTATTCGGCTTCGGCGTACGTCATCGACGACCTCCCGGAAGGACCCTGCCGAGAGCCATGGACAGACGGCTTGAGCCTCGACACGTTTGGCTACTTTGAAACGGAGATGGTCGGCACGCGCAACGGCCTGCGGTGCCTGTGTGACAACACCAAGCCCGACGGCGCCATCACTTTGGCCAATCCGGTCATCGGAGAGACGCTGGCACTCCCTCCGTTGCCGCGCTCCGGCCAGTGGGCCTTACCGGATCCGATGGCACAAGGCGTACAGCTTCGCGTACCACCTGAGGACGGGGCAGTACAAGATTGTGCACGTCCCGTGCTACTTCGACAGAACCGGGCAGTTCGACGTGGTGCAGGTTTTCATGCTGGGGGAGGCGTC
Source organism: Phragmites australis (assembly GCF_958298935.1). Classification (NCBI taxonomy): domain Eukaryota; kingdom Viridiplantae; phylum Streptophyta; class Magnoliopsida; order Poales; family Poaceae; genus Phragmites; species Phragmites australis. The sequence continues at coordinate 25,746,793 of NC_084936.1, read as the reverse complement.
GTTGCGCGACGTGCATGCCCCCGCGGGTGCGAGCTGCTGCCTCACCGCCGGCCTCATCAACGTCGACGGCGCGGCTTACTGGGTCACCAAGGGCGCGGAACTGTTGGTGTCTACAGGCTTTGATGATTGAAATAATTAGGCGCTCTACACGGTCATTTCTTTAAATGATTCGAAAGGAAATTTTATGAGATCCGGTCTCACAGAAAAATCTTTTATTGTGCATATCATGTATCCCTCTTATTCCTCTCAGTTGTATGTGACGGCCATTGAATTAGAAAATGACGGTATGCATTAGGATCTTATAAAATCTTTAAATGAAAGATCTTATAAAATTTCCTTCCGAATGATCCATCGGCCGCTCTGTGGTTCTAGCCTTGTACATGGCTACTGTGCTTGATGAGCAATCTGACATGCGATTCTGTTATTCACTCGATACCACGTGGAATTGAAATTGTTCACAGCTAAATATATCAAGAACTAAATGCTCTGCATATTGTTCGGTAGTACTTTGTTTCACTGTAGATGTGGGTTTGGGTGGGCAATTGGGGATTGCCAATCAGTGCCTGTCGTATGACAAACCAACATTTGCAAAATGACGTGCCATGAGAATTTCCCATAACCATACCTAATCGAATGAGAACTCAAGGCAAAGAACCACGTCACAAGCAAAAAAAGAAAATAAAAAGAGCAAATCCAAACAAAGGAAACAAATTCGTCTAGAAAAACAAAAGTAACAAGAAGTTTGAACCTTATACGAAGATGAAACCGTGCAAAATTGCCAACATTTGAAGTTAAGTACTCACCAAGCAGCCTTGATGAATCCGTGGACATCGGGCGCCTGACTTCTTTCAGGGGGGGACACGAAGAGGAAAATATATATATTCGATTTTGGTTACCTCTGCCCACTAAGGCCCATCATGTCCATAAGCAGTTCTTCAGATTAGTCTCTATTAGGCCCACCAAGGCCCATCATCCTCATCTTATTTTCCTCCTCCTTCCCCACAGGCAAAAGCAGTGTTAGTATCCACTCTAAAAAATATTGTCATCAACAACTTGTCCCCGGCTATCATAAAAACTGGGAAAGTGCTTGGAAATCTGCATAAACATTTTAAATCTCAAGTCTTTATGGATGCAGTTTTGAATGTTATTGTTGTTTGTTTTAAGGTACAATTAATAATATCAGGATTTTATCCGTTGCTATTTATTTTAGGACCAAGTACTCCTGGACACAATTAAATTATGAGATTAAATGGTCTAAACATCCTCAGCATTACACAAGTGGAGAGGAAAGAAAAGGAAAGATAAAAAATTTGCATGCAGAACAAGTGTCATTTGATTGCATTGGATCCTTCCACGTGTGATTGCATGGGATCCTTCCATGTGTTTATCCCATTTGCATTAGCAACCGAGTTGCAACCACTATAGCTGATCAGGACGAGGATCCCCTGATGCCGTGCGCCGTCGCTGATACGTGGAACCGGACCCACGTGTCAGCGACGAAGTCACCGTGACATCGACGTTAGGGGATCCGGATCCCGTTGATCAACGGCATAGATTTGTGTTGTCACTAGCATAACATGATGCATTATATAGATTTTTGTATGCATTGGCAATCGAGTTGTGACTCCTGGAACACAACATCTATGATCGATGACATGGACTCTTTTGATGTGAGCAAACAACATAGACATTATGAATCATATGCATATGACATTTCAGTTACCAGTGGAGGCCACTGAGCAACTACCCAATTGTAAATGCAAGTATGTGGTGTAGTTCAAAGGATATCATGGCTGAAAAAGTTGACACCATTGATAGGATATGGAAAAAAGGGAGTAGCTAATTATGCAAAAAGGAAAGGAAAAGTTGTAAACCCCTAAACTATTGACTATTTGTCATCCAAGTGTAAACACCCCCAGGCATTACACAAATGAATAGGAAAGAAAAGGAAAAACTAAAATTTTCCATGCAGAACAAGTGTCATTTGGTTGCATGGGATCCTTCCGAGCATTTGCCCTATTTGCATCTGCAATCGAGGTGTGAAGTGAAAACACAATCGATGATCAATGACACAAGAACTTTTGTTGTGACTACCAAAACCATGATGAAGTGTATGGACATGACATTTCACTTACCTGTTGAGGCCAACAAGCATCATTTGCATCAAAAACAGAGTTGTGAAGGCTCTAAGAGCACAACGTCAATGATCGATGACTTAGACTCTTTTGTTGCAAACAACACAAACATGACAAATTTTCTAGATATGACATGTCACTTAGCCATGAATTCATTGAGCAACTACTTAATGATAAATGTAGCCAGTGGCATATAGTTTCTAAATGACTCCTTTTTTTATGGATCCACTCTCACCACCGACCTGTCTTTATAATTGGCATCTGTCGCAAGAGGAGGTTAAGGAAGTTGTCACTACTGATAGGATAGACAAGACGATACTCATCTAGTTGACATTCTCAAACACTGATTTTGTAAAGTAAAAGGGTCAACTCCTGAACTATGGACTATTATCGACTCAAGTGTAAACACCCCCGCCACAAGTGGACCAACAAAGAAAACATAAATATTACAAGTTTTCCATGTAGGACTAGTGTCGCTAGTGTCACTTTGGTCACATGGGACCCTTGCACGTGTTCCTTTGGTTTGCATTAGCAACCGAGTAGCAAAGGCTCTTACTATCGATGATCAACGACATCAATTATTTTTTGTTCTGGCCAATACAAATAAGGTGAATTGTATGGACATGCAAGTTGTTTACTTGTAGAGACACATAGCACCATTTACATCAGCAATCGAGTTACGAAGGTTTTCAGAACACGATGTTGATGATCAATGACATCAACTTTTTTAGTGTGAATAACACAAACATTATGAGTGACATAGACATGACTTGTGGTGCTGAGCAACTACTCAATGATAAATATAGTCGATAGCATACAACACAGAAGCCATTGAACTACCACTATAGTTGGCATCCGTTGCATGGTGAATTGTATGGCCAGACAAGGTGCTTATCTGTAGTATGCCACCAAGCAATGTTTGCATCAGCAATCGAGTTTCGAAGGTTTTTAGAGCACACAGTCGATGATCAATGACAATACTATTTTTTTTATTGTGAATAGGATGATCATTACAACATGTCACTTATAAGCAACTACTCAATGATAAATGCAATCGATGGCATATAGCAAAAAAGCCACTGAACTACTGCTACAATTGACATCTGTCACATGGTGAATTCTATGGATAGGACATGGTGCTTACATGTAAAGCCACCGGGCATTGCTTGCATTACCAGCCAAGTTACGAAGGTTTCTGGAACACATCGTCGATTATTAGTGACATTGATTTTTTTTAAAATAGCACAAACATTATGAATTGCATAGGCATGATATGCCTCTTACTTGTGGATACCAGTGAGCTCTACTCAATGATAAATGCAGTTAGTGACATATCTCAAAAGCCATCGTAGTACCGCTACGGTTGGCATCCAATTGCATGGTGGATTGTATGGACAAGGCAAGGTACTTACTTGTAGAGCCACCGAGTATTGTTTGTGTTAGCAACCGAGTTATGAAGGCTTTTGGTACACATCGTTGATGCTCAATGACATTGACTTTTTTTTGTTGTGAATGGCACAAACATTATGAATTATATATATACATGACATATCGCTTATCTGTGAAGGTCACTGATCAACTACTTAATAATAAATGCAGTCAGTGGCATATAGCACAAAAGCTATTGAACATATAAGGTCAAAAACCACCGAACTACCACCAAAGTTGGCATCCGTTGCATGATGAATTATATGGATGGGACAATGTGCTTACGTATGGAGCCGCATTGCATCATAAACATTATGAATTACATATATATGACATGTTGCTTACCTGTGGAGGATATCGAGTCACTATTCAATGATAAACTATAGTTTGTGGTCACAATAATTGGCCTCCACTCATGAGAGGAGGTCGAGCCCGCTAGTGTTTATGAGTAACTTCTTATATGTTGATCTTAAATAAAAATATGATCGCCGCAATGATTTAGATAAATCATGAAACATATATTATACCACTTCAACATCGAATCGCACTTTGCAACTTAAAATTTTCTAATAATACTAAAAAAACTCAAAATTTTCACCGCATACACAGGTTTCAAATACATGCTATACTTTGAAACATCACTTCCATCCCATTTCTGTGCTTTAACAGTTACATGTCTATTTTCTCTTGTGTCCTAACCAGACTAGGGTTCGAGACATGGTGCGACAAAGGTATTCCCACCACGACGCAATGGTCCGATAGGAGGAACGACGACAAGACTTGACTCTTGAGTCCGAACCACTGATCCAGGCAGAAGGTACAATAGGCACTCGTATAAAAACAAGGTAAAGACTTATTTCTGAGCGTGCGTACTCCAATGCACTCGTGTGCACGCTCATATCCATCGTCCGCTATGCATCCATCAACACGCGCGTTAATGCTCTGGCCCAGATGTGGAGCACGCCACGCGGCACCCGAACGGTGCCCGCCTGACTTGCTCACAAGCCTCAACCTTATTCTCCCCCTCGCCTTATCCCCTTTTCCAACTAACACCACACAGCCGCTTGTCTGCTCGCCGACAGTGAGCTCCCACTGGTAGCACCATAGCAAGAGTGTCCGTTGCTCGGCTGCCACTACCTCCATGTCTTCCACCCCGATGCCTCTAGATCTGCTCTTCGGTGTCCTCCCCCTCACCTTATCCCCTCCGCCTAGATCCCCTTTTCCAACCAACACCACACCGTCGCTCGTCTGCTCACCGACGGTGAACTCCCACTGGTGACGTTGTAGCAAGAGGTCCCTCTACTCGGCTGCTACTCCCTCCATGTCTTCCACCCTAACACCTATAGATCTAATCTCCGGTGGCGAGCTTCCGTTGCTGGCCCCGTAGTAAGGGGGACCCGGTGCTGCTGGCCTCCTAGCAAGAGGGGAGCCGAGCTGTAGGACATGCTGCTCTTCTACAGCACGAGCTGCATCGTAGGCATCAAGCGCTTGCAAGAGGTGACGGGCATGTTCATGCCTCCCACGCTATGCGTCGTCTGATCGGTCATGGAGACGCCATCGCCGTTCCAGGAGTCCGCCCACTGCGACGTCTACCACTGCACCTTCTCCACCTTCCGTCGCCGCGTACGAACCCCCCTCCTCTCCTTCTATCTCTCTGAAAAATTGTCTGATCCCCCAACCAAACTTGTTTTGATGTAAACTTCTCTGTCCTCTTGCTGTGAATCGGATCGTAGCTTAGCTGGTTGTAGTAGTGGAAATACCATGACTCTGACGATTTTTTTCTTTACTTTGGCAGCATCACTGTCGCAGCTGCAGGAGGACGCTTTGCCATGAGTACTCTTTGTACCACATAGTAAGCAACCAAAAATTGTGGGCGTTCTGACTATAGATCCTATCCAGCAGAATGTCAGCACTGTTTCCTCCTCAGCCACACAGTCGAACCCGAGACCAAAGAAACTTTCTAGTACCCAACAGAAGGGTTCAACTTTGTGTGGAACGCGCCCTACGTGAGCATCGGCATGCATTCCAGCGTCGGAGCAAGGAGCACCCGAACTCCAAGAGGCTCCATGGGGAGTGTGCCGCGACGACGGCGATGGGGACATCGTCCTGGAGCTGGTGATCAACGGCGTCGGTGGTGAGTGTGCTCGTGCATCATTTTGATATTCTCATTTGGGAAATTTAGGTTAACTTGTCAAGCATTTCTTTGGATTTTTTTAGTTTTTCCTGTGATCTTATGTGGCAAAAGAAGTTGCTTATGTGTGGAAGAAGAAGTGCTTGCGAATTAAACGAAAATGCTTCTGCATCATCACCATAGTAATTTTGCACATTCAGATGAGTATCCTCTAGTGATAGCATCAATTCTGTCACTATAAGCATCTATATCCCAGCTGCATCAGAACTTGCTGCACCAAACTGATTATAGTTTGTAGAAGAGCATGCTCTAGCTAGTTGAGTACAAAAATGTAGGTTGAAATCTTCATTTAGTGTTGTCATACTGAAGTTTGTACTTTCATCAATAGGTGCTAGTTCAAGTCAATCTAGAACTGCGAAAATGAAAGAAAAATACAATTATTAAAACCATTTCAAGAATGCATTATAAGACTCTTCAGTTTCTATTGGAAGCAAGTTTTACACTGCACTCTAGTATTTTTTTTTAATAAACTTGCCAAGGATATATGGTATATGTAAAAAAAAAAAATCATCCTTGTGTTTCTTTTACTGATGTTTTCATTAGCAGCAAAGGTTGTGTTCATTAGCAGTTTTTAAATCCTCATAATTTTGTTTTCTAGATTCAATCGAAGAGCATATTTGTGCATTTTCTACTGGACAATTTTCAATTTCTCATAATACAAGCATTAATTGTGCAAACGTCCAATTTTCATTATTTTTTTAGGCCCAACCCTTTTGGCAATGCAGTAGATCAGCGGCCAAGCCAAAGTAATGCAAAACAACGTAATGTTCTGGGATTGTGTTCTTACGTTGTGCAAGCAAAACGATCTTTTCTGTTTTTTTCTTACTGCCACATTTTTGTTAAGGTATTAGAGCAGATTTGTCGTTTTATGTTGGCATGCAATTTTTCAACGGATTAGAAGCATTTTAAATGAATTAGAAGCATTTGTCGATATGCCGTTGGTTTCTTTGGTGACGTTCAGTGTTTGCGTTTTTCTAACGCTAGAATTTACTACTTTTTTGGAGACAGGATCGACAGATCTCATATCCACATAGGATCGCTAAATGATGCCCTTAGGAGTTAGGTCCAAAAACAGTATTGTGTATTTTTAAAAGCAATTTTTTATTTCATCAGATACTATTTTTAATACTTAATTGAGTGACGAAATACATATATGCTTTTTGTCAAGGTTGCAACTCTCCATGACAATATGTCCTTGTTAGAAGCAAGATAACAATATAGTTATTTTTCACGTCTTCTCTCTCCACAAGCAATATTGTATCTTTTCATAAGTATTTTTGGAGTAATCTGCTCTTTTTGGCGTGAGCGCTGAAGGAGGCGGTGGCATTACGACTTCGGATCACCAGCGCAATTGGTTTGTGAAAATCAGTTGTTTCATCTGAAGGGGGCAGGTACAAGTACATCATGGTTGTCATGTACAGGTTTGAAAGCATTTTTATCTATTTTTGAAAGCAATACATAGTCAACTTCAAAGTATTTTTTATTTATTGAAGGCAAGTTCAAAATGTATGAACAATTCATGTTTCCTATAAAGTACTGATTGAGTTTCATGTCCATATAGTATTTTTTATATATTTCTGAAAGTAATACATAGTCAATTTGAAAGCATTTTTTGTTGATTATTGGAAGCAAGTTCATTATGCACATCTGATTATTGACATAATGCATTATTGGCTTCCAAATTTGTGCATGTCTTCGAGAAAGGCTACCTGCAAGCACATTTGCAAGTATGCAAATTTACGATTGCAATAATATCTGAAAGCACATTCTGGCCTTATATGATGCATCTAAAACAATTCCTTTGTTGTTTCGCAATTGTGCAATGATGTAAATGGCCAAGACATGTTCTACATTATTTTAGTGTATAGTCAAATAGGCTTTGTGCTAATTAAAGGTGAAAAATCTACCTGGCTTGTACCAATAGTGTTTTTCTACGGATTCTATGTAGATATGCTTTTCTGTTTCTAATAATGTTTTCAGAAAAATAGATATAATCTGAAGAATTTTATGTGCACGTGCATGTTCCTGCATGCAGATGTCTAATTTGGGTAGGTGATCTAATTAGAAAACCAACTAATCAAGTAATTTCCTAATTAAAAAGTATGCCGATGGAAGTGCATTTGGATACAGGTGCAGGTGTTAGCCGGACCTAAAAACAAAAAGAAAATTCAGTTAAAAACCGAGAAAAAGATTACAGTACTGCGAATCTTCACAAACGCTTTCGTCCCAGGTGCAGAGTCTGTCGGTACGTGTAGCGCAACATAATTCCCCAGGTGTCACGAGTGATGAAAACGTTGATGCACGCGCCCAATCTCGACACACTGCACCGCATCCACGATCCATCCCACTCCCACCTGAGCGAACAATTTTTTCCCTTTGCGTGAGATGTGAGCAGACACTATTGGAGTACCACGCATCCACACTTGCGAGCGCGCAGTGGCAAAGCTCGGCGAACGGTGACACCGTGGCGGGGAGGGGGTACGCCGTGTCAGCATGCAAGAGGGGCAGCTCCAGCCCTCCCCACTCGGCGTCGCACACGTAGCAAGCCACGCGGCGGGCGGCGGGGGCGGGACGCGTTGCGCGCGTTGCTGCCGGTGCAGGTGCGCCCCTCGCGCCCGCCACGTGACACCCACGTCCCCAAGGCCCACGCCCCCCGGCTGGCTCCTGCCCGCGCCGTGGGCTCCATCTGAGGGAGGCAGGCGGGTACGAGACGACGCGAGCCAGGAGGCCAGCCCTATCACCTATCGGCGTCATCCCCACGCCGGCTCCACGTGACCGGCCCGGCATGCTTGACGCTTGTGCGATCGCGACGGAGGTGACCGGTCTCGTCGCCTCCTCGTCGTGCGCTCTTCTTTGCCTTGGGGCCTTGGGGGAGCCTCAGAGCCTGGCAGACTGGCACTGCAGCGCTCTCTGCTTCTGTGTTTCGGCACCTCTGCAACTTGCGGCGCTCATGATAACTTAGGATAACTTTAGTGGTTTTAAATAACAGCTAATTTTTATTAATATAGTATTTAGAGAGAAGAAATAGACGGAATAGAGATAAAACTGATGTGGAGAAGAATCTTACTAACGAATGAAATTTTATAAGTTAGTTTTCTCATTGAAATTAAAAATAACTCTAAAAATTATGAGATATATTAGAAATAGAATCTTTTAAAAAAATATTCTAATAAAAATTAGAGATAATAGCTACCTCTTATTATTGAAGAGGCAGGAAAGTCCTTTGTTCGAGAGGAAGCCGCCTTGGAAAAGGCTTAGGAGAGATGTACGACGTTTGGTGATGATTTGATTGGTCTCCGCACTTGATTTTGGCACTTTGCTACGTCGGACTTGGTCTTGGTGTGGTGGTTTTTTAAAAAAGATTTATAAATAACTAAAACTTTCGTAGCATTAGATTTATTGTGAAATATATTTCAGATACTTTTAAGTATTCGTAAATTTTTCGTTAAAAAAAACATAAGATCAAAATTGCTATAATAAAAAATTAGTGATAAGTAAACAAAAATAGAGATATTACTACTTACCCCACCACCATATTACCGTAGCAGAGCACCGACGACGTTCAGCCTCACCGTGGATACCCCATCCATGGATCGATGGCTAAATCTTTTTTTTTACAGCTGGCTTTCTTTACCAGAGCTTTCCTTGGAAGCCGTTTTACGGCGGAGTGCGGAATAAGGCCTTGAGCCCCCGTCGGACGTGCATCATCATAGTGCACTACCACTATGCTACAAGCATATCCGTTGATGGCTAAATCCTAGTGGCCTTTTTAAAAAGAAAATTTTATTGACTCTATCTACCCTCTACAACTTCGTAACACCAGAGCGGTACGAGTCTAATAATCACGTCGAGCACTTGTCTTCATGCTGTCTAAGAGCGATATGTTTGGTCTCCCAAAAATCAAGTACCGCAACTGCTTGCAAATCACGTTAGCGCGTATAGGTAGCGGAGGTTTTACTACCCCCGCCGCAGACTCCAGCGGCGACGCGCGGAAGCAGCCGAACGGGGAACCGTGGAGGCGAAGAAAGCGCAGCGCGGGGCCGAGAGCCCGAGAGGAAAGGAAAGCCCGCGACGAGGCCGTGCGCCATGGATGGGGACGGGGACGTGTGTGTGTGCCCGTCCAAGTGTCGCGCGCGCGCGCCGCCTGGCCCGCCCGGCCGCGCCCGCAGCGGAGCCGCCACGACGCGGACGCGCACCGCGCCACCAACCTCTCGTCGACCCGTCGCGCCCGTGGTGGGCTCCCGCACGCTCGGTTGCTTCTCGCGTGCACCGTGGGCAGGGCAGGGCAGCGCGGCATGGGCGCGCGATCAGTGGGGTAAGCGGATTAGATACTGACGTATACTGTTCATTCGGTATTTTATTCTATAATTTTTTCGAAGTTAGGATCGAATACGAATAGTATCGAATAATTATTTTTTATCTTATATTCTATTTTTTAAGCTAAAATCGAAATATACAGTGCTGTAAGCTTTCGATTAATCAAATAAATATAATTTTTTCACTTCATTTGCATTACTACACAACACATTAAATAATATAAAAGTGCAATAAAAATAAACACACATAGAGTAGCCGCTGATCCTTAATATTATTTTCATACATATGTGTGACAATTTACCTATATATTATTATATTGTTAAGTAAAATTATAATATGTTTTTTTAACATCTAACATTTTAATACTTAGGATGGATAACATTTATTTGTATCTTATTTTTTCTTAGATTTAGAGTTAGACTTAAATAGTATCAAATAACTATTATTATATTTATATTTACTTCGTAACACTTCCCTCAATCGGAGTGAGCGGAAAATATCCGTCCCGTTTTTACCCTACACGCGATAGAGTTGCCGTGGTGACAAGTGGGCGCCGCGGTGCGGGCCTTGCCCTGCCCACGTCTCCGCTTCCTGGGGCTTTCTCCGCGTGCCCCCGGCCGATCGACCTGTGCGATGCATGCGGCACCACCGCACGGCCGCACCGCCGTAGCAGAGAGCCGTGCGGTGGTGCCTACAAGCTCCAGCTACGCACTGTGCTGTGACCTACCACTCCACTGCACACGCAGGCAGAACAGGCCACTCATCAGTAGCGCCAAAAAGAACCCGCTCCAGCAGTGCAACCAAAACCTTCATTAACTGAACCAAAAAATCTTACTACGTATGAAGGTAGATAAATGATGCACTTTACGCAATGATCAGAGGATTATTCTATCATATTTATTTTAGATGCAGTGGACTAGTTTAACGACATTTTATTTAAAAAAAGACAAATAGACAGAAGAGCAGATACAATATTACGGCCAATAGGCGCACCTAATCTGATCCAATGAATTGGCCCCTGAATTCCTCATCGGATGCCCATTCTGGATTAGCGCCTCCACATGCGCCGATACCAGCAAAATCTCTCAACAATATCTTGCTTAATGAATTCTTTAATTGTAACCATCAATCATAAGAGTACTGTTCTTACTTAATGCATACTTCAGCTATATTCAACAATCATCAGAGTACGAACTGTCTTTGTTGACTTCCCTGTGATATTCTTCCGAAGCACACACAAAATTCCTGCACTAAACCCACACTAGCTCGTGTATTTAGTATCTTTTGCCCAGTAGCCGACGTAGCAAAATTATAGAAGAGAACTAATCTTCATTCTCCTTATTCACCTCATCTCTCTCTTCTTCTTCACTTGCAAAAAAATGAGAAGAAGCTATAGAAGAGTGGCCATAGGTAGGAGGGCTTGAGCCCCTCCCCTAAGCATCGGCCTTAATTAATCGGGTTTGTACATGGAAATCATGCAGCATATTCGCGGTGTTGGAGGTTTCAGCCGCAAGAACCCGCCGTCCCTTTGTCCGCGAGCCAAGTTTAGGAAAATCAAATCGCAAGTGACTATTTTTAAACCTGTACGATCACATGCTACCTTGATTAGTTGCTCGTTAATCACCTCGTTTTTCAGCATTTCCCACTACACAAGTATCAAGACTAATTTAGCCAATACGTAAATGTCACTGCAAAAGGTAAGATTGCGATTAGCAGATCCAGATGCGCGTTAAGAGACGCCCCCCCCCCCCCCCCCCCACTATTCCTCTCGATCAACATCATCCCAGCAATGATCGATGCTCCCCGTCGATAATTCCAGTCATCTTGTTCAACTAAAACCCGGGTTTGAACGAGCTTATGATGGATCAGAGGGACAGATGGCTGCATCTGGGCAGATGGGACAGAACACGGGCGCTTACGCGTCGAGCATCCGGGCCCGGTGCTGCAAGCTTGACAAGCTTCATACTCTCCTTCAGTCCTTCTCCCGTCTTGATATAAGCTAATCCATCGTCAGCCTCTTATCATATTTCAGAAGCTTGATAAAATTCATTTGATTGCTTCCTATATACCAAACATAGAAGACTTCTCTTTTTACATTTTTATCTGGTTGACTACCAAGACATAAACCATAAGCATAAATCACACAAGCTGTCCACTAAGTCTGTCTTGATATTGCTCTTCTAACTTGGCACGTTAAATATCTCAATTCAATACTTGATTTTTATATAGAATCTAACTCCAACTTACTCTCAACCATATAGTATATGAGTTAGTTAAAAAAAATTAATTAACAATGTTATACCTTTAGTCATTTGATCTCCACAAGTGACTTCGCATTTATGTTTATCGTCAATCTTCTTTTAGCTTCTCCTTCATCTTATAAGCATCATGTAGAGCTTAATAACTTTGATGCATCTCTTTGATCTTACAGTATTACTTAACAAATTTATGATTTTATCACTTATATATCTCCTATGAAATAACTTACTACCAATTCTTAATATAATTATTAGTCCATATGTATTTTCACCACTTATCCGAATATCATTGAAACTCATACATCTTGATGTATTTCTGTGAATCACATATCATTTCTTATTGAATCCGTGCCCAATCATCCATACATCACCTATAAAAATAACCTACTAATAATTATCAACATAATTATTAATCTATATATATTACCATTAATTACTAAAATCATACTTAAAACTATACGGACCTTCAACTAGCGACATCTTCTCGGCGGCGACCGCGTCGCCGGAGGCGTGGAGGACGTCAGAGTGGGAGGCGGCGGGGCTGAACACGTAGTAGGCCGCCCTGCGCGGCGACCGCGACGGCGATGACGGGGCTAGGCTCGTCACGTTGGAGTCTGCCTTGGTGTGGCGTGCCATTCTTGGGAGCCGCGCGACGCGATGGGTTTTTCGTAGCCACGGTGAGTGGCTGAGGCGGCGGCGCATGTCCACGTGGAGGGATGGCCAAATGGGGCCAGCCGGCTAGGGTTCTGACTGTCGGTCGTAGCATGTGCGCGTGGGCTTCCTGGACGAATGGGGTATTTGGATATGCGTATGGGTTTTTCTCATGTACAATGCATTGTTTCGTGTGACCCGATGGACACCTGTCGGTGAACACTAAAACACAAATCCGAGTCCGATCCAAAACATTTTAGATACCGATCCGATGGACCGTAGACGAAAAAGATAACCTGGATCGATGCAAACTCTGCAGTACCGAACTCACGGGTTGAATATCCATCCCTACTTTTGATGTTTGGTCGCATCACCTGCCATGGTCGTATCCAATAACTACAGTGCTGCCTCTGGACCATTTCGACCGAGTGATTATAACCATGACAACAGCTACACGACCGGTACAACAACTTGGTACTGTTGCTGCTCCACATAAAACTTTTTTTTGTCGATGTTTACTCGGGAGTATTTGGGTATTTCAAAATCGTATAGTTAACAAATTAATTGAAAGCATGTTTTATTAACTTTTGTTAATGTATATTAAGATATGTACAATGGAGACTATCTCAAACAAGTAGTAAATCAGATCAAAGTTTGAAGTTTAGTAGTAAGTCTAAACGGCACTATTAATCTGTAGACTCGCTCCTTAGAATCAAACCATTTGTCTACTGGAGTAACAAGAACAGATAACATGAATTGCCACCAGTAGTATCATCTTGAAAAATTTATATTCCTACATGTAAAGCATGATCCTCATTCTCCCAAATTACGAGGGGTACAAATTAAATTAGATTTTATTTGGTAAAGTTCTAGATCTCGAGTCCACTCCAAATCTGAAGTTTTTAAATTAAGAGTCTATTTGATAAAATTATAGCTTTATTTTTTTTTTAAATTGATCATCCCAACTCTAGACATTTTTAATACTGGATCTTTGTATAAATTAAGGATCTTTAATTTAAACATAATATTATTATTTTAAAATAAAAATAGATATTTAAACCATTTTATTTTATCCTACAAACTTAAAATCTTATATAGATTAAAACCTTTATTATAGCTTAAAATTAAAACTAAATATCTCACCCAAACAACTCTGATGAACCCATGGCTTCATCAATTCCACAAAATTTTTAGAGCTAAGCATATGCAGCTCTAATTTTTTTTAAGAAGCTCTGTCAAACAGGCATGGGTTAGACGCGCTGCAAAATTTACCGTAATAAACCTCCACGGTAACTGTGACGTTTACCGTTACGCAGCACACCTTCCTTCCACTGAAAACGGAGCCAATCCAAGCCAATCTATAAATGGCTCACCACACCATCCTTCCAGGCTTCCACTGAAATCCACTACCATCCCCATCTCTCGCATCGCACCCACCTCCCCCGAAACCCCCAAATTGCAATCTAGTCCAGACTCCAGAGGCGCCCCCAAATCCGCGAGGAATCTCGCAGTTCACCGAGTGGGTTCCACGGATCGGCCGCCGCCCTGACCGTCTCCGGCGAAGATGGGCATCTCCAGCATGCCGGCGCCCAAGGACAGCCTTCTGGCCTACGTCCTGTACAACGCGGCGGTGTCGATCGCCATCCTCGCCGACCTCGTGCGTTCCGCGCTGGTGTTCCTGGGCCTCGCCGTGCCACACGCCTGGGAGGACGGCAGCGAGGAGCACCAGCTCGCGGCGATCGCAGCCGCGGCCGCGGCCGCGGGGCCGAGCCTCGCGGACAGGTTCCGGAGCAGGTTCAGGCCGTCGCGGTTCGGGCGCCGGCGAGGCGGGGTGGACTGCCGCGTGTGCCTCGCCCGGTTCGAGCCGGAGTCGGTGGTGAACCGGCTCCCCTGTGGCCACCTCTTCCACCGCGCCTGCCTCGAGACCTGGCTCGACTACGACCACGCCACCTGCCCGCTCTGCCGCCTCCGCCTCCTCCCCGCCGCCGACGACTCTCCCTCTCCGACTCCTCGCCTCGCCCGGATTTAGAGATATCTCGCCGCTACTCACTCACCCGCTCCGCCACCGGGTCAGATCGGCGTGGCCCTGCTGTGTCCGCGTAGGAATTTGAGAGGCCTATTTAGCTCTAGTGCTCCCAATTAGTAGCTTTTTTTCCTCCTCCTCCTCCTCCTTTTCCGTGCCCTTTTTTGTTCCTTCTCTTTGCTTGTGTTTGCTGCCGTGCCATGTAAATATTTGCAGAGTGCTCCGACGGAGGTGTAGCACTTGCACTACTGTGTACAGGCGAAGAGACGAGAAGAAAAAAAAAAAAAAATTGATGCCACTACTGTGCCGATCCCCTTTTGCTTTTCTACGCTTGTTAAATACATTTTTATCTCCCAAAACACGTACTGTATAGTATACTTACTACTATGGAGTACTACCATTTATTTATAAAAATCTGAAATTAGCAACCCTATGATCTTAGCAGAACAGAAGCTAAATTAGGAACTAAAAAGGTCTACTCACTAGAAGAAGTAGGTTACTCTTTCTTTTTTTGCAAAATTTAATCATGTTGTTGAGGAAAAAAATGGTACTCTAATAAAAGGGGGGAACGTTCTAGTGGTGAAGGAAGCGACGGTTGATATTTTTTGGGGGGAGGAGAGGGCAGCCGATATCTCTAGAGCTTCCACGCATCCGCCGCCGGCGCTGGGGCGGGGCGGGGCAGCAGACAAGGCGCTGAAAGGCACCGGTGAGCACTAGCATAGTTTACGCGAGTCACATACTCACATGGGGTGCGTGCTTACGTGTTGTCTGCGGTGCATGGCCCAGATCCCGTAACAGCCGGGCACGCACAGAGACAAAAGGGGTGAAAAGGCATCAATTTCACATGAATTTCGCATGAAGTTTCCATAGAAACTGTGAACTTTTCCTGTGTTCCAAAAGGGCATTCCTGTTGGGGAGTTGGAGTCCAACTTCGCTTTGCTCAGGTTGGATAAGAACAGTACTGGTCTCTTTCAGCAGGCCTGCCCCAGGCATGGCGGTTTTTGGTTAGTGTCGCGTCTGGTTCTGATAATAATATCTCAAGCCTTCAGCATCCTCATCTCTATTTGCTACTGCAGTGAACTGGAGACAAAACAAATGTATGATGGACGAAGAGAAGCGAATTCCCTGTCTGTAAACTTCAGAACTTTTTTTGATAACTTATTCTTGCTTTTGTACAGCTCAATATGTGAGCAATTAATCCAACTAACTCAATACAACAAGGAAAACATACATCTATTGTCTATTGAGCTATCCTACTGTGTGCAATCCAAGTTCATGCTTATGCTAATAGCCCTTCTGTGGCATCCAAATGCTGCAATATCTGCAAATTTCAGCCATACTTGATCAGGTACAACAAACCTGAGGATGGGCACCCTGAGTTTCACCAAAAATTCAACCACAGTGGTCCACAACCACATTATTCGAACACATGAATCAGAATCCATTGTTGTCCGTGCGTATCTTCAGCCAAACAATGTATGTACCCGGGGGGGGGGTCGTACCGGTGGTTAGGTTCAGTCATTCAGTATTATGCACAGGGATGGTAAGACGTCAATGCTCCTATCTGACATGTGAGAGCTCCCTTGATGATAGGTTGAACATCTCCTTCAGGCGAGCCGATGAACTGGAAAGAACATTCTTCTCGATTCGCTTCCGATGCTGGGTGGTCTTTGACCATTCAATTCCAAGAGAGACTTGAACATTGCATACCTTTTGTTTAGGCGCAAGGTCCTCGATTTGGTACTTTATATGAAGCTGCAGGTACAAGAGAGGAGAACAGGTCATTTATACTGTGTTTATTCTGGTAGTACGAAGAAAATTGGCATGGCAAGTTTGATTTTTCCTCAGAATAGAAAGGACCTGCTTCTTAATTTTTGTCTCCACATAATTACCCCCAAACCAAATTTTACAACACAACTACGATATATTATGCCATTGACCCAATGGCAAACATGTCCTCAAATTGATAACTTACAGCAGAGGACCGTCCAATTAAATAGTTTCATATATTTTAATACGCTGAGGGTAAACCTATGTAATTTGTTTCACTGAAAAATCTGGATGCTTTATTCATAATTGAACAACTATTCTAGCACAAAAATTTCAACAAACTGGTGTAAATTGAGTGCCGCAGTTCTGTTACAATAAAACAGTTTAGTATAAGAGTTTAATGAAGAGCAATGCTTTGTGAAGGAACTCATAAAATTTCTATGTAACCTAGAGATTGAAATAATTTTAGAAATTAGTCTATGGCTTATGAAGAATATTAGTTCTTAGATTTTAGGGAATTATTCTGAATCCTTAAAAATTATAGAAATTAGAAAAGATTGCAACTTTGAAGAATTTTAGTTTGAATTTGGCTTAGGATTTTTGGTTCAAACCAATCAAAATGGGTTGCATATGAATTATAGTATCCCACAAAAATCATCCTAAAAATTTTGAAGCTTGGGAAGGTCTCTCATTGGATTAGAGAAAGGTGGAAGATTTTTAGTGCGTTGGTTACTGTTCATATAGGCAAAAATGTCTAATGTGGTGGGTCTGTGAGATAACTGCCCAATGTATCGGTGGCTTTGTGAAATGGGCAACAAAAGTGATGGTTTTGTGATAGTTAGGACAAAAGCTGATGGTTTTGTGATAGTTAGGACAAAAGGTGATGGTTTTCTGAAATTAACTCTTAGTATAAAGAACAAATGGCATGTAAATGAACCTACACTTCTCGGGTGGTAAGTGACAATAGACAACCTGTCACAATCCAAAGCACTAGAGAGGAGGGACCTTCCAAGCATGATAAAGGGAGTATGGAAATACCAACCAGAATGGCACAGAGCAGAAGCTTCAAATACGTATACATACCGTAAAGAAGTCACCAAGAAAGACTCCTTGGAGTTCCATCACCTCTTCAATTATCCATCCTTTCTTATTGGGCATAGGAGATTTCAGCTGAGTTCCTGTCGCTTCTCCTCCAACAGGAGACAACTTCTTGCTAAATTTGTAATGAATTTGTCTTTGGTATTCATCAGGTTTATCTGATTCCCACTGTGTAGCAGAGTAATTGAGGCATCCAACTTTATCCATTACTTTCATTTCCAAAGAACCTCCATCAAACACCTCCATAAGCGAGGCCATCTGGCAAGAGAGACAAGTATATCAATTCAACTTCTCGTGATAGACTGCATGGTAAGTAGTAGCCAACGAACTTGCAGGTGTAGGCTTAGATTTGCCATGGTCTGTGGAAGTTAACCGAACTTACATTGGTAGAAATGGTTGAGGAGAAAACCTCAGTCATCTGAAGGCTCTTGGAATCCTCAACGCCAACAAAAATTCCACTATCCTCACTCTGAATGGTGCAAGTTTGGGACTGTTCTTCAGCAATTTGTACTTTGAACTCTGTGCTCAAAGATCTTGCTTTCCATAATGCCATTATTGTTCTGTAAAGCATAAAAAGAAATTTATTCTGGCAAGAAGCATATATAAAATGCAAAAGGATGTTTCAAGAATCAAGGTATTGTGTGGATCGATACTGATATATAAACCAGATTTCTCGATAGTTCAAATATGCAGTTAACATGAAGTTCGTTTAAGGGGGTTTGATATTATGGAGCTCAAGTAAAGATTTAGTGCACCATATGTTTTAGGAACTGGAGATTTACCTATTAGCAACACTAAATGATGCAAAAGACTGCAGATGAAACCTAAGCTTTCCATTCTCCATGCTCTTTGCTCCATGCTTTGCATCCATGCCTCTACCTTTGTGAAGAGTTATTACAATGGATGGACTCCATGATGATAGTGATTGAGGTATTGCTTGTATGTCTTCAATATCCTCCCATAGAAAGAAAAATTTTGTTTTCCGCCCAAACATGCTTGAATAAAATCCAATTGTTCTTGGTGATAAGAAAAGATGACCCTGAAATTAAAAGTAGAAGAACCTTTTGTTAATTGACTGGAAAGTTAATCAGCTATTCAGAACCAATAGGGACACATGAATACAATTAGTTGATCTAATTAATTTAACAAAATTAATCTAATAGATACCAACTTTTAACTCACATAGCATGGGAAGTACTATAATATCAGCATAAGGGAACTATAGATTTAAGCAATGCAAAATTTTCCTGACAATACTCAACTTTTCAGTACAAATGTGTGAATCAGCTATATCAGATGTTCATAGTTTACAAAATATGCGCACACCACTAATGGAAATTTCCATATCAGCACCCAGCATTCTTTCATAGAAAGTTAGGAACAAGGTGTGCAATTTTTTCAAATAAGAACTGTAATTTAGGCATATCTGTAAGTCACAACTAAAAAATTACCTGTGCATGCAATTTCCGCTTCAAGTAGCAGGTAAAACTGTTGATGAGAAATTCTTCTGCTGGCAGACAGAAGAGCTCCTGGAATGCAGTATTCGTCCGAGGAGACCTCAACGTCATCTGGCAACAGCAGCTACTCAAATAAGATTGGGGGAAATCACACGGTAACAATATACCACCTAAGAGAAAGGAAGGAGAATTCTCACCTTCTTACCAACCTCTTTCTCCATTTTGCTCAGATATTCAGTGACCATACCAGTGCCCTTTGAGTTGTTCAAAAAAATTCTTAGATGTAACTTTGACTGCCAAGACTGAGCCAAGTTACCCTGGAGAGGAATCCATACATCAGCTAACTCTGACAAGTTTGATTTTACAAAGTTAATTTCAGCATGTCCAAGGGAGGTAACTTCGTCAAACGGTCCATCAAAATCATATACATGTACGTTCATCACTGATGGAGGATCCTCCATGGCATCAAATTCAAAGATTTCTGCATAATTTAGCAAAATAAGTTTAGTTAACTGTTGCATGATGTATCACAAAACACATATTGTCCGAGTGCAATCCAAATTCACGATTTCTTAGTGATGTGTTGTTATGGAAGAAGATGAAAAGTTTAAATAAACATAAAAACCAGAAACTGTACCACAAAACACATACCATTCCACTGAGGTTCCAATGTTTGGAACTTAATTGAACTTGTTTTTGTTTTACCGTTGCAAGTAAATACCACATAAGGATCAGAGAATCCAGTAGCATCAACTGGAGCCAATTTGGATCCCTCAATTAAAGCAACCGTTAACAACCATCCATCACCTTGTGCTTTCACACCATGGTCACCAACTACATGAGAGAAAATATTAACAAAAGAGGTGTATACTCACATTCATGCATATATAATCCAATAGAACACATCAAGAAATGCAAGCCATAATATTGTAGTGTTTTTCCTCAGAGGATTAGGGTGCTAGTTTCTTAAAAAAAAAACTTTAGAAACTAAAGTTTGGTATTTTTCCCCAACTCAGGAGCTCCACTTCTCACAACATGATGGTGTCAGATATGTAGAGAATATTCATTGGTTCATTTACAAAATTCAAGCTAAAAACAAGTGTACCTGAGCTTTTCTGTTTTACATCTGGTAAATCACTGTAGTAATAAGGAACATATTTCACATAAGATGAGCTTGTTTTAACTACATATTCTGATATTCATATTAGAGATAGCACGGAAGATAAAAGAAAAATACCTTTTTGGTCCCTTGCCTGAACAAAGCACGTAATTTTCTTAAATATGTGCTGTACTTGAAGAAACAACAGCCCACCCACGATAATCTCACTGAGAGAATCTGGCAGATCTAATCCAGGAAACTCGAACCCTTGAACTACACTTGAATTCACTCGTAAAACATGCAGAGTAACATAGAGAACCACAAAAATAGAGGACAAGACACCTAAGTTGCAGAAGTACAGAAATGCTATCTTCCAATCAGATTCCTGCCCCCCTTGCAACGAAGCTAAGATCTGTTCCTTGTCAGACCCAGCATCTTCGACATCAACAGGCTTGACCTTCTGTGATAGTAAATCCGAAAACTGTGCATAATTTTGCTCCAAGCCTTGTCTTGCTCCATTTTCTATCATACCCTTCAACATAGTACTCTGAAAAAAATTCATGCGCCAAGAAATTACCAAGTGTGATGTCTGTTGCTCAGAGTCAAGTTCAGGACCTGGCATAATACGGAAAAGAATTTCTGTCCGAAAATAAGTACCACAAGGAACATCAGGGGTGCTAACACTTAATAAAACTGAATACTCTTTTCCATCAGCCTTCAAATAAGATTGCTCCTCTGTTGCTCGAACGGCTTTAACCAATTTCGAAGGTGCAGTTGTATAAGTTATCACTCTCTTCAAGGACTCCCCATCATTATCAACTCTCCAGGGTTCAGTTTTGAAATCAGTACAACCTTGGAGCTCGACCACTGTTTGTCGAAAATTTGAATCTGGTGAGAAGAGAAGGTTATTCAGATCACTAGGTGAGGCAATATATGACTGATTAATAAGAATTCCTTGTAAATTTACAGGCATTTCGACTCCTTCATGCCTCGATTCAAAAGATTTCAGTAGTTCATCAAATGGAGTCTCTGGACACACACTATTGTGTTGGCTTACAGGATCCTCAGATACGGTTGGTTCTTCTTGAACTTCTTTGGAAGGCTCAGTGGTTACTAAGGATGTTGGTACTGAATCACCATTTTTTCTAGCAAATATTTGACAGACACGATCAACAAATGATGGCTTATATGTTTTAGAGGTTTCAGTTCCATTCAAAGTTGCATTAGGAATCCCATTAGATGTGTCCTCTGCAGCAGCTAGATTTCTGTCAGTACCTGTACCTTCACTACATTTATCCTCTGCAGGGACTTCATCTCCATCAAAATACCCACTGATATTATCTTCTTTAGAAGATTCACTTTTGTTATAAGCTGATGCAATAGATACTCCTGTGCTTTGACTTGACAATGAATAGTTTCTCTGTATATCAGTTAATTCAGTAGCAAGATCATCAGACCATGATCGTGTGGCTCCAGCTGTTTCTAAAGATATTGAGACACAAATTTCACCTGCAGGGTGGAACCAAATAAAAAGACAAAGTGGTGATCACATTTTTCAGATAACAAAATAGATTAGAACTTAGTAACTAGCAAGATGATGCAACTTCAGAAAGTCAAACACTTGTGAGCAAAAGCAACAAGCATGATTTCGCATAGCAAACATTTGTGAGCAAAAGAGCTGGAGAAATTACCACAATCGACTGCCTTGTCGGTTTTGCCCTTCGGAAGAAGCTGGTACCACCGGGTAGCAAGCGAGAAGTTCTCGGCAGCCAGCGCATCCTCTATCGGCACCCTCACCAGCCCCAGGAAGTCATCGATCCCGAGCATGTCCGCGTCATAGACGTAGAACTTGAGCACATCTCTGACATCACCGACGAGGAAACTGAACTCCTGATCCCAAGTCGGGTTCAGGTTCATCTTGATCACCTTGGTCTTGAATCGCTGTTTCCCGAGCTGCAGCTTCACGTACGGATCACTGAACCCGTTGGAATCCATGGCCCGTAGGTTGCGGGCTCCGATCACACGAACAGTCAGCCTCATCTCCGCTCAACTCAGCCCGACCGGAAAACTCCCCAATCCCCAAGTTGAAAGAGAACAAGAATCACCAGGAGGAGCAGAAATCGATCACAAGATCGCTCCTTTTCCAATCCTAAGCGATATCCCACATCAGAAATTCAGAAGAACAGTGGCCACCCCAAGAAATCGGCCAAGATACCGCCGCTCTCCAATCCGACCAATCCAGGCACCAAAGCAGCAAGAACTCTCACGCACTCAGATCAAATAGTCGCCTCGTCCCTGGTCATTGCCAACTCCAACTTCAACTCAAGCAGCCCCGATGATCTGGAGACACGAGCAGATCAGATTTACACGTAGCAAGACGAAAGCAAGAATGGGTAAGCAGAGGCGCACGCACGCGAGTGGCAGGAAGTAAACCAAATGATGGAAGTAAACCACGACCGGACTTCGAAACCGGCAGTATTATACGGCTCAAAGGCGCGTTCTTGGTTGGATCAAGTCAAAACCTCCCACATGGACGCGAGATTTCGTCAAACGACACACGAAACAGAATGGAGAGCGAGGAAGGGGAAGAAGGCATTTGCTTTGGCCATGCGTACGCGATTAAACTAGCGGGCGCCCTCGCTTTTCCAGGTTCGATTCGCTTCTCCCTCCTCTCCTCTCGTCCCGTCCCTTCCCCACGTTTGGGGATCGCCGTCGCTTCGCTTTTGAAACTGCGGAATTTTCGGAGGAATTCGTCACGTTTCTGTAGCGAACTACATGCAATGTTTTCTGTAACTAGTGAGTGTCCGTGCATTGCAACGGTTCCAAAATCGTACAATGCTCATATTGCTGAGCTCTTTTGTACCTAGAATATAGTCCTTGCTATGTAAGCAGCGTTGACTTGTGGCAGCTTAATTATAAAATCTGTTACCAGTTAATCAAACCAGTGGCGTCACCTATTTCAGATTGTTGAGATGCATGGGTGAAATGATAAAACAAAACAATTCCAATAGTCTACAATAACAAACCGTTCCAGTTCAGCGAAAAAAATCAATCACTACAGTAATTTATGAATGTATAGGTGAATTGGGATGTTGAACTGATAGGCTAGCATACTAAAACAATGCACCTGAAAGAAACAGTCCACTGAAATAGTTCCTTTATCTATTTGCACACACGTAAATGGTTTGAATCTTGCAATTGAGATAACCTTTCGCAGTTGTTGCCAAATTGCCAAATAACAAAAGAGAAAATGAGTAGATCTTGTCTATATCCAGAACGAAATTTTTTGTCATGTCTATTTTAGTTATATGTCTAAATGCTTGAGCACCTTCTGATGAGCAGTCTTGAGGCAATAGTAGTCATTTGTACTTTTATTTTACACTGATCTAATTTAGACAATCTGCTCATCTTCTTTACACTGATCTAATTTAGACAATCTGCTCATCTTCTTACCCTGGATGAACAGGAAGGTATTATACTGATATATTCATGTAATTGCAGATATGCATATGAAAACATACAAGTAAAAAACTCTTATGATAATGACCAAAAGCCAATAAAAGGAGGGTTTAAAATACCCTGATAGGTGATAGCAAATCAACTTCAATGAGGAAAAGAAGAAATTGGAAGCCAAATCAAAATTGCACCAAATGACTGAAACAGGGGACAAAAGGCAATCATGCAAGACATTTTCATCAGTATTGGCATGTCTATTATTTTAGAATAACATAACTTGTTATGGTTCTTTCTACAATAGAGAACCAAAGTAATAAAAAAATTCAAATCATTGGCTACCAACATGACTAAAAGATTTAAAAGGTATAACAAAGTCAGTAGAGCCTGGAAGTACAACTTTATTTCACACTGTCTAGCCTGGAAGTGGTGTATAATAAACCCTTCGCTCCATCATTAGGAATGCTGCAATAGTTTTGTTCAACGCAGTCTGGTAGCATGGAGTTACGAACATTTCAGATGCGCATATCAATTGTAGGTTCAGATCTCGTCACCTTCCTTCCCTGAAAAATGGCAATAATAATTAGCAAAGAGTAAACTTTGCATTTAACTTGGTTTAACAAATACATTTTCTCACAGAAAATTTTGAACTTTTTTATGAGTATAAATATTTTTATATGTAGATCATATTACAAGGAAACCAACAAAATTTGTTTCACTTGATTTTAAGCTCAGATGAATTAGTTATTTTGCTAGTCAACCAACAACATGAAATCTTGGGATCGAACAACACATGTATTACCTCAACCCGGTTTGGCTGGTTCTGGCCAAGCTGTCATGCCCTCTACCTTGAACATGGTATTCAAACCACTGCTGAGAAGGTTTGTAAGTGAATCATTGATTTTAAGTTAAAGTAAGGGCGGAACCCCCGAGCGGTTGTGGTTGTACCTGTACTTGCAGGAGCTTTAGAATTTTGTAACCCGATCTTCCGTCTGATATGCGGGCTTAGGCGGGCGTGGGAGGAAGAAAGAAAGTCTCACTGGTTGGAATGAATCGCTTACTCCCAGCCGGTGATGAGCACCTCCGAAAGAAAGGGAGGGAGGAGATCAGTCTCCTTTCTCTTTTCGGGAGCAGAGCACGCTTGCGTTTTCAGCAGTTAGTTGTAGCGCGATCATTGAAGGGCTCCTCGACTCTAAAGAAAGTGTCTTATATGGTCTCAAACAAGCACCTAGAGCGTCGGTTTGCAAAATTCCAATGCTGCAGAGAAAGGTTATGGGTAAAAAGGGTGCGGGACGCTTGCGGAGTCCGTACCTTCCGTACCACCCCGAATCTTATTACCTGTCAGTCTCTGTTACCATTTTTGCATTTCTTATTCCGCTATTCCGAATATTTTTTTTTTCTTGGAGAGTTCCGTGATCCAGTTCTTTCAGCATACATAGGTTGTCAAAGGATTCAGTGTTGGCATTCGGAGGTGGCTAACATGGTCGTTTAACGAATGGCTATAGCCCACAAACCCTCCCAGTCACGACATTAGTTAATCAAACAGGACTAAAATCCTAGCTTTCCCAAGAATCAGCTCTTTACTTCTCTAAAGGCGAAGACTCTGAAGTGGGCGAACACTCGGCCCAGCGGGCGGTAGGTTCATTGGTAGAAATCAAAGGGGTAGCAAGCTCAGTGCATTTTTTACGCTCCGGAGAAGATGTGCGGCTAAGTACCCTCCCGGTAGTACTCTGGGGGAAATGGATAATCTTTCAAAGCGTGAGTTCAATGTCAAATAAGAATTTTCTTGTTCTTTTTTGTTGGTTCAAATCGGATAATCAATCAATAGGGAAAAAGGAAGGGTCGATTTGGAACTCAATTATTTAACAATACTGCTAATCCCTCTTTTTGTGCCGGGAAGTATAGATGATGGGAACAATGAAGCAGATTCTTCATCTACTGGACGCGGTTCAACTAGCGGAGGTCTTTTTAGCTCTATTTTTATTAAGGAATCTTGGGTAGATTGAGATAATTTTTAGGTTTTTTTATTGAACTTCACTAAAAATTGAGAAAACCGCTCGATAAATTGAGAAAACCGAGCGGTTACCGAGAAAACCAAGCGGTTACTGACAATGCGGAAAATTCAAGAAAACCGCTCGATAAATCGCAAAAATCGCTCGGTAACCGGTCCAATTCGACCGGTTACCGAGCGGCTAAAATAGCGATTTTTTCCTAAATTTCAAATTTATTCAAATGAATTTTGTCCGATTTTTTTTGAAAATTCAAGCGTTATCGCGGTAATCGTGATTTTTCGGTTACCGCCGGAGCTCGGTAACCGAGCTCCAGTCGGTAACGTAAACCTTGTCGAGGACTGACAATTACATATTTTTAAGTAGAGAAAAAAATTTAATGAGAATTACAAAGAGCCAAAACTTTACTCACTAGTTTAGAAAAGATTTAGGGCATGTTTGATTGCTTCTCTTGCTATCATGCCTGAGCAAAAATCGTGCCTGTACAGGTACGAGGGACTTATCTGATGAGGCAGGGTGCGGAAGGGGGTGTTTTGTTAGAACAAATGCGTGAGTAATGAGTGCTCGGTGACGGCGATAGAGGAGAGTGTAGGAGAGAGAATGGAGGAGCATAAGAGGTGGCGCGGACGGGCTTGAGGAGGGCACCACCACCTTGAGCACGTGACGAAGAACTGACCATGGGCTCCTCGGCCGATGAACCCAACCGAAACCCGGATGGCGATGAGGAATGGCGGCTTGCAGCACACTGCTCCAGTGAAGGTCCCAGCTAGCGACGAGCCAGAGTGAAATAGAGGCGCGCCCTAGCTTCAGTGGGCCGTGGAGGAGCTCATCGTGGTCTTGGTTTGGGCAGGGAGACGCTGAAGTGGGTCGACAACATCGAGGTGCTGCATGGCGGGCGGTGGAGCTCTGTGGTGGGGAATTCGTCGACCATGGCTCTATCCATAGGGGAGATGAGCTGGAAAAGCATCAAAAGGGTGTGTAAGGAAGCTTAGAAGGTGTGTGCCGAAGGGATTTGCTGGAGATTCGCGAATTCAGGATAAATCAACGGTGGAAGGGAGCTCGATCGGGGTCGAACTTGAGGAAGATGACGCTAGATCTCAGTTCCCATGGTAAGGAAGAGGGAGCTGAGGCCAGGAATGGAACTAAGACCTCCGGGCAAATCTTTCGGTGTCTACGGCTTTGACGGGGAGGGGATGAGGACGACGAGAGAGAGGACAACGACTCAGACCCGAGCGTGGGCGAGACAAACGAGCTCAGGCACTCGATTTCGGACACCTGCGCTCGATACCCTGAGTAGGCATGGACCTCAGGGCACCAACCAAACGCTGCTAGAGAACTCTCAACCGCTTAGGCCAGGCAAAGTCGACAAGTGCAGTAACCAAATATACCCTTAGAGCATGTTTGGTCCGTGTCACAAGAAGCCAGATTAAATTTTGGTTATTTGGCTAGCGTCTGATTCAAAGTTAAAATTTAGTTGCGTCTATAATTTTTTGGTCGTACTCGTCAACAGTCAACTAGCAACAGGGACACGAGTTTTGGATGGCCGATTTGGCCACCCATATTTTGGTCGGGCTGTTAAATTTTGGTTTGGTCATGAACCAAATGGTTATTTTTATCAAATTTTGGTATTATCTTGACTTTAACCATAACCAATATTTAACTTGGCACTTCAGGGTCTACAACCAAACAACCCTTAATACCCGTTGGTTTCGATGCTCACGAAAGCAAAGCTTTTGTTAACGAAATTTTGTAGTTTTGACCGGATTTGGACTTTTTTATTGGATGTCCAGATTTTGATAAGCCTTGTTTGGTACTCAGAAAGCCCTTTTTGTTCGGTGTCCACGAGAGACAAAAACTTGCCTCGTCAATTTAGGCAACTTTTGACTAGATTCTGCGTTGTTGAGCTCGAAACCAAAATTTTGGCAAGCGGTGTGGTAGGCAAAAGCTTAGGCCATCTTCAACAGATACTTTAAAAATTTATTCTGTATAATACTATTATAGTATTTCCTAACACTAGTACAGTATCCCTTATTTTCTTTTATCTTCAGCAGCTACCCTATTTCCTACCTTCCGTTACTCTCCTACTCCCTACGGGCCCACGTTTCACTCTCCGTAAACAGTATTATGGACTCCAGTTTTCATCCGCATTTTTGCTGCCCGATGAAGTGCTCTGCTTCCCGTCAGCTTCGCTGTAGCAGCCGATGCCGTAGCTGCTGGAGTGCTGCAGCCGACCAGCATCAGCAAGTTTCTGCTGCGTACAGTGAAGCCGGTACAGATGCGACTACGGCTGGAGAAGTCCTTATTTCCGTACGGTATATAAGCAAACTAGTACTCTCTCCGGTCAAAATATTTGATGTTTTCGGTCAAAATATTTCAAAAGTTTGATCATATACAAAACGTAAGTATATGAAAACCAAAATTGTGCTAAGTCCCACCAGCAAAACTATTTGCGTTGACATGGAAAATGCTTTCTTTTTTCTCTTTTTTTTTTTGAGCAAACGCATTTGTCAAATGACGTTTCGGTTGCGTAGGTTCGTACCCTTTTGACATGTACATATAACTGTCTCAGAGCATCTAACAGACTCGTCAAATTTAACTTTCTATATTTTTATTTGGCTAGTTTTATAATATTTCTTCTTCATATTTCTACATACTTCAACAAACTTGTCAAATGCTACTCTCCATATCTTATGTACCTATATTTTATTTTATTCGTATCCAATTTACTTGTAATGGTTATTTTTTTTGCAATGACTATAATTTTAACAGTTATAGTGCAAGTAGTAGCAGCACATGCTAAACATTAAAATTCCCTATATAACTTAGGATTGTCAATAATTTTAGAAATTAGTATATTAGTTTAGATGAATATTCATAAATTTTTCTTGATTTTTGGGAATTAAATTTATACCTTAAAAATTCAAGTGAAATACAAAAGCAATCAAATTTGGCGAATTTTTATTTAAAATTTGTAAGATCTTAGTTGGAACTAGTTAAAATGAGTTATCCGTTATTTATTCTACGAGCAAAAAATCATTGTGATTTTAGAAGCTTTAGAAATTCATTTTTTGAATTTATAAAAGAGGGGAAAGGAATAAATTTTTGAAGCATTTGGCAACTTGCTGCCTCTCTTCTCCCACCTAGGTGCATAGGAGCTGATAGCGAGGGATAGCAACTCCACAGTGATAGCGATCTGTTTAGATACTTTGCTGGAGCCATATTTTACAGGACAATAGACAAAAGTAGAGATGGGCGAGCAGGATGCCGTCTCTGCTGGAGGTGTTGTGAGACGATATTGTTAACTGGAACTGTCACGTCTCAATTCCTGTTGTGTGTTAA
This sequence comes from Phragmites australis, assembly GCF_958298935.1. Taxonomy (NCBI): domain Eukaryota; kingdom Viridiplantae; phylum Streptophyta; class Magnoliopsida; order Poales; family Poaceae; genus Phragmites; species Phragmites australis. The sequence goes on along the minus strand of NC_084936.1, from coordinate 25,717,565 downwards.
TTTATGCTGCGGCTGCCGTACCAACTCCTCCAAGGAAGCTTCCTTTGCCGAGCAAGAAAGTGTGATTAGTGTGCATAAACATTGGTTAGTGGATCAATGTGTTTCATGGCACTAGTACATAAACATCAAAATATATCAGTAAAGTTACATAATGATTGTGAACTGTGATTAGTGTGCATAAACATTGGTTAGTGGATCAACGTGTTTCGTGGCTCTAGTATAGAAAGGTCAAAATATATCAGTAAAGTTACATGATGATTGTGAACTGTGATTAGTGTGCCTAAACATTGGTTAGTGGATCAATGTGTTTCGTGGCTCTAGTACATAAAGGTCAAAATATATCAGTAAAGTTACATAATGATTCTAAAACTGTGATTAATATGCATAAACATTGGTTAGTGGATCAATGTGTTTCATGGCTCTAGTACATAAAGGTCAAAATGTATCAGTAAAGTTAGATAATGATTGTGAACAGTGCAGATCCAAAAATTAAATCCAGAAGAATCGTTTAAAGTTTGTCACGGTCATGCACTCAATCTTAGACCACATGACCTTCAACCACGCATCAATAGAGGCTGAGGGACTAGGGGTACCTGAGGTGTGCACTAGCATATCCACCGATCCGCTCTGATTGTGAACATAGCTAACAACGTCGTGTGCAAGCGCAACTTAAATACTGAATTCGTATTTTTGAGGTTTAACAACCATCTTTGGATCCAAATTCTTCGGATGTAATTTATGTTGGAAGTAAACTGAAGGAATATTCCAAAGCAATCCTCTTATTCAAAACCCTTATAAATATGGGGAGCGTGAAAGATATGGAACTAGTCACACATGAGAATCGCTACCCATTTTTAGAGAAAACCTTTTGCCACCTTGTAAAAGATTTCTAAATAGTCATTATATCCAACATCAATATTTTTCAAAAGAGCAAAAAGTACTTTGGTAAACCATGACAATGCCAATCACAACCTGCAAGCTCAAGATCATTTGCTAGAAAACTCTGACCCTAAACAGGCCGAAATAGCACGACACAATCAAAGTTAAGTGAGCATGGGGTGAATCTCTTTGGGCCGTGACACATGGGCTGAACTGGTGTTGGACAAAAAGTGACCAAGATTGTAGGGTGGCCCACAACATCTTTCCTGAGGCTTTTTTATTTTTATATTTCAAAAATAAAAAAAATATAAAAATAGGTGTTTGTTCAAAAAAATTGTAGAACTAGATTACCGTCGCACGCTAGAAGGGACACAGGTTTGAAAATAAGGTGTTCACAGACATTTTTTTTTTTTGGAAAAATAGGTGCCTGTTTGATTTTTTTTAAGAGCTAGATTATAGTATCCTTTACACCAGATATTTTTTCAAAATTGTTCATGACAATTTTGATAGTGTTTTGAATTTTAAGATCATTAGAATGCTATATTTTTCAACCTATCGCCGGGCGATAGGTTTATTCTTTTAAATCTATCGCACTTCCAATATGCGACAATAGCCTAGTTCTACAATTTTTTCAAACGGACGCCTACTTTTACAATTTTTTATTTTTAAAATATAAAAATAAAAAAATATTTCCCGTCAGTATGTAACGAACCTGTGGGGGATTTGTCGAATAGCAAGAGAGATCAAGAGAATATAGCAAGAACCTATGGGAACCTTGTCCCAACTTTCGCTTGTCTGTTCATTGATAACATTCCATAACAGGTTCCGCTCCTAACGCATTTTCGGATTACAAACAATGCATGACACTCCCTCCATCTGGTGCGCATAGCCCACTAGCTACATCCCGAAGTCCCAGCCCATTTTCATTTGGTACCGGCCCAAGAGTGTGTTACACTCCCCCTCCCTGCTCTTGAGAGACGGCTTGTCCCCAAGCCGCTAAAGAAGTAAATCATTGCTGAAGCTGGTGTTGATCCTCCCAGGATAACATGTCATCAAGCAAAGCACTCCACTTCATCAGAATGCGAGGAATGAGATATTGTCCTTTCTTGATCGTCTTGCTTGCCAAAAATGCCTCAGGTGTCTTGTTGGCCTGCAAAATAACAATAGAAGGAGGAAGTGCAGTACTTATGACTATGTGAGAGCCAACAACTTTCTTGAGTTGAGAAACATGGACAACCAGATGGATTAGCTGTGAGGAGGAAGATTCAGTTTGTAAGCCATTGGACCTATTTTTGCTGCCACTTTGTATGGTCCATAATATCTGAAGGCAAGTTTTTTATTTGAGCGGCCAGCAATTGATGTCTGAATATACGGTTGAATCTATTTCACCCACATTGAAATGACACTCAGTTCAGTTTTTGTCAGCTCGTTGCTTCATCCTATGTTGAGCCCAAGCTAGCTAGCTGCTAGAGCATGTATTTCATGAGGTCTCTTTCCTTCATCCAAGTGGTGAGATCAGGAATGACATTGTCAGTTAACTGAAGCACCCCAAAATCCCTTGGTTTTCTGTCATAAATCACCTCAAAAGGTGTTGTGCCCAGAGTTGTATGGTAATTGGTATTATACCAGTATTCTGCCAATAAAAGTTTGTGGGACCAATTTCTCGGGCATGCATGAACTGAGCATCTGATATATGCCTCAAGGCATTGATTTACTCGCTTCATTTGTCCATCTGTTTGTGGGTGGTATGAAGAGCTCATTCTGAGCTGAATTTGAGCTAATTTGAATAACTCTTGCCACAAGTTGCTAGTAAATATTCTATCACGATTAGATATGATAGCTTGAGGTAGGCCATGAAGTTTAAAGATATTGTGCATATATAGCTTGGCTATGGATAAGGCAGTGAAAGGACGGGTGACAGGTAGAAAATGTGCATATTTGGAGAAATTGTCTACAATCACCAAAATTGTATCAAATTGGATAGATTTGGGAAGACCTTCAATAAAGTATAAAGACACAACGGACCATGTGTGTTCAGTTTTGGCTTGCTGACAGATTTGGCACTGCTGAACAAAAAGATTTTATTTGAGATTTCATATTATGCCAAGCAAAAGCCTTTTGACTCTATGGTAGGTAGCAAAGAATCATGAATGCCCCCTAAAACACTAGCATGGAGAGTAGTGATGATATGTTATTGTATAGAAGAGTCAACTCCTACCCAGATTCTGCCTTTAAACCTTAAGACACTATCTTTCACGAAGAAATCAGGATGTGTTCTATTGGGAAGAAATAAAGAAATTACCATTTTCTTGGATAAGTCACCATGACTGTAATTCATCACAATGGTGTCAAGCCAAACTGGTTTGCAGCTTGAGATAGTTTGGATTTCAGAATCTGCAGATATGACTTTCCTAGAAAGTGCATCTGCCATTTTGTTGAACTACCTTTGTTTGTAGTGGATCTAAAATTGCAAAACCATGAGTTTTGTAAGGGCTCTTTGTTGAATAGGGGTGTGTATGCGTTACTTAGACAAATGAATGAGGCTTTTATGATATGTTCTTATGATGAACTCAGCATGTTGAAGATAAGGGTGGCAATGATCAACTGTGAATAATATTGCTAAGCACTCTTTCTCACATGCTGCAAGTCCTTGATTCTTAGCACATAATGTTTTACTCAAGAATGCTATTGGATGACCCTCTTGCATTAAGACTGCCCCAATGCTTTTCTCACTTGTATCAGTTTCTACAATAAATTATTTAGCAAAATTAGGAAGAACTAGTATTGGTGCAGAAACTAGTCTCCTCTTGAGTTCCTCAAAAGGTTCTATAGCTAGAGGTGTCCATATGATCAATGAGTATTTCTTGAGCAAATCTATCAAGGACTTACTTATGATCTCATAATCTTTTACAAATTTCATATAGTAGCCAGCTAATCCCAAGAAGCTCCTTAGGTCTTTCACAGTTGTTGGGACAACCAATTCTGAACCTCTGAAATTTTGTCATTGGAAGATACACCCTTAACAGAGATAGTGTGGCCCAAATAAGATATATGTTGCTTGGAAAATAAACATTTTGACATCTTTATCTTCAAACAATGTGCCTTGAGAAAATCAAAGACTTGTGTTATGTGAGTGACATGATCATCTAGGGTAGGGCTGTAAATTAGAATGTCATCTACGAACACCAAAACACATGTTCTAAGTAAGGGAGCCAAAATCTCATTCATGGTACATTGAAAGGTTGCAGGTGCATTGCACAATCCAAAGTGCATAACTCTAAATTCAAAATGGCCATTGTGAGTTTGAAAAGCTGTCTTTGGCTCATCTTCTTCTCTTAGCCGAAATTGATGATATCATGTCCTTAGATCAAGTTTAGTGAACGAAGCAGCCACAGCTAGTTCATCAATGATTGGCAAGAGATATTTGTTTTTAACTATCAGAGCATTCAAATGTCTGAAATCCACATAAAATCTCCATACTCCATCTTTTTTCTTGACCAATAGAATAGGTGAGCTGAAAGGGCTAACACTTTGTCTAATAAATCCTACCTAGAGCATGTCTCTAACATGTTGTTCTATTTCAGATTTCTAGACAGATGTATGTTTGTAAGGTCTAACATAGACTGGTTGAGCACCTACTATGAGGGAAATATGATGGTCCAAGATCTATGTGGAGGAAAGGTGGTAGGTTCCTCAAATATCACAAAGTAGTCCTGGATCAGTTGCTGAATGGATGATGAAATCTTTGTGTCCACTGCAAGTTCTTGCACACATAACTGAACGACATGTTGTATTGTATTCCTATGGAGCAGCTTCTGCAATCCAGAGGAAGATAGCAATGTACATGTATCTAATTGAGGTGAAATACCTTGTAGAGAAATCATGTTGTCTTTGTACTGGAAGGAGACCCTTTTCTTATCCCACCATGAGACTATGCAATTCCATCCAATCCATGCCCAACACTACATCATAACAACTTAATGAAATAATTCTGAAATCATCGGTGAAAGAGTGTCCCTGAACCCACCAATCATAGTTAGGAAATTGTTGGTTGCAGTGAAGCAATCCTCCATCAGCTATTTTGAAACTGAGATGAGGAATTGTTACCCTAGGCTTGGTCAAGTTATTTGTCATGATAGCTGTCGGAGGATGAACTCCACAAGCGGGGATCCGGAGGGACCCCCTTTGAGATTCGGCTGAGGGGATGATTCTGAATCTACCTCATACGCGAATTAATGAGAGTAAGTAAGATGCAGGCGGGATGGATGATCGGATGCTAGAGGAAATAAATGCTCAGGGGATTTTAGACGGGTTCGAGCCGCACGGAGCGTAATACCCTATTCCTGTGTGTATGCTATAAATGCTCTAGGAATGCCTCTCTGAGGATCTCTTATGTTACAAGGATTTCTGTCTAAGTCTAGAGCTTCGTGTGTCTTATTCTTCGTTAGTTTGTCTCGGTATTCTTCAACTCGTGAGACTTGGTCGACTTCCAGAACCTTCAAAGCTTGTCCTCGACGTCGGGGTGCAACCCTTCCTTTTATACCGTCAGGGTGGCCTAGCGTGCCCAGAAAGGATGGCGCGAGTTCCAAGGCGTCATAAATGGAAAGCAACCATCATGGGCTGCAACTTGACGTTACGGGGGTTGAAAACGCGCCCCTATCCGGTCCTGTCGTCATCATCCCGCTTTTCAGCGGGTGCAGCAGGGAGGGCCCGCCGGGCAGCCACCGAGCAACCCCGTGTGCCGTCCGGTCAGAGCGAGCCTGACACAGCAGGGCGGCAGGCGATATGCCTCGAGCCCAGCGACGATATCCCGAGGCACACCGGATGACGCACGATGGGACTCACCGCATTAAATGTCCCCACGCTCCCTACTAGGCAGTGGCAAGGACTGACAGCAGGCATAGGGGGAGTGGTTAGAAGTGACAGACCACGCTCCCTCTTAAATGTGGCATCGGGTCTCTCACCAATTGACACCTCACCGCTGAGCCCTTGTGGGGTCCACCGGCAAGGGACTTCTCAAGTCCTCGAAGAACTCTAGGTTCTCGGGGACTACTGTTCATAGCCCCGAGCGCCCTCTCCCAGATATGTCTTTTCTCAGCCCTCGGGGAACTCGGGTACTCAGGGGACCACTGTTCATGGCCCCGAGCGCCCTCTCCCGGAATTGTGTCTGCTCGGGTCATCGGGGAACTCGGGTACTCGGGGACCACTGTTTATGGCCCCGAGCGGTTTCTCCCGGAACTGTGTCTGCTCGGGTCTTCGGGGAACTCGGGTACTCAGGGATCACTGTTCATGGCCCCGAGCACCCTCTCCCGGAACTTGGTCTTCTCGGACCTCGGGGAGATAATTCCCGAGGGAGGACGTCACGTGGCACTCTGCTGTCCTGGTCTCGGGACTCGGGGACCCCCGGTTCCTATATCACCGACAATAGCATTGATAAAACTGTGTGTGCTGCTTGAATCCAGCAAGATAAGAACCTCTTGATCATCAATTAATCCCCACAATCTCAGAGTGCAAGGTCCTTTAGTTCCAGTGATAGCTACTTTGGATATGGCCATCAGTGTTTCATCTTCCATCGGTTATGTTAGAGTGTCTTGTTATTGATCTGCAGGAGACTGCAGGATCTCTAGGAGTTCTTTGACAACATGGAGTTGAACTATAACAGCACAACGATGTCTAGCACCCTAACGTTCACCACATTTGAAACACATGCCATGTGCTCTTCGGTATGCCCGAAGAGTGGTCAGACAATCGTCAGGTGGTCGATGATTAGAAGCTCTAGCACCTTCAAATCCCCGACGGTCACTAGATGTACTGTCAATGAGGGATCTCGTGACTGGTGTTGGAGCACTTGGCAGCAACATATGGCGAGGGACACCATGAGTTAGAGAGCTGGTGTCATGCAAGTCTTTGCCTCAACGTGAATGTCCATAGAGGCCTTCCTAAATCGATACCAGAGAACAAGCGGTATCCAGATCTCTAGGGCAGTGCAGCACGATCATAGAGCAAATATTGTGCCGCAAACCATCCACAAAGCATGTTGTGAAGAACACGAGATCATAAGAAGGGTTATGAGCTAGGATCTGATCCATCAGAGATTCAAACTTGAGCATATAGTCTGCTACTGATCCTTCCTACTTTTGATCAAACAATTGTCGGATGAGGTCCTGATAGCAATCACACCTTAAATGATTCGCCAATTTGTTGCACAGATCAGTCCATGAAGAGAATCCCTGTTGCGCTTGAAGCCACACTACTACTAGTCTAGAGAAGTGATAGGTTGCAATCCGCACCTAGAAATCCAGTGGAATCTTCTATACTCCAAAATAATCCTCACAACAATGCTTCTAGAATTGAGGTGCCTCACCATCAAAACATGGGACATCGAGCTTAAAATGATTGCCAACATGAGACGATAAGGTGGTGATTGCAGAAGTAGCTAAGCCTCAATGTGCAGATGACCAGTTCGATGGCGGGAAGATGGGTTACGTCAACATACCTGTGACCAGGGTTGCAATAGGGTTGTGATCGACATGTATGCCAATCCACGGTGAATCTTGTCGAGGTGATGGCCATCGGCCCTGGGATGCGTGGATGGTGACTGCATCCCCATCAAGGATGCCGACGATACGTCCCCAGCGCCCATCGTCAAGTTAGGTGGAGCCACCACAGGGGAAGTGTGTTGTTGGATATGCTTAGTGTGCTCTTGAAGCTCGCCGATGGCCTGGTGAAGAACTTTAACACACGCTACCAGGGGCTTCCATGCTTCCATGGATCACTGAAGCTTGTCCAAGATGTGACGCTGCTCCAATCGATCTGCCTCCGCCTTCTGTCGATCTTCCGCGTATTGCCATAGGAATTCAGCAAGTTGAGACTCCTGTGTCATGATCTGTTGTTGTTGGCGAGAGAGATATCGAGACTCCTGTGTCATGATCTGATTCCATGGGGAAGGCGGAAGCGAGACCCAAGGTGCGCGGTGGAGACGGAGGCGGAGGCGGCGGCAGCCTAGGGTAAGAACTCTTTCTCCCTCTCCTCACGAGGTTCCAGCCGATCTCGGTCTATATGTCTGACTGGTTGGGCTTTGTTCGGGTTTGCAGGAAAATTTTCGTCGGAGGGCTCCCGCGCGACACCACAGACGGTAGATCGCTTCAAACCTCTTATTTTATGTTGTTGGTGTGCGATGCTTGTAGTGAGCTGTGTGGATTGGGTGATCCCGTAGTCATTCGGTTGAATAGTTGTGTTTTTTTTGGACAACACGGCATGCTTGTATGGTATTCGGCAGGTATCTGGATATGTGGTGTTTTTCACTGCATTGCTTCGACTGTGCCTAGGCGTGTTTGTTAATTACAGTGTATGGAAATTTACATTGATGTTTTGTGTTTATTAATTAGAAATTTAAAGCTATATTGTGACTTGTGATCAATGTGAGTTATGCACAGTGCGCCAACACAATAACATTCTGATTATTATGTAGTGTAATAGCTGACCTTTTTGAGTTGCAACCGACCCTGTTAGCCTTGTCTGCATTTATGCCTGATGAAGATCTTTGTTTTGTTTGTATTCTGGTCCATCTCCAATATATGTAGTGTATAATGCCTAACTCTGTGAATTGGTAACATCCAAAGTAAATGCCTGTTCGTTTGTAAGGATAACACTCTTTATTTGACCTTTGTAAATCATTCTGCTCATTATCGTTGCAATTGATGAGATGCCAGTTTTACGTAATGAGGCTAGAGGGTTACAACTGATCCATGGGGAATAGTTTATAGAGTAGAGCATGATGCATTCTTGTAGCACTGTGACTGAATCAACTATCTTGCCATTTGTGGCTTTTCCTTTCTGTATTTTTTCTTCATCAATCTGATATGCAGAGTTATGTCATGAACACTAGTGAATTGTAGGATTGATAGATTTTCATGTTAGCTCGATTTTCATGTTACTAATTTTGTGCTGCTATTTTCCATTACAGCTACATTTGTGAAGCATTTTGGCTAGTATGGAGAAATAGTTGATTCAGTAATAATGAAAGATAAGCACACATCTCAGCCAAGGGGTTTTGGCTTCATTACATGTTCTAACCTACTGTTGTTGATAAAGTGATAGAGGACATCCATGTCATCAACGGGAGGGAAGTAAGTTTAGTTTCTCAGTATTACCTCTTAGGAGTTGAGTTGCTTATTTTTTAAAGCAGTTCTTCACTTCATCTCTTATTGGTGTACTGTAATGCCTACACTCTATATATTTGTTCTTCCATATTAACTGTTAGAATCACATATCTCCACCCTTGAGGAACTGGTTCAACATTAAAGTCTGTTATGATCATTACAAAGTCCTGCCATTTTAGCTTGTTGTGTGGACTAATTGTTCTTTGATAAAGTTGTGAATTTAGACCTTTTGATACTTTCTACTTGTGTGTTTTTCCTTTTTGTATGGCCATTAGGACTCTTCAGTGCAAAGATTTTCTCTAGTTACTTTGTTGCGAATACATTTTACATACAGTGTTGCTACAGCTTAACTTAGATAATTTTTATTAGCATGTTAGTTTACCTGTATTATCCAGTGAAGTTTTTGTAAATGTGTTATCCAATTCCCCAATTATCCATCTGAAAGTTTGGTTTTTGGACCATACATGATGCCTGTTAGGTCTTTGCATGACTCTTTTCCTTGTTTGTTCTATCATGATATACTCTATCCACCTAGGTGCATGCTAGTGTGCATTTGAATTTGCTCATCTTTATTCTTTACAACTTACAAACCTCCCAATCCTAACATGTTCGCAACTGAAAATTACTTAGTAGACTTGCCTTCTGTTTCCAGGTCGAGATTAAGAGAACCATTCCAAAAAGTTTGATGCAGTCTAACCCTAAGGTATTTAAAACAAAAAAGATATTTGTTGGCGGGCTTCCCTCAACACTAACAGAAGGTAATATCAATATGGCATACAATATTCAGCTTTATTATACATTGGTTTTGGTCTGATGCTCCTTCCATATGTTTCATTGCTCAGATGATTTCAAGAATTTCTTCGCAAGATATGGAACTGTGGTAGACCACCAGATTATGCGTGATCATGAAACAAAACACCCTTGAGGCTTTGGATTTATAGTTTTTTTCTTCTGAGCAAGTTGTAGATGATTTGTTAGCAAATGGAAATATGATCGATCTTGCTGGTTCAAAGGTGAGTCTTGTGCTGTTCATTACAAAAATGTCATGAATAGTTATCCCATCCACTGTGTACTCGTGGTGCAATCTATGTGAATTAATGTTAACAAAAGGAAAATTCATACTTCTATTCTAGTTCACATCTGTGCTAGTTTCATGGAAATATCTTGCTTCACAGATCATCATTGATAGCAAGGTCCCATAGGTTTATATTTGACAGTATGAGGCCTGCTTTGTTTGTAGGTGGAAATCAAGAAAGCAGAACCAAAGAAATCGTCAAATCCACCGCCATCAGCGTATGCTAGAAATTCTAGATCAGCATATGATAGTGATCCTAGGGACCATCCTTCTGCTGATAACTATGGTGGATTGACCAGCGTTTATGGCAATTACAGCAGTGGTGGATTTGATCCTTACAGGAGCAATGGAGATTTTGGACCTTTCGGTGGTATGCTCGGCAGCCATGGTGGGATGAGTGAATTTGGTGGTGGATATGGTCATTACTATGCAGGATTAGGGGGCTATGGTGGCCCATGTTCGTTCAGTTATCCTAGTCGCTTTGGATTATATGGAGGAGGTTTCCATGGAGCTTATGTTGGTGGGGACTTAAGTGGTTATAGACGTTGTGGTGCTGACGAGAATTTTGGTGGCCCTGCCCCTGGTAGTTCTGGCTTTGGTGGTGCCATCTACGATGGGCCATATGATTCTGCTCTAAGTGGTTATGGATCTGGTAGCACACCTGAGAGGAATAGGGGGAGTTTTACTGGTGGTTCAGGCCGATATCAGCCATATGGACGATAAGTTCCCATGAAGGATTAAATCCAGCTTAATCTTTTGTTCATTTTTTGAGAGCTGCCTTGAAGGATTGAACCCAACTCATATTGTGTAAAAAAAAATTCTAGTTCACCTGAGCTTTAACGTTTCTCAGATATCATGGAGTCCAGACTTGACACTAAATTTAGAATAATATAGAATTCTGGTATTGCGATAGTTTAAGCTACTGTGTATGCATACGTCTGGGAGTAAGACATTAGCAGAGTCACTCTACTCACTTAGCATCCGACCTGTTCATGTGATTTCGCTCTTCTTTTTTAAAATTACAGGTGATTTCGCTCTTTGATGGATTCCTGAAGAGCATGGTCTGATGTCATTAGCCGTTCGTTTTTGTTATACTTTTTTTAGCTTCAATCTGTCATCACTAGTAATTGATTCCTATACCAAATGCTATAAGAAACTGAAATAAACATATAGCATATTTTTTAGAGGCAATTCCTGTTTTGTCTTTGCAAATATTATTATCTCGTCATCCATTGTCTCACTTACTATTGTACCCAAACCTACTTTGTCAGTGAAGTGAGGTATTTTGCAAGATCTTATCGCCCAAGTTGTGGTATGCTTATTGCACGAGTTGTTTCATGCATATTTCAACGCAGGAAGATGAACTAAGATAACAAATTCATCTAGTGTATTAGATTCTGAAACAACATAACAACCTGTGATTTTATAAATTTGACTGTGATGTTTGAGTAAGTTGTTACAGCAAAAGAAAAGAGAAGGGGATAGCTGAAGAAACAAGCTTTGCTTAAAATTGCTTATACGATTGCTTCCCGAGTAGAACATATAACCGTATAAACAAAAGGGACATTTGACCATGCCTCTGCATGTATTTTTTCGTTATTTTCCTTCTAATCAAGATTAGCTATAAGCTAACACTACGGCTATACCTCTAATCATCCTAGATACCCGGATGACGCCCTGCAGCTCAGTGCACGGGGCAGCCGGGGGCGCTGACTCCCTGTGCCGTGGGGCACCTTGCCAAGGCGCAGTGGTCGTCGACCTGCAACCCCCACCAGTTCACGCCGTTGATGCCCCTGGACTGCAGGGCGGCGTACGACACGATGCCCATGAACGCGACGCCGGCGTCCAGGCCGGCGGAGAGCACGTAGTTGTGCCGCGCCCACCACCCCTTGTACCGCCGGTACACGACGTGGTTGAACGCGAGCCCCACGGCGCCCCACATGAGGTAGTTCACGGACCGCGCCGGCGGCATCATCCCCGTGGCGCCCAGCAGCACCGGCATGTTGACAAGCCTGAGCCACGGCGCCAAACCCGGGAACGAGCGGGACAGCACCCAGAACGGCACGGGCGCCAGCGCGCCGGCGAGGAAGAAGTAGTTCATCTTGGAGTAGAGGCCGAGGCGGCCGAACATGCGCAGCGGACCGACCACGCCCCAGATGATGGACGCGTTGAAGAAGACGTCGTCGCCGGGGCACGTCCACGGGCTGCCATCCGGCAGCTTCGCCGGGTCGCAGATGTTGTTCACGGTCTCCAGCAGCCACCACGACGTGCCGAAGTACACCGACGACGCCACGATGGTGCCTACGAGCTGCATGTCGACCGACGAGACGACGGCCGCCACAAATTGTTACAAAATCTCTCAGATAACTTGGAAGTAAATTCACGTAGTACTAATCACTGTTCATCTGAGGAATCAGTCAACTGATCGATCGATCACCTGGACGATGAACATGGACCGCGGCGGGATCTTCATGTAGTGACCCAGCTTGAAGTCTCCCAGGAACATGATCGCCTGGGACATGCTGATGTAGCCGTACGTCTTGAAGGCGACATTGGCGAGCGGCCTCCCCGGGTACAAGTACCCGATTATCAGCTCAGTGACAACGTTCAGCCCAGGTTGCTGCTCAAGAACACATATCAGCGCGAGCATCACACGATCACCCCATGGTGATTCTGACCATGGAGAACACAAATTCATCCGAGGAAAAACCGTAAAATTGCCAGTTTTTTACTTGATTTGTTGTCGCGGTGATGATGCCGATGGGAAGCGTGAAGAAGAAGGCCAGGCCGGCAGCCAGGAGCACGCCCCAGTAAGGGAGCTGCAGCTGCCGGCCGAAGCCCTCGCAGGTGAACACCGAGAGGCCGAGCACGAGCACGAGCATCACCTGGAACCACCACTGCGGCACGGCGGCGTAGTTCCTCTTCATCAGCCTGGTGTGCACGTCGCCGGTCTGCGCGCGAACCGTCGCCTTCGTCTGCTCCCATATCGACCTACCAATGCAAGAACAATTTCAGCACGCCGAGATTTCTACCTGATCGCCGTTCATTTTCCGGCCGGTACAGTACCTGCCGTGGAAGAGGGCGACGTGGGACAGGGTGGCCGCGAGCGTCGCGAAGCTCAGGCCGTAGCTGAACGCGAAGAAGATGCTCAGGTTGATCTGGCCGGCGCCATCGTACCCAGCCTGGCTGAACTGGAACGTGCTCGGGTCGAGCACCTGGTTGACGTCGTACCGGCTGCCGTTGGCCATGAACACGTGGGAGGAGATGATGGGGAAGCGCTTGGCCCCGTACGCGTCGGTCCAGTAGGCGATGGGCAAGATCACGTAGACGATGAGGAAGAAGCCGGCCATGATGTTCATGATGGCGAACGCTGGGGTGGACAACGGCGTGCCGAGGAAGCCGGCGACGGTGGCCCAGTCCAGGCCGAAGGACCCGACGCCGAGGCCGTAGACGCCGGAGCCGATCTGCTGCGCGGTCACGGAGTTCTTCCACACCAGGCAGACCAGGGAGATGGTGGAGATGGTCGGGAAGAGGTAGTTGGGCACAATGTAGTAGGCGAAGCTTGTGATGAGCACGATGAGGAAGAACTGCAGCCTGGTCGTCCCTCCTCTTGGTCTCTTCTCCTTCTCATGCAGAGCTCTGCGTGTGTCACAGAAACCCATCAAAATTCAAAGGCTTGGCCTGAATAATTAACTGATTAGTTCATTACAACTCAAGAACAGTTTGGTGCTCAGATCAAACGAATGGATTGGAAGAGAGGGTGTGGTGGAGACCTGAAGAGGGAAACTTGCACCAAGTTTGAAGGCCACCACATGAAGGGGGAGTCCACAAGGAACTTTCTGAAGAGTCCAGCCCAACCATATCCCATCAACTGAGAATGAAACATATTTTCTTGAGAACTAAAGCGAAACATATTTATGAACTCAAGACAGTGTCAGAATGAAACATATTTATGAACTCAAGACAGTGTCAGAAGAATGATGAACTGAAAATTATCATCACTTGGACGTGCAATCTGGTTATACTACCTGAGTGGTTTGAGCGAGCAGCATGGCGGCGAGCGGATGGATCTCCCGGCGATAGAACGCCTTCACGATGGTGATGATTCCGACAGCGTAGACCGAGTTGGAGCCGGTGTTTGCAAAGATGGTGATCAGGACGTGCTCCTTGAGGTTGAACGGACCCGGGTTCAGCGAGAAGGACCAATCGGTGCCCTTGACCCTGACGGCCTTCTGGGGGAGGCAGGCGGCCATCAGCTTGCCGAGCGGCAGCACGACGATCTGCACCGAGAGGGAGGATATGTACAGCGGGTTCTGCCGGTACCCGAAAAACTGGTTGGAGAACGCCAGCAGCGCGCACGAGATGAGCCCCAGGAACCACGTCCTGAATGTCAGCGCCGGCAATGCCGGGTTGTCGGTGATCGGCACGGTGAGCCGGACCTCCTCGATTGGGCAGTCGTCTACTTCCTCTGCAGAATCTGAACAGAAAATCATTGCTTTAGTTGCATTTGCAGTAGAGAAGAAAAAAAACTCGTACAGAAAGGAGGAAAACTCTGGACTGAAACAGATGCTGGCTTTGGGTGAAGAATTTGTCAGATTTCTGTCAAGAACTAGGCAAGAAAATCTCACCAGATTTTTCATCTTCTGTGTCCAGCCTCGCATTCCGAACTAGCTCGACCTGCTGAGGCTCCATTACGACACTCCTTGCCAACCTTCCACCTAATATCTGACGCACCTTTACAAGATGGACAAGTTAGAGGCCATCTTGGTAGCAAGTAGTTCCTGCCAAGTGACAGATGGAAAGGTCGAGGGTCGTCTTCATCCTCTCATATGTCTGCATCTATTTACATAGGCATGAAGTGTTGGAATATCTCTAACGAAGTTATCCCGATCCAGCGCCAACGGAACCTCCTGGATACTCGCCTGACGATCGCTACCCGCCTGCACCCGCCCGCGTACTGTAGCGCGTCCGGCGCTTGCTGATTGGAGTTGATGGAGTCCTGCAACAACCCAACTAACTGATCTTTTGATTTAGAGATAAATTCAGTTTAAACTCTCGTATATCTCAGTAAGAAATCAAGTGAGGAAGTGCCTTAGTTTATATGTAATAAGATATTAATAATAGTTGATATATTTTTAACTTGATTAGTATGTATTTGTAGATGTTTGTTCTTGTTTATATCTAATTTGAGTTGACGGAATTTGAAATTAGCGAATTCTTTTCTATACATAGAAAAATTACATATACCGGAAGTTCTGGTGTGAACATCGGAACTTTCAATGTTCACCGGAAGTTTTGGTATGGATAGTATATACTCGTCGGACTATTTTTTGCAGAGAGTAATTTTTCGGACGAAATTGGAGATCAATGCACCGAAAGATCCGGTGAGTGTGGTGCTACACCGGAGGATATCACGGAGATTTTCAGTGCTGAAGTAGAAATGCAAGCAAACACCGAATAGTCCGGTGATGGACTTTGAGAGCGCCGAAGTATTTTCTACAAGGAGAAGATTTTTAACGCTAAGTTTGATTATGTATGCCGGATAGTCCGGTGCTAAGATTGTGAATACCGGATAATACATCAGACATTTTGTTGCAGAGAGGTTGAAGAAATGTGGTTTGGTGGATTCGCACACATCGGATTATCCGGTGATGGACATTAAATCATCGGAAGCTTTCACCGGACCTTTTTCTTACGGAGAGCAAAATTTTCCTAGAAGAGATAGTGTTACACTCACTGGATGATCCAGTGTTTAGGAGCAGAACATACCAGAACATCTGGTGTTCAAGTTTTTTTGCAGGATGTGCTCTGAGTTGAAGTTTTTGATTTTGTGCTCACTTGGAGATGTTTTGAAGTGTGGAGAAATGTGTTAGCTTGTTTCAAGGTGTTCAGGTGATGAATGCAATTTGACGGTCGATGGCGGTGATTGGATCCTTGTAGAGCCACCCCTAATGTTCACACTATAGACACAAATGGGTTTTCAAAAATAAACAGAGAGATGATATGTTTGTAGTGAGAAACAAGGCTAGACTAGTAGCTCAAGGTTTCACTAAGTAGAGGGGATAGATTTTGGAGAGACCTTTGCACCGGTAGCTAAACTATTAGCTATTATGATTCTTCTTGCATTTGCGGTATTCCAAGGTTTTAAGTTGTACCAAATGTATGTTAAGATTGCTTTTCTTAATGGTTTCATTCAGGAAGAGGTCTATATTAAAGAACCCCTAGACTTTGAGCACCCTAAATATCCACATAGAGTTTACAAGCTTAGAAAGGTTTTATATGGGCTTAAGCAGCCACATAGAGTTTAGTATGATAGGCTTAGGTCTTTCTCACTAAAGCATGGATATGTGATAGGGTCAGCTGATAAAACTTTGTTCACTCTCAGGTATTACAATGATTTTTTACTTATTCAGATATATGTGGATGATATCATTTTTTTAGCTCTTATCGTGCACTTATGGTCAAGTTTGCAAAAACTATGAGTAGAAAGTTCGAGATGTCAATGATGAACGAACTCAACTTCTTCCTTAGACTGCAAATTAAGCAATGCAAGTAAGGTACACTCGTTCACTAGACGAAGTACATCAAAGATTTGCTGAAAAAATTTGATATGAGTGATGCGAAACCCTTGGCCACACCGATGGCTACCTCCATTGTGCTTGATCCAGATGACGATGGTGAGGAGGTGGACCAGCGGGAGTATAGGAGCATGATCGGCTCTCTCCTATACTTGACGGTGACAAGACCCAACATCTGTTTCGTTGTTTGCTTGTGTGTTTGCTTCCAGGCTTCACCAATGATGTCTCACCAACAAGCGGTGAAACACATTCTGAGGTACGTCAAACATACTCTCAAGTTTGGGCTTTGATTTTCTGCTTCATCTTCGCTTTCTCTTCAAGGTTTTTCGGATACAAATTTTGCTAGTTGTAGAATTGACAGGAAAAGTACCTTTGTCACTTATCACTTCTTAGATACTTATCTTATATGTTGGTCTTCTAGTAAGTAGTCTAGAGTTGCGCAGTCTACTGATGAAGCTGAATATATAGCTGCTGCTCATAGATTTTGTGGATGGTTGCTATTTTGAAGGATTTTGGGTTGAATTTCAGAAGGGTGCCACTTTTGTGTGATAGCACCAGTGCCATAAGCTTAGCCAACAATCCAGTTCAACATTCTAGAACTAAACAAATAGATGTGAGGTTCTACTTTCTAAGAGACCACAATGAGAAATGAGATATTAAGTTGAGCTACTTAGATACCCAACATCAGCTAGCCGATATATTCACCAAGCCTCTAGATGCTAGATTTGCCTATTTGAGAAGAGAGCTTGGCGTGTGCCATCCCTATGGCATTGTGTGAGGGGGAGTTATCCTTTGTATATATTCTATCTTACTTTTGCTGCATTTGCATTACATTTCATTATGTAAGATAATCATAGTAGTTGAATTTTGACTTATATGTCTTTAGCATTTTCGATTGCTAGACTTGAATTTGAACTAAATTGAGTAGTTGTGTGAAGTAATCTTTTAATCTTAGGCTCTTCTTGATGCTTTGGTATGATACAATTCAAGCAAACTTGTTTTTCTTAAGATGAAATTTGATAATTTTATGAATCATATAGGCTATTAAATGCTACATTCTTAATCACCATATTCGTAATTACTTAGGCTTAGTCAATGCTAGTGTTAAGGCTAGTTTGATGAATATCTTGCTCTAGGTCTTCTTGGTTTAAGACAGTGAACTGTGGAATATTGCACTATATTTTCTGTCTTTGTTAAATATTTAGTTCACGATAGAACTTTAGGGGAATATGTGTTCCTTGTGTCGCATAGACACTACTTAACTTGATCTTGTTACCATCTTGATAACTTATGCGAATCGAATAATCATGAAACATCAAGTCTCTTGTGGTAAAATGTGATCCAATATGGTTATCTTGAACCTCAAGGTGTTTATCGTACACAGTCATGTGACACTTTGCTTGGATAAGAGACAACATGAGGATATAATGAAATGCAAAAAAATATGCTTAACTGTTTAATTCTTTTTAATCACTTGATTAATCTAAGTCTTAGTTTCATATGTAAGTGTTTACAAAGCCTACTATCATGAATACTTATCTGCCTAGTTTAAGATTGAAGTTGGCTAGTTCTTAATGCTTATATTGCCTCGGTATGAGTGTATTCTTATGTGGTGGTCAACTTAAGCATGATTAGGCTATGTAAAATTAAATGCACCAACCAACTCTTTGGGTTTAGCTTGTCAAACTTTATGTTCTTGTATCACTATCTCTTTTTAGCCTCTATGCAATTGTAAGCTTCATCCTCTCCTTTCCGGAGCTCTTTTGACATTTCTAGCACTTGCAAATGCTTTATGGTATACTTGTGAAAACTCACTAGGATTGCATGTTCATGTATTGTATTTGATGTTTGCATTGCCAAAGCGGGAGAGCACATGCACAAAGAAGAGAATATGCTACAAAAGAGGAGAAATGAGAAAAATTGCAACAAATCTCAAAGAAAATCTACAACAATCGTCGAGACCGGATGAGGGGTGGTTCTCGTGCCCGCTTTGAGTGCGGTGACACTACCCACTTCAAGGCAGACTGCCTCAAGCTTAAGAAGATAGAGGACGGCGACCACGACTACAACAAGCACAAGAAGAAGAACAAGAAGCTCTTCTTCAAGCAAATCATTACAAGATGGCTAAGAAGACAGCCAATGTGGCTTCTAGTGCGTTTGTGGCAGCTCTCAGCGACATTGACACTTCTTCTAGCGATGAGGAGAGCACAAAGAAGGATGAAATGCAAGCAAAAAATAAGAAGAATGCCAAAGACTTCACTGACCTCTGGTTCATGGCGGACGATAACAACGACGACAACAACCTCGAGCTAGATCCTTCTAAGGTATTACCTTCCTACGACTAGCTTTTCTTCTAAATTGTTACATTGAATGATGCTCTCGTTAGCTAGAATAGATTACTTTAAAAAGATGTGCATGAGTTGAAAGATTTTAGTTTGAATATGAGTCTGTCTGTATTGCTTAGGTCTAGACTCGATATTAAAAATTGTAAGAGTTGTTTGATTGTTGGCTTAAGGTAACGAATTTATAAAGGTGGCAATGCATAGTATACTCAACGCATTATATAGCACACGCATTAAGAATCACAAGATGGATAAGTTTTTTCCTGGTGCTCCTTCTGAACTCGCTATCGACACTACAGTGATGCATATTATTCTTTCTGGGTTCCACCAACAAGGGCCGGTGCACTGGATCCAAAGAACGAGAAGATAAAGATAGTTTGAGGTGGCAAGTGACATCCTCACATGATCTGTGCAACGGTCTTGTCTTGAAGAGCAATAATTAGAAAAGAACAGAGTAGCACTGCAGTACACAGGGGTACTGCTGCTGCGCCACTGCATGCTAGTACTGGCGTTCGCATGTGACGATCTGAGCCGACCCGTTTCGGCATCCAAGAAATGGTCACATGTATATACATACTTGTATACATAAGCGTAGGGTTGAACAAAACAACTTTTAGAGAGAATATTAAGATCGGAGTGACTTTTAGAGGTTTTGTATTTTTTTTTCCCTGAAAAGTTTCATAATGCCTGGCTCCAGACCCATTAGCAGATCAGAGCTTGCAGAGTACTGCTTGTTCATCAAATGGGAGACAAATAATAACAACTGCAACTTGGCGCTACTAACGTGTTTGCTAATCGTACTTTCTCTTTTTTCAGAAGACTTTGTCCACAACGGAACAAAGATGCTTTAAGAACCAACTGGTCTTGAAGAAGGAGAAAAGCTCAGGCCAGGCCAGGCCAGGCCAACCAAGTGCGTGCGATTCTTCAGAAGTAGACCGTATTTTGCTGAGCTCAAAGAGCTCGCATGCCAGCTGGGAGTTTAGGTAGTGTTTGGTTGGAGAGCGAGGTGGGATGGGATGATTCCATTCATGTATTTAGGGATGAAATGAGATGGTCCAGAATCAGATGTTTGTTTGGTGGGTGGGATGGAACGACTCCATTTTAGATTTCGGGCCCACCGTCAGTGACCCGTCCCAAGTGGGATGGCTGTGTTCAGTCTTTTTTCTGGAACGGATCCGTCCCGTATCTTTAAAGAATATTCTCTGATGCAGAACCATCTCATCCTACTGAATTCCAACCAAACAGCTCAAAAACAGGATGGATTCGCTCCGTCCCACCTCATCCCATGAACCAAACACTACCTTATTTCAACTCTGAAGCCGTGCGCGGTGCACCCGTGATCCAGCGGTGCCAGCTCACGCCGGTGCTGCCGTGTTGGGTACTTGGGTTGCTGCGCGGACGGGGAAACTTAGGGGCACGGGGCGCGCGTTTTTTGGCAGGTTCCACCGCGCTGTGAGCCGTTTCGCATCGGCGGCGCGGGGGAAAACCGAGGCTGGGGTGCGGGCGCGCGTGGGAGTTTGCGCGGGGAGGTAGGAGGGGGACCGCCGAGGCGCGGGGGAGAACAGAGCGAGGAGCCCAGCCTCTGAGCGAGAGCGGGCGCGGGTTGGGAGCCGTTTCGGGCCGGCACCGTGCTATTCCGCATCCAGCCAGGCTTTGCTAGTATTTGGGCCGCAAAATTTTAGGTGCAAACCGTTTAAAACCGATTTTTTATATATTATTATTTTTTAGTTTTTTAAACTACACGTCCGTTTGAAAAATTGACAGGAATAAGCTATCATCCTCAGTTCATCGAGCGAGAACAAGATGTCATCTGATGAACAGGCAAAACCTTGTGGGCTTAACACTCAGAGAAGGTTTCGCCCGTTCAGCAGACGAGAACTTCGTATCGCCCACTGAACTGACGACATCATTACACCATTACACCATTATATCGCCCACTGAACTGACGACATCATTACACCATTACACCATTATATCGTCCACTCATCGAGCAACATGTTGGTGAATTAATTTAATTTCTGGTATAATAGATATGGTTCAGCGGCAAATGTTTGTTATATAAATAGTTATCTAAACAGCTTCACAGAGGGGTTCATTTTTTTCTTATTTTTTTATGTAAGTTTATCGACATTTCTTTATTTAGTTGATGTAAAATTATGTGAGAATTTTTTTTAGTAAAGTAACGTTGGGAAGATACAAATTGAATTTGTCAAACAATAGTAGTTGTGTAGCACAATTATGATATAACCTGACATGAAAGTTATATACGCTGATAAACATTATACGAGACATGTGATTTTTCGTCGCTGCGCGAAAGAACTCTAATCATAAAGAGATGATGACAGTAAATATTGGCATGTACGGTACACCTAAAGACTAATCTAATTGTGTGACATTGCTTAACTTAACATGCATTAAGGAATAAAAATGGTCCGGATTACAATAGATGCTCTACTGAGTGTACCTAGAATATTTGCCCTTCATGAGGGCATCCAGACTTGCCGCCTTAGCGCGACGGGTCCTCTCCTGTTTCTGTTCCCTCTTAGCTTCACGTTTTTCAGCCACGACGCGCTCCTTCGCTGTCTTCCTCATGCACTCATTTTCTGACATTTCAGACATAGTTCCTCCTGTTGTTGCTCGTACTCCCGACGTTCGTAAGCTTGCCTTCTCCACCACATGCTCATGTCTACCCATCGCTTCTGATTTTTAGTTTGTTCCATGTCCAGTCATCCCATGAAGTTACAGATAGGTGGAGGAGACTAGATAAATGAAACAAGAGGGAAGATTAGTAAGACGATGCATGAAATATATGAAAACTGTCACATGAATTATTTGTGTCACTATACCAGTGGATAGTCATACGGTTCATGTCAAGACAAGTCGTACTAGTAGTCGGCACACATGAAGAAGCGACTGACGTAGGTGTATGAGATGTCCTGGGACTCGTGAAGCCTACAAGGGTCACCATAGAAACACATCAGCAGTTTGACCCCCTAGGGATGGAAGTCCCCTAATATTTCTTGGGCGGACTTAGTGGAGTTGAGGAAGACATTACAATTGAGAGATGTGAGGAAGGAGGCAGGGGTTATTTATGGTGGTCAGGGGCTGATACATAGACTGAGTGTATGGGCATGAGTGGGGGCTGGAGCATGGGTGTATTGTGCATGGCTAGGGCTAGAGCATGGGTGTAGTCAGTCCGTATGCACTTAAGCATATTTGTCCTTGGGGTTATCATTATATAGAGTAGGTGGTGGTGGCATGTGTTAGAGATCTCATGGAATCCAACTATGTGTTGGAATTGAGTCATGGGTACGCAGTCTAGTGAATAGACTTTTCAGTGCTACCGCTAATAGGTCGGTGTAGTCTAGCGAATAGACTTTTCAGTGCTACCCCTAATAGGCCGGTGCAGTCTAGCGAATAGACTTTTCAGTGCTACTCCTAATAGGCCGGTGCAATCTAATAAATAGACTTTTCAGTGTTACCGCTAATAGGTCGGTACAGTCTAGCGAATAGACTTTTCAATGCAACCCCTAATAGGCTGGTGCAGTCTAGCAAATAGACTTTTCAGTGCAACCCCTAATAGGCCGGTGCAGTCTAACAAATAGACTTTTCAGTGCTATCCCTAATAGGCCGATGCAGTTTAGCCAATAAGTTTTTCAGTGTTGCTGCATTTGTCAACTAACGTCGGGACATCTTCTATATAAATAGAACACAATCAATTATATATTCACACATCTCGTGACCTCAAATATAAACAACACAATAGTGTATCCTTATCCTCTCGATGGCCCCATCGATTCACCGTCTCCACACCTCCATTTAGACGTCTATGGTAGATATTTCTATAGAAACCACAATGCTCTTCCTAGCTCGTTTTGGCCACCATGTCGATATGGAGACGATGCTATAGTCAAAGTTTATGAGCATTTCGGTGACGCAGGCCGTCATTTCTTCCATTATCCACATTTCATAGTACGAAGAAATAATACCCATTTTCTTACCGATTTTGTCAACACGATTTGTTATCTCATCTGTCACTTTTTCTAGATGGATGATTGCAATTTCACGTACTGGATTGTCCCACGGATGGAACCACACATTCAAGAATACATATGTCACCCTGGTGTGTGTCCTAGTCACGAACCAGGCCAAGTACTCCACGTACGCCTCCTCCGAGTGCGATTGATCCACGCTGACAATCTCCTCGATAGCATGGTCCTATTTGTCAACCCACGTCTACACATGAGTCACAAACGTGCTCGTGCTATGAGCCCCCCTTGCGTCAACTTGAAAAAACATAAACAATTGAGTTAACATATTGCACTGTGTACAATGAAAAGATAAGTACATTGTTATGTACTTGTGTATGTTGGCAAGCATCATTCTAGTCAACGGTATTGGGAATGGTTGTAACTTCCCAAACTACCGCATCACATGATGCGGTGAGTACTCCTCGACGTAGATGTCACAAACAAGGAGGCACCACGTGAACCAGTACTCCCGGTCCCATAAGCACAACACTGAAAGTCCAAGCGAAGTGTGTCGATGTATTATGAGAAACCAAACATAGAGTAAGAAGTAAGCATCCAAAGTATAACATAACATAATTGAAAGTTCAAAGCGTACACAAATATGTTAACGAAAACCAACATAACACGTTACAGCCTCAAACATATTGAAAATCTCAGTACTAAAATAGTTTACTATAATATTGTGCACATGAATATCCACCACAACATAAATTACAATATATAACTCGATGAAGCAGACAATCGAAGACCACGGGGATGTCTCCCATCTACACTTGAGCCAGAATGACCTGCTTCCGTGGGGTTAACACTCGGGTCATCAATAGTGTATTTCTTGTAAGTGTGACTGGTTCCATTGTACTTGCTATACCATTTCATATGACGCGTGGTTTCTGCTTCGTCCATGTCATTATGGAGCCTTGTAGTACAACGTCCCATCTTGTGCTTCATCTTGTAGGGATCAAGAATGAACACAAAATCGGGCACAGGTTCCTTTGTGAAAGATCTATAAATCCCGAAATCATAGATTTCATGGTTCTATGTATTGAACAGAACTTCTTTCTTAAAGTAGTCAGAGACGTATCTTCGAGTCTACATCCCCGTCATGACACATGTGGCAATCACATGAGAGCATGGCTTATGTGGTAGCATCGACTTACAGCAGGTGTAAACACACCTATCATCAAAGATGGTGACTCTTGGATAACTCTCTCGCGCTTGCCCTCTCTTTCCTTTGTCCCTGCATAGAACTTTGTATATGTGCTGTGTAGTTCCCATAATCTTCACTTGGTGCATCTTTGCCTTCTCTGTCTTATCTTTCATGTACTTGGTCATCTTCGTCCCATAAATCAAACGAGCATCATTCAGCGTTGGGTGCGCTATGGCATAGCAATCCCTGAAATACTTGCACATCCCTTGAAGTATGAAATCTACAATACCCACCAGCGGTAACCCCCTCACACCTTTCATCACCTAGTTATAAACCTCTGCCAATTTGTAGTCATAATGTCATACAAAGCTAAGTTTGTGTCGTAGAACAGAGCTCACTTCTCCTTCGGCTCATTCTCAATTCACTACTAAACGACCTAGCAAATAACCTAGTCCTCCACATTATGCCAGCTTCATTGTCTGTTTGGAGGGACTCAAGAGGTACTGGTTCATCCTTCGGTCCCTGCATGGGTCTCCCTGTATGATCATGTGTTTGCGTCTTCGTCAGCTCATCCAGTGTCTTCCAAAGGGCATCAAACTTTCGTTGCTGGTTCTGACTGCACAGCCTCTTAAACATGTTCATAAGGTTCTTGTTCTTGAATTGGTAGAAGAAATTTGCACCCAAATGCCTCATGCACCATCTACTTTGCAGATCAGGCTACTCGGGTCCCATCACGCTATCATTCGTTCCATTTTGCAGCTCCTGAATTGCTGCGAGCATCCTGTCATGTCGGTCATGTGTAAGGCACACGTTCGGTCAAGTACCAACAATTATCATCTTTGCACGGTAGAGGAACCAATACCAAGTGGTGGTGTTCTCACTCTCCACAAATGCAAATGCCAACATAGAACTTGGTTGTTCCCATCAACCCCAATAGCAGTCAGGATATGGCCCATGTACTTCCCGGTAAGGGAAGTGTCATCGATGCACAGGATAGGCTGACAATGCTCGAAAGCTTTGATACATGCTCCTAATGTGAAGAAGTATCACTTTAGGACATACTTGCCAGGTTTGGACAATAATGCGTACTTATCAATGTTATAATACGTCCCTGTGTTCCTTCGAGCTATGGTCTGCAGCAAGTGTAGAAGATTATCATATGATGCTTCGTAGGTCCTAAACTTCATCTTAATTATCTTCTTCTTCACCCTTCATTCCTTGTTGTATCTTATAGAGTACTTGTACTCATCCTAAATTTGCCTTATTAAGACCATGGTTCTTATTTCAGGTTGTTCACAAGCTATGCGTACATCACATTAGCGACAAAGGCTGAGGTGATGTTCCTGTGGTTGAGCTAGTTCGTCCAGGGTGAAAGTGTGCTCCACTATTATGGACACTTTCCAGTACTCAACCCACTTCCCTTTGAAGCCGTGCATCCACCACGGGCAATCCTTCTTCAAGCACTTGACATCATATTCCTTCTTGCTTGACTTGACAATATAAAACTGTCGACGAAGTGATGTTGCCCATTGAGTCGTAACATATTTCATGGCCTAACTAGTAGGATACCTAACACCCTCGATCACCTCATTCTGATTATACTCCTAGACACCTAATTCCCCTCATCCACCACTAGGTTGTTTAAGATGGGATTGTCCTAGTCCGCGGGAACATAAGTGTCGTCCTTATCATCCGACATATCATACTCAGGACATTCATCCATCTCACTATCATCCTACTCAATCTTTTCAATTAGAGAAGAGATTCGTTCCCTCCGTCTGCCTCACTGGTCGGTTCAGTCAGATAATCCAATGAATGTTCTCCATCCGGATCAACATCGACATCATCATCATACTCCTCCTCCTCATCCTCCTCCTCTGTGTGCCCCTACCCTCCATCTCTCCAACTGCCTCCTTATTTGTCCATTGCACAAGCAACATAGGAGGTTAACCTCTTTGTACAATATTCTGCAGGTACCTCCTCCACACTTGATTTTTCTTGAGCGGGTACACCTCCTAGTACACACCACCTATCAAACGGTTGCTCACAATACTAGTGGTCATCTCTTGAACCTTGGGGTCTATTTGAACCCCCGCATCAGTCAGGCGTAGAAGTGTCCAATATTTTTGTCCATAGATCTAGAGATACCCCTTATGCATTGGCTGAAATACGGACAATACGACCTCTTCCGGACCATATAATATTTCACTATCCCCATAAAAAACCTAAACTGCCACATGTCCGACGTACTTGACAACCATCAATAAAAATCCTAACATTATTGCGACAAAACAGAAATAATTATGTAAAACTACATCTATAATGGAAAATTCATCACATGCATGACCCAACATGTATTCTATACTGTAACAAAATATTATCGAATCATTATATCAAACACCTCCAAATTCAATATCTACTACCTAACTTATGACTATAATATGTCTAAATCCTATATCTAATATCTAACATATATCTAAATACTACATATAATTACTAAGATATACGTACAAACATGATCTAATATTATACTATGTCTAACTCTAATTCGAAACATAAATCTATATTCTAACATATATATATATAGTGGCTATCCTACCGGGTTTATAAAAAAAACTTGATCTAACATCTAACCTATGTCAAACATATCAATAATAGCTATCCTACCAGGTTTATAAATAAAAAAAACCAACATACCTCTTTATTTCAGCAAAACTTCACTACAAATTTATTCCTCTCCTCCCCTCCCCTACCTCTCTTCCTCTCCCCCCTCTCTTGGCTAGGTGTGGTGGTGCAAGTGGTGGGCTGACGTCGGCAAGAGTGTCGACACTTCTTTATACCTAGAAGATCTCGCTCACTAAATGGACGAGACCTTCTAGGTGGACTCGCCCGACGTCACATCCACGAAGATCTCGTTTGTTCCGTGGGCGACATGAAGTTTGAGGTATTCTCTGAGTGCTGAGGCTCACAAGGTCTCGCACACTCATCGGACGGTATCTTGTTTTCGTCCGATGAACGGGCGACGATAGCCTAATTCCTACCAATTTTTCAAAGCAAGTAGTTTTCAAAACAAGTCTATACTCCCGGGAGTACATACTTCCTACTATGATATACCACATAAATAAACTGAATATACTCCTTTGTCACTATGAGTATACTTATATACTCATTTTAAGATACTCCAATATGAACTACATAAAAAAATAGAAAAGAAGTCTATCAATTTTATTATATTTTGATAATACCTTTGTATTTGTACATAAAATATAATACACTCAAAAAATATATATACAAACCAACTAAAAAACTATACATATCACTTGGATAATCTTATATATTCACATGCTCCATGTATATACCATTTATCACACGAGATACTCCCTATATAATAAGATAGGTATGTGAGAGTACCTACTCTCAGAAGTAACAAATATGCTTTATAAATATAATGGTTTAAAACTGACGCCGTTCTGGGATCTTACCGATGTTTCGTTCAGTGTTGACGCACGAGCACGAAGAGCAGATTTTGGGCATGTACCACTACCACCTGCCTCTACACACCAAAGTTTGTCTAATACTCCTGCTGATTTACGGACTAGTCCTTCACTAAACGCAAAAAAGATCACTCGATATCCCATGTAGCCAATATTTTGAACTTAAATGATTGGTTATCGATGATAGATAAAGTCGATTATCTAAATGTTTATTTAAAGTAGATATATGTAGTTATTAATTGTGGGTATCGAAGAAAAAGAGAAGAGAATTTATATAGCTTCAGACCTCCTAACAACACTATGCCATATTTCGTCTTAATTAGTATCATAAAAAGGATTTAGGGATGGTAATTAAACCCAATTACTCGTTTACCTATGGATAAAAATCCTAATGGGGTTAGATTTATTCCTTATTTATTGCATGCGGGCATGTTTGTGGACGCAAATTGCTACCCGACGAGTGTACGGGTACATGATTGAGTAAAGCTTACCCATACCCGTACACCCGTTTACTCGTCTATATATATGACACATGGGCCAATCCCCAATCCAACTCCACTGCCCCTCCTCTGTCCGCTCTATTACCCAACCCAACCTTGTCGCCACCCCCTAGGTCTGAGTGCCCCGCTACCACCCACGAGCCTGAGAGCTCTGTCGCCCGTCCGACTCGTTGCCCCTCCGCCCCAAGAGACCTGCCATCCGTCACCCTCCGCTCGTCTGTCGCCCGAGAGACCTGCCATCTGTCACCCCTCCATACTCTCCTCGTCGACGGAACATCGTCGTTGCTATGGCGGGTAAACATGTATACCCATGGGCGATGGGTACCCGCGGGCGACTGGTTTATTCTTCGCTCTTCATCTGCAGGCGTTCGTAGGTATACTTGTGGGCGTGCTAACAACTGGCGGGTACTGATATGGGAAAGCACTATCCATATCCGACACACCTAATTGTCATCCCTAATAGGGATGTGTCTATATGTAATTATAAGGATCTCGACGAGTTATTTCGTGGTCCTAGTCTTAAGCCCTTGTCGGATGAATCTTATCATGGTATGACTCTATTATCGATCTCAATGAGTTATTTCTACTCTTATCCTACTAGGTTTGATATATATGGCTTGTCCGACCTATCGCTCGGAATTCAATTGTCTGGTTTGTAATTTGATATGGCGTGAGATGACCTTGATGTACCACCTCCTTCTCCTTATATAGTCAGGGTAACAGAGTCATACCGTACTCAAGAGTTTTCGAGTGTAACATTCTCGAATTGTACCTCTTCTGAAAATATGGAAGACTCTTTTCTAATTTGGGGATTGTTTCCTTGTCAAACATAATAAATTGTCTAAAATATCGACACATGCCTTATTTACGCCATGACGGATATATAACCTACCATATCTATACTCCTATAAAATACACGAGTTGTGGCAGATCCAATTGATCTTCATCATTCATCTGAATTGATCAAACGATCGCCGTGCAAAGTTAGATCACGTTTCTTCTTCTAAATATAAATTCAATCTCACATTATTTGTCATCCATATATATGTCCAATATTTGTTTTTCCTATATTTCAAAAATACATTTAATCTTCTATTATTTGCCTTTATATCTAGACGTTTAATATTTGTCTTCCATACATTCACCGTCAGATTTCTTTAGAATGTGTGTCATCTCATGCACTTCACCTACAGCATCGCGATTTCTTCAGAGGGTGCGTTGTCTCCCACACGTCACCTCTACTGTCGTCTACCACGAAAGCCATCTTCATCACACTATCTTTACACTAAGTTACTATACGAGAATTGCTTCCATCCGCTCACAAGTCGATCACCATCTTGATCGTCGATCTCATAGCGTTTTTACGGACAATCAACGCAGGACGATGTGGTCCCCTCCACCCTCATGTCTAGGTATTTGTCACTCTTCTTTCTCTTAAAATTACATGATGGTGTTGGGAATTTCGTGTATGCAAATATCTCATTTATGTATATTTTTTTACTTGTTCAAACTGTTATATCCTGGATTGATTTCACATGTGTAAAATACGTGTGCAGTTGCTAATCGTGTTAAGTACACTTGTACAATGGATACTTGTTATATCGATATATTATATTTCTATTAAATATATATAATTATTTATTATTTATTCCTCATTAATGATATACTCGAACGAAATAGGTCGCTAGATATCCCATGTAACCAATATCAGTACAGCAGCTGTTACCTCATATATTTGTTTTGAGGGATAAACCATCCATCAAATTTCAAGTAGCTCCGCCGCTTTCTTTCAACAGGCACATCAGTCAAATGGTCAGCAATTCGGTTAAGCACGAGTTGGGGTCCCCAATCCGGGGCTCGCAAGCGATGAAAGGAACGGTAGGGTGAAGGGGTTGCTTACGGATTGCTCGCCGTGCCATGAGAAACCACAGTAGACATTGACGGAGAAGGTGAACGGCGAGGTAGAGCTAGGAGTCAGGCAGTCAGCCACCGCCATCTTTCGGAACGGATGGGACTCTCCTCTCTCTTCCGCCGTGTCGCTTATCTTCGTCATGGAGAGGTACACACCAGTACCTTGAAATCGGAGAGCAAGGTCGGAGGAGGAGCGGAAGCCCATTCGCTACAACGAGGCGGCTGCCCCCGTCGTCGGACGGAGATGAGAAGCCATCAGCCATGGGGATGAGAGCGCGGAGGATGGCAGGCGCAAGTGAGGACTACTTTGGAAAGATCAAGATCGAGTAGGGTTTTGTTTGTAAAAATATGGATCTGATCCAAACTAGGGGGTTTTCTGTAAAATTATGGATCGGTATCGTTTTAGGGGATTTTATGAAAACATTTGGATCGCGATTAATCGTGAATCCATTTTATGAGTTTTCTAAAAAAAAAAAGCGGGCAACCGGCTGCCGTCGGATCCGAACTGTACGGCCCGGATGGTGAGGTATGGACGGGTCAAGAGCTCAAGCCCCACCACCGCCGCCGCCACGACCTCACCATGGCCATGGTGACTCCGGGTCTCCGGCCACCGCGAACCCGCCTCGGCGCTCAGAGCAGACCACCTCCATGCCCCACTGGCCCGGAGCACTCGCGCGTTTCGCCATTCCCAGAGCGCCCCCCCCCCCCCCCCCGGCACTTAAACGAGAAGAAGGTAGGAGATGAGATGGCGACCGCAGCGTCGAGCGGCAAGCGCGCGTACAGCATCAGCGTGCCCACCATACAACGAGCGCCTCAACGTCGCCCTCGTCGTCTACTTCATCTTCAACTTCAAGCATCTCCCGTAAGCACCAGCTTATGTGGCCATAGCCAGCCAGACATGAGCTCTGCGTGCTCATGTTTCGGTATGTAGTTTCTTGAAACCCAACAGGCAGGAGAGCTTATGTTTCGGTATGTAGTTCCTGAATTGTAATGGTGCCAGTTCTGTTGAAATGATCATTTTAGTCCACTTGCTTTTCTGAGAACAAGAATTGAAATAATTTGCTGATGCTATTTTGGCGATATTCAAACTAGAATTTTGGCGACACACCAAACAGTCTTTTGGAACCTCGAAACTTGGTGTCTCTGAAATAGTTGAATATTTGAAATTAGGAAGGCCTTGTAGATCTGCTGCTCACAAGATAATTAAAGAGATACAGTAGGCGTCAACACTCTAACTTCGTGGAGGACCCATGTTATATAGAGTATTACCTGCCGCTCGAGTTGCATAACACTACATATGTTTCCAACTTGCGAATTCTTGTACACAGGCCATAAAATTTAACAAAACCGGCACGTTTGCATTTGCTCATCAGTATACCTGAACATCTTCCAAAGGAAGAATTCCTCCTATGCCATTGCAATTTTGAGAAATTCTCTGAATGTGTCAATGGCATTTGGGTCCATGACCTACGTGTCAGTCTTCCAAACGTATGTAGCATTCCCCTTCCCAATCATACACGCTCCATCTCTCACAGAGCTCGCAATTTCATCAACCAAGCACATGGAAATAAAATGATGAATCATTAAATTTCAAACTTATGTAGCATCTATATTACATTCCAGCCAACAGACTGCAGCAACTATATAATTTCTAGTTCTTAACCGCAAATGTATGATTCATATAAAAATACTACAAGATAACAAGAACGATTAGAAGTTGTTGCAGTACCAAACATGATCAAGAAAGTAACTTCAGTTGCAATTTATGTGAAATCAAACAGGAGTAACAATGCCAGGGCGAACGAATTTTACCCGGTCCCCTTTAAGGACCTCAAGATTTCTAAAAATATTGCAACATGTGTTGTTTCAAAATACATTTTAGCAACATTCCGATTAAATTAATTCCGGATTTAAATATGTGAAAGAGAATATAACTGCCAACAACATATATCATATGAAGTAACATGAGCATTTTAAAAGCGAATATTACTAAACATATGGTACTTATGTTTATAAGAACAACATATATGACAGTTGACATAAAGAGGTAAAATAACACATAAACCAAAGTAACAAGTGTTAACTAAAAGGATTGCTCTCAGTGCGGGTTTCCAAAATAACGGTCATCCAACGCATACTAAGCTTTACTGGTTAGCGTGACAAATTCACCACTAGAGCTAGACCGAGCTATCCAAGTTAAAGATAAAGTATAAATAGCAAATTTCCCTCCACTGAGCTCAACAGATCAGTAACAGATGGCCACCCAAAGGACTAACAAGGCCAAACCGCAGGGCACAAAGCAGCAGCGAGCCAAGATGCCCACCAACAGAGCCCAAGCTCTCAAACAGAGCACCCAGCGAAGCGAAGTCACTGGACAGAGGTAGCAGGGAGCTAAAGTGCTCACCGCTAGAGCACACAACAATTGCTAGACAGAGCTACCAATCAAAAGATCAAAAATAGCAACCACAGCCTAGCTCAAGTGCACAATTAACACACTAATCAAACTTAACCCGCTATCATCTCAGGGCATCACAATCACCTCTTGAAGCATGCAAACTTATCAAAATTGATAGTGAAAGTAAAACAGTGCATGCTAGACAATAAACAAGAGGGAGGAATGGAACGGACTTACTATCCAGAAAGGAAGAGGATGACAAGGCACGCAAAGCGCTATCCCTAAAAACAGAGACTCTCCCTCTATGCCGAGGTCGATGGGAAGAATATTCTTGGAGATACAATATCACTATGCCGTCTATAGGGCACATTGCAGACAGCATCCGAAGAGCCAAAACACCGCAACAACAAGAGTCCAGCTCCGAAGACCAAGCCAGGCCAGGTGGGCTGCTTGGCCACTTGGGCCTAGAAGCGGCCCACCGGTCAAGGCCTTTCCTTATTTTTCTTTTTTTTAGAATTTACTCAAATCCAAATTTGAATTCAATCTCGAATTCGAATTTAATAGGGAAAACACCTCAAATTCCAACAACATGGACCCAGTGCAAATTAGATCTTAAGCAGTTCAATAGAAAAACAACAGGAGCTGCTCGAAATAGAGCTACAGCCTACAACAGAACATCACCAGTCATCACAGTGACAGTATACGCCTCAGAACTGAACATATTCCTCCTTTCATACACCATCTTGCATGCACCAGCCCACATTCAAAAACTGAAAGAAAAACAACCCTAGAAGAACTCAAACTCTAGAAAATTATCTGAGCCCTTCTGATTGGCAGCCGGGGCAACCATATCATTAGCTGGTGCTGGCTTCGGTGGGCGATCCAGCACAACAGGCTTGGGGATCTCTGGAGGGCTCGCGCACCGTATCAGCGCCCAGTTCACACCATCGAAGAACGGGTGCTGCTTTATCTCAGTAGTCCCGCGTTTGTAGCCAAGACGGTGCTGCGGGTCCTTGACAAGCAATCCTCTTATCATGTCCCTTGCTGAGAAACTCACAATTGGGGACTCTGGGAACTGCAGGGGTTGACCAACAACATTGAACAGCGTTGCTCGGTTTCCTGACCCCTTGAAAGGGGTCTTACTGAATAGGAGTTCATACAGGAATATACCGAAGGTCCACCAGTCCACAGCACTGCCATGACCTTCTCCCTTGATTATTTCTGGCGCCAGGTACTCATGGGTGCCAACAAATGACATGGAGCGAGCATCAGTTGGCTCCGCTATGAGTTCAGGCAGTGGGCTAACTTGGTTGACAATGTCATACTTTGGCTTCGGCTTCTTCTCTTTCTTGGACTTGGACTTGGAGGAGAAAAACCGGGGACCAAAGCAAGTAGTTGGAGCGACACATGATGGCTGGATGCAGGATGGTTCGATAGAAGCAGATTGAACACAGTATGCTTGGTTGTTCCTCTGCAGTGCATCTGGTCCAGGGTTGGCAGACTTGACAACAGTAGGGCTTACAGCACAACGAAGGGAGAGGTCAAAATCAGACAGCATGATGTGCCCATCCTCCCGAACAAGGACATTCTCTGGCTTCAGATCACGGTATATAATCCCAAGCATATGCAGGTATTCCAATGCGAGGAGGACCTCTGCTACATAGAACCTTAAAAAAATGACTATGAGCATTTTTAATCTACTGTAACCCGGTGAATTATATAACAGTACAGCCATATAGTACTATATAAGATCAAACTGGTATATTTGCAGCAAGGAATCATGCAGGCGATGCATGGATAGTTAACTATGATACAAGCTACTGGACAGTACTAACAGATAAAGAGAAAGTAGATGCAGCAAAGGGAAATAGTAGCTACAGGGCTAGTAGACTTCAAAAGAAAACTAATATATGTAATATATACGAGGAATAATGTAATTTTAGTAGTTGGAACATACTTGGCTGATTGCTCAGAAAAACATTTTCCAGGCTGCCTTTGTCGAAGAGTGTGCAGGTCCCCTCCTGGGCAGAACTCCATTACCAAACATGAGAATTTATCTGTCTCAAAGTGGGTATACAATGTTGGAAGAAACGGATGGTCAAGAGATTGCAGTATCTCCCGCTCTGTCTGTGCTCGAAGAAGCTTCTTCCGACTCGCTAAAGAGCCCTTGTCCATGACCTTCATTGCAAAGTAACTCTTTGTACCGTTCAGTTCAGAGAGGTATACGCTGCCAATATCACCACAGCCCAGCTTCTTAAGCAGCCTAAAATGGCTCAAACCCAGAATGCCATCCCTTGATCTGATCACTCGGATTGATTCCCACCTAGAATCACTCCCTTGGTGTGGCTTCATTGTGCTTCTGCCCATGCTGCTTGAGGAGCTCTCATCGCTGATGTTGCTGCTCATGCTTGGGCAGCACATGCTGCTCTTTCCACTCTCCGTAACATCAGCTCGGTCACTGATCTTAGCACTTCCACTGGTCTTCCGCAGACTAGTCCCATCGCTCACTTCGGCGGTAGCAAAGCTCTCACTTGTGCTGCTCTTTTGCGACGTCTTCTTTTCCTGATTACCGTTGCAATGCAAGCTTTGGATCTCTTTCAGCTCCCCAGAATCTCCTTGGGGGGTTAGTGGACCATCCAGGATTCCAGAGTCCGAGCAAACGCTAGAAGGGCCCTTGTCCAACGTAGATGCAGAAGACTCCTGCCGCCGATGTGAGGGCTTCTCCTCCACTAAAATCTCCTTGGCGCTAAGGTGTGTACCGTCCTGAGCTGTCTTGTTCTTGTTCACCTTTGCAACAACTGGTTCAACTGTGTGATCAGCCGCTGGTTCCGCCCGGTGCTCAGGCACATTCTGCTTCGCGGCCTCCACAGACATGGTGGTCAGAAAGACTTGCACGAATGCAAATCTATTAGATGAGTGAACACCCAAATCTCACTTCACTTTATCCAAATATCTCGAAAACTAGTCACTGCTTAATTAAGTGCATGCCGAACTTGGCATCTGAAATTAATAACAAAGAACAACACATTAGCATATATTGATAGCTATTTCTAAAAATAAGGATCGCCAATTGCACAAAAGTTCATCCGCAGACAGAAAAAAAAAAACAGGATCAGAAAATTGACCGAGGCCAGCAGCCCACTAGGTGAAAAATCTATTATGATCATCAAAGAAATCGCTCAAACAGTAAGCTGCTACACAAACAAGATTACCACCTTCTGCACTGCTGATTGCACAAACCCAACACCCAGTTCATTGCAGCAAGAAACACCAAGGGGCACAGCACTGCAAACAGGGCCCAAAAAAAACACACAGAGAAGCTCAGAAGCCCCAGCATTTACCAGGAAAAGATGGGGGATGCGGGTCGCAGCAAGAGATCAAGGATAACTCGGGGTCTTCTAAATATCCACAAAGATAAGGGAAAGGAAAACTAAGCAAGAGTAGTTCATCGCAACCTGGAACAGCTGCAAACTCACAAGCCCCTTCCCCTTCTCCCTCAAAAAGAAGAGGTAGGCGTGGATGGAGCACACCAGAATCATATGAGCAACACATCCACATCTAGGCACTAACTCGTGTTGGCTATTAAATGCAGCACGAAGAGAGGAGAGGAGAGAAAAAGGTAACAGACCAGATCAAGAAAATGATGGGAGGCATACTGGCATTGCATCAACAGATCAAGAAAGGAGATCAACATCCCAGGAGGGCTGACCCCAATCAATCAATTCAGTCAGAAAACCAGCCCGGGAAGGAAATGGAGGTACCTTTGCTAGGAGCCCATGGTGGTGCTGCAGCTGCTGGCTGGCCGGTTGTGAGGGGAAGGGAGAGCAAGGTGCAAGGGCATCTCTCTCTCTCTCTCTCTCTCTCTACAACGGAGTATGGATTTGCTGATATAGTGGAGCCACAAGGATTGGGGTTGCCGGGTTGGAGATGGCAAAAGGCAAAGGTGGGGGCTGCATGCTCCTCCTGCCGCAATCTGTGTGGGCTCTAGTCTGCAGTACAAACAAGTTGTGCAAAGAAAGAAGAGAACGGTCAGAGGGAGGGTGGTGGGCTAAAAGCTGGGATTTTGGGTGCATAAACAAGTGTAGAGACAGAGAGTGTGTCCGCTTTTTTGTTTTTCCTTTGGTTTTTTACTCACATCTTCACTTTCCTCAAGGCCACTTACAGTCACTTTTGGGCGCAGCCCCTAAGATGATTATCTTTGTATTTTTCTACTGATACGAGTAATTAATATTGATAGATTTCTTTGATTTATATTTAAAGAATAAAAATAAAGTCTAAAACAACATGTATTTATAATAGAAAGTAGTATTAAACGTCTCATTCGGATACCAATAACATGCGCATTCAACGTTTAGTGCTGCAGTAGGCCAGAATTACATCCAGGCATCTTTGCAAAATTGGAAGTTTGCACGCCATTTGTCTTGAGAGCAGATTCAGAAGGCACGTTCCTAGAAGAAATGATAGAAAACAGCGGAAGTAAATTTTATTAAAAAAATTACTGAAAGATTTCTATAAGATTCTGATCCATACTGTTCTTTCTTTATCCAATGACTATCACGTAAAAATATAAGATAAACATATGACATATACATATATAAAAGAGTTTTATGTGAGCTCGGATTCCTTCCAAAAAACAGCCTCCACAGCCTTCAATCACCCCTGTCACCCAGCGCTGTTGCCCGATGCAGCTTTCACTCTCTCGATCACTGCAAATGCAACTTTGTACGTGCTGATTAACCATGCATCCGCATGTTGTCCTAGCGTTCATAGATCTGGATAACCAGTAGATGCTAGAGCACCGCTCCTGTTAATTTGCCGCTAACCTCAAGGCGCAAAGCACCGCCGATGCCTCGGAATTCGTGCCCAGCTTTATATAAAAAAAACTAGCCAAGGACCAAGAGCTTTGTACCTCAAAATCGCTTTCATCAAACGGAAACGGATTTGTGAGAGACGCCTACTGTGCTGTGAGTGTGACACAGCCAGACAGTTCATAATCGAACAGCTTTGTGGTGCTCACTGCACCCCTGGTTTCTGCAGTGAGACATCAACAGCCATCAACTTCTTTTGAGGTGGATGTCGATCAGAAATACCTCATCATCATTTTTTTTTTGAAAGACCTGGACAATTACAATATATATTAATCAGAAGAAAATATTACATACATCAAAGACGCGAAACACAACTAAGAGGGTGTGTATGCTAACTTGCTAAGCAACTACTCATCGTCATATTTTTGGGTTTTTGTTAGCCTCCCGATCCATCTGCTGCAAACATTTGTTTGGCAAATATCACCCCACTTGTCAGGGGCCAACTTGGTCCAAAAAATATGGCTTCGATTATAGTATAACCCTAGTGACTCATAAAACTTCATAAAAATACGAACATAGGTATGATGGGCTTCCGAATACGAACATGAGCGTAAGATGGCTTGGGAGTAGTAGCTTGGAAGGACAGACAGCCAGATCCATGGGTGGGGCAAGGATCGCAGAATCTTTGTAGCTGCCATGTTGCCTCTTCGGCGAGCAGCACAGAGCAGCAGCAGCCATGCTTATCCTGCCTGTCACAATCCAAAACCCTATTCAGCGTACTTCCACAAATTTTGTTTGGGTAGGATCGAGTGAGTAAGCGTTTAAATAAAGTTTTTATAAAGTTAATGGTGTTCTTAATTTTTTAACTCAATACATCTCAAAAACACATGTGAATAAATTGTAAAACTTTCAAAACTAACACTTCTCTTTGATGGATGAGAACTCTATATTACATTCAAGGTCATATCAAGATTTATAGCATAAGAAAATAATCAATTAGAAGAAAACTTTTAAACACAAAAGAACTAGCCACCAGAAAAAGAGATTCTTCAAGTTGATAGATCCAGAGAGTTATGATGGTTTAATATCAATCCATATAATAAGATTAACCCACTAGCAATAAAAAGAATATCTCTTACACGATCCAAAATATACAACTCTCAAAGAAAACGAAAATCAACCAAAAAAACTTACACCAAAACTCTAAAGCCAAAAACAGTAAACTAAAAGGAGATAAACTCAAATATAGTTAAAAACACTCTCTTCATTAAGCTTAAAAGAACACCCTCTTTTAACAGATTATAAAGTATTTTCCTCACAAAAAAGCTCCCACCTATTACAAAATCTAAGCTCTTATTTTCTCTCCTCTAAAACATATCTCTCAAAACTTAAATAGCTGCCTGGCTCTACCTTCTCACAAAGCTCTACCCCTCTATTTATAGATATAGTAAGGTAGCTTAACCCTTAAACTTATTTGTTAAAAAAATCTATTTTTTCCAATAGCCTTGTATCTATCATTGGAGCATTTTAGTTCATTTTTTCTTTATGCATCAAACGATTGTGGCTTCTTTATGACTTAGCTTCGTCTCAACGCAAGCTTCACGATGACGTCACGTACACTCTATCCTTACACGATTTTGAGGTCAAACCGCGAAACCGCCTTGCACGCTCTTGAAAGCGTGACTCATTGTTGCTTGCTCTGACCCCCAAGCAAGCATTTTGATATCGACGTGTATATTCTATCTTACGATTTTGACTGTTGGCAAGTCTCTCCCGCTCCCGATCCCTCTGGTAGCCTTGTCACTTACACCGGCATCCATTTTGCTCGACTTTGTCAACATGTCGTCTTCATTCTTCTTTCCATACTTTGCTTGACGTCTATATGCACAGATAGAATCACCCTTGACTTCGCTCGACCTCCTCGATCATCCAGCACCAAGTACTCCACTTGACCCTAATCATCCCGCCGTCAGTCGCTAAGTTGCATCCATCACATGCACAATATAAGACAAACAAACACATATCTCCAAACCATCTTCAGTTAGTTTCAAATTGAAATCTTCAGCTTAAAACATATCCCAGAAAAAATCGTGAACGCCGGATGATCTAGCGTCCACACCTCCTGAGCATCGAACCATCCGGCGTGTTCAACTCCTAAGACCTACCGTCTGGAATCCTCTCTGTAAGAAATTATCCGACATACACAATTTCTCATCGTCAGACCATCCGACGAGTTCATCTCCATCAGACAACTATTTTGCAATCTCTCTGTAACAAATGGTATGGTGTATTCTTCGACGTTCACATCTTCCATCGTTGGACCATCCGACGTATGTAAGTTCATTAGAGCTGATTTACAACCTCTCTGCAAGAAATGCTCCAGCGTTCACTATGCCTATCACCGAACTATTTGACATGTACTTCAACCTTTTCTTCTGAGCTGAAATATTCCGTCGTGTAGTCTTTCTAAGCGCCAGATCATTCGGTGTGTATAAAATTCCTAGCGAATGATCATCCGACATGTACAATTTTCCTGGACTCAAACCACACTAACTCTATTTTCTATACAACTTTAATTAGCCACGGTCATAATTGCAGTATATATGCATGCTCATACAATACAAAAATTATCAAATAAAATAAACACACTTGAATCACTCATCACATATGAACTAAGACACATTTCAATTTAGTTTCTCAGTTTACGTAGCTTACAACTTCCCGAAAATGTGATAATAGATGAAATTTATAGCAAACAATGCAGTGCAGACATGTAACCAATGGACACACTCTAATAGTCTGAAATTCATAAAAAAATTCACAGGCATGTAAGGTCAAACAAAAAATCATGTTTGAAACGGGGAATGCAACTCTGTATGCCATTACACATATACGGTCTATCTCAGCCGTTCATTTTTCTTTTGATGTTTATCTATTTATTGATTCTTTCATCTACCTTATAATTTTTTATTTGCCTCTCTAATATAAATCTCAATATAAATAAAATATCCTAATAAGTCATACATCCTATGACTAGTGAAACTTTCCCTTCCTGTTCCAAACGGAGCTCGGCAAAGTAACCAAAGCTTTAGCAGCTCCAGCCAGACAGCAGCTACACGAGGGCACCGACAGGGCGGTTTCGCACTCAACAGTGACATGCCTAACGCACACCAGTACACCACCACCATCTCCTTTGCACCAGACCTACACGGTTCTACAATCTTTCCTGCTCTCTTTTCGCTATCACCATAAATTTCCCTGCTACTCTTCTCTACGTGGTCCATGGAACTACATCAAGGCGAGCCGTGCAACTGCAGCCCCAAAGGGGGTCTCTCGTGGGTCGCCCGGTGAGTCAGGCTAATGTTAGTTGTTCTGCGAGTACAAGTCGGACGCACGCAGGCTAACGTTAGTTTATGCAGCATGCTTGAACATTCAGAACTTGGCTGTTGAGCCAGTTAGTTTTTGCAGCATTCAAACTTGTAGCCCATGT
Source organism: Phragmites australis (assembly GCF_958298935.1). NCBI lineage: Eukaryota > Viridiplantae > Streptophyta > Magnoliopsida > Poales > Poaceae > Phragmites > Phragmites australis. Next base: position 25,676,753 of record NC_084936.1, on the reverse strand, counting down.
AGAAGGCCTATTGTATACTCCGTAGTTCAGTGATTAACCAATGGCAAATGAGTCTCTCTCTCTCTCTCTCTCTCTCTCTCTCTCTCTCAAGGAGTCAATGTGATGGTTAGTTCCAGAGTAGACAAATGAAGGTTAGTCTAAGCCTAAGCCTGGAGCCATGAGCCCCAGCACATGGAGCCCCTCAATGGGCACAAAGGCATCTAAGGAAGATGCGTTCCAAGGACTTGTTCTGATCCTGGAGGCCACATGACTTGGATTTTTCCTAGAACACCGATCATGGATAATGAGAGGGAATCAGAGAACCGAATCCTAAGTCACTAAACTGGTCTTGAGCAGGATGGGTCCAAATCCAATGCATTAAGGTTCGCTTTTGTGCAGAATGGGCTGTAACAGTGGTGAAATGAGTAGATGTAACGACGGTCAGATTATATGGTACCACGAATTGACAATGGCAGACGAAGGAAGGCTACTCCCAAAGTGCCAATCGTTCTGAAGCAAAAGATACGCCGAGAGACAGAAACGTCAGCACTTTGTCAGTCACCTGCTAAAGGGAAAGGGTTCGATTAGCACAACGGGCTTCCAGGAAAACCGCACACTAGCAGTAGATTCAACAGCAGATGCCACGGAAGTGCAAGTTGCGCAACTGAAAAATCCGAGGTTACGACCCAGCCAAGAACTGATGAGTAACAACACTGAGTGGTCAAGAGATGAAATGTTAGGCAAATGCGGATCTAAATAGCAATTATATGGAAGGCAACGGCAAGAAGATACATAGTTGGTCCTAACAGGATGCACAGTTTTCTCACCTCTTTTTAATCATCTCAATACACATCGTATGGTGCTGGCAAGGATGCAACATTATCTTCATAGATAATGATAGGAATGTTAGTAATGTTTAAAACAAATAACTATTGAATATGATTGATCACTGTTCTAAATCATGTGTATTCACGTATAACTTCATATAAAGCTATTATTTTTAAGTGGTTCATCGAAGTAGATGCAAGACTTTGCTTTGACGATTCTAGAAAATTACAGTTTCACCATATAAGAAAACATAGCTAGTCTGTTATTTCGTTGTATGCGGGGCTGACAGATACTCAGTATCTGCATATCCAACCAAACTTAGATCCTGATTCTTTTTGTAGAACAGACTCGTATCTTTGCTACCTTACAAGTAACACAGAATATCCTTCAAGCCCCCTAATTTCTTTTAGTGGGCTATACACTGTATCGTGTAGGTAGATTTACTGCAAACGCTATGTCTGACCTAGTACAATTAGCTAGATACATCAGCGCACCTATTGCACTTAAGTATAGAAATTTCAGTCCTAATACTTCATCCCTCTCTTCTCTAAGTCTATAGGGATCTTGATCTGCTTGCAATGACTTTCCGACCATGGAGGTTTTAGTAGGAAATGATTTCTCAAAACCAAACCACTCTAACACATTATGAGTGTAGTTTGTCTGATATACGAAAATTCCATATGTCACATGCTCTAGCGGCAGGACTAAGCAAAACTTTGTTTTACCCAAATCTTTCATTTCAATTCAGACTTCAAGTACAAGCTTACTTCTTCTATTTCTTCTTCTGTACTGATGATATTCAGATCAGCTTGATATGCAAAAATCCATTATGGGGCCTAATTGTTTCAAACCATATAACGACTTCTTCAATTGTACGCTATAAAGGTGTTTATTTCTTCTATACTGATTCGACAATAGTATTCCTTCAGGTACCTTCGTGTAAATACTTGAATCAAGGCTCTCGTAAATATATGCAGTTATAACATCAACCAATTTCATTTTTAACTCTAGTTTGACTGTCATCGAGATTAAATATATAAAGGTAATGTCACCCATCATTGGGGAATAGGTTTCTTCATAATCAACGTCTGGTCGTTGAGTGAAATCTTGTGCCACTAGTCGTGCTTTTTACCTCACAGTTTCATTCCTCTTATAAACAAAAACCTACTTGTATCCTACTGGTTTGATGTTGGGAGGCGTGCGGCATACTGACCCAAAAACCTCTCTTTTGTTCAGCGACAACAGATCAGTTGTTATTGCCTTCTGCTAGTCTTCCTAATCTGACTTCATTCTATATTCAGTGAGTGATGTAGGCTCAGGGTCATGATCTATAACTATGACAATTTTATTTGCGAAGTATATATCAACTATTGTGATTACTCTATTTCAATATTTCCCTGAATTCACATAGTTTATTACTATTTCATTATAGGTTGCACTTTCAAGTGCTTCTTCATCTTGCTCTTTATCATTTCTTTTATTTTCTTTCATGTGCTTCTTCATTATTTCTTACTATGGGAGCATGGTCCTTTAGTTTACCAGCGTCGAATTCAGCATGCGTATTTTTGTTGGTTTCTTCCTGCGTGGAAAGATTCAAATCTTTTATGCCTACTTTCTAAGGTTCCATACCATCGTCAGGTCTCAACTGACTCCCCTTCTTCTTCCTTTGGGGCTTTTTTGTGATCAATTGTGGTAAGCTCTCATTTTCCACTTTCGTTAGACGTCTCTGGCTACTTAGAACTTGAGGAACCGAATTTTTGTTCTTTTATTATTTTTCGGAGCTCCTAGGACAAGATGAGAGATACCTTCTTTTGGTACTTCCACGCTCTCTGGCACATTACGTGCAGGCACATGCGACTTAGTCACGCTCTTCAAATAAAAAAAATGATCAGGCAAATCATTTCTAATTTCTACAAAACTATAATTTTATGTATTTCATCATTTGCTTCACTAACACGAGGATCATGTGTCGCAATTCATTCGGCCTACCATATAATTTCCTGACATTTTTCATCCAAGAATATATTTCCTCCCCCTAATGACGTAAAATTATTTTCACCAAAAATGCAGTCAGTGAAGCAGGTCGTATGCAGATTTCTAGTTGTTAGTTCTAAATATCGAATTATGGATGTTGTCTCATAACCGACATATATTCCAACTTTCACAAAGGTCTCATAGCGGTCTGCTGTGATGGCGATATTGGCATATAAACTATAAATCCAAATTTGCGTAGATAGGAAATTTTTGGAATTACCTCTTGCGCTAGTTGCATAGGTGAATGGATGTTATAAGAGAAAAGTCTATAATTAATGAGAGTTGTAGTATGTAAGACTGTATGTCCTCAACACGTAACGGGCAAATTACAATATTGTTACAAAGGTCTAGCAATACATTTATTCTTTTTATCAGTGTTTCGGCTAGTCCATTCTGAGTGTGAACGTGTGGTATATAATGTTCAACTTTAATTCTCATACCAATGCAATAATCACCGAACATTTTAGAAGTAAATTCTTCAGTATTGTTCATTCTAATGGATTTTACTCGATGATTAGGAAAATTATTACTGATCTGTATGGTCTGCGAGATCAACTTTGCAAATGCATTATTGTGGGTAGATAATATACATACACGTGACCACTTCGAGGATGTGTCTATCAATACCATAAAGTACCAAAATTGGCCAAAAAATAGATGAATAGGACTACAAATATCCCCTGAATTTGGTCTAAGAATGTAAGGATTTCATCTCGTACCTTTAAGGTACACGATCTTATTATTAATTTCTCGGTTGCGTACGCAAGGCATACAAAATCTTCATAATTCGAAAAATACTTCACATTTATGTTATGACCTTATAAGTTAGTAATTATATTCCTCGTCATTCTAAGAACAGGGTGACCAAAACTATCATGCAATAGGGAGAATAATTATGTACTACAAAACACAGTCTTCAAGATAGTGAACACTTCATGTGCTTTAATGCGAGTGTAGTACAAGTCACTGCTCATGTAGAAAAAAATTTCTAGTATTATCACTTCACTATCACACTTAGTGATGAGTAGGTGTTCCCTACCATCTTCTTCACCAGTTTTTACGTGAAAACTATTAGCGCGAATATCTTTAAAGCTTAACAGATTCAAGAGATTGTATGATACTATTTATGCATACTCTACTATTTATGTGATTCATTATTGCTCATGCACTGCAATTTCAGATATATTTTGATGCAAAACAGTAGTTGCTAGGATATGTACTGAATCAATCTTACCTTTCAATTCTTGCGAACGATATACTACATATGGCATATAGGCTAGACCATGACATGCCTTCTTGACGACAATGTCAATACAATATAGATCGGTTGTAAGCAGATTCGTTCTGCTAGCTTGTATGGCATATAGGTTAGGTCCAGTAACCTACAATCAGCAGCTTGTGAAATGGGCCGAAACTAACCTCTCGTTGTAGATCTTGAAAATATGAAGCCTGGGAGTTTCATGTGATAACGTGTTAAAAAAACCGTTGCTACCGGATATAATCCAACAATCTCTTGAGAGAACAATTGCAAAGGGGACACGATGTAGAAAAAATTACTTATTCTTTATTCATTTGTATTTATAATAAGAGGTTTTATTCGTATATATAGTGTAAAAAACTTTGAAAGATAGAATTAAATCTTTTAAGAGAACGAAAAGGGTCCACGTTCTATTGTAAAACTATATGTTACCTAACAAAAACTTAGCTCTTTTGATTACTGCTATTGAGTGGAAATGTAATGTTGTTCAGACATATTAATTAACCAGAATTCTGCAATATCCTAACATTTATGGTACAGGAACTGAATCTGGTTCCGTCAGCGGGAGGTGTGCGTGGACCCAGTTTCGAGCCCTCACTTGCTTGAATTTATATACAAATTTACTTAGTTTCTTCTAGGCTTTCCTCCCTCACTGTGCGCATTTCTTCTCAACAAGAATGCATCTCCTGCTACAAGCATGAACATAAGCAAGGCCAATTCCGTTGCACCAGTAGTGGCTAAAACCCGACAGCATAATCTGGTGGCAAACATGCTTTCCCTGCACCTAGTAATATTAGCATCAGAAAAAGTTGTGATTATACGGTAAACTAAGTCAAACTATGTGCAACAGTGACCGCAGTATAGTTGCGATCTGCAACACGGTAATTGTCCTAAATGTATTACTCCCACAGTATAGCATACTGAAGATAATTAGTAGTGAGAGAGGGAGGGAGGAGATTTGCCTGTACATTTCATTGCTGAAGAAGGAATTCAGTGATGCAGGAGAAAGAGCGTTATTATTTTTACGAAATTACAATAGTTCATAAACGGTTGGCTAATCGAACCACCACTGAGGAATGTCAGGAGTAAGAACTGCACAAAAATTTAGTCACAGCAACAACTAAAATAAATTTTACTCCCAATATTGTAAGGTGCAGTGGAGCTTATCATCAGATAAATTGAAAGAACACTTGCGTGCAAAAACTTCACTGGGGTCTAAAGTCTGATTGGATAGCAAGATTTTATCCAAGTTTTCTTTCCTGAAAATATGTACGAACAAAATGTAGTTAGCAGGATCAACAAGAATTCAGCCTCGGAACATAGAGTAGCAACAAGAGCCCTTGTTTCTATATTAGCATGGTAGGATATTCTCAGTTTCTATAAGCAATGACTATTTCCACATCCTGCTTCAAAAGAGGAGCATCTGCTCATAGACAATGTTATAAAACAGATTTGCATTCGGTTGGGATTCAAAAATAAATAAATAAGAATAAAAATTAAAAACATATGCAACTTGAACTAGAGCACCGCTGGCCCGTAATTAGTTTGATAGTGTGCCCCATTTCTGTACTTGACATATTTTGGATAGAAAATTGGTCATTGATATCTAGAACTTATAAGTCTAGAGCACTTACTGAGCCCATGATGGAATCAATTTCCGTCTACGCCTTACTTACCCTTTATGCTTCAAGTTGTCAAAATCCTCTTCATCAGAATCTTCATAAGGTGACATTTGATAGGACTCCGATAGATTGATAGAATAACCGTTAAGCAGCATACGACTCAAACCATTATCTCGATAAAATTCTGGCAAATGAAAAGCAATCAAAGCAGCCCATACAGCAGTTGCTTGCAGTTCAGTCCCATCTGTTATCAAGTAACCAAGACCAAGAAGCAGATGTTGGGTAGAAAGCAGAAATAACCCATTGATATCTATGGCTAGATTCATCCGACATGATTCACATAAGAACTCATCAAGATTTATAGAAGTAGATCTAGACACACTCTATTATAATTATCTTCTTGTGAGATTAATAAAAATAGCAAAGGATGTAGTGCTATTATCTAGAAAAGTTCCGAACGTATATAAAATATCGTCTTCCTCTTCGATACTCAAACTATATCCCTATTTTAAATAACTATTTTCTGAGTGGAACCTCCCAGGGTTCATATTTTCATGATCCACGACGAGAGGTTAGTTTCGGCCCATTCCACAAGCTGCTGATTGTGGGCCTCTATCTGATCTAGTATCCGCCTACTGGTCCCCAAATTTCAAGTTCCCCAAATTCGAGCCCCGCCAAAATTATTCCTCTCTTTTAGGAAGCTCCCGCCCAAAATTTCAAGCTTCGTTCTTTCACTCAGTTTTGAGTAACAGCTAGCTCAAAAACAATTCGAATGAGTCAAATGCGCAGGCCCAAATCTCAAACGGCGCCAAACTGCACAACAACAGCTCTCAGATTCACGAATGGAAACCAACAAGATCCGCAAAACCGGAGAGATCTCTCCGCCGCGGCTAAAGAACTGAAGACTAGCGGATCAAGATTTCACCAGTTCAGATGGGCCAGATTGGATCGCAGCAGCTGCTATCCGGAATCCAGATTTCAAATGGTCGCGACGATTACCTTTCCGCCGAGATGGTGGGCGCGTGTAGGAGTCGGCCACCTGATCTCCCATCCGCGCCAAGACTATCGGCCAAATAATTTGAGCCCGCCAAAAGTTATTCGTCACTTATGGGTAGGGAAGCTCCCGCCCAAAGTTTAATGCTTCGTGCCTTCGCTCTCCGCCCAAATAGGAATGAATCAAATTTCCAGCCCCAAATCTCAGATCCCATGTAGCTGCGCGTCTCTTGCTCTCAGATTCCAAAACTGAAACAAAGACGGACCTCTAGTTCACTTCTCAAGAACTGAAGAGAAAGGTAACTGAAAAACGTCAGGAAAATGTGCAAAAACTACAACGAAGAACAGCGCGCGAGATGCAAACTGCTAGCCAAAAAAACCGTTCTGTCGATCAGACACTGTTCGGACAGAATTGCATCAATCATGGAACAAGAATGAAAACCAGGCAACAAACGCAATAATTCACATAGATTTGACATCAGAAGTTGCGATAACCAACGTTACTATTTAGGATCACGACACCAGAATCACAAGAGCACAATCACACGCTTCTTACAAGAATCAGCCAGACGCCACTAGACTAAACAGCATAAACCAACTACTACAGAGGAGTGGTGACAAGCGAGGTAGGCAACTACCGCCGCTGCTGCGACACCCAGGCTACTTCTAGAGGGGAAATGGGCACAGCACGAGAGGGCAGCTGGATGGCCTAAGCGCTGGTGAACTTGGTGACGGCCTTGGTGCCCTCGGAGACGGCGTGCTTCGCGAGCTCGCCGGGGAGGACGAGCCTGACGGACGTCTGGACCTCGCGGGAGGTGATGGTGGGCTTCTTGTTGTAGCGCGCGAGCTTGGCGGCCTCGGCCGCGAGCTTCTCGAAGATGTCGTTGATGAAGGAGTTCATGATGGACATGGCCTTAGAGGAGATGCCAATGTCCGGGTGCACCTGCTTCAGCACCTTGAAGATGTAGATCTTGTAGGTCTCCACACTCTTCTTCGCCTTCTTCCTCCCCTTCTTGTCGCCGCCCTCCTTGCCGGCGGACTTTCCCGCCGGGAGCCGTTTCTCGGCCTTGGGCTTCTTCCCCGCCGGAGCCTTCTCCGCCTTCTCAGCCGCGGGCTCCTCCTCCACCGGCTTCTTCGCAGCTGGCTTCTTCTCGGCCTTGGGCGCCATGGGAATTGGCTGCGGTTGCTAGTCGACGAATGTGTTGGAGGCTTGGCGATTTGAGAGATGAGAGAATTGTTGGTGACGAACCAGGCGGGTGGGGGTGCTGCTTTATAGAGGTGGGGAGGTGGGTCGTGATTGGTGAGAGGTGTACGTCGCGGATCGGTGACGTGGAGAGTTTTGAACCGTTGGTCTGCACGGCTGGGTTCCGGATGGATGGACGGGATGCAGATAGATGCGGATCGGTGACGTGGCGTGGGAAGGAACGGAGGAGGGCTTCCTGAGCGGCGCGGATCGGTGACGTGGCTAGTTTTGGGCCCACGCGTGGTGGCAGAGGTTTACTTTCTTGGGTTGGCGGGAGTTTTTTAATTTGGTCAGCTATTTGTTTGTGCGTTTTTGGCGCCAGATTAAAGGACGATCAGAGAACCAAATGCAAGAATTGGGAGGACCCGACAGTGTCGGATAAATTCGTGCTATGGTGGATCGGCGTACAAGGAGTGAAGTAGCAAGTTTCGTTTCCGTTTGGCGTAAAAAAAATAAACTGTTTTGCAGTATATATGGTTTTCTTACCAGCAACATTGGTAATTTAGCGTAGTGATAGTAAAAAAATGCATTTAAAAATTAGAAAATACATAAAAAAGTTGTCTCGTTCATTTGACGACTTTTAGGCTGCATTCGGAACACGGGACTTCCATAGGATTCCCGTTAGATTCATACAAAACTCACATGATATTATTGTGAACTTTTTGCGTTTCAAAAGGAGCCTCAACTAGAAATACAAATAAGAAATCTAGTAATCTAGTGCTAGTCTTTCTTTTACTTAATTGCTTTATACTGTTAATTGTCTAGTTTTATAGAGTGTACGTCAATTAATATCTTAATCTTCTAATTTGTGTTGCCATCAATCATAAAAAAAGATTATAGCATATAGACTCCTAAGTAAAATGATAAGTGTTCGGTGATTAATAATAACAATATTATTTTAACTAACAAGTTTATTTTGAATAGTATCAAATATTTAGTTCACAATAATGATGGTGTATTCTAGGTAGATAAGTTGATTTTATGGTTGATCAAAGGATATGAGCATCGGGATTATGGATCTTTTAGTTCTAAATATCAAAAGAAGATGAAGAACACTTAAAATAATATATATCTTTTTTCTTAGTCTTTTGGTCGTACTATAAAGAAAGAGTAAGAGTAGTAGTTTGAGCTAGTTGAGTTTAGACTTAGTTAGATATATATTTCTGAACTTCTAGCAATAGATAGCTCAGATAAGCATATGGTTGAGATGTCGAGAAGTAAGAGCTTAAGAAAGTTTGAATTGAACGAGCTCAGAAAAAATTTGTTCTCACCGGATGGTTCAACGTTCAACGAGTTAAACTCATCGAAGCATTCTTAGCTCAGGTCAAAGAGATTACAAGTACAACAAATGGTCCGACGATCAACCAGTTACTCTCTCCGAAGCATTTTTTGGTTGGAAAAATCGCATGTCAACACCGGATGGCCCAGTGTTAGTGTGAAGAGAACAACAGAGTTTTTTTTACAGGATTTGTGAAAATTCTCAGAATATGGAGTTGAATACACTAGATGTACCGTTGTTCAATGGGATGCAACACCGAAGCATTTTCCAGGAGAATTGCGTTTGGTACAGTAGAGATGCTACTCATCGGATGGTCCTGTGTGTGGATAGCAGGAGCACCGAAGCATTTCTCAGCAATAACGGCTAATGACAGCTGACACAATGTGAGCTTTAAAAATTATACAACACCGGGTGGTTCGGTGTGTGCGAGATGGTGTAGACCGGATCATCTGATGTTCATAAAGAATATGGGAGATTGGGCAACAACTAGATTTGAACCTCCAGCACATAAATGCCCCCTCATTTCATCCCACTAAGCACTCTTGCGAACCCATACGAGCCTATGAATTATGTGTGTCATCAAAAAGCAAAATTGTGCACTAGAGTGATTTGCAAAGTTTTTAACTGAAGATTAAGGACATCATTAGTACATAGAGAGTAGCAAAAATGTATCTGGCTGTAGTTTAGGCTTGATCTTGGTCGAACGAAGCTATTAGCTTGTTACACTTAGTAGTTGGAAATACCTAGTTGGTCTTTGGTGATTTGGAGGTATCTTGGTGAGCTCTTGGAGTTCTTGTGTGAGCCCTGAGAAGAGCGATGCACTTGGTTTAATGCTCGTCAATTTAGAGATGGAGAAGTGGCAATCATAAGAAAGCACTTAAGTCTTGGTGGCTTAAGAAAAGCGATATCTTTAGTGGATACTCCAACGAGGACTAGAGAGGAGTGCCAACTCCTCGATACTTCGAGAAAAAATTGGTGTCTTCTTATCCATCTCTTTATTTTCTCGCATTTACTTTGAGCATTTTTACATTCTTGCAAGTTTTAATTTCGCATTTACATTGTGTTCTATCTTGCTTGATTATTTGCTTGTTTGTGTAGTTACATTTCTTTCCATCTAAGCTAAGATTGCTACTTATTTTAGATTTTGGTAGAATTAGTTTTTAATTAGAGTCCAATTCACCCCCTCTTAGGCCATTTGATCCTTTCAACGGTGATGGGGTACAAATGGTGTCTAACGTCGAGCTGAGGGTCAAGCAGCTCCAACTGCGTCATACTTCATGCTCACAAGTTATTTACAGTTTTATAAGTAAAACAAATTCAGAGTAAGAAGTAAGTGTCCAACATATAACAAAATATAATATATTGTTCAAAGCATACACAAATATGTTAACGAATCACAACTTAACACGTTACAACCTCAAACATGGTGACAGTCTCACTGCTACAACACTAAATTACAATGTTGTGCACATAAATAACCATCACACTATGAATTACAACATTAATCAGACTCAATGAGTCGACGAAGCCAATGATTGATGACCGAGGACGTCTCTCATATGCAGCAGAGCCGGAAGGACATGCTTCTGCGAGATTCACACTTGAGACACCAACGTTGCATTTTTTGTAAGTGTACCCTTTTCTGTTACACTTGCTGCACCATTTCACGTGACGCCCGGCTTCTGCTTCGTCCATGTCGTTACGCAACCTCATAGTCCTACGTCGTCCCTTCTTCTGTTTAATCTTGTAAGAATCAGGGATGAAAACATAATCAGACCTAAATTCCTTCTTGAAAGAACCACAAATCCCAAAACCATATAACTCATGGTTCCAGGTGTTGAACACAACTTCCTTCTTGAAGTAGTCGAAGATACCCTAGTTCATTGCCTGAAATACGGATAGTACTACCCTTATGGACCATATAATATTTCATCGTCCCCACAAAAAATCCTAAACTATCATTGATCTGACATACCTGGCAACCATCGATATAAAGTCTAACATTATTGCGATAGAACATAAATAATTACGTAAAACTGCATCTACATTAATGCAAAATTCATTACAAATATGGACCAACATGTAGTCTATACTGCAACAAAAAATACCTAGGTCGCTACATCAAACATCTCTAAATCTTACAGCTACTACCTCAGGTATGCCTACACTATGTCTAAATACTACATCTAATTCCTAACATATGTCTAAATCGAGGAGTACTCACCGCACTGCATGATGTGAAAGTTCATGAAGTTTCGGTGTTCCTGCTACAAGTGACTAGAACGATGCCTATCAACATACACAGGTGTGCAATGTTGCAATTACATTTGCATACGAGATGTTGTTGTACCTTTTTTTCATGTCCATATATTTTTGTAGGTTGATGCGCAAGGGGGCTCATTCCATGAGCGTATTTGCGTCTCGTGTCCTACCGTGGGTTGCCGGATGGGACCAAGCTATTGAGCACATCGTGGACAAGGACCGGCCACACTCCAAGGAGGCATATACGGACTACCTCTACTAGTTCGTGCCTCGGACGTGGATCCGGGTCATGTACACACCGGCTGAGCTTCCACGGCATGTGACAGATGTGCGCGACACATACCTGATGCAAATGGACCAGGCGTGTTCGCTTGAGGTTCGAATAACACTACGCGACTCCTCAATTACTACAATTGTTGGTGCAAAAAATGTGTAATCAAATTAAACTTTTCTTTGTAGAGGGACATATTGTACCAAGTTAAGGTCGATGCACGGGTGACCAAGGTACGGATTGGCAGTGGCCTCGAGATCCCCAGGAGAGAGTGAGCGTAGCGTTATGCTGGATTATCCGATAGGTGAACAAGGTCTTCTAGGCACTCAGTTGCAATTCATCCTCGGACATTGCGATGGGACCACGAGCATCGGCTCCTCTCCCGGCATGCGCGTCCACCGTGTTCACAAAGCCACCACACCCACCGATTCGTCTGACCTTTGCCATTGAGCCATCGAGGGCGTCTTCGACCCCGACTTCCTCTTCCACCCCTACTATGGCAAGACAGTCTTTCATAGAAGCTAGTGACCCCAACTACAGTGGCATGTGGCCTCAGCTTTCATTCTCTGACACCGGTGACCCCCACTACGATGTCACAGCATCTAGGCCAGCCTTCACTAGTGCTGGCGACCACTTCTACGCTAGCACCGAGGCCACGCACCCAGGTCCTTCGAGTTTTCGCGTCCCCGGCTCAAGGACGACACTCTCTTCATACATAACGAATTGTTACGTATGTCAAGCTTTATCGGTGCTAACATGTTTTCTTCGTTGTTCCATGTACAGAGATCAACAATCTCCGGGACATAGAGGCATAGGGTAGCTACATGGAGTTACTCACCAGAGATGGTAGTCAAATCCCTAGGTACTCCTACATCTTCGGACATAGCGGTGAGCTTAGTGCGTTGCAGCTATCTGGCGCGCCACTTACGAAGATACAACCCTCCCAGGATGAGTATGCCACTACACCGGCCATTGGACGGCCTGAGCGGCCGATCGTTCCACCAAACCACCTGATGTACTCAACTAACCAGGTGAGAACTAGGAGGCACAAGGTCCTAAGGCCGGATGCAACCAGGGGGTTGTCCCTAAGAGGGGACATAACTTATAGGCTACTAGGTTATTATTAATTTCATGGTCTTATGTTATTGTTGGTGTTATTGTACTATGTTACTGGCAGTGTAATGGTATTTTCTTCATGCTACTATGTTATTATTACAGTCATAATATCTTTCATATATCATGTTTTTGTTTTGTGATTCTATTCGGACTATAGACTCATACCAAAACTATTCCATAACAATCATAATAAACATATCGACCGAACGTAAAAATGACATATACAATACCCCTATTGGTGTACCAGAGTTTTGCCTAGCATGTCTTAGGGAATGTAAAAAGGGCGAAGATCGATGGGACAACGATACACAAATTACAATGTCGTCCTGATAGTGGTTCTAATCATATTGACTTAGAGTGATCTGCGATGAAGCTCCTGAATCCCAATAATCTACAACAATGCATTGCGCTGATGGAGGAGGAGGAGCACGGGGTGGAGGAGGAGGAGCACGGGGTGGAGGAGGAGGAGCACGAGGTGGAGGAGGAGCATCCCTATTATGGAACGGGCAGGTGCACCATGGATCGATACATATAGAAGTGTCTTCCAAGTGTATTACAAGAGGACTTGGTATGTTCTCAACCTCCCTCTGCAAGTCGAAGATTTGATCTTGCAGGTGGTGGACGTAATTTTGGATATACTGCAGAACAGCAGGATCGACCCATCTCATGTATAGACAGTTGTCGGGGTCGTCATCGGAGGCCTACAGAAATATGAAGGTCACAATGTATAATTTTTTAGAAAATGAATACGATCGGTCATAATGATATAGTTCTCACCTTACCAAGAGGACACCGGAAGAATTGACGCCACCATGGATGATCCCATCCTACATCTGAATGATACAGTTGTATCCACAGGAACACTTGAGACATGGCTCATTTGGGTGCTTGTAAATCCTTTGGTGACTTGGAGGACGAAAATCACTCATATCTCACAAAGGGAAGTTGTACAAAGGCTCATCATACTTAGTTGGACCAAACAAACCCTCCCATCCCACCATCGGGTCTCCCCGCCCTCCCTTCTTCTTCGTCTCCTCCCACCCTACCCTCCATTGATTGATGTGCTTCAGTTTCTAGATAGATGAGCCTTTTATAGATGTCTTGTACCAGCATATGTACTTTTACCGTGGCTTAATATTGCCATCAAATTTGTGTTACCCGCACTAATGCAACCATGATAATAAAACATATACTCCATTTGCAGACCTAGCCTTTTTAGAATGTGATAACAATTGCCTTTTTTTCTGCCTCGAAATAGGTCATCATGGATTACTAAAGGAACCACCCTACGGGAGTGCCATAATTGCATGAGCGTCCATTGTGCAGGTGTGGCGATCAAGTGTGAATGTTGACGTCCTTTGAGGTCTAGACTTTTGGTAGGATGCTCTGTATGAGTCCGGGGCTTGACGACGATTTCATGGTGTGTCTCTCTCTTTGCCTTCGTCCGCATCTTATGATTATACCTTGACTATATTACTTCTAACTCTAGGTTTACAGTGCTAAGCCTTGTCATTTGAAGGAATGAATCGACCATGTCAGACCACCATACTCTGGGGGATACATCAGAGATGTTGAAACAAAATGTGAGTACGAGATTAGGATGGAGGAAGTACGGCTGCGACTTGAGGCAAGACACGAGCGCCAATAGGAACGTCAACGTCGAGAACAAGAACACAAGCAATAGGCCGAGGAACTTCAGAGGCATGAGGAGGAATATTGTTTCCTACATGATATTCTAAGAAGGCAGAAGGCCGACTTTCAAATGCGTGATGAACACCTTCAAAGGCGTGAAGCACTCCTGTGCCAGCAAGAAGACGGTGAGCGCGAAGTGGCACATCAACGAAAGGGGAGACATTCCCAATCCACCCAGTAGAAGCTTTTTCCTGTCCGCATCAATGTAATATTACCGTTAACTTTATGTTACCCGCACACATCCAACCGTGGAAACAAAATTGATGGCTTCTACTACAACTTTTCACATTAGTAAACATGTATTCCATTTTCAGACCTAGCTTTTCAGAATTAGCCCTCTCATCGGTAGTCTTTTTAGAGCAACCTTTTTCAAACATATGCTTTTCAGAAGTAGCCTTTCCAAACCTAGTTTTTTTCAACCGTAGTCTTTTCAGAAGTAGCCTTTTTATAAGTAACCTTTTCAGTTGATATGATCACACCTTACTGCAGGATCAACTGCTTTCCATGATCCATTTCCGTGGACTTAGTCCATGCACCAGCACCATTTCCGGGGACCCCACCGAGATGACCCGCAACGGCCGGTTTTGGCAGTATCAGCTTTCTCTCTCTAGCCCAGGCTCACCGTGCGACTAGTTGGTGCCAGCCCGATCACGACCCTGACCTTTGGGAATTTCCCGTGACCAGCCCTGGCTGGTCGTGGGGCAGGTACTCGTCTAACCCGTCAAACCTCATGTAATGCCGCTACTCATGCCTTTTTTCCTTCCCCAGGCATTTCACTCCAGCAGAGGTGGCATGGCCGGCGCAGGGTCACTGTGTCCCGTCCCGCAACATTAATTATTACGGTACGGGGTCGCAGACACGACAAAGGGCATGGCAGGCGTGCGTGGAAAACCATCGACAGGACAGGGTAGACCGGACGACCCAGTGTGGGGCTGCGGCAAGCAGATGGGACACGCATCTCAGTGCTACAGGGTAGGCATAACGCAAGCGTATCTTGTAATGATTACCTTTGCAGATCGTCTAGGTAGGCATGGGTATATTTGATGGGCCCACGTGTAAGACTCCTTTCCTCCTAGGCTATAAGGGGAAGGGAGTCCGCCTAGGCAAAGCCCCCAGAAAAAAAAGACGCAAAGGAGAAACCATACTCAATGAGAAGAATACATATGATGTAAGGCTATTACCCCAAGGAGGGTTTAAATCTGGATAAACTATGGTGTTCTTAGATTAGTACAGGCACATCCCCCAAAACACAGATCACACACCCGTCGTTCGATACACCCCGAAATCACTGTCAGGGATTAACCCTCGATAGCTGTATAAATACATGATCTTCTGTCCACATCTATAACCAAACTACTAGCTTCAACCTCCACAACTCCGACGAAAATGACGTCCGATCCTTTTCCTAAGAAATATATGCCGAATACTTCGCCTGATGGGGTCGAAGTGTCCATGTGCTGGTGTGGAGATATTTGTAGGGTGATGAAGTCCTCCGAGTTCTCCTACACATACGGAAGGAGGTTCTTCATGTGCCACAACTATGAGTACAAATCCACCCTAGAGAAACACCAATATTGGCTCGTGCCTCCCGTTAATAACTTATTGCCAAACTACTAAAAACAACAACTAAGATTTACCATTTAATATTTTGGTCTTCATTGTAGTCGCCGCCACCACTATGTGACTTCTTACAGTGACTGGATATTGAACAGTCCATAGTTATCAAGTCGTAAAGTTGAGTCGATTCGCCATAGTGTCGACTTTGTCGACTAGTCGTGACTAGTCCACGACTAGTCTAGAGGTGGACAAACTAGTCTGGACTCTGGACCGTGTATTTGCAGGCCTCACAGGTCATAATATAACAACAATTGCAAGACTTTTAGACATCAGATAAAGATAAACATTAGGAGAATAGGAGTTTAGGACAGCATCACAACACACACCAGAATGCAGAATTACAGATTAACGTCGCCGCCCAGTCGACCGGCCGCTCGACTAGCCCTCCAAGTCGAGTTGAGGCCCTCTAGTCGAGCACGGGTACCGACTTGTCGATTAATCGACGATTAGTCGCGAATAATCGTTCGACTTAATAACAATAGAACGGTCGGAAGCAGATGTGTTCCTCCTTCACATTGAGCACCGTGTCACTTAGAGACGCTTACATGAGATAGAAGCTAATGAGAGTAGGGAGGCTACACAAAAGTGTATTCAGGAGGAGTAACAAAAGATGGGGGAGGAACAAAACCGCATGATGGCGGAGAGGGAAAGGAAGTGCGAGAGGGTACGTCAAGCGCATGCTGTAAGACCTGATATGACGAGGAAGGGAAAGTACCCACGTTGCACTCAATAAACCATATGTTTTAATCATGTTGTTTACATTCCATAAAGACACATTAGGTTTAGACGCGATACTTATTTACGTCATAATGATTATGCACCGTACATGCTAACACTTGTGTATAATATCGTTGTTCCCATTAAAATCATCGTGTTAAAATTTTCGCTTCCGTCAAATCCGAATATACAAAATATCACACAAACATCTAATTGCACGTGCCAGTTCAACAACACAAATATCGCACAGACAAAGGTGTCGCCCGTTCACCGGGACCTTGCTCTTGCCCGATAAACGAACGACGATAGTCTATTTTTACAAATTTTCGAAATGACCATATAATTTTGCATAATAATAATAATAATAATAATAATATTCTAGGTTTGATGGGATGAGCGTGGGGGAAAACCAAACAGGCCCAGAATCTTTTAGTGAGCATGTTCTGCATTAGGCTTGTATGTAGACCTGAGCATATCAGGCTCGACAAGGTTCAACGGTCGGCTTGGGCAGCAGTCAATACGCACGAAGTAACCCGAGCTTGCCCGAGCCCAGCCAGAATATTATTTTCGCATATCTTCCAACGAAAAAATGATCGGACGGCCCAGCCCGATTTTGGCCCAAAAATTGAGGCCCGAAACACTATTTTGGGCTGGCATACCGCATACGCAACAGTTTTGGAACTAAAAATTCGGCCTTTTTCTCAGCCTAACCTGGCCCATGTTTAGGTCTACTTGTACGCAAAACAGAGACGCTACAAGTAGATCTAGGATTTCGTAATAGAGCATCTCCGATGCAAGTTCTTGCAGTAGTGCTTAGCAAAAGAAAAGAGTCTTTTTTCTTAGCAAAAGTTCTTGCAGTTTGATCCTATGTGTGTACGAGGAGAGGCGCGGTGCGCGGTGGAGGTTTATGTAGAAGACAAACACGAAAATTCTACTAGAGAATGCAGACATATGGCTTATCAAAGCTGTCTATTTACGTTGAGATTCATGCTAGAAAAATATGTGAAAAAATCATGGAATATGTGAGAGAATTAATAGATGGATAAAAATCAGATGTGAGAGATGAACGACCGAAATAGATCTTGCGTGCATAAAAGCATATAAAGTTGTATTTCTAGACCCACGATTATTATTTTTGGTTGGGGGGGGGGGGGTGTTTGACGTCGTGCTGCGCCGTGCGTGTGATGCGCGCACCAGTTCCTCTTGCGGTCGTCATGCACGGCGGTTGCCGTGTGGCGGGAGCTCATGCTCGCTGCCCCATTCGCTTGTCGTGGGCGCGTAGTTGGCCAACCGGGTGACCACGACACTCAACGGCAACCAAATCTAGAGTGCGAAAAGCTCGAGGCTGCTAAAGTGCTGATGAAGATGGCAGCCAGGAGGGCCGCCACGATGAGCTCGGCCTACAATGCATGGGCCGAGGGTACCGGCTACAGCCTTAAGCACTAGCAGATCCATGCCTTGAGTCTGCTCGACATTATGCCTAAGGTGCGTTGGGTGTGTCATTGCCATCAGTTTCTATCTCCCCATGCAATACGACCTCACCGGCTTCCCGCTCGGTTCACACACTGACATCCTCAACCATTATGATGCGGTCCTTGCGCTCCTCATCGGCACCACCCTGCGGATGGTACGCGTGCGCGTGACTCCCTCCGCATGCTTGTTGACCTTCATTCATTTTGCGGCATATGCGTGAATGCCGAGCGGTAAGAAAATTGTGAGCTCTGGCTGTCACAACTGCCTCTGACCTAGCCAGCCGGGCACATGTTCCGTGAGCTCGCCCATGCTGCACCGGGTGCAGGCGGGTGAGCGGCCACCGCCGACCCAGCCCATCGGACATGTTATGTGCTCGTCGGTTTTCCGAGACAGGCTTGATACTTCCACTAGATTTGGTTTGGATTCCATCACCACATGGATTGGGCTGTGGAGGATTCATCCAATCCACGTGTGTATGGATTTTCATCATTTTCCATTGGTACCAAACGAGCCCTTAAGCTAGCCGGCTAGTAAATATTTTATTCGATCATAAATACATGTTGTTTTAGATAAGACATAGTTTCTAATACATAGCTTATACTATTATTTTCTTTTAGAATATATTTATAAAATCAATTAAATTTGTGATATTATGAAATAATTTTTAAGATAAATCTACACGATTTTAAGGTTTCTAAACTAAATATTATGAAAGATATTATTAACTAAATTTTTAATACTTTGATTGAATTTTTTTTAAGTAACATATACTTATGATCAGAGAGAGTATATCATCTGAGTCCTGGGAGTACAGGGCAGTGATACCTACAAGAAGGGGCCTGTCGGGGCCATTACTCACGTTTGTCTCCATGGTGGTCTAGCCACACTGTCTTGCACTACCACTAGCTTGTCTGCCCACTGTTTTGCACTACCACTAGCTTGTGTTGTCGATTTTCTTGCACACTGGACGGCGGTGAACTAGTGATTCCTCCCAAACCCTGCCAAGAATGATGATTGATTTTTTTTAGAAATACTTCGTTATAGTATGACTCACTACTACTTTCCACGATGATTGATTTTTTTTAGAAATACTTCGTTATAGTATGACTCACTACTACTTTCCATGGACCTTTTACAGCATGGAGCAATGCATGAATGTTTTGTTTATAGAACCACGAGCGTTCATTGAGCGCCACATCATACACGACAACTACATGCACATCTAGGATCTATGATGCCGCCTTCAACAAACAAAAACCCCAACGCTTTTCTTCAAGCTGGACATTTCAAAGGCATTTGACTCTGTCCACTAAAACTACCTTCTCGATCTCATGCAGAAAAAAGGATTCCCTCTCAGGTGGCGTGACTGGATTACTCTGCTACTCTCACATCGCGCGTCCTTACGAATGGCATCCCCTCCCCACCCATACAGCATGGTCGGGACCTTAGACAAGGCGACCCGCTATCGCCCCTTCTTTTCATACTGGCAATCGACCTGCTAAATAATATCTTGGACAAAGCAATTGATGTTGACCTCTTGATTCCACTTCGAGGGAGATCTGCTAGGCTAAGAACTTTGCTATATGTTGACAATGCGGCGATCTTCATTTCGCCGAATCAGGAGGATGTTGACTCCCTCTCGCGAATCCTGCATTGCTTCGGCGATGCCACTGGACTACGGACAAATCTTCAAAAAACAATTATTGCACCAATAAGATGCGAGGGCATCAACATCGATCATGTCCTTAGAAGTTTCCCTGTCATGCGATCACGCTTCCCCATCAAATACATTGGCCTGCAACTCTCAGTTCGGAGCCTGCGCAGGATTCACATTCAGCCGCTAGTCGACAAAGCTGCTGAAAAAAATGTCAATGTTGAGAGGCAAGAACCTGACATCAGTAGGACGCCTGACATTAGTCAAGTCGGTCCTATCCTCCTAGCCGATCTACTTCCTCATCGCGCTATAGGTGCCAAAAGGAACAAGTGATCTAATTGATAAAAAAGGATTCAATTATTGTGGGCTGACAATGAGGCTATCACGGGGGGTAAGTGCAAGGTCAATTAGAAGCGATGCACATGACCTACAAGCTCAGGAGGCTTATGCATTCAAGACCTGCAAAGGGGTCGCGAGAGCTCTACGACTTAGATGGTTGTGGCAGGAATGGAAAGCCGACCACAAACCATGGGTGGGCATGGACATCCCGTGTGACCAAACCAATAGACACCTTTTTGCTGTGGCAACCACCATCACCCTTGGGCACAGGACCAAGACCAACTTTTAGCACGCAGCTTGGCTTCGCGGCCGCATTCCAAAGGATATTGCACCCGACGTCTACAACATCACAAAGAATAGGAACAAATATGTAAAGGATGCCCTGGATCAGGAATCCTAACTACGTAACATTCCGACACATCGTCTTAGCCTTCAGGCCCTCCAGCAGCTGGTGCAACTATGGTTGCAGGTGAACACCGTCCAACTGCAACTGGACTGTCAAGATACCATTGTTTGGAAGCTATCTGATAAAGGGAGTATATAGTAAGCTCTGCCTATAATGTGCGGTTCATCAGATCGATAGAAACCAACTTCCACGCGTTGGTCTGGTCAGCTTGCCGCCCCCCCCCCCCACACACAAATGCAAGTTCTTCGCATGGCTCGCCCTTCAGAATCGCCTATGGACTTCCGATAGGCTAGCCAGATAACAATGGACCAATAATGCCTACTGCCCCTTATGCTGGCACACTCGTGAGACAACACTTCATATCTTCGCTGAATGCAGATTCAGCATACATGTATGGGACTCCATCGCGCAGTGGCTTTCAATGCTGCGGATCGCCCCGGCCTCTTGGATGCCCGTGGAGTGTTCACGCTTGGTGGTTCGCCATCGTGGAGTCCATTGGTACCTAAAAAAAAAGCTATGAAATCCATCTTGATGCTTGTGATCTGGATCCTATGGAATGAGCGAAACGCGTGAATTTTCAACCACAGAGCTTCCACTGTGCCCGCGACGATTGCCATGATCAAAAAGGAGTTTAGAATCTAGGCAAGTGGGGGAGCAAAACATCTCGCTCATATTATGTAGCTACCCTGGTGTTTTTTTTAATCACTCTATTTGTTTTTTGGTTTGTACCTTGGTCGATCTCGACCTTTCCTTCTTATTTAATATAATAGGCAGATCTCCTGTCTGTCTGTTTTAAAAAAAAACCATGAGCATTCAAATATTTTTTCTCGTAAATTTGTGCTACTAGGTATGTAAGTTTTGAATTTTGGGTTATTAGTTCAGTCTAAAACTCAAAAATAAACTAAAAGATTCACTTTAATCTAGCTAAGTTAATAAAAAATAAATAAATTAAGTAGTGATTCAGAATTGATTATTGGATACTCACTTGTATCTCTACCTACTTCAACGCCATTGATGTTAAGGTACTCCACCGATAACTCAAGCAAGGGCAATATAAGACTATACCCAAGGGAATCCCTTCACGGTCTAGATTCCTATCGTGAAGGGATTTTCGTTCCATTCAATGTTTCAATGGTTTTCTTTCATGGTTCCCGTCACGAAAGGATTCTCAAGGTCATTCCCTCCAGTACGAGATTCTTTCTCTTTTTCCTTGTCGATTCCCCTCGAAGGGAAGCTGTTGGAGATGAGAGAAAATAAAAGAAATGGTAACGGGAAAGGGAATCGAGAAAGGAGCGAAATAAAGGAAATATAGTTGAAGATGGTCTAAGTAGGTTTGGTTTTTTTACACACTCTTGCCCACTAGTCTTGCTTGGTAAGATTAGGCCAGACAAATCTAGTTAGAAGAGGAGACAATTTGACAAAGAAATTCTTGCTCACCTTATCTAAATTTAAACTAAAAAAAACAAAACATATGTGCTAGGCGAGGCTAGACAAAGGAACAAACATACCCGTATATACGTCCGTAGAGCCGCACGACTCATTTACCATTGGTCGTTATTGTTTTCTTACGAACATCATTTACGTTTTTCTTTTACGGCATGCAAGTCTCATTTACTTATTCATGCGGTCCCATGCGACACTCCTTTGACGCCGTGTTTCATGGGCGCTGCTTGCTGCTGTAACACTGCAGCTGCCAGCTGCAGCTCCAGTGAAGCTGCCGGCATGAAGCTCGGCTCAGCAAGCCCATTAAATCGTGTTCAAGTTTTGGTGGCATCAATATAACCAAATTTGCTCATAGAAATTTCAGGTTATGTGAGCCAGTAACTGCAAAATGTACATCGGATTTTGAATTTCAGCTTCCTGATTTCAGTCCAACATATTCGACGAACAGCACGTCAAACCTTCCATACTAAACAACAGCAATGGAGTAAGAAAGAACATGAACAAATTTTTTTGCCATTTCCATCCAACGAAGCACCAAATCTCACGGCACATGCTCAAGCATGGACGTACGGCACCCACCGACACACCACTGCAGATCCACCTCGAAAATGAATTCCCATGGGCGGCTAAGCCAAGACGACGGCTATGGCCACGGCGGCGAGCCACCGTAGGCACGGGGCACCGGGCGCCGCGTTCTTCTTGGAGTTCTTCCTCTGGTCGGCGGGTCTCGCGTCGTCGCCGGCTGGCCCGGGAGCGTCCGCCACGTGCCGCTGGCGGCGTTCCCTCTTGGACGCCTTGGGCGCGTCGGCCACCGGGGCGGGCGCGGGCGCCTCCACGGGGTCGAACAGCTCCACCGGCTCAAGCACTGTGTCCAACGCGTAGATGGCGACGGGGTCCTTGTCGTACACCGTGGACTTGACCCGCGCGGCGCCGTCGGAGACCTCCGTCTTGATGGTCACCTGGTCGCCCTCGTTCTGCACCGTGAGGTTGTAGTTGTTGGCCGCGCCGTCGGTGGCGAGGGTGTTCATGACGCCGTTGTTGGACTTGAGGCTCCGCAACGAGTAGTACACGGGCACGGCGTGGAACAACAGCAGCGACGCCTTGCCGTCGGCGGTGAGGTTCTTGTAGCTGGGCATGAACGACTTCACGGCGAAGTCGGTGGGGCAGAACGCCGTCACGCCGCCGTCCACGGCCGACTGGAAGGTGGAGAGTGCGTCCGGCGACGCCGCGACCAGGGCCGCGAACGCCTTGCAGCTGCCCTTCGCCATCGCCGCTGTGATGTTCAGCGGGGCGGGCGGGGCCGCGGGCGCCTTCGCCTTTGCCGCAGCCGGCGACGCCTTGCCTCCGGCGGCGGCGGCGAGGGGGAGGAAGAAGAGGAGCGCGGCGGCGAGTGGGAAGCGGTGCATTGTGGCGAGTGGGGAGTGTGCGCGTGGGAGTGAGCGAGGCGAGTGGCAGCAGTGTAGTGATGAGTGCGAGTGTGAGGCGAGCTGCCCTGGTGATGGAGGTGCCCTTGGGTTCAGTGGTAATATCAAGGACTGCCATTTCAATTTTGTTTGATTTTGTGAGGTTAATATGAGATTTGGTGGTTGCACTGTCTTTGTTTATTAATCATGGATTTGTTCTCTCTTTTCTCAATAATAATTTAAGGACAATTTGTTGTCCTCTTGTTTTGTCCTTACTTTTATTTTTGGCATTTTGGATATTATGGTCTTTGTCCTGGGCGGATCCAGGTCTATGCTAAGGAGGGTGCCTGGGCTTTTGCTATTAGACCAAGTTCACATTTTAAGAGCTAAAATAATGTTTTTTTTCTAGATTTCTCCTCCTAGGCTTCCTAGGCTAGTCCTGTGCTAAAGCACTTAACATGGGTACTGATCTGGACGAGATCCTCTGACTCAAGATAATTTCATTCTGCCATGAGCCGTTAGATTACGAACCAATAAGATCTAGTGCTGCATATCCAATAAATAGTAAAATTGACATAGTATTTTCATAAACAGTGCCATGATACATTTTTGACGGCGTACTGTAGTCCCCTGATTTTACTGTACACATGAAGTCAGGGATCCACTCAGTGGGATTCGCATCCAAAGTCAGAGGAGCGGACAGACGGAAAAATACAAACTGCAATATACTGTAGCTCCTCCGGTGTTTGGGGTGGCACCACGGCGAGCAGTGTGTTTTGATGTGTTTTCAACCGTGGCGGGTAGTTGGCACATGAATGCTATTTTTATTGACTTTGTCCTAGAACATGTGTTCCTATTTTATATACTATATATTTTTTCATGGAAATTCTAAAATAAATGTAAGATGACCACTATTGAAAAATGTGCACTGCTAAACAGGGCACAAAATCTAATGTTAGTCTACCGAGACTCTAAACTGAATTCTGCTTAATGCACCGCAACGGAGCTGATGAAAAATGTGAACCTACCATGCAAAGAATATGGTGTATGGTGTAGAATATGGTGTGAAAAATCAAAGCCGACACAGACGTGGAATGCGGACAAGGAACTAGGAGGACCTGGGTGAGTCCCTGCACAGCTGCAATTTGTCAGGGCTCTATCGCTCAGTTCCACATCTGTCGGGATGATCTCTAATAATGATTTAGTATATCGGACAACGTGCATGTTGATATGTGTTTTTATATGTATATCAATGTAAGATTTAAGAATACTGAGATTTATTTAAATTTAGATTTCTCGTAGGATAATAATCTTATATCATGTGTATTATCTTATAAAATAGATACTCGTTACAGAATGTCTTTCTCTACTAATAAAATTTTAACCACTTTATATATCAGTGACAAAGATGCATAGACAAACAAAACATGTTAAACCCTATAGCAAACATATTTCTAATAAAGTCAACTACTTTTAGTTTATCATAACATCAAATAGATGTGTCTGCTCTCCTATACTATCATTGAACGTCGGTACGTTTATCGTCAGACTATCCCGCAACATTAAATGATGCATGATGATTCACTCTAACTTCTCGTCGCCTCACAACCATACCTCGCCAAAAGCAAGTGCTTGAGGAAGGAAAAAACACTCGAGTAGACATCATTAAATGAAACTTGACTGGTTAGATGAGTTTCTGCTTCTGCGACCAGCAAGGATTGACGGTAGGATCTTGCCGTGCGATAAAAGGGCTGATCGCGCGAGTTTCACCCTGGTCACGCGTTGTGACTATGATCTTGATAATACCTGCACTATGTGGGGCCTATCACGTGAAGCACATCTTACCTATTACATCGACAACGTTAAATCTTAAGTGTGTAAGTTAAAATAAAATAGTTTAAATCTATATATTTAAACTAAAATAGAAATAAAATAGTTCACCTAAATATTCTCGATGTATTACAATTCTAACTTCATAAATCCGTGTCGTTAAAAATTCCTTAAACAAAATGTAAGAGCTAAAACTCTGCCTAATATGTCCTAATTATATAATAGATCACTAATGCTTGTACCAGTTCGCCTCTGTTAATTGCCGTGGGGACGACGATCAGCTGCCACAATCTTCGTGCATGCAGCGTGCAGATCGATCCAAACCCAGGAGCGCGACACCAGACGACACAGGTGGCAATGCAAAGCAGCACCTCCGTTTGGGTCGCTCGCGGGCGATGCTCATCCTCATCGGCGTCGGCCGGCTAAGCGTCGACCAGCAGGCAGGCATCGAGGTTAACACTCCAGTATGGCCTGACCTCGCCGCGGTCATTCGACAGAAAAGCTCGGTCACCAATATAGGCTGCAGGCACGTGGCGCTGCTCTTGTTCAGTTAGCTCATTGTTCTTTTCTCTGTGAATTTTTCACTCCTTTTGAAAAAAAAATTCTATAAGACCTATAAACCTCCGCCAGACGTCGACATGTGTTCTTCACTATGGAAAAACACACACATAGAAATCGCTAGATACAGGATGAACGGTGTGAATGCAGGTCTCGCATGGATCTTTTCCACCCGGATCTTATAGAGTTTTCTTTCCTCTTTGAAGGACAAACGAGTTCTGTTACCCTGAAATAGTTAACCGGGTTTTAGAAAAAAGTTTGATACATTGTGCCAAAGTTTTTCAAGGAAAAGAAAGCTTGGTTTTCTTGGTATACTTCTCAATTTATTAGACCTATGTATAAAAAAATAGGGGACATATCGAGTGAAAATTACTTCTTGTTTTTCCAACTGGAAACTCGTACTGTAAGCAATGGGTGTTTTTTTTTTTTTTGCTGCAAACGATGTGGGCAAATGTTTCACATCGTGCAACAAAAATGTTGTTGTTACGAAAGTCGTCAAGTTGGCACTTTTTTTTTTCAAAACACTGGTTTGTATCCCTTTTTCCTTTGTACATGTGTTAACTCTTCTACCCTTTAATGGATAGGCAGTGCTCCTAAGTCCTACCTCTTTTTTTTTTTAGAACAAGAAGAAGAAGTAGTGATAACTCGTTAGGTTGGTTTTCAGTTCTGCTTCTCCCCTGCATTTACTTGCAAACAACAGTATAATATTGTATTTTTGCGCTGCCATGCATGTGTCAAGTCGTTCATCTCTCCTCTTGATTTTTTTTTTTCTGGTATGCTCATGTATATGATGTAGTTGGGTATCTAATGGTTAGTTTTAGACTACTAATTAGTTTATTTTTTCTTAACTTAATTAGGTTAGAGTGAATTTTTAGTTTATTTTTTAAAGTTTTGAATTTATCAGGGACAAAAAAAAATTACAAAACTTGCATCTTACTCATGCACATGTTTAGAATAGATAGCAAGGGAAATTGGTCATTTTTTTAAAACTGAAACCGATCTGTTTTGACATTACGTAAGAGGAAAAAGAGAAAAAGAAAGTTACAAGCACAGACCAACATTGGATTTCCGGTACAAATTGAGTGGCAGGATCAACCGTAACGTCGGACAAGCCATCTCTAGTGAATAATAGCTTATTCTTCCTTTTTTTAATAACCCTTTTTCTTATTTGGGGTTTCCATTTAAGCATAATTGTCTTTCTTCTTCTTCTCTAGTTTGTACATCCTACATGGACTTTATAATTGAAATTTAGGTCACCACAAATTGATTTGTATCAGTGTTATAAATTTTTCTTCGATTTTTTCATAATTCTTTACCATTTTTCAGTAAGGGGTAGTATGGTAGCACGAGAATAGGTGGTATCACTGCATCACTGTTGCATTATTAATGTTGTCTTTTAGCTGTAAATGACATTACTATAGAAAACATGATCACTGTCGGTTCCAAACCGAGTGATCACTCAACGGTGACAATTCTATATTATCACTGTTGAAAGCGTGATAACTGTCAGTTCCAAACCGAGTGATCACTCGATGATGATAATTCTATATTATCACTATTAGTTTTTTAATTGTCAGTGATTATCAGTTTTGTAGTGTTAATCTATAATATTTCTTTAACAGCATTTTGCTTTTCCTTGCCCTTTATCCCTAGGATAGATAGCATGTCTTGTTCATTTCACACTTTATTTTTTTGACTGAGGGAAGTACACAGCTTTTTGTATACTCCATGCCAAATCCTTCACTCAGTCCCGGATGTTGGACCTCCTTCGCATGCCGCCATCTGGGAACCATACAACACATACCTCCGAGTTTTGCAAATTCATGATATGTTCATTAGTTTGCCTCAGCTTGATTTCTCTACTTTATCATTGATCATTTGATCCGTCGATTATCTTCACCACGGGAAAGATTAAGGAAGGCGTCATTTGCACATGTGAGGCAGACACTCATAAGCACAGTATATCTCTTATACTTTCATTCCCACTTCATATAAAAAAGTTAAATTGAAGGTGGTATATTTGGAACATAAATATTTATAAACTGGCTTGAACATATTTAAACTATGATACTAGACTTACCACACGGCAGAAATACTGATGGGCCGGATATTACAGAGCGCTTATGTTTCTTTCCGTTGTCCTATTAACCATTGAGGTGCTAGTATTTGGCTGGTGGAGGTGCAGCCGCTGTAGCGCATTCATCAAGCACCTCTCTCTGGCTCGCCTACACGGTTACACCTGCAAACCCCACATAGCGACTTACACTCTTGGTCTCGTGCATTCTTTTTATTGGAAACAAGGTCTCATGACTTCCTCAGCAGATGGCATCCTCATGTTTTTCGTATGGTCTCTCTCATTGGTCCTTGCAATGAGAGGCACACATTACATGCATCCCGTTCGACATGCTTTTGCATGCGCTGAGCATCATTGCCGATGTCATGTTGAGTTTGGATTTTTGGGACGTCACGAGCACCCTGCCATTTCTCATTATGTCCATACTCTTGTTGTATTGGCAGATGGATGTTGCAAGGGTTCATGGAAGCATGATGGCGAGCAGTTTCTCGGACAAGGAAGGTTTGTATCTTGAAGAGTATATGAAGGTTGAGCACAAACAATCGATCATCACGCTACGAGGCTATAATTACATTGTCGCTCGTAAATTTGGGAAGGGCCATGTAATACCGAATTTTTGAAGGAAAGAAATGAAAGGAATTTGATCGAATTTTGACTTTTTGATCCGTTGCTCGTATGGCCGATCGGAGACCGCGGTTGCGTTCATCTCGTCGAGACGAACCCATTTTGCTATTCATATGTCCGTTCCGAGCACTCTGGGGCCCGTAGCGAGCCCAATAAATCTAGACCGTTTGTTGTTTTGAAGAAAAAAAAATAATAAAAAAGAGGGGATAAGTGCTGGATGGATCGGTCCTCAACCCGATCCATCCAGACTCTTCACGTCGTGTGCCGTCTCGCTCTCTCGCGAACACTCTCTCTCTCTCGTTTCTCTCTCTCCCGCCGCCGAATACTGCTGCCGCGCCGGCCGCCTGCTCCGGCCGCCGCAGCCCGCCGCCGTGACCCTGCCGCCGCCGCCGCACCACCGGTCGCCGCCGTAGCTCAGCCGCCGGCCGACCGCCTGCTCCGGCCGCCGTGCGCCGTGCCAGCTGCGCCGCCGCGCCCCTGCTGCGTCGCCGTGCGCGCGCGCCGCTGCGCCGCGCCCGCCGCCGCCGCCACAGCCGGCCACCGCCGGCTGCCTCCCCCTCTCTCCCTCTGTGTTGCCGTGATAGCCCAGCCGGCCGAAGCAAGCGACACAGAGGAAGAAGCCAGGAAGAAGAAGAAGGAAGAAAAGAAAAGAAAGAGAGAAAAGAAAAGAAAAAAGAAAGAAAAGGAAAAAAAGAGAGAGGAAAAAGTTGGAAATTTCGGAATTTCATTGGATTCATCGTCAAACTTTCGAAGGTGAATTCTCGGTAATTTCTGAATATTTGTAGTTGGATTAAATCAAATCAAACAATTCCTGTCGTATCATTTCATGTGATCAATAGTCTGATTCGTTTTGATAATCGTTGTTGATTCGAAGATACGACATCTGAGTCGAAGTATTCAATTAATCGAAGCCAAGTATAATTAGTAAGAATTTTGGTTCGACTCTGAATTGGAAATAGAGTATCATTTCTTGTGATACAGTTCTCTATTCAGTTGTCCGGAATATAGGCGAAGACGCGACGTTTTCAAGCGTAGAGTTGACACTTCATATTTTATGTGTTTTAAATGTGCTTTAGTTCTAATAGTATGCCTGTACAGGTGGTACTATTTCCGGACGTTCTTGATCGAATTTTCTTCATCGTCGGTAAAGGCAAGTGAATGTATTGTATGACTATGCTTTAACCTAATATTGGGTTACCTACATTCTTTAATTACAGTGCATTCATCTAATCTGAATGACTGATTCTGGGCTGAGTACTATGTTGTTTACGTTTTCAGAGGTTTACTCGATGATTGATTTATGAAGTGCAGTAGGCACGATATGCCATTCTGCAGTTGTTCATTAATGTTGTATGCAATATTTTTTTTGAAGTCTCAAGCATATTCCGGAAGTTATGTTGGTTATGCTTGAAGCACGTCATACATATACATCTCATGCATTGAAAGTTTGTCGTCGTCTTCTGGCCGCGACCGTACCGGTACAGTACCGTATGTCACCCGAGAAGGGGTACGGTGCACACCCTTACGTTACCCGAGGAGGGGTAAGGGTGAGAAGAGCATGTCATGTGCATGGTTATGTCTTCTTGTGAAATTCAATGAATTATTCATATCAAATCTCATTTCCTTTAATTAGCATGTATATAGATATATATGCGGCTCTGAAGGCTTATACCAACCGAATGTTAAAATGTTTAATGTTATCGTTGGATTTGCTTAGTCATAACTGTTTCTCCTGGTGTTGGCGGTCTGTTTCATTACTAGTTTCTATTTAGAATTGTTAGCATATTCAACTGTGGCTAAATAGCTTTTTGTTAAAGTACCTTTCACTTGCTGAGATTTTCGAATCTCACCCGTGTTTTCTTTACAGGTATGTTTAGATGTTGACGTACATTTTGGGGATGGATCTCGGTAGCTGCACACACTAACTTATCACGATGTCGATAGCTCAACCGGTGTATACAAGTGGTGTGTCTGATGGTCCGTCGTTTGTTTTTGTTTATGTTGTGGTTCGACGCTGGTAGCGTCATGGCGGACTCTATATATATGCTGGTTATATCTGTTTCTGCCTGCCTGTGATATTTCTTTTGGTCAGTTATACCTCTCTATAGAGGAAATACTGCCAAAATTTCCTTTTTTTATATAAATAGGCTTGGTTGTAAAGTAGGGTGTTACAGCTTGGTATCAGAGCCTAGGCTTTAGATCCTAGGTAATGGAATGACGAACCTGACACACTTGCACAAATAGGATGGGTATGGGATGCATTTCATTGCATACGTCTTGTTTATCTTTGTTCGCTTATGTTCGCTATCTCAGATAAGTACTATTGAAGTTACTTGTTTGATTATCCACATATTCTTTAGTGTTTTATCATTGATATATATTGTTAAGTTGTTGGAGTCAGTTCCGTTGGAATGGTGTTTTTGTCAGGGCGTTAAAATAGTTACCCTGGTCATTAGAACCTGAGAAGCTTCAGAGGATCAATAGCATAACTGGTGTATGGCACTGCAGATGGGTTAAGTGGAGGGCCCCCATGATGCCTTTTCTGCATTGCCAGGTGAGGTTGACCAAGAGTTAGGTTTGCGATCCAACTATCCACATACAGACCGAATGTTTTGGGTACGAGATGGACTGGCCCCCATATCGTTGACCCTAACTATTCGTTCTCGGAATGTCGGAGAAATGGATCGATGTGTGCCTTACCATAGAAGATAAGGTGATAATGTTTTCAACCTAAACATTAGAATGGTGTAGGATTTTTTTCCCCCATGGAGTCGGGGCGATCTTTTGCCGATTGAGTGAAGATGTGTTGATAGTGAGATCCTAATAGGGTTCTGGGAGTTTTTCTAATCTTTTGCTAGACTTGTACCCTAGTTGTTGATGTTTGAGGGTTAGTTAACACCTCGTGTTTAAGTTGAAATGTTTACATATCTTATGTGTCAGTTTCTTTAATATCTGAGAATAATCTTTTGTGGTTGGAATATCTATGCATGTTTTGAAATGATTATTTGAGGTAGTTATTTTGGTTAAGTTAGCCTTTGTGGAATAGTCCACTGGCTATGGGAGTTGGAGATATCGATTGCGTTGAAACAACTGATTTGTATCGAAGTGATGCTAATGGAGCGACACCTTCCTTAAGGATGCATCAGTTGTTTCAAACCTGTTTTATGAGGTTTCACGATTGGAATACCTAAGGTTGGCTCTTGCGGGGCTGAGGTAGAGATTTTGGTTGAAACGTGTTATGTTTCTGATATCGCTTAGCTAAACCTGTCGTTTGCTTTGAAGCTTGAAGCCAAGAATATACTTGGATTGTAGGAGCATTGTCGTTGTCAGGGGTTTGTTGAATAGTCTGTGACCTATAACGTTATGATAGGATGCTAAGTTGGCTTGTCACCATGGGAGCATTATCAATTGAACTAGTGAATTTTGCTCGTTGAAGTGAATGTTGAAATTTAAGGTCGCCTGAACTTTTCCTGACCTAATTACCGAAGGTGTTGTTAGGGCTTGTCGTGGTGTTTTTTTTTGACAGATTTTTAACATGATCCGTTCTAGAACTTTGTTTCTTGTTGGCTCTTGTGGAGTGAATGAAGTTAAAGAAGTAATTGACTAGTTTCTGACTTGAAAGTTTTGGATTTCTGTTGGTGACCCAGTTTTCTCTAAGGACGGAGATTTGATTGAGAGATGTCTGAGTAGGTTTACATGCTAGAAGTTTGTCTCTATTGGGAGTAAGTCTATCCAAACCCTGGTTCAAGGGAAGAGTGGGGTTCATTCCGAAATTTAAGTGCTGAGATTAGAGTTATGTTTAGGAGCTAAGGGTTGCTCCTTTGTTTAAAGGAGTGTTGTGAAAGAGGATGAACTATTGGGGTGTATCTCCGTAGTTTTGTTGCTGTTAAGGAGAGGGTATGCCTTCTAAGGACCTGGAGAGAAGCATTGTATGCTAACGCTCAACCCGTTGACAGTAAACTGGTGTTGCGAATGGTGCTTGCTAAACTAAATTTGTAAAATAATTAAATTGGAGTTGGATTAACAGGGTTGAGTTTGCAGAAGTCATATTTTCAACCCTCTCCATGAGCATTCTGCAAGTGATCATCTTGTCGGTTAGATTAACCGATGTCTTTTCAACTTTTGAGGAGGATATGTTTTTGCATGCAATTTTACTTTGAAGAAGTTGTGGCGTGGTTACCGATAATATGACTGGCCTGGGAATGTGAGCAAGATGTGAAGTTCTTTAGTATGCCAGTTTGGCATGTTTCTGAATGTACCGATCAACACAGCTTATCTATTGGTGCAATTGCCTTTGGATGGAAGTGTTTTGGTATTCAAGATGGAAAGTGCAAGTCTAAACTTGTACCATGAAGGACAAGTTGTTAGATGTTTAGAAGGGTTGAATTAGGCAAGTGGTTGTAATCTCCTGATCACCCCTTCTAGACTTGATGATACATCGAGATGAGAATGACCAACTGGAGGTTTATATCTTAACGTTGTGACTGTCTCTTGTGTAGATCTACCTACACGTATTTTTTTGGAGTTAGTGATGTTGGTAGAAGAGGTGAAGTGTTGATGTTTCTTTAATCTTGAACCATAAAGGTTTTAAATTGATCCTCCCTGTGAAGGAGTTGAAGTTGAAGCGAAGAAGGTTTATATTCTTATTGGGGGTTTCGACCCGAGTTTGTGGAGTTAGCCAATAATATTTTTGGTGTGATTGCATCCACCAAAAAGGATATTTCTGGCAACTAATGCCTTGGTTTTAGAACTAGTCGAAGAGATTGTCTCATAAATGGCTGGTATAGTATTAGCAGAAATATTGTATGTTCTTGGATTCGTTTTCCCTTCTAAGAGTGAGAAGGCAACAAAATGTTAAAGACCGTCCAATGTAACCGAGATTCGGAGTTTACTTGGATTCGTTGGCCATTACCGACATTTTATACAAGGTTTTTCTTTTATTGCAAAGTCTATGATTAGACTTACTGAAAAGTGTGTTCCATCTGTATGGACTGATGAATGTGAGAACAATTTCCAAACATTAAAGAATAAGTTGGTGAACGCTCCTATTTTAGCTTTGCCCGAGTGTGGTAAGCGTTTCACAGTTTACACTGATGCTTCTCGGATTGGACTTGGCTGGGTGCTTATACAAGAAGGTCGGGTAATTGCATATGCTTCCAGACAATTGAAAACTCATGAACAGAATTATCCCACTTATGACTTAGAATTGGCTGCAGTGGTTTTTGCCTTGAAGAGTTGGAGGCATTACCTGTATGGTGGGTCATGTGATATTTTCACTGATCATAAAGAGTCTCGAGTATATTTTCACTCAAAGAGATCTGAATTTGAGACAACGAAGATGGTTAGAATTAATCAAAAACTATGATCTGACAATTCAGTATCATCCCGGAAAGGCAAATATGGTAGCTGACGCCTTAGCAGAACAGGTGTACCTAAAGCAATAATGTCTTTACATTCGGATTTGGATCGGAAGGGGATATCTTTTTGCTTTGCTGGCACTGTGCAGATAGAAACTCAAATGATCATCCAATCTGCTATACCTGAGTGTGTACGTGAAGCTCAACAATATAATTGTCTTCTTTTAGAAGTTCGAAAGAGGACTTCGATGAAAAAAATTCAAAGGAATTTACCATTGATGAGAATGGTGCAATACGCTCTAGAGGACGTCTCTGTGTACCACAGAAGGCAGATGTGAAAATAGATATATTGAGAGAAGCTCACCGGACTCCTTATACAATTCATCCGGGTGGAACCAAAATGTATCGAGACCTAAAACAAAATTTTTGGTGGAAAAGGATGAAAGTGAATATTGCTAAGTATGTTGCAGCTTGTGGTGTCTGCCAACAAGTAAAGGCTGAGCATAAGAGACCCGCAAGATTAATGCAATCCTTATAAATTCCAGAATGGAAATGGGAACATATCACTATGGACTTTGTTGTTGGGCTGTCTCATTCACCTTGAGGCAGAGATGCTATTTGGGTTGTCGTGGATAGGCTTACAAAAATCTGCACATTTCATTCCAATGAAGACAACTAGTTCGGCACATGATTTGGTTCCCTTGTATATCAGGGAAATAGTGAGGTTGCATGATGTGCCAAAACCGATCATTTCAGATCGGGATTCTAAATTTGTATCCCAGTTTTAGCAGAGTTTGCTTATAATAATAGCTATCAAGCTAGTATTCGGATGGTTCCCTTTGATGCCTTGTATGGTCGAAGGTGTGTTTCCCCTTTGTGTTGGGATTCCGTTGGAAAGAGATCACTACTTGGTCCAAATTTGGTCCAGCAAACCTTAGAGAAGGTGTACCAAATACATCAGAACTTGTTGACTGCTCAGAGTCGATAGAAGAGCTATGCAGATATTCAGAGACGAGACTTAGAATTTTCAGTTGGTAACTATGTTCTTCTCAGAGTGTCGTTAACTAAAGGTGTTGTACGTTTTAGTATCTCTGGGAAGCTTAATCCGAGGTACATTGGTCCATTTCTAATCACAGACCGAGTAGGCAGTTTGGCATACCGTCTTGATTTACCAGACTCAATGAGTGGAGTACATAATGTCTTCCATGTTCTATGTTAAGAAAATATCTGAGAGACCCTGAGCATAAAATTGATGTTGAATCAATTACGATAGAGAAAGATCTGACCGTAAAGTGCCACCCAGTACGTATTCTGGATTCCTCAGAGCGAGTTATGAGGAGGAGGACTATCAAGTTTGTGAGAGTCCTTTGGACAAATCAAACAGAACGAAAAGTTACTTGGGAACTTGAAGAACGAATGCGCAAGGAGTATCCTGAGCTCCTTGAGACTGGTGAGTCATAAGTTTTGAAATATTTTACCTCTATTTCATAGTTGCTATGAAAGCGGCAGAATTCGAGGACGAATTCCTTTAAGGGGGGGAGAATGTAATACCGAATTTTTGAAGGAAAGAAATGAAAGGAATTTGACCGAATTTTGACTTTTTGATCCGTTGCTCGTATGGCCGATCGGAGACCGCGGTTGCATTCATCTCGTCGAGACGAACCCATTTTGCTATTCATATGTCCGTTCCGAGCACTCTGGGGCCCGTAGCGAGCCCAATAAATCTAGACCGTTTGTTGTTTTGAAGAAAAAAAAATAATAAAAAAGAGGGGATAAGTGCTGGATGGATCGGTCCTCAACCCGATCCATCCAGACTCTTCACGTCGTGTGCCGTCTCGCTCTCTCGCGAACACTCTCTCTCTCTCGTTTCTCTCTCTCCCGCCGCCGAATACTGCTGCCGCGCCGGCCGCCTGCTCCGGCCGCCGCAGCCCGCCGCCGTGACCCTGCCGCCGCCGCCGCACCACCGGTCGCCGCCGTAGCTCAGCCGCCGGCCGACCGCCTGCTCCGGCCGCCGTGCGCCGTGCCAGCTGCGCCGCCGCGCCCCTGCTGCGTCGCCGTGCGCGCGCGCCGCTGCGCCGCGCCCGCCGCCGCCGCCACAGCCGGCCACCGCCGGCTGCCTCCCCCTCTCTCCCTCTGTGTTGCCGTGATAGCCCAGCCGGCCGAAGCAAGCGACACAGAGGAAGAAGCCAGGAAGAAGAAGAAGGAAGAAAAGAAAAGAAAGAGAGAAAAGAAAAGAAAAAAGAAAGAAAAGGAAAAAAAAAGAGAGGAAAAAGTTGGAAATTTCGGAATTTCATTGGATTCATCGTCAAACTTTCGAAGGTGAATTCTCGGTAATTTCTGAATATTTGTAGTTGGATTAAATCAAATCAAACAATTCCTGTCGTATCATTTCATGTGATCAATAGTCTGATTCGTTTTGATAATCGTTGTTGATTCGAAGATACGACATCTGAGTCGAAGTATTCAATTAATCGAAGCCAAGTATAATTAGTAAGAATTTTGGTTCGACTCTGAATTGGAAATAGAGTATCATTTCTTGTGATACAGTTCTCTATTCAGTTGTCCGGAATATAGGCGAAGACGCGACGTTTTCAAGCGTAGAGTTGACACTTCATATTTTATGTGTTTTAAATGTGCTTTAGTTCTAATAGTATGCCTGTACAGGTGGTACTATTTCCGGACGTTCTTGATCGAATTTTCTTCATCGTCGGTAAAGGCAAGTGAATGTATTGTATGACTATGCTTTAACCTAATATTGGGTTACCTACATTCTTTAATTACAGTGCATTCATCTAATCTGAATGACTGATTCTGGGCTGAGTACTATGTTGTTTACGTTTTCAGAGGTTTACTCGATGATTGATTTATGAAGTGCAGTAGGCACGATATGCCATTCTGCAGTTGTTCATTAATGTTGTATGCAATATTTTTTTTGAAGTCTCAAGCATATTCCGGAAGTTATGTTGGTTATGCTTGAAGCACGTCATACATATACATCTCATGCATTGAAAGTTTGTCGTCGTCTTCTGGCCGCGACCGTACCGGTACAGTACCGTATGTCACCCGAGAAGGGGTACGGTGCACACCCTTACGTTACCCGAGGAGGGGTAAGGGTGAGAAGAGCATGTCATGTGCATGGTTATGTCTTCTTGTGAAATTCAATGAATTATTCATATCAAATCTCATTTCCTTTAATTAGCATGTATATAGATATATATGCGGCTCTGAAGGCTTATACCAACCGAATGTTAAAATGTTTAATGTTATCGTTGGATTTGCTTAGTCATAACTGTTTCTCCTGGTGTTGGCGGTCTGTTTCATTACTAGTTTCTATTTAGAATTGTTAGCATATTCAACTGTGGCTAAATAGCTTTTTGTTAAAGTACCTTTCACTTGCTGAGATTTTCGAATCTCACCCGTGTTTTCTTTACAGGTATGTTTAGATGTTGACGTACATTTTGGGGATGGATCTCGGTAGCTGCACACACTAACTTATCACGATGTCGATAGCTCAACCGGTGTATACAAGTGGTGTGTCTGATGGTCCGTCGTTTGTTTTTGTTTATGTTGTGGTTCGACGCTGGTAGCGTCATGGCGGACTCTATATATATGCTGGTTATATCTGTTTCTGCCTGCCTGTGATATTTCTTTTGGTCAGTTATACCTCTCTATAGAGGAAATACTGCCAAAATTTCCTTTTTTTATATAAATAGGCTTGGTTGTAAAGTAGGGTGTTACAGGCCATTAGGTGGCAGCGACGGTATCGAGCTACTGCGCATATTTGATGGCATTTGTTCCAGAACTGCTCCCAGATCACCATTTAGAGACCACAGCAATGCTTCATAAAACCACGAAGCAAGCCCTCTAGATTTTCTGCACGAAGAGAGGTCACTTCAGAGCAGATATACAAAGATGAGAAATTATAATCAGCAACATTCAAATGGTGAGACACTGACAATTTTAATGGCTGGGATCTTGCTAGGAAAGAAGCCTGAAGAAATAACAGATGGGCACACGCTGGAAGATATTGGCAGATCTCTGGACGGAGATGATACTATACATAGCTCCATCAGACAATGTGAAGGATCGCATACAGCATCTGGCAAATGGGGGAGAGTTTTTGATGCACTTGTGGGTGTTGCTTTCCCACGCTGGCATTATAGAGAGGAATCAGCATGATCATAGCCAGGCTGATGTAGAAAACCCGCAGAATTCCGTCGAGGGTCCAGAACTGGAAGAAAACTCAACAATACATGAAGGCACTGCTTCCGCTGATCATCTCCAGCAATCCAACAACCAGCAACTGGTTTCACTGCTGGACTCTGGTTCCATCATTCTTCCTTTAAGACGTATACTTGTCATGGATTTTCTTCCGCATCGTTCGATATTTAGTTCAGCTGAAATGCTTTTCCTTACTAGTTCTTGGAGTGTTTTCATCGTTGTGCTATGCATGTTCCGGAGTTGCTGATGGGAGGCTTTGCCTTGCAAGCTCCTTCTCCACCAGAAGGTGCAAGCGGGACTGCAAATGCTACCTGCGCCGCAAATAAATTCAGCAGATGAACAACACATTGACATTCCTGAACCTCCAACCTTCACACAGCAAGGACATCATGAAGAAGTGTGAGCTCTTCAGTAGTGGGAGCTCGAGATCAGTCACATGTGTCATGTAAGCATGCAGAGAACTCCAGCATAATAATGCAAGATCTGGTGTGTGTCTGATTGGTCGGTTCATAGGTGCCTTCAGATGTAAACAGTTGCTTTCGTTTTTTCGGTTTGTGTTGCTTTTCAGTAATCTGGTGTGTGTTTCACTCTGTAATAAATTTGCAACTGCTGCATGTATGTTGTACTATTGTTAGGGGATGACCTCTACACAGAAACTTTGAACTTGCATGTTCTGGGAAAGCAGTTCTACAAAAAATATTCTTGGAAAACTCTGGTATGTATATGCATGAAAATGTGCATCCATCCTTGGTGCTCTTACTGACCCTGCAGAGTTTTTGGATTGCAAATTGTTCTTAACTCTTATGTATCTCCATTGTGTGCTCTAGTTATTTGCTGTTACTGCAAGTTTATTATCAGATTCAGGGAAACTGTATCTGCCGCATCAGCACATGCTCGCAGTGTCTGTTTATGTGCCATGAAATTTGCTGCAAAGAGTGATCAAATGCTGTCCACTGATGTTTACCTTTACAACAACTAGCAGAATTATCCGCACAGTTGTGTGGCTAGATTTGAATGTGCAATTCTATTTGGTATGGAACTTTAATCTGTATGATTTGGAGAACAATGCTACAATTATAACCATTACAATATCTATATCTGTAAATTTCATACTAGTGATTTAGGAGTAAGAATTGAGATATGTAAAGTTATGCATATGCAAAATCTTCACCAGGGATTTCTGAACTTTTATTTCAGTTTAGTATGAGAGGTGCTATCTTAATGTTCACTCAATACAGTAAACTGGCAAAAAAACTAAAAACGTAGAAAAACAACTATGTATAATTTATCGATGTTCAAATTACAAACGAACAAACCAACATAAATTGGAACAAATCAGCCAAACTCCAATAAAAGGCCTAAATATTTTGAGGAGAGATTCAGAAACGCCTAATTAATTCCCCCCAAATATTCCATTTCTGTAATATAAGAAGTACATATGCCATCAAAGCCACCGCGGCCGTCTAGAAAGAAAGCACAGAGGAGGCGACGGCGGCCACCACGGCTGCCGCGACGCCGGCGCCCATGCTCGCGCTGCCGCTCTGGTCAGCTGCTGGGCCCGGAGACGCCGCTGGCGAGTCCGAGGTGGTGGTTGGCTCGGGCGGGCTGTCGGCGGATGGGCCGGCGGCCTCGGCCGTCGACGGTTCCTCGGTGGACTCTCCGCCGGCGGTAGGCTCTTCCGCGACGTCGCCGCTTTCAGGCGAGGCGGCTTCTTCCGACGGGGACGCGGAAGGGCTGGACGACGAGCCCTTGGTGGCGCCGGTCGGGGCCGTCCCCGACGCGGCGCCGGACCCCGAGGCGGGCGCCTGGGAAGGCGTTGTCTCTGACTTGGAGGCCGGGGCCTTGGCGGGGGAAGCCTTGGGCGTCGCCGCGCCCTTCTCGGGCGCCGCCGTGGGGGCCTTCTCGGACTTCTCGGGGGCCGTGGTGGGTGCCTTCGACGGCGCGGCCGGTGAACCGGAGGCCGCCGCCGGCTTCGGAGAGGCAGCCGGGGCCTGCGTCTCAGCGGCGAAGGCAACTGTGGCGGAGGCGATGAGGAGGACGACGGCGAGGGCGAGAGCGCGGGCCATGGTGCTCGCTGCTTCGATGCTGATTGGTTCCCGTGCGGTGACACCGCGTGAGGCGTCGTCGCGGAGCTATATAGGCGGCGAGGAAGCTGACGGTGCCGGCGAGACAAACACGGTTGAGACGGTGGCTATTTCAGGGGGATCGATGCGCTGCTGTCCACGCTGCATGTCCTCTGCCTGCGATGGTGGCGCGCGCCAAGCGGCGGCTTGCTGGCAAAAGGGCGGGTATTTTTGGTCTGTTTGTTTGTCGCCGTTGGATCTGGCCCCATTCCGGATCCCGCGGCTAGATGTGACCATGTAGGCGGGCTTGCACAGTTAGACCATGTTTGACTCCTAGTTTAGGAACAGGTAACCATAAGGTGCGGATCCACCTAGGGCTACCCCTGGCGTACTGGGAGTCTTTCAAGCACCCTTCAATTTTTGGCATGAAAATAGAAAAAGAGGAAAAAATAGTATGAAAAAAAGAGAGCGAGAGCTCCTATTTGGTGGTACTGGATCCGTCACTTGAGCTAGCTATTATATATTTGTATAGAATCGTAAAAAAAAAATATGTGTACTCTGAGTTGCTTATATTTTGCTTGGTTTTGTGATCCTACAATTTCTGTAATGCAACAACCGCTTCATGTTAAGTGTTTACACGACAAGCTCAATATGTTTACGTCCCTGTTCGTGAAGTGAAGTGTGGATATAAGTATAATCTAGTTAAGGGCTGTTTCAATTTCAAAATTTTGTTACGAGACAAGTTAATTCTGTTCAGGGCCGGCCCTGGGGGCGAGCGGGGCGGCCGCCTCGGGGCCCTAAAATCCAGAGACCTCATATGTATATGTATACTGTGTATATCGGTCCAAAAGCAAGCTGAAAAAATTAGGCCTGAACAATTTATATTTAATAATAGAGTCCTATTTTTAATCTCGTCCCGAGCCACTGAAATATCAGAACCGGCCTTGACTCTGTTGCAATATGAGGAAAATTCCATGCAGGTCTCCTCTAGGTTATCAAGAAGACAAGAAACAAAGTTTCAGTGGTTTTCCATTTCACATGAACATCTTGTTGAAATGCTCTGTAGGTCAAATGAGCTTGTAGGCTCTGTACAAATGTCAATTATTCATGAGCTAATATACTCGAACAATCTTCAATACATATTTTTGGCCGTTACTTTTTTTAACAATCAATTGTGGAAATTTATCAAAAATACTACTAATATCATTCATACGTGACAAACATTAATACTTTTATGTATATTAGGTCAAAACATGTATTTTTTTTGGGAGTTCCACATACTTTTGTGACAACAAAATGAGGCTGATGTCCTAAAGTCATTCCCAAGAGGATTCAAAAATTGCAAATATATATATTTATTTTAAAATTTTGACATTTGTACGGGCTAAATCGCTGAGCTACACCTGAGCCTACATCCAATCTAGGTACCAAATTCCCGTCCTTTTTATTTTTATATTTTTAAATCCAAAAATTACAAATATAGATATTCATTTTAAAATTTTGTAACTAATGAGCGACGGATCCCCGTTGCCCTTACAACATTACATGTTAATAAATAAATAAAAATATAGCATTCTAATGCTTTTAAAATCCGAAACACTATCAAAATATTTATGAAAAAATCCTGAAAAACTTTTATAGGGAAAGGATGCTATCATCTAGCTTAATTTTTTTTCAGACAGACAACAGTAATATAGAATTGCAAAATTTCAAAACGAATTTATATATTCGTAATTTTTGGATTAAAAAATATTCCCGAATTGCCGGATCAATCCACGTGCTACTCCCATCACTGTTGCATATCCTCACCACCCTCACCGACACTGGGGACCCACGGCGCCCTGTCTTGCCGAGCGTGGCGGGCGAGCCCTCCCGATCCCCATTTCGGGCTGGAAGTCGCAGTCTCCAGTTCGTTCCGCTCCAGGCTCCACCCCCAATCAGCTCCCTTCCCCGCCTCCACGGCTCCACCCGAACCCGGAAAACCCTAACCCTAG
This sequence comes from Phragmites australis, assembly GCF_958298935.1. NCBI lineage: Eukaryota > Viridiplantae > Streptophyta > Magnoliopsida > Poales > Poaceae > Phragmites > Phragmites australis. Next base: position 25,634,403 of record NC_084936.1, on the reverse strand, counting down.
AGCTCACCTGCCGGCCAGCCCGCCGCCATGGACCTCGACGGCGACCCAGCGTTCCACCGCAGCGAGGCCATCTCCGCCGTGCAGGACGTCGATCAGTACTACGGTGACGACGACGATTTCGACGACCTCTACAACGACGTCAACGTCGGCGACGGTTTCCTCCACACCTCCCACCCGCCGCCGCCGACCCAGAAAACCCCGCCGCCGCAACAGCACCAGCAGCAGCTCCCTCCCCCGGCCCAGCAGCAGCCGCAGCAGCATCCGCCGGCCCACACCCTCCCGCCACCTCCTCCGCCGCAGGTCCCGCTGCAGCAGCAGAAGGTACACATCCCTGGCGTGGCCGTCCCGTCTCCTAGTCTCCCTCCCGCCCAGCCCAACGTGCCGCCGCCACCTCAGCCTCCGGCCGCGCCCGCGCCGCCGCCGCCTCAGCACCACCGGATTCAGCAGGGCGACGGGTTCCACCGCCCTGGAGGGAACTTCGGCGGCGGCCCCATCGTGCTCGGGAACGGCGCCGCCGCTGGCGGGGGCGACGGTCCCGGTGGCACGACGCTCTTCGTGGGGGAACTCCACTGGTGGACGACAGACGCGGATCTCGAGGCCGAGCTCAGCAAGTATGGGCCGGTGAAGGAGGTGAGGTTCTTCGACGAGAAGGCCAGCGGCAAGTCCAAAGGGTACTGCCAGGTCGACTTTTATGACCCTGGTGCCGCCGCAGCCTGCAAGGAGGGCATGAACGGACACCTGTTTAATGGCCGTCCATGTGTTGTGGCATTCGCCACACCGAACACCGTTCGTCGCATGGGTGAGGCGCAGGTGAAGAACCAGCAGGCCATGGCTGCACAGACATCATCTATGCAGTCGAAGGGTGGTAGAGGGGGCGGTGGTGCCACAGGGCCACAAGTGGGTGGTAATTATGGTGGTGGCCGTGGAGGACCCGGTGTCGGTGGTGGAGCAGGTGGAGGTGGTGGAAATTGGGGAAGAGGTGGTGGAGGGATTGGTAATAGAGGCCCTGCTGGCAATATGAGGAATAGGATGGGCCTGGCAGGTGGCCGCGGGATAATGGGGAATGGAGGGATGGTTGCACCACCGCCACCAATGATGCCACCGGGTGGAATGCTGGGGCAGGGTTTTGATCCTACTGGTTATGGTGCAGTGGGAAGGATGGGTGGTGGATTTGGCGGTTTCCCTGGTGGGCCAGGGGCTATGCCATTCCCCGGACTGATGCAGCCATTCCCGCCGGTTGTTGCGCCACATGTAAACCCTGCTTTCTTTGGACGGGGCGGGATGGGGGCTGGTGGGATGGGGATGTGGCCTGATCCCAACATGGGGAGTTGGGGTGGGGAGGAGCAATCAAGTTATGGGGATGATGCAGCGTCTGATCAGCAGTATGGGGAAGGGGGAAGCCATGGGAAAGAAAGGCAACCGGAGAGGGAGTGGTCTGGTGCACCAGAGAGGAGGCGTGAGAGGGAGAAGGATTTGCCCCCAGTACAGGAGTGGCCAGAGAAGAGGCATCGAGATGAACGGGACATGGACCGAGAGAGGAATCGTGACTATGAAAGAGAGAGGGAAAGAGATCGTGACAGGGAGAGAGACAGAGAGAGGGACAGGGATAGAGAGAAGGAGAGGCACAGGGATGACAGAGATCGCTATGCTGATTATCACAGGCAAAGGGATCGTGATTCAGAGCGCAATGAAGACTGGGACAGGGGGAGGTCATCTGGGATACGCAGCAGGTCGAGGGAGGCCGACCATTCGAAGCGTAGGCGGATGACGACTCAGTAGTGTAGCTGGATGAGCTATATCTAGTGCAGAGGCAAAAACAATCCAGGGCAGCGTCTTTTTTTTCTTCAGTCATGGTTCAGTAACAACTAGCAACTCCTTACTGCTTATAGCCGTGGTTGTTCTAACATCTTGTGTCTTCGACGATGTGTTGTAGCAATAATTCGAGATGTAAGTTAAGCTTAATTTGATCCCTTGTTTGTTTTTCATCTGTAACTCTTATTTAACTGTACTGTTTGGTAGTGACATGCTGGTATCATCATGTAACTCATCTTTTTGTACCAATATTCTTCTTGTAACTTGTCATGTACACAAAAAATCTTTTTTTCCTGGTTGCGATTGATTCTATTATAGCTACATGGCAGTGTCTAAGCCAAGAACTGTAACATGGTGTCCTTGTCTAGTTCAATGAAATGTAAATTTTTGTGCTATAGCAATCAGGTCTCCTGCTTGTAATTGCCTTGACTGCCAAAATGTATAAATGAAAAAGGAATTTGTACAGGCTTTTTTTTTTGTTGTACATTGCAATCCCTTGTAAGGAGTACTGACTCAACATTTTTTTAGGGTGCATAATACTTTACTTATTGGAATTGGGTAAATTCCATTTTATATTTACTCGTGGAGAGGATGATATGACAAATTAACTATTTGGTTCAAATCCCTGCTGGGTAAAGCAATATAAGCTTGCTCCCACATCGAGATTCTGAGCATGTTCTTGTTGGAACATGCAACTTTAACTCTAGATAGAATAGCATATGTACGAGTTGTTAATGCAGTTTTTAGATGAGAAAAATGAATCATTTGAGCACCTGTTAGACTAGGCATTGTAGTATGTACCCAAAGAATGATTCTTGAATCTATGGCCACAACGATATGATTAATTTTTTAGTTGAAACATTTGCTATGGTATTAGAGAGCTAGTCATAAGAACACAGAGTTGGTGAACATTCACTGACAGCTTAATCTTATTTCTGCCAACTACTCTGTTTGCTGAACAAGGGCGCCCGTAACTGCTCTAGAATGTTTGCTTTTTTCTCTCTCCAAAAATCATGATTAATTGGTTTATATTTTCACATAAGTATACACAACATTGAGAAAAAAAATGCTATGTTTACTTCAGTAAGCTACTTGGAAAAAAATTCAAATAAGCTAGAGAGACTGGATAAGCATAAGTATGTTATTGCTCCAGAATTTGTTGTCAATCGATCTAGGGTGATAGCTTTTATTTGTTGCAGTTTGGAGTTCAAACTGGCCCATTTATGACTACTGTGGTGTCCTGTTTGTAGCCCAGTAAGACTGTTAGGGCATATCCATGTTCCCATTTTGGTTGTATACTTGGTCAGTTTGCATTCTACTTGCATTCAGGTTGAGCGGTGTTCTCATGGCTTAGTTGTTGATGTGTATTAGCATTAATGGCTTTTTCTTGCATTCAGTCTTACTAATTTTTTCTCATGGGCCTTTTGAGAGTACTGGCAGGGCATGCTATGTTTGTTCTCGGTATGCACTAGTAATGGCTAAATTCAATATGCTTGAGTGGTATTTTGTAAAAAAAAAAATCCTTACCATCTAGTTCAAGGCTTATGTTCCGTGGTCATTCTCAGTGGCAAACCTGTAGTTTGCTACAGCACTATACATGACTCCAAATTTTCTGCGAAATATGTGCTCATGGACTACTTTATTCATTTGATTCTGATACATGTAGTTATGTCCAATATTCATAGTTCCTATGTGCAAACCAGATGGTGGAACAGATGTAGTCCCTTATTTCTTGTAGCTGCTGACCTTTTGAGCTTCTACAATGTAAAATAAATATTCCATTAGGATATATATATATGCTTTAGGTCATGGTTTATGTTCCTTTAAACTTTTGAAGGTCACTCATGGCTTTCTTCTCATTTGCAGGAATTGTGTGGTTGCAACCTGCTCGGCTGTGCGAAGACCGTCTTCCCTGGATTAATAGTTGCTTTCTTCCCTGGATTAATAGTTGCTGTCTCTTGTGTATGCAATGTTAAATGTCTGAATTTCCCAAAGACGTAATCACGGAAGAATCTATTAATGTGTAATTCCGGGAACGATGCTTTGCATCATTGTTGCAGAAAATCTTAGACTACTATTTCTGTTGTAACCATATAGAATGATCAACTGGTTTGTGTTATGACGCCCTTTGTTCATCTTCCTCTGCTGGTAGTGGACAATCGATTTTGATATTCCCTTTGTTCATCCGTCCTGAGATAACTGATTGTTGCTTCCTAGTTAATTTCATTTCACTTTTGTGGTTGGGAAGGTAAGAATCCATCATGTTTTTTTTGGGTATCATGGTAGCAGGTTGGTTGGTGTAAGCTTGCAAGTATTTCTTGTTCGCTTCTGTTATATCGTGTGTATTTCCGCAACTGTGGTGGTTTGGTTAAGAATTTTTTGCTTCTCTTTTAATGTTGGAGTGTTGAATAGTTCTTGAACAATGGAGTATAAAGTCTTTGGTGGGTGCAGATGCAAATCATTGGCATATATGCCATTCTACTGTGATATATACCGTGTATTTATTCCATGTTAACTGGGAGTTGCTCAACACCGTGAGTTCTTGAGAGGAGCTTCTGGCCTTCTGTGCTGAAACTGCATAGTACTTGGTTCCAGAGAGAGGGGTGCGTCAGCCAACTGGGCGCTAAAAGCCTAAAACCCATCGTGGCCTCGTGGGCAAAGGAAATCCAACATCACTCAAAAAGGAATGAAAGAAAGAGTAGTTGGGGTACACAAACACAAAAGAAGTTTGAGAAATCTAAATTTAACTCTGAAAACTAATAAAACCCTCGCTCATTGTATGCCAGTAAAGTAATTAAGGGTATGTTTGTTTTAGCTTTGAATTTTGAAATCTTTTTTTAAAATCTAAAGCTAAAACAAATAAATAGATTATACAATTTGCTTTTCAAAATCTAACCTCATTTTCTACCACAAACTGCAAACTGTCTCCCATTAGTTTTTTTTTTACAGATTGTGATTATAGAAAAAAAATAGAAATGCACATACCCATTAATGCCATTACTATTCCCAAACCGTTATTATTTTTTCCTCCCCGTAATTCTATTCATTTCCTCCTAGTTGCCGCCCTCTCCCTGGCGTCTATGCGCTCCCGACACCGCCCCTCCCTGTCGTTGCGCCCTCCTTTTCTTAGCGGTGGCCGCATTCTGCGCGGTGGTGGCAGCACAGGAGCCCAACATCGACACCTACTTCATCTGTAGGTTCTTCTCAAAGATTGGCCGCGGGGTGCCATCCTCGAGTGGTGGCGGTGGCGGGCATAGTGTGTTCTTGGCCAGTTGTGTCCTGCAACGACGAGGGGTTGGCGGTGACGTTCACAGCCGCCGGGATGAGCCTATCGGGTGCCATCCTAGAGGACATCGTCAGCAAGCTCACGCGGCTACAACTCCTCGACCTCAGTGGCAACCGCCTCACCACGCTGCCCAATGACATGCGAGAGTTTGGCGCGTCACTGCGTGCGCTCAACCTCTCCAACAACGTCATCTGCGAAGCGTTCCCTAACAACATCGTCAACTTTGCGCGCCTGCACGCGCTCGACATCCCCCACAATGAATGCCTTCACATGTGTGCTACCGCTTGCGCTCAGCCACAACCAGTTCTAGGAGCAGGTCCTCAGCTCCGTCGTCCTCGGATGCGGGAGCCTTGTGGCCATGGATCTCTTGGGCAATGCACCGAATAGGGACTTACCGGACTTGTCGCTAAAACATTAAGGATTCAACACACTTTGTATATTAGATGTTCATGTCAATTTATACATGTACAAGTCAGTGGGTTGATCCACAAAAGACGCACAAGAGACCATGTCTCACAGTCTAACTAAGTGCCTAACTAAATGCTTATACACACGCGAGGGAGAGCTGACCGAACGCTAGAGCAACTAATAGAACGAATATCTCAATGCAGGATAAGTAGCGATGACTTCACTAACACCCCCCCTGAAGCTATAGCATAGTCGATGTAGAGATTGGAACGTAGCTCGCAAAACGTCGATGAAGAGAATCCCTTGGTCATTATGTTCGCCAGTTGCTGACTTGTAGGAACATGTATCACACGAACGTGCCCCAAAGTCACCTTTTCCCGAACAAAATGAATGTCGAGCTCTATGTGTTTCGTGCGACATGATGTATAGGATTTGCAGCCATATATACAAAGGACGCAAGTATACCATTGTTGCCTTGTCGATTGTAATGCGAAGTTCACCAAGAAGTTGGCGCAACCAGTGCACTTGGCGATGACATTAGCAATTGCGCGATATTCAGCTTCAAGGCTTGAATGTGACACCGCGGCTTGCCACTTCGAAGACCAAGAAACCAAGGATCCACTGAGAAATATGCAGTAGCCCGAAGTTGAGCGTCTTGTATCTAGACAACCATGCTAATCCACATCTGTGTAAGCAGTAATGTCGAGACTAGATGAATCGGTTAAGTGAAGACCAATATGAGCTGAGCCATGGAGATAGTGAAGAATGCGTTTGATCAGAGCCATGTGAGAGTCTAGTGGATCATGCATATGCAAGCAAGCTTCTTGAATAACATATGCAATATCAGGGCGTGTCATCGTTAGATACTGCAAAGCACCAGCTAAACTCCGATAATGGGAGGGATTAGAGAGTGGTTGACCTTTAGTAGATGATAGTTTTGGTTTTGTATAATCAGGAGTGGAAATGGGTTGGCAATTAGACATGCCAAAGTGCTCAAGAATTTCAGCAGTGGGTATTTGGATTGGGAGAGGAAGAATCCACTAGAAGTACGGGTTACATGAATCCCAAGGAAGAAATGCAATGGATCCAAATCTTTTATGGCAAATTCAGATCCAAGGCGATTGGTGTTACTGGTGAGCACTGAAGTGGAAGATGCAGTGAGAATGATATCATCCACATAGAGGAGAAGGAATGCCATTCTAGTGCCTTACCGGAGGACGAATAGAGAAGAATCCAAGCGAGTTGGAGAGAAACTAATAGAGGTGATGAATGTGGCAAACCTTGTGAACCAAGCACGGGGTGCCTGCTTGAGTCCATAAAGCGATTTGGATAGCAAGCAAATGTCATATGGTCGATTAGGATCAACAAAACATACCGGTTGTTGACAGTACACACGTTCTTGTAGATGTACATGAAAGAAAGCTTTAGAGACATCCAATTGGTGGGCATGCCAATTACGCGTTGCGATGATGGAGAGAACGCCCTGACAATGGCAGGTTCCACGACGGGACTGAAAGTCTCGGTGAAGTCGATCCCGAGCCACTGAGAGAACCCATAAACCACCCAACAAGACTTGTACCGATCGAGTGCACTGTCGGGCTTGAACTTATGGTAGAAGACCCATTTGCCACTAACCACATTGGCGATGGGTGGCTTAGAGACAAGAGACCAAGTGCCATTTGCTAGTAAAGCATCGTACTCGAGCTGCATAGCCGCACACCAATTCGGGTCACGCAATGCGAAGCGCACCGAGGCTGGAATTAGGGAAGGATCAGAAGGAGACGCTGTGGTAAAGGCAAAGCATGGATTAGGCTTGATAATCCCGGCACGTCCTCGAGTAATCATCGGATGCCCAGCTGGTGATTTGTTCAAAGAATACTGTAGGTTGTCAGATGGTTCAGGCAATACTGAAGAACAGTCAGATACACCAGCTGCTAGTTGTGTGCTATTTTCAGATGAAGAGGAGAGCTTGACGTCAGATGTAGCAGGGGATCGCGATGCAGGTATGAACTGGTAGCTGGAGGAAGGCTGGGAATCTGGATGTAGTGCGGGCACAACAGAAGCGGTTGGTGGAGTGTTGTTGTCAGACAAGGTTGGAGCCTGGGAATAGTAGTCCGGTGTTCGAGCTGTCATGGGGATGAATCGAACAGAGGGGCAGGACTGATGGACAGTGGGAATTAGGGAGTCATTGAGACCCGAAGGCGCAAATGAAGTGGATTTGGGTGAGATGTTTTGTCGGAAAAGGGATTGACTAGACACGATAGAAGTGGAGGTTGGCCAGCTAAAGACCGACTAAAGAGGAAGACGCGTTCGAAGAAACGAACATGTCTGGAAGTAACAATGTGTCAAGTGGATGGATCATAGCAGCGATATTCACTGTGATCAGATGGATAGCCCAAGAAGACGCATACCATAGAACATGATGCTAACTTGTGGCAAGCTTGGGATGAAACATTGATGTAGCATAGACAACCAAAGACACGAAGATGCTGATAAGAGGGAGGGTGACCAAGAATAAATTCATGTGGCATGGAACGAGGGGTGGATTTGCATGGCTGTCTATTGAGTAGGTATGTTGCAGTGGTGAGTGCTTCAGCCCAAAATCGCAAGGGCATGGATGAGTGGAAAAATAAAGTGCACAGACAATCGTTCATAGTATGAATGATACGCTTGACCTTCCCATTTGTTGCGATGTGTAGGGACATGAAAGATGGAATTGAACGCTGTGTTGGGACATAAATTGGCGAAAGACATGATTGTCGAATTCATGTCATTATCAGCTTGAATGGCAGTGATAGATCTCTGGAATTGCTTCTAAACATAAGAGTGGAAGGCAGTGAGAAAAGATAGGACTTCAGATTTGGAGCGTAAGGGAAAGGTCAAAATGTAATGTGTGTAATCATCAAGCAGAACAAGATAGTATTGCATGCCAGAAATACTTAAAATGGTAGAAGTCCATACATGAACATGAATGAGTTGAAAAGGATAACAACTATAAGTCAAGGAAGGGTAAAAGGGGATCCTCGTGTCTTTGCCTAGTTGAGAAGCATTGCAAACACCGTTAAAGGACTTATTACAACTGAATTGAAATTGATAATATGAAGCTGGAAACGAAATGTTCCATGGGTGGCCCAGTCATTGATGCCACAGATCGGAGGAGTCTTTAGCGGCACGAAGGCAGAATGGAGGCGATGACCACAGAGGATAAAGTTCATCGTTGCTTTCACATCAGAGAATCACCGCCTTGGTGTGGATGTCCTTGATAGAGAAACCAGATTTGTCAAATTCGACACTGACTGGGTTGTCACGGGTAAGTGCTCGAACACAAATTAGAATCTTAATTAATTGGGGGGGGGGGGATTAGAACATCATGAAGAAGAAGTGAATTATATGAAGTGGGAATTGTGGATGAACCAGAGTGGGTGACTGGAATGTGCTGGCCATTGCCCATGACAATAGGAGATGCAGAGCAGGAACGAAGAGAGGCAACCATACCAGGATTGGATGCTGAATGTTCTAGATGTTGCCCAGGGGGAGGGGGGGGGTGAATAGGCATTCCTAAAAAAATAAAACTTTGTAGAGGATTAACAAAATCCGGAACTTCCGGGTTCAATTCAGAAGTTCTAAGTTCAACCTGGACTTTCAAGATGTAGAGAACGAAATTGAAATATAAGTACACCTAAGTAAATCTAGTTTATTCTAAGTGTTACCAGAGGTTACTAGAGCAATAGTAGGACCTTTTTGCAAGTCACTTGCAGTCACAATCACACAAACACATAGATCGAGATAAATCACCCAAGAATCAAGTACAACAAGAATGAACACAAGTAAGCAAGGAGACAAGAATTATTTCTCGAAGTTCGGACCCCTCCAAAGAGGTTCCTATGTCTTTGTTGAAGAGTTCTAAAGAGCCGAGTCTCTCTTAATCCTTTTCCTCACCAAGCGATCACTTAGATCGTGCTTAGGCTTACTCAAGTATCATATTCCCTTATGGAGGTGAGGATGAACCTTCACAAACGTTCTTGTCGCACACCACACACTTGGGTGCTCACAAGTGACATCTAGCCATCTAGAAGCTCGAAGCTCCAATAGTAACAAATACGAAATGATCGGCTTAACGATGAACTCAAGTGCTCAAAGAATAGAAATGTAGCTCACTAGCACTTATTCTCAATCTCTTAACCCAACTCTCAATCTTTTGCAAGAATTAATGCCAAAGGGAGTGGGGAGGGCTATTGAATGGCTTTGAAAGCTTTTGTCTCGTGGTAGGTCAGCAGCCAGTGAAGAGAGGGGGTATTTATACCCAACCTCCCAAAACTAGCCGTTATGCACCTTTCTGACTTAACTCGAAACTTCCAGGTTGGTACGAGATTTACCAACTGAGAACTCAGGTCAAAAAATATCCAGAGGGTCAACCCAGAACTTCCGGGTTGGTTTGAAAGACCAAACTGAGCACCCTGCTCGGAACCCTACCTAGAGGTTCTAGCTACGTGGAACTTATGTGTTGGTTTGAAAAAACAAACTGAGCACCCTACTCGGAGTCCTACCTAGAGGTTCCAGCTACCCGAAACTTCTAGGTGGCACCCGAAACTTCCAGGCTGGTTTGAAAAACCAAACCGAGCACCTTGCTCGGAGCCGTACCTAGAGGTTCCGGCTACCTAAAACTTCCAGGTTGGTTTGAAGAGCAACTTAGGAAACCCGGTGTTCGTGGGGTGTTATGTCTCTCTGTTAGGAATAGCGATGCCCTAAGAGAGGGATGGTGAATTAGGATACTTAGAAACTAATGGCACCAAAAACTTCATAAGACAAACCTATCTCAATTTCTATCTAAATATACTCTAGATTTATCTAGCATGTCTACTCTACCGCTCAAGAAGATTGCAACCTACTCTAGCAACGTAAATTTTAAGTATGTAAATGTGGAAACGTAAATAAAGTAGAGAGATAAACTTAACACAGGGGATTTTTATCCCGTGGTATCGGTGACACACAAGTTATCCCTAGTCCACGTTAGAGCTCTATAAAGGATATGCTTTCGGTCACCAAGTCCCTTTAGGTCACGACTCTTGAGATACCAAGTCAACAAGATAGGGCCTCAAGCACGATGAGCCACCAAGGCGAGGTCTCACCACTTTAGAGCTTTAGTCACAAAGACAATGGTCTCCACGTCTCTGCACAATCTTCTTGCTACCGTTCCACACCAAGTCGGAGGGCCAACAAGTTATTGACGAGTCACCAAGACTGCAAGGCGTCGGTGTACCTCTCAGTATACGGTTGGATAACTCTTTAATCCACTCTCTAGGTTGTAGCACCTAACAACCAATCACTCTCTAATGGTGTGCTTAATTACCTTGGATGAACACTTTGAGCACTTGGATGGCTTGGGTGTCTTATTAGGTGTGTACGAGATTCTCTAGACTCCAACACCTTCAAATGACTGAGTGGATGGGTATTATAGCCTCAACCCCATGAACTAGTCGTTGCTCCAACGGCTCAAATTCTCTGTATACGTTGGATATTCTGGTGTAGATAGATTGTACTCACTGGAATATTCAGCGTGTACACCATCCAAAAACTAGCTATTGGAACTTCACTCAAAACCAATGTGAGCACCAGATGATCCGGCGTTTTCACCAGCTCCATCGCCGGACCTTCCGGCGTGTTCAACTGAGCCATCCCACGTATTTCTCAGTGCAAAATACTCCGGCGCTGCTTTGCTTCATTGCTGGACCATCTGGCATGTTAAACTATACCAAACCGGCTTTAGACATCTTCTCAGCAACAAAAACTTTGGCCTATACTCTAGTGTACATACTAATGATCGCTGGACCTTCCGACGTGCACCATTCTTGAGCCTCAACTCAGAAATGCTCCAGCGTTCTTATCTCCACATCACTAGATCATCTGGTGTGTAAAAACACATGGCAAGCAAACACTCCCATGTTCACAACTTCTCTGTGTCGGACCTTCTGGTGTAGTCATTTTTTCTGAAACTTTTCCAATTCAATCAAACTTTATCCCGGCTGTAGTGGCTTCTTCATGTATTGCATCCATGAGACCTACTAACATATATTCGTGACAAACATGTTAGTCCTAATGACTATATTGTCATTAATCACCAAAATCATAATTATGGCCTAATATGATCATTTTCGCTATAGCCTCTCATCTTTAAGCTAAATATGTACTTTGAGCACTGAGACATTCTCAAGACTATCTATATGCATCCCTCTTGATAGTATGACATACCTATATTCAATTTCAAAATAAAATAAATTTAAATATATTTAGTATCCACGTGCCGCTTTTCATTTCATTTTTGAGGGTCGTAGCATTTTCTAAGTTTACATTTGGACTAACACATGTTGCATAAACTCATTAAACTTTATTAGTCCATTAGTCATTTGTCATCAATTATCTAAAACTCATATAGGGGGCCTAGATGCACTTTCAATCTTCCATTTTTGGTGTAATGACAACACGATTAAAGCTTACAAAAGATAATTGAATTAAGGGTTTTAAATCCTAAGATATATGGTGAGCTCCCCCTAAATGTGTGCATTGATTAAAACTTGATTTTGATATCAAATACACATATTTTAAAAAGATTTTGTGAGAACTCATATATCTTAGCATCCATAGGGTGCAAGAGTGTGAGTGAACATAATAAGCTCGTGATGCATATGACAAGATACATCACACACAAAAAAGAGATAAAACCAACATTATACCAATACATCATAAAAATCTCACACTAGCATAGATAAGTCTTACAATGCATAGTTCAACATCTAGCACACCACATAGTTCATCACACCATTACAATATGTTCTTACATGTTCAACATAAAAAAAGTAAAGATTGGAACTGAGAAAAGACTGAAACTTTCACAAAATTGTCTCCCCCTTTGGCATCAAGACGCCAAAAAGGAAAAAGAAACTGAAAAAGAGAGCTCAGTCGTTGTCCTCCTTGTAGTCATCATCTCCATCTCCATCTCCATTATCATCGTCGTTGTCGCCGTTGGAGCTTTGCTTAGCACTTCCCATATGAGCAGTGGAAGATGGTCTGGCACTGACAGCAGTTTGGGCAACATCATACCAAGCCCATGGGTCCTCAAATACCTCGGGCTCGCTAACTTCTTCCTCGGAAGCTACCGGAGCAAGGAGGCTCAATCCTCAAATGTGCATGAATTTCCTTTTGTCTCGCTTTAAGCTTTCTCAACCTCATGTTGGTGCGATCCTTATGCTCTTTGATCTTCACGGCATTGTGAGTGCACACATTAAAGATAGCTTTGAGAATAGCACAGATAGGCGATAAATAGGATGAAGACCGATGAGTAGGAGGAGAAGGACCCCTCATAGAAGCTTCTTGAGTAGATGCCATGGGGGTTGATTTGCAGCTCGCCAACCTAATCCTCTGACTTCCTTGAATAATTCCTTGTTTGTCACTTTTTTTAATCATGAACATGATATAAGGAGCATAAGCACAACTTTTGTTCGGGGTGTGAGATGTGGTGTGAATTTCTTCCCAAATAAAATTAACCACACTAAAGGGATCACCTTCATTGAACATCCTAGCAAGCAAGTTCCTTGTGATTGATTTCACAATAGTGGCATCACCACTTTTTGGAGTAAGAGTGGTATGAAACAAAAGATTTGAGATACTTGTAGAATGGCCTCATGCCCTTGGTTGTTCCAAATGTCACTTCACCAAGATTATCATCATACATAAAATCCATTTCATTGGTGGAAAGTTGTTGCTCAAAGTGAATCTTGGACTTGCTAGTGTCACGCATGTCAAATCCAAACAAGCGACCAAAAGTATTGTGCTTGATTTTGTACTTTTCACCCTCAATCATCCAATGCATAGTTTAGTTCTCTTCATGATCATAATAAAGAGTAGCATACAACTATGCAATTACCTTAACACTCCAATTATACTTGAAGCCCATGATTTGCTTGACTCTCTTATGCTCAAAAGTGGCTATGACTTCATTGAAAGACGGATCATTCTTCTTGGTCATATACTCCTAATATATCTATTGCATGGGAGTGATGGAATTATTCTTTGGAAGGATCACGGTTTCATAGAAGTCGGATTGAAAGTCATTCCAAAACCGAGGATCCGATGCATTCTTATCATAAATGATATGCATATATTTCTTTTTTGCATTTGCCGGACTTGTTCATGTTATTTACCACATTTTTGGGCGTCTGACTAAGATTCACACATGCATGGTAAGGTTTGTGAAGCTTCAAAGGTGGCAATACAATTCTTTCTTCTTGTTCCTCCACATCCTCTTTCATTTCTTCAACTTGTGCTTGAGAGCCATAGGCCACTGACTTTTCTTTCCCTCTGCCTGCACATGTTCCTCTTTTAGGCGGCAAAGTACAACCATGACCTACATTGACGGTTTGAGCCATCTCGTCAATGTGAATGCCGCTCGATCGAGATAATGGAACTTTTTGAATGGCCTTGCGGGCTCCATGTTGCACTTGTTCATTGCTACCATCACTGCCACTGTCATTTCCCTCTGAATCGCTTGGTACTTCAACTACGAGATCATGTCGAGTCTTTGTTCTCCTTTGGTAAGATTGATCATCAATCCTCTCACGCTCTATCTCACATTGTCCTGATAAACATATGGATGATATGTTTGAGATAGGGAAAAGATTGAACAGGAAAAGGAATTGAAAAACCTGAGTTAGATGACAGTTACTGGACAACCCGGAACTTTCGGGTTGCGCGAGCAAGGGCAGGAATTAGGGTTTCAAAAGATTCATCCAAAGAAATTTTCAAACTCTTAAAGATCATGGTTCTAGGATAAATATGGAACCACATTACCAAAGGAAATCGACTCTAAAGCTTGACATTGAGAGATCAAGGGGAAAACGGTTTGAGGTATACCTTGAGTTCAACCGAAGATCCGAGAGTTGATTCGGAGGAAGGCCGGAAATTTTGACTACGGGAGGAGTTGACTTGGAGAAGAACTCGAGATTTTGATGGAGAAATCTTGAAAACACTGGAGATGTGATGCTGGGTTGAGAGGGTGTGAGAGAGGATGAAAGGTTAGAATGAAAGAGTAGAGTGAAATGGTATCTCGGGTAAGGGAGAAAGGCTCTAGAACTCGGAACTTCTGGGTGAAACCTAGAACTTCTGAGCTGAGGTAGAAATTGAAACCGAGAGGGTCATTCGGATGAAGCTCGGAACTTCCGGATAGATTGACATAATCCAAAACTTCCGGGTGGACTCAGAACTTCCAGATGTTGTCACCTTGACAGAGTTGGAAAGAATCGAGGAACTTTTAGAATCTGGAACTTCCAGGTTGAGGCTGGAACTTTCGGGTTTTGGAGGATGACATAACTGATTTTGAATGAGATTCAGATCTTGAGAGATTGGATAGTTTTACATATAAGAAGTTTTACCACTTCTAGCAAAATATGATCACAACACAAAAGAATCAAATCTTTTGGAAAATACCACTTAAAAGGAATTTTTTGCAAACTTCTAGCTATCAAGGCTACTAAACTAAATCAACCAATTGTATGTAACATATCAAGTCACGTTGCGAGAATCTAGGATATTTAGCTCATTTCTCAACTCGTAAAACCTTTGCTTGTCTAGTGGCTTGGTGAGGATATCGGCTGGTTATTTTTTGGTTTTAACATGACGAATACCGATATCCCCTTCGGTTGAGTGGTCTCTTAAGAAATAGTGTCGAATATCAATTTATTTGGTTATTGAGTGTTTCACAAGATTTTTGGCTATATTTATGGCACTCTCATTGTCACACAAAAGTGGAACTTTGATCATATTATAGCCACAGTCTCTCAAGGTTTGCCTCATCCAAAGTAGTTGAGCATAACAAGAACCTACAGCAACATACTCAACCTCAGCGGTGGATACGGCTACAGAGTTTTGTTTCTTTAAGGATTAAGAGACTAATGACCTACCTAAAAATTGGTAAGTCCCTGAAGTACTCTTTCTATCCACTTTACAACCGGCATAATCGGAATCTGAATATCTGATTAGGCAGAACGTTGAACCTTTAGAATACCATAAGCCAAAGTAAGGGGTATGAATGAAATATCTAAGAGCGGCATTGAGGAGCTCCAAAGAATCGTGTCTCTCTTAACCCTTCTCCTCACCAAGCGACCACTTAGATCGAGCTTGGGCTTAGTCAAGTATCCTCTTCCCTTGTGATGGCGAGGATGAACCTTCATAAACCTAGCCTTCTAGGAGCCCCAAACCCCAATAGTAACAAATGCGGAACAATCAGCTTGACGACAAACTCAAGTGCTTAAAGAATGAAAATATAGCTCACTAGAACACAATCTCAATCTTTCAACCCAACTCTCAAATTCTTGCAAGAATTAATGCCAAAGGGAGTAGGGAAAGCTATTGAATGGCTTTGAAAGCTTTTGTCTTGTGGTAGGTTAGTAGCCAGTGAAGAGAGAGGGTGAGGGGGTATTTATACCTAACCCCACAAAAAATAGCCATTATGCACCTTTCTGGCTTAACCCGGAACTTTCGAGTTGGTACGAGATTTAGCAACTGAGAACTTAGGTCATAAAAGTTTTGGAGGTTCTAGCTACCCAGAACTTTTTGTTTGGTTTGAAAGACCAAACCAAACACCATGCTCCGAGCCCTACCCAGAGGTTCCAGCTACCCGGAACTTCCGGGTTGGTTTGAAAAACCAATCCGAGCATCCTGTTCGGAGCCCTACCTAGAGGTTCCGGCTACCCGAAACTTCTGGGTTGTACCCGAAACTTTCGAGTTGGTTGAAAAACCAAACCGAGTACCCTGCTCTGAGCCCTACCCGAGGTTCCAGCTACCCAGAACTTTCGGGTTGGTTTGAAGAGCAACTTAGGAGACCCGGGTTCGTGGGTGTTATGTGTCTCTCATTTTTAAGCTAAATATGTACTTTGAGCTCCAAGACATCCTCAAGACTATCTATACACATCCCTCTTGATAGTACGATATACCTATACTTAATTTCAAAAATAAAATGAATTTAAATCTAACGAGTAGCCAGATGCCACTTCTCTTTTCCTTTTTGAGGGTCGCTAGCATCTTTTAACTTTACATTTGGACTAACACTTGTTGCATAAACTCATTAAACTCTATTAGTTCCTTAATCGCTTATCATCAATTATCCAAAACCCACATAGGGGCCTAGATGCATTTTTAGATGAGAAACGGGAGGAGGCGCCAGTGTCGAGGCACCAGTCAAACATGCTACCGGCAGGAGCCTAGGCATGGCCAGCGCTCTGCAAGGCGTGGAGTAGGCTGAATTGATCCCATGCAGTAGAGGAAGTCGGTGGCACCGGTGTGACAGCCCAAAGTCCTTAAACATGTCATTAAGCATTCATGAGTATCATAATTAAAGTTTTAAGCAAGTAATTAATGCAATTAAAGATTTAAAAAAATAGTTAGGTTTAATAATAATTGATGCCTTGTGAAGCATCTCACAAAATTGATATACAACATAAGGTTGGAAATAATTTTAGAAATTAGTCCATAAATATGAAGAATATTAGTGATTTTTTTTCAAATATTTGGGATTTAAATCGAGGCCTTAAAAATTGAAGCAAGTTTGAAAAGGTTGCAACTTTGGTGAATTTCATTTAAGTTTGGCTCAAACCAATTAAAATGTGTTGCACCTGAATTGTAGTTTCAAATAAAATTTGTCGCACAAATTTTGGAGCCTTAGAAGATCTCCAAATGGATCAGAACAGAGGAGGGAAGATCTTTCTTCTGTCGGTTATTGTTCACCATGGCCCACTCATCATCCCCTTGAACTCTCTCGACCTCTCTGCTCTGGACAGCAGAGCCGAGCTTGATGTCGGCCGATGGCTTTGTTGACAATTGAGGTCAGCCACATCGCTGGCCACCGAGCCCCTCCTAGAGATAATGGCCGCCGCCCTTATCTCTCCCTCTCTCGGTCTCTATCTCTCTCTGCTTCACTTGCTCTCTCGACCGACACAGAGCAAAGCTGCTCCATTGCACAGCACCACCCAAGCTTTAATATGGGTAGCCGAGCTCGATTCCATCCTCGCTGAGCCACGAGGAGCTAAGGAGGAGGTCGTGAGACACTCCACCGATTGAATCCTGTTAAGACCCCATTGGACCGAGCCGGATTTCTCTATCTTCTTCAACTCCAACGGCTTCCTTCGCCACCCCACCATTGACCCACCACCACTCTGCCTTTCCGGCCCAACTGAAAACACGGTGAGCTTCGCGGGGTCACCCTCTTCCTTTCATGCACGTATGTTTCCTTTTGGCCTAACGATGGTGTGGGTTTCCACGGAAGTCGAGGGTCACCGCCGGCCCTACTCCGGCTGAGGTCATCGGTCGGTAACTACCCATGGAGCTTCCCTGTAGTGCGCCGCCACTCCCCATGCCTTGGGCCGGCCTTTAGCCTTCCTCCTCCACCCTATCTCCGTGTAAGTCGGCCGTCGCCGTTGTGCGCCGCCGCTAACCGCTTTTCGGTCATCACCGTCATTTTCCATCTGTGCCTTAGATGGGACTGTGTGCTTGCGTTGACACTGTTGGTACCCTTCGCTGGTCGTGGTTCACCGCTAGCGAGCTCAGATAGTGCTGCCGCTGTGTGCTTGGCACTGTGCGAGCCAACCATGGGTCATTTTTGACCGAAGTCAAGTGCCCGGGCCCCACTTCCATGTTGGAGGCTAACTCCAGCATGGGTGCAAAAAGTACTTAGGCCCTTTTTAATTCGGTTAATCCAGAAAGTATGAAATTGATTTATTGTTCAACTATTAAATCAGCTAAAACTTGTAAAATACATAAAAAATGAATATAGTTACAAAAATAGTGAAACCAATTTTTTTAGCTTCATATGACAATTCTCTACATG
Source organism: Phragmites australis (assembly GCF_958298935.1). Classification (NCBI taxonomy): domain Eukaryota; kingdom Viridiplantae; phylum Streptophyta; class Magnoliopsida; order Poales; family Poaceae; genus Phragmites; species Phragmites australis. The sequence continues at coordinate 25,616,023 of NC_084936.1, read as the reverse complement.
TTAAAAATACTAGGATCCATGAAATGTGTACTGAGTTTTCTTTAATTAATGAAATTGGTTTACAATTAAATAATTCATAGTTAATTATTGGTAAGTCCAAAATTGGTGAGACCAATTTTGTTAATCTTAATTAGTTCCCTATTCATTAAAAATAATCACCCTCATGTTAAGTATAAATAATTTTCTAATTAGGTTTAAGCTTTAAGCTGAGCTTATTCAATTCTGGAAAAATGTTAAATGTTTAACAATAATCAAAATTAAGAAAATCATAGATGCTTTAAAATTCATGGCACAATGCATCGTATCTCCACTATTGTTATGCATTGTGGAGCATCTTTCATTGCATGTCATCATACTCATTACGATACACTGTTCTTTATTTAGCAACCTATGTTCCGGAGAGTCGTGAGTTTGAACATGAAGGCGAACCAGTGGAGTTTGTGAGTGAACAACAAACAGCACCAGGCAAGCATCTATCATATCTCTTCCATATTTTGTGAATTGTTGTTCAATTTACTAGGTCTTGCTATATCTCATATATGCATGTCTTAGCGAGTCGATGTTGGGAATCAGGTAGATCCTATTTGTTGTATAGTACCTACCTTGATCAAGTTGTTAATTCTTTAATGCTGCAACTTGTATGGTAGTGTGTTGTGTTCACTTTGATTCAAAATCTTCTACGACAACATCATGCAATAAATTTATGCTTCTTGTGCACCATTTTCTGTCACATCACAGAAGGCACATTGTCACCGAAAATACGAACATCAGTGATGAGAGCTTCTCTCATAAAACACACTATCCATGCTTACCAAGATATGATTCAGTGACGAAATAGAGCTACTATCTGTGACGGGAACAACCATCTTAAAATGTTAACACTTCTTACAACAACACAAGTATCATCATATATATACCTTAACCATAGTTATTGGTGCCCTTTTGTGACGCAATAGGATATTTTATGTGACATATGGATGCGTCATAAAATGTACACATGTATTATGACATATATTGTTTCGTCACAAAAACCACTGTAACCATGGTCCGAACCCACTTTTTTATGATGACTATAGGTATTTGTGACAAGTTGGCTTACCATTTTATGACACATATTAGATATCATAAAATGTCAGTGTGTTATGACATCCTACTTATCGTCATAAAAAGTTTGGACAATTTGTGGTGAAAGTGCGAGAAAATGTCACAAGGTATATTTAGCGACGCTCGATATATGATGACTCGCATGACGTTTTGGCTTTGTCATAGAAGGCCATTTTTTTAGTGAACTTACAAATGATACAAGAATTCCTTAGCCTTTGCATAGGTCATTGGTAGATGTAGAGCAATGAATGTCACCGTCGTTCACGAGCTACTGAAATTTCAACTATAGTTACAAAGAAATGATAAGCTGGGATGATGAGTTGGAAAAATTGAGACAGGATGTGAGCGGGTGCTAGGGGTAGTTTGAGAGAGGAGACTCGGGTGTCATAGACCGCTTGTATCATTTAAGCACCGTCCACTGTGTCATTTGGCTTAAGCACTTTTAGTACTTCCACATGCCGATCTAATGGTAAGATAAGTCAATTATTGTATGCCGTGCTAACACTTGCCTTGCGTCCCTATGACGTGTAGAATAAGTACGAGGAGATGCAAGGTGGCGGGGAGCCGGAGGTATCTGAGACACGCTCGCGGTAACTCCAGTGCCATAGGGGCAAGTGCAAGTGGATAGTTTCGAGTATGAGAAATATTGTCTCAAGGCTAAGAGAATGAACTCGAGTCATGTGGATAAAGATGTACCCCCTGCCGGTGTACGCACAATTCGAATTACCACGCTCTCGATTATGAGCATGCTTATGTCCATTGGGCAATATCATAGAGTTTTTGTTTAGTTTGGGAAAAATGAATGGGAAAGTATGTGGGCTTTTGAGAGAAGTGTGTGCTGGTACTAAATTGAGTTAGGCAAGTTTACTTTATTGATGATTATGTTTATTGTTAGTTTATGTTAGCAGTTCATGTCGTTATATTGGTTAACGTGTCTTTCTGCTAAGTCAATTTAACTTTGTGGCTATTCCTTACTATTCACTCATGGTATTATCCTTAGAGTCAGGATAGTATATACCCATATTGTATAAGTCTTGCGAGTACCTTCGTACTCAGGGTGTTGCCCTTAAGTTGATGAAGGTAACGACGAACTGGTTTACGAGTACTTTTATCCTACCGATGCTGGATATAGCTAGGAGTAGAGATCAAATGTCTGAGCTAGTCCCGCTGGTGTCTTATGGGCAATGGTGCCACTGGTCTTTTGTTTTATTAATACGCTTCCGTTGCGTTTGAAAACTCTGATCTAAGTAGAAACTAGAACTTGGAATAAGATCTTTAATAAAAGTTAAAACTTTTGTACTCTGTTCATATCTTGTGATGAAACTATATTGTAAACGGTATATGCTGTGATCTTGGACTTTGTTGAGTATATATCGGGACTATTGGAATTACTTTCATTTTAATCGACTTAATTATCAATTAAGCCAGGTGTAATGTGGTCAGATCTGATAGTCGGGGAAGACGAGTTGTCCATCAGTGTCTGATTGTTGGCGGGTGTGCCTAGACGTGGTCCAATGACTCCAGCGCTCGGGGAACAACATTTCAGAGGCCACGCTTGAACCATCCCAGTCCAAGGATTGATCCCGGGACTCCAAGATGGAGTTTTGGTGAAAGGAGGGCGCGGTGAATCGCCAGCAGAAGGAGAGTTAAAGTTGTTGGAGGTAGAAGACCTAGGTGGCTTCTTCTTTTGCTGCTGACAGGTGCTGTTACTGGATGCAACAGTGGAATCAGACTGACCGTGTTGGGTAAACAATGCTTGAGTGGTGACATTCTTCTCGGACTGAGAAAGTTGGAGCTCTTCAAGAAGCAGTGATGATCGAACAAAGAGCAAGGATGGCAAGGGGTCCTTGGAGGTGATGATAGGGATGGCATGCCTGAATTTGGTGTTCATACCCCACAATAGGTTGAGTACTTGGTTCTCCTCGTGCACCGGCTGGCCGACGTCACGGAGGGTGTCAACAAGAGTCTTAAAATTAGAGCAGTATTGAAGAGTGGACATGTCACCTTGAAAGACACTGCAGAATTTGGCTTCAAGGTAGACAACACAAGTGAGACGAATGTCATGGAAGAGATCCTTGATGGCGACCCAAACATCATAGGCAGTGTTGTAAGGGCACATCACAAGATCCAACACCTCATTAGAGATAGTGGTGTACATCCAATTTACGATGGCAGAGTCGATCATCAGCCAATCAGGATCAACATGTGTTTGCGTCGGCGGGGTGTTGACGTGGGCACCGATGGAAAACTTGTCAAAGACATAGTCAAAGAACATACACCATTGCATGTAATTTGACTTGGTGAGATCAAGAGTGGCAGGAACATGGGACTTAATGTTCATCATCTGAATAGTGTAGGGTTGGGTGGGAGCTGATGGCAAGGTGACACCGGAGCTAGCCAGAATAGCTGGCGGCACAGTGACACCGGAGTTGGCTGGAATGGGTGGGGAGGTGGGAGAAGAGGATCCAGGAGAAGCCATGGTAGTGGAAGATTGAAGGTGGGGTGCGAGAAGGCTATCAATGGTGGATTGTATCTACTCTTACACCATGAAAGATCAAGGATTCAACACACTTCATATATTAGATGTTCATGTCAATTTATACATGTACAAGCCAGTGGGCTGATCCACAAAAGACGCAAATGAGACCATCTCTCAAAGACTAACTGAGTGCCTAACTAAATTCCTATACGCACGTGAGCAACTGGGCGCTAGAGCAACTGACGGAATGAATACTCAGTGTAGGATAAGTAGAGATGATTTCGCTAATAGTCGTCGCTCTAGTCATTGGCCTTTCTCAACCTGTCGAATAATGAGCTTGTTGGAGAATCATTGCTGGCCGGTTCTGGAACCCAAGGCATGTGAATCTTGCACACAACCAGTTGTCCAATGGCAATTTGCTCGTGTCCATGGGTGAGATATATGGATTGGAGTATGCTAATTTGTCAAGCACTGGATTTCACAGGCAAATCCTGTGGAATTTTTGTCCCGATTGGTTGGATTGAAGGTGCTCGATTTGTCACGAAACAATATCAGTGGGGTAGTCCCCGACTTCGCCTATGCGTGCTGGACTTGTCGGTGAACAATCTCACTGGTGAGATACCTATGACATTAGTGAATAAGTTGGCATCGATGGAGCGGTTCAACTTCTCATACAACAACCTCACAGTTTGCGCCTCTGAGCTCTCTCCTGAGGCATTTGCAGTTGCATTTGCTAGGTCTAGGAATGTCTACCTAATTGCTGTGAACCTGGACAATATCAAGAAAAGTAGGGGAAAATGCAAGGGGATGAAGTTGGTGTTGGCCATTGTGCTCTTACTGTTCTTCTCTGTTCTTAGGTTGCTTTGCATGGCATTTGCTTGTCGAAAGCGGAGGAAGAGGTTTGATGGATTACTCGTGGTTAAGTAGGTGTTGTTCAAGGAGGAACCGGTGTATTAGGGCCATTTGCTTTCCAGACAGATTCAACAGCCTGGGTGCTGATGTGAAGGTTGTTACTTCAATGTCGGTTGCCATATTTGAGAAGCCATTGTTGAGCTTCACATTTGCCGACCTCTTGGCAGCGACATCAAACTTTGAAGGACATTGAGCCTAAAGTAGCAGCAGAGCATGACTGAAGCGATTACCAGTAGTGTTTTGGGTGGTGGTATTGAAGGATGCGTAAGGATCAAATATGAAAAATAATAAAAGAAAAGATTAAATAAATATGCATTCAAACAAAACTAGGGCTATTACGGATATTATGTAGCCAAAGCAAACATCTAACCTACCCTACAATCCACGATACCAAACAACTCTTATTTTTTTATAATCCAGCTTTTTAAAATCTATAATCTAAAAGCAGCTTTTTAGAATTCTAAACTAAAATAAACATGCCCTAAGGGCACTTCTTTGAACTCTTTGCCTTGAAAGACAGGATTCTTTTAGAAATTTAGTTTGAATTTGGAATTTTTTAGAGAGCTTAAATTTGGACTTAATTTAAAGGATTTGAGTCTCAACCCCTCCTTCAAATAGGCCTACTGTTCACGGAGGGCAGACGGCCCAACAACCTTGTCTGGGTGCCGCGGCGAACAATCGCACACCCTCCCCCCCCCCCCCCACACACACACAACGCGCGCTCATGCCTCGCTTGCCGGATGAGCGCAAACCCTCTCGACAGAGGTTGAAACGGGTTGGATATTTTACGACTAACCAATTGGCTGAAGGGATTCAAATAGCATTTCAGAGTGAAAAATCGGATATTGGGAATTTTTCGGATATTAGAGTCGGATACCTGTATTAGATATTGAATTAGGATACACGGAGATAGGTACCCATCGAGTATTCATGAATAAAATTAGATATATCCGAAAACTATCCGGAGTCTGTCTTTCAGAGTTTATTACTTTTTCATAAGAAGTTGGTTAGAGACAATTCTTATATGAAAATCATAGCTCTTAACGAGATTACAACTTTGAAGTTGATACCTTTTTCATTTAAAATGGTTAATATGTCCAAATAATTAAAAAAACTTCAACTAATATATTGGACACTTAGTAACTTCTCCAGCTTCACTCCAACATAACTTTAATATTGTTAATTTACACGTTGAATCGTTAATGTAATTGAATTTTAGAATGACTGATATATATGATTGTTACTTTTACTCGATATCTTAAAAAAATATTTATATCTTATATTATCCTCACATCTAACTCGTCATGTATTCCATTCATATAATTAATATTTATAACCGATATTATCCGTATCTACACCGATTCTATCCCGTGTCCTCCGCGATCCGACTGCACCCGTCCCTCCCGAGACCGAAAGTCTCCGGCTCCAAATTTATTATTGGTTTATTTCCTTCCTCCGCCTCCACCCCGCCCGAGCACCGAAATCCCTAACCCTAGAGCTCGTCCGTCATGGACCCCGACGGCGACCCGGCGTTCCACCGGAGCGAGGCCATCTCCGCCGTCCAGGACGTCGACCAGTACTACGGCGAGGACGACGACTTCGATGAGCTCTACAACGACGTCAACGTCGGCGATGGCTTTCTCCGCTCCTCCCACCCGCCGCCGCCGCTGCCACCCCAGAAGGCCCCGCCTCCGCCGCTGCCGCCCCAGAAGGCCCCGCCTCCGCAGCAACACCACCAGCCGCATCAACAGCTCCCTCCCCCGCCCCAGCTGCAATCGCTGCCGCCCCAGCTGCAATCGCTGCCACCGCAGCAGCAGCCACCGCCCCATTCCCTCCCGCCGCCGCTGCCGCAGGCCCCGCTGCAGCAGAAGGTCCACGTGCCTCCCGTGACCGCGCCGGCTCCGAGTCTCCCTCCCGCCCAACCGAATCTCCCGCCGCCGCCGGCCGCGCCTGCGCTTCCGCCGCCTCAGCACCACCAGATCCAACAGGGCGACGGGTTCCATCGGCCGGGAGGGAACTATGGCGGCGGCCTCGTCGTGGTCGGAAACGGCGGGGGCGACGGCCCTGGCAGCACGACGTTGTTCGTGGGCGAGCTTCACTGGTGGACGACCGATGCGGATCTGGAGGCGGAGCTCAGCAAGTTTGGGCCCGTGAAGGAGGTGAGGTTCTTCGACGAGAAGGCCAGCGGCAAGTCCAAGGGGTACTGCCAGGTCGACTTCTACGACCTTGGCGCTGCCGCTGCCTGCAAGGAGGGCATGAACGGGCACCCGTTCAATGGCCGTCCCTGTGTTGTGGCATTCGCCTCGCCGAACACTGTGCGCCGCATGGGCGAGGCGCAGGTGAAGAACCAGCAGTCCATGGCTGCACAGACATCGTCAATGCAGCCAAAGGGTGGCAGAGGGGGCGGTGGTGCTGGAGCGCCTCAGGTGGGTGGTAATTACGGTGGTGGCCGTGGTGGAGGTGGTGGACACAGTGGTGGTGCGGGTGGAGGTGGTGGAAATTGGGGGAGAGGTGGTGGAGGGATGGGGGGTAGAGGCCCTGTTGGTAATATGAGGAGAATGGGTCCGGGAGGTGGCCGGGGAATAATGGGGAATGGAAACATGATTGCACCACCACCACCAATGCTGCCTCCGGGTGGGATGCTGGGTCAGGGCTTTGATCCCACTGGTTATGGCGCAATGGGAAGGATGGGTGGTGGGTTTGGCGGCTTCCCTGGCGGACCAGGCGCTGGGCCATTCCCTGGGTTGATGCAACCATTCCCGCCGGTTGCGCCACATGTAAACCCTGCTTTCTTCGGACGGGGCGGGATGGGGGCTGGTGGGGTGGGTATGTGGCCTGATCCGAGCATGGGGGGTTGGGGTGGGGAGGAACAATCAAGTTATGGGGATGATGCCGCATCTGATCAGCAATATGGGGAAGGGGGAAGCCATGGGAAGGAGAGGCCACTGGAGAGGGAGTGGTCTGGTGCACCAGAGAGGAGGCGTGAGAGGGAGAAGGATGTGCCCCCAGTACAGGAGTGGCCAGAGAGGAGGCATCGAGATGAACGGGACATGGACCGAGAGAGGAATCGTGACTATGAAAGAGAGAGGGAAAGAGATCGTGACAGGGAGAGAGACAGAGACCGAGACAGAGAGAGGGACAGGGATAGAGAGAAGGAGAGGCACAGGGATGACAGAGATCGCTATGCTGATTATCACAGGCACAGGGATCGCGATTCAGAGCGCAATGAAGACTGGGACAGGAGGAGGTCATCTGGGATACGCAGCAGGTCGAGGGAGGTCGGCCATTCTAAGCGTAGGCGGATGACACCTGAGTAGTGTAGCTTGGCAAGCTGCATCTTGTGTAGAGGCAACAACAATCCAGGGCAGCGTCTTCTTTGCATGCCAGCATGGTTTCAGTAGGAACTAGCAATTCCTTACTGCTTGTAGCTGTGGTGGGTTCTAACTGCATGTCTCCGGTGGTCTATTGTAGCAATAATTTGAGATGTAAGTTAAGCTTTATCTGATCCCTTGTTTGTTTTCAGTTGTAACTCTCTTTTTTATTGTACTGTAAGATAGTGCTGTGGCATATTGATATTGTCACGTAACACTTTTTTTGTACCGACATTCTTCATGTAACATTGTACCTAGACCATTAGGTTCAGTTGATACTTTTTTGTAGCTAGATGGCATTGTTTAAGCCAAGAATTGTACAATAACACCATTGTCTAAAACAAAGGAATGTAATAGTTAGGTAGTATTTTCACAATTTTGGCATATTAGCATTGTCATGTAACACATTTTTTGTAGTAATGTGCTTCATGTAACATTTTATGTACAGGAAATTAGTTCTGTGATCTTTTTGTAGTTACGTGGCGTTGGTTAAGCCAAAAATTGTAACGCAATGTCATTACTCAAGACGAGGAATGTAATTTTTTTGGTTATTTTATCAATTAGCTGCCCTATTTGTAATTAGTTTGGCTGCCAGAATGTAAATATGAAAAGAAAAAATTGTGAAGGCTGTTTTGTTGTACAATGCAATCCCTTGTAAGTAGCACTGGCTGCACTTTTGTAAATATTGCATAAGGTTTCAGTAACTTGGAATATTTCAGTAGCAGTGGATGCTCCGACAAACCAACCATTGGGTTCAAATCCTTGCGGGCAATAGTTGCTTGCTTTTACAATGAGATTCTTAACTTGTTCTTGTTGGGATATTCTCCTTTAACACTAAACACATTAGCTTACCTATTATATTATTCATGCAGCATTAGGAACACACAAAAATGAGCAAGTTAAGCACCTGTTAGACTATGCACATTAACATGCAAATGAATGTTTCAAATAATTATCCATGATGATTGAGTGTAGCAATATATATTGAACGAGTTTGGAGAGCTGATCTGGTTCCATGAAAAGTCATAGTTAGTGGGCCTTCACTCTTGCACATCTTGGAATATCTGATACCTTATGTTGTCTCAGAACAGCTTCCTAATTTTATTTCTGACCTAATAGTTTGCTGAAGCGTTGCTTCTGTAACTACTGTAGAAAGGTGGCTCTGCCCAAAAATCATAATTAATTGGCTTACACTTTTGCATGAGTTAAGTCAGCATTGGGAAAAAAAGTGTTGTGTTAATTTCGTTAGTTCTCTTGGATAGAATTAACTTATGTAGAGACTATTGATATGCATGCAGTGTGGTTTTTTCCTTGCCCCTGGAATTTTTATTAATTTATTTAAGTTAATATATTTATACCTTGCCTTTTTTTCTCTTAACTTATTCCTTTGCCATTTGAAATTTAAAATATTCATGATCTTATTTCTGACATAATCGATGTCTATTTTGTAGCACAGTTTGCATTCCATGAGTACTTTTTTCATGGCTTATTGTTGTTGTGCCAATGCATGCTGATGTTTATGTGTTCCTATTATTTAAGGCTATGTTCAATCTGCTTCAATGGTATTCTGTTGAAAATTTCATTATCATATAGTTTTCTGCCTGTGTTCTGAATTGCTCTTGTTGCGTCAAAGGTTTAGCTGGCTGCACCAGAAACACATTGTCTGCAAAATTTGTGCTTATGGATTACTTTATTTACTTGATTCTGATGCATCTCGCATCATACAATCTTTATAGTACCTGTGTGCAAAAGAGACCGTGGAGCAGTTGTAGTTCCAGATCTCTCGGAGCTGCTAACATTTGAAGTTTTTGCCAGTATAAAATAAATATTCCATTAGGTTATATGCTTTAGGTTGTAGTTTTCAAATTTTGATTTGCTGTAATGCCTCTTCATTTGAGTGTTGTGCTTTAAAGTTCTGGTAAGCATAAAAATGAAGTCTGGTTATGGGAGCAAAACTGTTTTCCTTGTAAGTTTTATTGATGGATTCCGGAGGGCACTTGCTATTACTATGATCGGATCTTGTATTTACCATACTGCTATCTGTCCCTCGTGTGAAGCTGCATTATGTTTTCTGTGTCTTTTATAGTATTTCAAATATTTTCTCCACTATAGAGTTGTACTGCTGCTTATGCATTAAGACTGCTGTTGCCAAACTGCTTACGGCTACGTTGCATCTTCTATTTTTATCCGTGAATTGTTTTGTATTCCTTTGAATATCACTCATGGCTCTTCTCTCATTCGCAGTTATGCGGTTGGAATCTGTTCTGCTGCACAAAGATCGTCTTCCCTGGATGATAGTTGGTCTCTCCTATTTCATATGTTGTTAAATTTCTAAAATGACATAACAATCTATTGATGTGTAATGCGGATGCATGCAGAGATAAGTTGCATCACTAGCTGAAAACGACTGTCAGAAATTGTACTGTTTGTGTAGTAGGATAATACGCTAGTTTGTATTATGACCGTTGCTTTGAATATCTTTCTCTGTTGGTGGTGCTCAAACGATTTCCGCATTCCTGTGGTTCATCGGCGGAGATAGTTTGGTGTGGCTTTCAATTTAATTTCATTTCATCATATGGCTTGTGGGATTGTTCCAAACCTGAATCAATTCTTCATGCTTTTCTTTTGTATCGCGGTAGAAGGTTTGTTAAGTAGGTGGAGCATGTGAATTGTAGGTATCATCTGTGTCTTGTTTGTTTTGTTGTACTCTGTATCTTGATAACTCTGCAGTTCAGGAAAAGGAAATATCTGTTTCTCCCTAAACCCTGGAGAGTGTTGAATAGCTCCTGATCTTAAAGTTAAGCTTGCGAGTTCCTGAGATCTTTTATGGGTGTAGATGGACGTCATTGATTTGTGTGGCCTTTTACCCTGAGGCAATTCTATCGTTTTTAAGTGTGATGCTCAGGTTTGTCGCGGCAAGAATTTGATCAACTCCGAAAGCAATGTGTCCTCTTGAGAGGAGCTTCTATGCTTGTCAGAAATACTGAATTGCACAAAGCACCTTGTGCAAACGCTCCGGAATTGCGCTTCAGGAGCAGTGAGACTGTCCGGCGATTCAGATGTTCTCTGGGCATTTTTAGGCATTTCTTGTGCGCACATCAGGAGGAATGCTTCCAGTTTGTTCGCATGATCGTTCAACGATGCAGGCCTGCAGGGCCGTAACGCCGCGAGGCACAAACGCGTCGACGGGTAGCGCCGTAGCCTCCGCCCGAGAGAGGACACCTTTTCATCGTTGCTCGCTCTGCTGCAGGTCCCGTCCCCTTCACCCTAAGAACCAAAGCACGCTGCACGTGGCTACGTGCACATGGTATTCGTGCCAAACTGCTATCTTGTGGACACACCTTGACAAGGGTTAACCACCGAATTTGTCACGACTCACATAACTAAGCAGGTTTTCCTCCGAAAAAACTAAGCAGTTCTTCTGCAAGGACCCCTCCAGTCATGAATGCATATCGTTTTGGATAAGATAGTCTCCAATGTAGTATATTTTTAACTACTATTTTATATTAAAATATATTTATAAAATCAATTGAATTTGCAATATTTATAAAATCAATGCATATCGGCCGTTTTGGATCAGAGGCCGTGTTCGGTAGACCTAGTTACTATGCCGGTCGCGCCGAGTCCATTTCCGGCAGTGTTCACGCATCACTTCGGTTCTTCGATCGCCACGAATAGAATATAGCCGGCGCGGCCACGCGCTCAACCGATCGGCGACACGGTAAACACTTTTCAGCCAGCGGCCCACGGTCTCTCGCCCCAGTTTTGACCTGTACCAATCCACAACCCCACATCTAGACACATCTCCCCGACCCACGTCGCGATCGTGCCCCGAACCGCCCCGCCGGCCCGAGCTTACAATACTGCCACTCCCCGACGTCACGTTCCTCCGCACCCGCGCAACCCACCAAATCCGCCCGTCAAAACGAAGAGCAGCAGCGCTGTGCTGTGCTGCGCTGCCGACAGCACGCGCGCGCGACACCCGGCACGATTCACGCACCGCCCCCACCCGCGCCCCGGCGCTTTCCGCAAGACGCGGACGCGCCTGCCCCCAGTGCGCCCGCCACACGCCGCGCCGGGTCCGCGCCTCGCTCGGCAGCAGCCACGTCCCCCCGCGCGCACTGCCGGACCGGGGAAGAAAACGGGCGATCCGATCTGGCGCGATCATTCAGATTTGACCCCGACGCGGTCGCGCCCCACCACCCGTCGCGGTCAATGGGGTCACGGGGCGCGCCTCGACTGATCGACCGATCCGCACCCAACATTTAGGGCGTATGCAGTGGCACATATATCTGTAATACGATTATATATATATATATATATAATAAATAAGTTATTATATGAGTTAGTTGTAAGTAATCTAGACGATATATAATTACTAAATGATACATGAAAAAGTTAAGACAATAAATAACAATATCTATATCATAGAGAAAATATTATCTATAAAAATAATTATTTAATATTTTAGACTGTCTGTTAATTAATAAATATATCTTTTTCTTTTTTCCATATAGATAAAATACTAATGCTTTTATCTAGATGACTTCTTTTCTAAACCACTAGCGTCACCTAGTTGCACACGTCCTTATGCCGCCGACCGCGACGTCCAACCGAAACGGACGCACCCAGACCAGCGTGCGCGCACGTTCGCGCGCCGCTGCCTATCCCCCTACCACGCTGCCGGCGCCACTGATTGTACGTCCCCGCGTCGGCGCCAACCAGGCGCTGCTGCTGCTGCTGCGCCTCCTGCTCTACACGCAATTATTCCCGGGACCGCCCGCGCACTGGCGCAGTGGCCGACGCTCGATCACGCGTCCGGCGGTGGCGAATGATGTCGAAAGATGCGCGCGCGTGACAACGATCCGGGTGCCGGGTATCGGATGCCCCGCCGCGGTGCGTCCGTCGGAACGGCTCGCACCGAATCACGACTTGCGCGGCCGAAACCGGCGAATCATCTGCGAGGCTTGCGCGGCTGGAACCGCCGAACCATCAGATGGAGGCAATGAGAATCGATGCCTGGACTGGAGGGCTGAAACCTGAAACGACGATTCATCTGGTCATTGCTTGGACAGCAGCGACCGACACGAATCATCTCATCTCATCACAGGCTGCAGACATGCCATGCCGACTGCCGTCGCGAATCTCTCCCGGCCCTCTCGGCGCTAAACGTTGTTCAACCCCTGACTTGCAGATGAACATCTTGATGTCACCATGAGATGCCGAACAGAGAACAAAAGGCAGGGCATGCAAAGCAAGAACCAACAGGAAGAAAACACCAATACATTCTTCTCCGTGCAGAGGCTTTCGATATATTCCATGAACAACCTACTTTCTCAATGAAAAATGGGCAGACACTGAAGAGAACCATGTAATGTAAGAAACCCAAACTTTAGTTTATAGACAGATGAAACCCCTAAATCCGTTGAGTTAGCCGTCAGAGTAAAACACGGCCACTAGTTGACCTGGAAAGCTTTTTTTTTTTAGAAGGCCGTCGTCGTCGTCACGATCATATACCCCCAAAGCATGTCATCATGTACTAGTGATTAACCGGAGAAGACATTGATCAGGTTGCAAAACCCACACCACACCTGAGCAGCCTGCCCGGTGCAGCCCGGCGGTCGTCTGTCACGGGAGGTTGAGGAACAGGGCGGGGTCCGGGTCGGCGAACCCGGCGCTGCCCCAGCACGCGCCCAGGTCGAACGCCGCCGGCCACTCGAAGGAGTCGGGATCCACCAGCCCCAGCTTCCCGACGGGGAACTCGGACAGCCCGAGCCCGAGCGCCACGGCGGCGGCGTCGTCCGGCTGAAGAAGGTAGGCGAGGGAGTCCTCCTCCGCCGCGGGGACCACGAGCTCGGTTGTAACCTCGCTAGCGGCGTCGGTCGTCGTCGTTGTTTCGGTCGTCGTCTTGGCGGAATCAGCGGCGATGGGGGTGGAGGGCTCGGGGCGCGCAACGCGGCGCTTCTTCTTGTAGGACTTCTTGGGCTTGGCGGCCGGGGATGAAGAGGGGGACGACGACGAAGACGGCTTCTTGCGCTTGCCGCCCCCGACGGGGACGCTGCGGAGTGTGCCGCCCTTGGTCCAGTAGCGGCGGCAGCCCTTGCAGAAGTGGCGCGGCTGGGACGTGTTGTAGTTGTTGTAGTAGCAGAACTTGGTGTCCCGCGACTCGCACCGCGGGCATGGGTATCCCTCCCCCGCCGCTGGCTGGCTCGCCGCAGCGGCGGAAGGTGCGGCGTACCCCTTGGGCCGGCGGAGGTCGACGCCGACGAACTGCTGCGCCGGCCAGCGGCCGGGCTCGGCCGCTTCCTGCATGCGCGGCGGCGCCGTGGTTACGTGCGTGCGTGCTTGTTGGAGAGAGAGAGAGGGAGAGAGAGGGAGGGAGCCGAACAGAAGAAGGCGAGGGCGGTTGGCGCTGGCCGCTGGGGGTCGCTTCTCTTCTCTTATGGCCGCGGTAGCGCCGTAGCGGTTATGGTGATAGTTACGTGCTCACGCCATGCCAGTAGACAACCCGGCACACCATGTGGGGCTCGCATCGGGGCCCACTAGCCAGGGAGGCCATACCGCGTGCCGTGAGGGCGGCGCCGTGGTGATTAATGCTGTTGTAATAGAAAGTGTGGACAGTAGAGAGAACGGGCAGAATCAATAGAAACTGGTTATTCCAATAAATAATTTGCAATAAAAATGATAATAAAGAATAAATAAAAATATATAATAAACTGCAATATATTGAATAATAGATTATTACTGAGATAATACATTTAAAATGCAACAATACATATTGTTTATGAAATTATTAAATACCTAAGGGGCTTAAGTGAAAAATACAATATAACCGGAGTTATATTTAGATAGCGTGTAATTTTTGGAAAATCCGAGGAGCTTTGGGCAAAATAGCAGGGCTGTCAAACGTTATGTTATTTTTGTAAACTCGAGGGGTTTATTTATAAGACAGTTGCGGCTTATATATGTGCTTGTTAGGCTTGAGGCCCAATCGATTAGGGTTGAGGCGTCACTGATCTTTTGCGCCGCCATTTGGAGAACAGTTTGTGGTGGCTTTCGCCTAGTGCCCATGCAGGATTGTGTGTCGTGCGGCTAGCCGATGCCATGGTGGAATGCCATTGCTACCAAGGTGGAATGCCACCGGAAGGGGTGCTGTCAGAGGATTAACTCCAGTCGCAGGGATCCCGAGAGACCCCTTTTTAGAGATTCGGCCGGGGGGATGATCCTGAGTATGTTCATCAGAGAAATAAATAGGAGTGAATGCAACTGCCGGTGGTGGTGGAATGACCTAGTGCGAAAAGAAGTAAATGCACCAAAATTTAGACAGGTTCGAGCCGCACGGGGGCGTAACACCCTAATCATGTATGGATACTATAAATGCCCTGAGGAAGCCCCTCAAGGATGTTGCTGGTTACAAGAATGTTGGTCTATCCTAGAGCCTGGGGATCTTTGTTCTTCGGCCTGTCTCGTGCTGCTCACTTCTCGGCCGTGTTTCTCTTGTGCTGCGTTCTTGTCTATGCTTGTGTGTCCTCTCTTTTTTCCATACCTTTTCAGGATGCATTCTGCTGCTTTCTTCTGTGCCGCCGGCTGCTTTAAATACCCGCCGGTAGCAACGTGCCTCGAACGGGAGGGAGGGGCACGAGTTTTGAGACACCATAAATGGAAAGGGCGTCATCATTTCCTCTGGGTGAAGTGACCGGGGGTGGAAAATACGGTACACGCCCGGTCATCCGTCACCATAAATGGCCTGGCAACGGGTGCCGTGGAGAGGGCCCACCGGGCAGCCGCAGAGCGGCTCGGCGTGCCCGCCCTGTCTTGTTCCCCTGCCACAGCAGCGCGGCAGACGGAACGCCTCGGTTCTTACGACGTTATCCTGAGACGGGCCGGATGGCACGGGACGGGACCCGTGCAATTAATAACCCCACGCCTCTCTGCCAGAACGTGGCAGGAACTGACGTTGAGCGCGGCGGGAGCAGTTGGAGGTGACAGGCCACGCACGCTCTTTAAATACGGCCTCGGGCCTTTAACCAGCTGACACCTCATCGGTAGGCCCCTCGGGGGCCTCCACCAAGGGGCTTTCTGGGTCGTCGGGGTACCGAGTGCTCGGGGGTACTGTTCATCTCCCCGAGCACTCTCTCCCTAGAATGCCCTTTCTTGTCCTCGAGGAACCGAGTGCTCGGGGGTACTGTTCACCTCCCCGAGCACTCTCTCCCGGGCACACTTGTACAGATCCTCGGGGAACCGAGTGCTCGGGGGCTGCTGCACGCAGCCCCAAGCACTCTCTCCCGGAACTTCCTTTGGTGGGTCCTCGGGATACTTGGGTGCCCAGGGGCCACCGCCGGCGGTCCCAGGCATGTTTCTTCCGGTACTTAGCTCTCTTGGTTGTCGGGGGACTAGGGTGCTCAGGGGCCACCGTACACCTTCCTGAGCACTTTCTTCCCGGTACTTAGATTTCGTGGATCATCGGGGAACTGGGGTACTCGGGGGCCACCGACTGCGGCCCCGAGCGCCCTCTCCCGGGACTCGATCTTTCTCACCTTGCGGGAGAGACTCCGCGGGATGGCGCCATGTGGCGGATGGCTGGCCTGGCCTCGGGATTCGGGGACCCCCGGTTCCTGATACACCGACAGGTGCGCCCGGGCGTTATTGGCATAAAGTTGTGCGCCTCGGAGGGGCATCATCAAGAGAGGTGAGGGCGTCGTGCGCATTCATGAGTCATCACCATTGGGCGATGGAGCCATCGCTCAGCTGAAGGCTGTGTGGCTGGCTCGGGGTACAACTGTAGGGGGTCTGCCGCCGACTGAGAGCCACACAGCAACGCCGCTTGGGCTGCCGTACCATGCACTGCCAACGTGCGGCCATCGTCTCCATGAGGACGATGCCTAGATTTGGATCCTACTTGGCAGAGCTCCAGCTCCGAGATACATGCAAGATCTGAAGTTTGTAAGATAAATAAAGTGTTTTAAATGTATGTTTTTAATCCAAAATAAGAGTAAGAAGGCTAAACTAAAGATTTTCAATCTACTCACAGCTCCAACTTTAAGAATTTCTAAGCTAGAGATGACCGACTTCAAAAATTATCAGAGCTGGAGCTCTGCCAAATAGTCCTTTAGTCATCACCTTGTTGCTCCGCTACGATGCATATCGAAGCAGATGATTGGTAGGAGGTTCTCTGATCCGTCCATGCAGAGTGACATGAGGGTATGACCATTCAACGAAGTGCTTTGACTGGGCGACAAGTCGACGATTGTAATGATGGATTCTCGTGATGACGAGCCTCCCTAGGCGTTTCGAGTCTCTGTTGAAGTGGATAATTCCATCATGGTGCTTACCAATGATGCATCGGAGCCTGGAGGCTGGACGAAGTGCTTACTACTATTTGATTATATTGGTGTCGATGTAATTGATAAGGGATGTGCCCCCACACCATCAAATCTCGGTCAACAATAGATATTTTTAAGACCACAAGACTCATCACACGACCAAGGCGAGCCTCGTGCGACCAACCTCCTGGCGGCAGAAGGAAACCCCGCGACTAGCCCTTTTTGATCATTGGGTAGGTATTCACTTAACCTGTCATGACATAGTTAATATCATCTTGTGAGGAACTATTCAAATAGTATTCTAATTAATTATCAGTATAATTATTTGCTTAATTATGACCATGATAATTAACCAAATACCATCCCGGTAGTTCCAGAACTTTTTTTGTGCTCAAGATCGGTATACGTGCCTTTCCAACATATAGCATCACAACAAAGCTTAAGAAAGAGCAAGTAATTAAATTATATTATAAGATTTTAAGCATTCGACCATTTGTAACAATTTACAACAAAAGATTAGAGAAACTATGCAACAAAAAAGTAACACCTATCAACACCAAAAACTAGGTGAAGTCATATGCCCTTAGACTTTACCCAAAAGCATATCACACGAGTAGTTTGCACTACTCATTCATGTCACCTACATCAACGGGCGTGAAGTAGCTAAACACAAGATCCTCTTCACCGGTAAAACCTGAAAGAGCAATGTGAGTACGAAAGTACTCACAAGACTTAATCTATAAAAGTTACATATAATAACCCGACTTTAAGGACAATGCATTGAGGTATTAGTACGGAATTGGCCACGTGTTTAAGTAAATTTCATAAGCGAAATGTAACTTGACACATGTGAGCTTATATATTTTACCACAAGTATCATTCTATCCCATAATTATTACAAGAACATATGTAACTGAAACCATAATAAGCATATATGTAAATAGAACCAGCTCAATTATAACCCAACATGCCATACCACAATATCCCACATTCGCAACTCTACGACCGATACGGTACGACCGATACGGATGGATAGAAGTATGCTCATGACTAAGAGCGCAGCAATTAAAATTATTTTTACACCCTGCATGGGGTACAACTTTACCTACACGACCCAGATCCATCCTCTTACCCCCTGAGACAAGCTTTCTCATACCCAAAATTACCTACTTGCACACGCCCCTATGGCAACGTGGTTATCGCGAACGTGTCTCGGACACCTCCGACTCCCCGCCTTGCTTCTCCTTTATTTTTCTTATGCGTCATAGGACTGTAAGGCAAGCGTCAGCTTGGTGTATAATACTCATCTCATTCATCTAGTATCAGAATATGTGGTTGTACAGAAAGTGTTAAAGCTAATGACACCAATGGACGGTGCTTGAACGAGACTTTTATGCTCCGTATAGATACGCCACAAATTTCCTAATAGATAGTGGTGCCAAATCTTTAAAGCTTGCACAACTATCGCAAGCTCTAAGTCATGAGTAGAGTAGTTCTCTTCATGGTGCTTCAATTGACATGAGGCATAAGCAACAACCCGACCTTCATGCATAAAGACACATCCAAGGCCAATGTGGGAAACATTGCAATAAACTTCAAAGCCCTCGTCCACTTCGAGTTGAGCAAGAACGGGAGCGGTCGTGAGCATTTTCTTCAAAGTTTGGAAGGTTGACTCACACTTACTAGACCACTCGAATACACCTCTTTGCTTCAATAGCTCAATCATTGACTTGGCAATCATGAAGAAGTTCTAGATGAACCGGCGGTAATAACCCACAAATTCGAGAAAACTCTGGATGTCGATAACATTCTTCGGTTGAACCCAATTAAGAACTTCTTGCACCTAGCTCGGGTCAATGGTAAAACCGTTCTTGGATAGAACATGCCCCAGAAATGTGACTTATTTGAGCCAGAACTCACATTTGCTGAACTTGGCATAGAATTGGTGATCTCAAAGTCGGTAAAAAACAACATGAAGATGCTCAGAATGTTCCGCTTCAGTATGGGTGTATATAAGAATGTCGTCGATAAAAACCATGAGAAATTTGTCGAGTTCCACCATAAAGACTATGTTCATCAAGTACATGAAGAATACCGGTGCATTAGTCAACCCGAAGGAAATGATGGTGAACTCATAAAGCCGACTGTGAACTCATAAAGCCCGTAACAGGTAGAAAAAACTGTCTTTGGAATATTCTCCGGTCGGACCTTGATTTGGTGATAGCTCAAATCAATTTTAGAGAAAACTCAGGCACCAGTCAATTGATCAAATAGAATATCAATCCGAGGAATTGGATACTTGTTCTTGACAGTGACCTCATTCAACGGACGGTAATCAACATACATCTAAAGAGTTTGGTTCTTTTTCTTCACAAAGAGTGCCGGATATCTCCAAGGTGAGGAGTTCGGACGGATGAAACCCTTTGAAAGCAACTCCCGAAGCTGCTTCTTCAACTCTGCTAATTCATTTGGAAGCATCTTATAAGACCACTTCGAAATAGGGGCCGTACTGGGCATAAGCTCAATCAACATATGTTCTACCCATCTAAACCCAAAAATGGACTCACTACTCATGCAAATATACATAAAGTGTAATTTATCAAGTTATACAAATACGAGATCCAAACTAGTAGGTTGAGTATACTTAGATATTTGTCTTGCTGCTCTAGGCGTTGCCTGATACTCCTAGCGCAACACTCACAACACTCCGAAAGATTGGCATCGCCTTCACTCGTTTGGATCATCTGTGTAATGCTCTCTAAACGAATCAAGAATGCATTGTGTAAACAGATGAACGATGAAAAAAATGTACAAATGATGCATGCTTGGATAACAATAGAGTTCCGCCATTCGAAAATATTTGCAAAAGATCATCAAATGATTAGGGTTCCAAAGTTTGAAACCCCGGATAAGGCAACCTAAGTGCATATAGCTTTAAGTGTCTGCTGGTCAAACCGGTGTTAAAGTGGTGGTCAGACCACCAGCAAGTAGAAGGTTTTGACCTCTAGTGGTTAGACCGAAGGCATGGCGACGGTCAGACCTCCAACCAATGGTCAGACCGACCCTATCTGGCGGTCTGACTCCTGTATGGAGTTCACTTCAGACCTTTTGTTCCTAATTGGCGGTCAGACTGGCCCTATCGACGGTCAGACCGCCAGACCTTATTGGCAACACCATTGCGGGGTCGTTGGCGAGGACTCCGGTGAAACCTTCAACTACGAAGTGTACCAAAATGCTCTCTGGGACTAGTGGAGTGCTTCTAAAGTGATTTCACCAAGCTAAATTCAAAATACCCTATGGATTGGAACTAGGCTAGGTTGAACTTAGGTCTAAACAACACGAGGTCAAATCAAGCTCAGAAACAATGGGAAAATGGTAGGAGATATCTCACCTTAGTGTATGACAGCTTCCTAGCGGATCAATCCACTCTAGAGAAGCTCCGATTTGGAGATCGAACTTCGGGGTGACGTGTGGGCTTAAGGTCGGATGAGCGTGCCTCTAGCGAGAGAGAAGAGGGGAGGAGCTTGAGGAAGTCCTCTGGAAGCTTGGGGAGGTTCCCACCATCGATCATTGTGGATGTCGCGGTGGAGCTCTCCTTCTCTCTCTAATGTGGAGTGTGGAAGAGAGTGAGGTAGTGAGTATGAGAGAGAGTGATCGATTCACTTAAGTCGAGCATCTGTGCTCTGACTGTCAAACCATGGGAAGTCCCAGTCAGATCGTGAGAAATCCACGTGGCAAGCCTATATAGTTGCCCCAATGGTCAGATCGCGGGTTATCACAGTCAAACCGCGGGAAGTAATTTCCTTGCATTTTCTTTCTTTTCTTGTCCCCAAGGTATTTAGGTTTTCTAAAAGGGCTCAACTATCTTCAAGTACTTTTAAAACATGTTTAAACTTGAATTATCAAACGAATATGTATACACATAATGCCATGATGATTATCAATGCTTAATCATGTGATTAGCATTTTGGGATGTGACACATTCACTCAAGTGTTTTCTTTCCTTAGACACTCCCTTTCGGCGAGCGAGGACGTGGGTAGGTGTGGTGGAGTAGTGACCCATCCCTTTCGGCTTGGCCGGTGAGCGTGACGGCCTTCGGTGATGGGACATGATGTGCAGGACGACCAGAGCAGAGCGGGCATGCCTGTCTGAAGTCATGATGGGTTAGAGGTTGTTTGCTTCGTTAGGGGTAGGTCTACCGTGAGGTTTTGCATGGTTCATTTGTATATATTCCTTTTTCCCCTGCTATATAAAGGGAGGAGGGGAGTTCGAGAAGAGAGATAGAGTACACCATGTAATAAGTTCATCTAATCTATAAGAAATTACACAGAACGTAGGTTTATTATCCCACGGGAGGTTTGAACCTAGATAAGTCCTTGTATTTTTAAATTTGTTCGATATACATCCAATTCGCAAGAAACATAGACCAATGTGTTTGTTGCTTGGTATACTCTGGATTCGTTGTCAAGGATCACCCCTGACAATTAGCCGATTAGCGCAGTGTAGAACTAAAGTGGTTGATAATGTGCTATAATAGAAAGTGTGGGCAATATAGAAATTGGGCATAATGAATAGATCAATTACTCTTTACGTTTAGAAATAGTAGTTGTATTCATTTTTTGAAAAATTAAATTTTGTGTACTTTAACTAACATTTAATTAAATTATAAAAATATCTAGTGTATAAAAATTATACAACTAGATTCATAATTTAAAATGATTTCACGTTATATAGGTTTTGTAGCTATAAAAAATATATTTTATGAGAAAATCTTAATTAAAATCCAACTTTAAAGACTGAAAAAATAATCATATTATTTTTAAACCAAGAGAGTATTTTATTGGATTGATTGATGTTAGATTTATATAAGAAAAAAAATATACCGTTGAGAAGACAATCCTCTCCCATAGTCCCATGGACATGAATAGCTGCTAGGGCCGGTTACGACTTTCATCACAAATGTATCTTGTATCTTATATCCTAAACATGCAAGAGGAGGCTTGGGTACTATGGGTCCTGTTCATTTTAATATGACAAACGGGTCATCATCAGTTTAGCAACAACTATTGTTTAGTTTGTCCACAGTCACCGATATGTGACCATGATTGCTCTACTTGAATTATCTGCCAATAGCATTGGCTGAGACATCTGTGCGAGCTCAGATGTGTTGTATCATTTCAGTAAATCATTGGTTGGCTCCTGTAACTAGCATGTTGATGCTAAGAATGGCAGCTAGGTTCGACTTCCTTATGTAACCGGTCTCTGCCTTGCTGTCATCTTTGTGCTCACCTTTTCCTAGGAACCGGTAAAATCAGTTACTGTTGAAACGTTGAGACCTTTCAACTCTTGACTTCCCACAAACTCTACCCAGAGTGTTCTTCAGTGTTCTTCAGAGTTTGCTCACCATTGCCCCCTCATATTCCTCACTGTCTCCATCGTCAATGCAGGAATTGCCGCCCCTCCCCCATTCGCCACTACAACACAATACTATGGTTCACATATATTTAACCAGAAATAATATATATATATATATATATATATATTCCATTTTAAAATAATAATAAAATATTTCACTCATTTATTCACTTATATATGTGGGACTAGAGAAATTTAATGTCTCCCTTTATATAATTTAGTTGTCGATCTAGAAAATCCTTACGATCTTATTTTTCAAATTAGTACTTCTATTAATCTTTATCATGCTACATATTTTCTACAAAATAATAATTTTATATAAAAAATATGTATGCTATGCTGCTATTAATTTCTTTTGTATATATTTTTTCCTATATCTCTATTTACACTGTAGTATAAACGGGTGAAGATTAGCACGCCAATCTCCCTAGTTGATTTAACAGATGCGAGCTCGGCGGTTCTGCTTGCATCGTTCGGTCGTGGCGTCACCTGCGTCCGTGGGGCCGACGTGTCAGGGAGATGCGACCGGACTAGTGACGCGTACATGCGTGTGACCGGGGTCGAGATTTCTGTACCGCGAGGGGCGCTTGTCGCGGCCAGCGGTGCCGTACGCGCGCGTGGACTGTAGCGCGGTCGCGGCGACCGCACGACAGCGGCCGCCCGGCTGCCTCGTGGGCCTGGCGCTGCTTTGCCGCGTATCGGTGTGGTATCTGCCGCAGCCACCACCACCGCACCACCCTTTGGGGCCCGCATGTCCGTGGCGAGAGTTACCGTGAGCGAGCTGTAAAGGGGTCGTGGGGCGGGTACCGTACCGGGGCGTGTCGTCTCGGGCACGGAACTATGCGCCGTGTCGGCCACCGGCTAGCTTCGAGAGGTCGGGAGCGGGCCACGAGGGCGCAGCGCATGGGCCGGGCAGCGAAGCTACGCGAGGCGCTAGGCTATAGGTGGAGCCAGTACAGAGTAGTACTCCGGCGGGTCCCACGAGAGATGACGCCTACGCCTGCCTGTCTCCTGCCCCATGGGGCCCGTGAACCTGCTCCTGGAAGTCTCTAGCGGTCTAGTCTAGCAGTCCCAGCACAGCCGCCCGCCGGACTGGTCACGTCGTTCGTTGGGTGCTGATATGACCTGGCTGGTCAGGGCAAAGGCCTCGTCGGTAGCTGGCAACTTTTCTATCGATTGTTCGTACGTTACGGCTTGCATAGTAGACTCGTGCATAGCATGAATAATGGTATGATTGGAGACTATAGATACATTTCTACTCATAGATATGGATTTATTTATTAATATTATAAAACTATATTTATATTAGCAATAAATTATAGTCTTAACCGTTGTATTTGTTGTACGGTTTTAGATTTGATCAAATAAACAGAAACTCAGTTCAATATATATATAATAAAAAATATCTTTTTTAATAAATATGATTATACTTAATCTGCATGTAAGACTAGTGCTGGTAACCCATGACACTCTAACTGACCGCAAGTAACCCCACTCGAAACATGCGACGAACCCCGACCAAGTTCCCAGCCGAACAGCGCCCGCGCCGCGCCTGGCGAGTCCCAGGGGCGCGCGCACATGGCGTGGCATGGACGGTGGTCTCCGTCGCCGCGTGGGTGGGGCCGGGCGCTCCTCCCCACCGCCACCCGACCCGAGTGGGACGGACATGGACCCCTCGTCGCGAGCCGGCGTATCACGCAACGAATCGTAGAATCGCACCGCCGACGCGCGCGGACCTTTGCCGCGGCGGCAGCGCGCGATCGGCCCGAGCCGTCGTGCCGCGTCGCGTCCAGGAAGAATTCGATCGGCGTCGCGTCGGGTCGCGTCCATGGCGCCACGCGGATGGCACGTTGGCCACGGATCGATGGCCGCTTGTGCGCGCCGATGCACAACAGCACAATATATGGACGAGAGCACGAGGGATCTCGCGAAAACGACGGTCCAGTTGATTGGATCGCACTGGATTCCGCCCTGTGTGGTCGTGTCGACTGCTCCATCGATCGGCACCGGTCTCGCTCATCTGCCGCGCTGTCTTTGTGCTCGGTGCTGAACGTGTTCTCACCGATCTTTCACGAGTCCGAGCAATTCCTATCGCAGTTCTGAAAATGCTTGTTCTAACTTTTTTTATCTAAACTAATCTTTTTTAAGAGTACAAGTGTACACACTATATATGCACTTCACATTTACACTATACACATATATACATATCTATACACACTCTATATAAAAAATTAAGAGATACGAGATCTCTAGTGCGTGAGAACGCGCAAACACTACTGAATGTGCACATGTGTGTACGTAAACTAATCCGGGTGCTGCTGAGGATATACCCCGTGCGACACTGTGCAATGGATTTTATGGTTTCTAATGTTCCAAACTCGTTATCATCACGAGGCCCGATAGATTGAAAAGCAAAACTCTCGGCTGGTTCGCGCAATGCTAGATAGGCAGGTTTGTCTTGCTCTTACATGGCGCGACAACGTGACGCGCCATCACTTATCACTAGAGGCGCACGATCGCCTTCATTATTCGATCGTGCCGTGCTTCGCCATTGCTTTCTCGCAGGCCCTGGGGACGGGGCGACGTTCTCCAAGAGACACAGGACACGGGCGCAGCTCAGTTGAGCGGGTTCTGAATCTGCCGATGATGCACGCACACGAGCGCCACACCCTGAACTGTTTCCATTGGCGTACGAAACGGCCACGAGGACGGATGGGGCCTTGCTCGGTCCATCAGGCCGTCTCGTCGCCAGCGAACTCGTCCTGTCACGGATCAGATCACGTCAGGAGGGTGCCTCGTCAAACTCCACGGCCACTCCCGTCGCGATCGGAGCACGGGGGAGTGGTATTTGTCACAAGACGCAACGCCGGGTAGAGTGGGCGCGCACTCGATGGCGCGCGGACGTGGAGATCACGGGAGAATCGGCCTCTGGGACAGGCGCCGCGCAAGCTTTTCTTGCACGTACTCCGTCCCTGCTTTTCTTCTTCTTGCTGTACTTGGATTCTGAAGATCCTCGTGATCACGATGCCAAGTGTGACCAGGGCATCGAAATCACATGCTTTTGTGGACTTTAAATAACTTGAAGTCCACAAAAGAATCAGCCGCTGCTTTTGTGGACTGTTCGTCACGCACGGATGAAAGTTCAAATCCTCCGCACCGGTTACAGATCAGGTACCCAACCCGTTGGACGGGATTTCTAATCCGAACACAAACCGTAAGATCTAACTTTTGCGGGTCCCTTTACTAATGATGCTAAATTTTGCGGCTGCGAGATGTCAAATTCGTGGAATCCATTTTCCTGGCAGGCATCTATGCCATCAGGAAAAGGTCAGCTACAGGCCTGCAACCACGCTGGCCAAATTACTGATTTCACGTTAGTGCTGCACACGGCAGACGGCACCGATATAATTGGCTGCACAGAATTCGCGGAAGTGCCGGGCAATTTATGCATCAATGGAGAAGTGGAAAGCATGTAATACTGCAGTGCAAGGAGGACATTGACTCTCTTTTTTTTTTGTGAAAGTGAGGACATTGACTCTTGAGACAAACTGAAGGCAACTCTAGCGATCCTATCCTTTCAAAAAAAAAAAAAAAAAACCTCTAGTATCCTAGATAACAGCTAGGACTTATTATTATTGCATATAGAAACAAAAGAAGTGAATAGAATGAAGGTAACTGATGTGAAGAAAATGAAGAGAAATTATAGGGAGAGATACTTAAAGGAGGGAAAATAAAAGATAATTTTAAATGTTGTGATGTATAAAAAATTAGGAACTAAATCTTTTTAAAGGTGTGCCGAGAGAAATAAGAGATATCAGTTAAAGATAACCATTGAAGATGCCTAATTGAAAGCATCCTTGCAAGGGCACAGTGGACAGTACAGAGAAGGTTACAACACATTGATGTTTACTTCGAAGTAGCTGCACAACGATGACAGGAATGGTGCATCAAAATATGTTATAAGAGAGGCCTGTCAGAGAGGGAAGTAACTTCTCATATGAATGGAAGCATATGAACAAAAGCAGCTTCACAATCTGCGATGGAAGCTTTGGGAAGCAGCCTATGACTAGAACGGCAAGCGATGAAATGAAAGAATGCGGCGTAGAGTTGTTGGCCTAGCTGTCACGTGAAGCATAATATACACACAGCATCAAGGCCCCCTGTAGTCGGAGGGAGCACAAAAAATTGATGGATTATCCCGGGCTCCGGTCTTCAGAGGAGAGCACTGAATAGCTGTTACCTGTCCAATTTGTGGCGCTTCGTTGCCTGCGGATGTTCTCGAACGCCATTCCCTGACCGATCGCTGGTTAGCTGGTGCCCGATCACTTGATCATGAGATGCTTGACTGGTGAGCTCCTGTGATGCAAAGGGATTTCATAAGAATTTCACAAGGAGAAGGGGCAAAGATAGTGATAATGTTCTGACATTGAAAGTTTGAAACTAAACATGTCTATAAGACTATATCTACAGGAAATTGTGGATAGATAATATTATTGGAGCATGCGTTCAGCAGATTTTACTAGAAATCGTACCTTGGAAGTGGAGTTTGCACCAGGAGCGGGTCTCTTGATAGCCCGCTTCCCAAGATTGACCTGCACCGAGATGCTAGCTTGTGACAAATCTATACCCGAGTTTTGCAGGGCATGATTCAATGTACTAAGCAACCTGTTATGAAGCAAAAATGAAATCAAAATGCTTCAGTGATAAATTATACGCATTCAAGAGTTGCAAATGCAACTGAAGTAGCATTGCAAGAACCGAAACATGAGAAATAGGGCCATGATAAGTAGAGACTGAAATACAAACTTGATAAAAGTTTGAAAATTGTTCTGTTAGATATATATTGCTAGCACATACCCTTGGGAATATTGACTTGACAAGCTGATTGTTCCCTCATCAATTGCTAATTCTGGGTTATTTAACATTTCACTGTTTACTGCACAGTCCTCTGTGGGCGATGATTTTATCAGTTGCGCTGGTTGCTGGGACACAACATTGTCTGCACATACATGAAACATATTTCATGAATAACAAAAATAATTACCAGTTCCAATGAAGGAGTACATATAAATTATTGCAGATTGAAGAACCTAAATTGGACAAAGAAAATCATACTTGCAACGTTACTGGGAGTTTCAGCCTCTTTGTAGGACACACAACCCTTTGGATTGGTTTGTGCCAGTTCCTGTGCACCTGAGGCAGTTTCAAATGCAGCTGCATTATTATAATCCTCAGGTTTTGCAGCAAAAGGAAGTCCAGGGGAGGAGCCATTTTTGGTAACTTGCGATGGATCGGAATTCATATCTTCATTTACTTCGTCCTTGTTCTGCAGCATAAGGACAAGATGCAGCAAAGAGCTAGTTAGAACCTCAACCTCAGAAGCCTCACTGTGTAAAAGACAGTTGTGTTACTAATTTACCTGTGCATTTTTCCAGAAAGATCGAAAGTAGATGTTAGACCATGGCACGATCTTTGCATTTTCTTGGTTCCATTCTTGGTGTGAAACCTCATACTTTTGTACTTTCTCTTGTAAAAACCGTATGTATTCAATAACCTGCATTGAAAGACTTGTCGATGGGTTAGCAAAAATATAAGATGAACGTAGTATGCCCAAGCAATTGCTGTAATGTCTTCGTCTAAAAGAAGACTTGCGGTAATTTCTTACCTCTAAGAGAAATGATGCTTTGTCTCTCTTTTGATCATTTTGCGGCAAAACCTCTCTAAGTATCTGAAATCTGTAAAACGATTAGGAGTAGAAACATTAGGTCAATTTGTTGTTTAGTACTTTGAATAGTGCTTATTGGCATATCAACAAAACTTTGGCAGGTAATCAGAAAGCACAAATTAATTAACAGCACATTACATATGGAAATAAGGATTCACATGTCCTAGCATTCTCAGGGTTAGCGCGTGATTTCCGAACTCATACCAGGACACCCATAAAATATTCACATCTCAACTGAGTAAGTGACCCCCAAGCACATCTACTGCACGGAAGCGGGGATCACCTGACTTCACGGTAGAGTGATTTCACTCCACCGTGGGGCACAGGATTCGGTACTACAGTGTTCTGTAAACAATAATATTGCTATAGTAATTGGTACACACAGGTCATTTGATACCGTATTCGGCATCAGGCTACTGTTCATCGTCACACGAATTACTGTTCGCCTCTGCCTTCACCGGGTGAAGTCAGACGACCTACTGCACTACCCAACTCCCTGTTCTACAGATACAGCAGAGCCACAACTACGTCCCAAATGTAACCTATTTCCCAACCAAACCAAATAGCCTTCTGCATCGCTGCAGCATACATCCATCCACATGTCAGGTTAGAGATTACGCGTGTAAATCGAGTTGAACTCAAGTTTTTTTAATCAGAGTTATTCTCAAGAAAAGCTTGACACTATAATGTTAAACTACAAAAGTGTGCTTAGTGACATATGTGCGCTTAGATATCAAGGGCACGCGATCAATTAAATCAAAGAAACAGCACTGCCAATCATTTCTGAATGAACTGCGGGACCTAGAGCAACCCACCTGTCATTGATCTTGCTGCGCCTGCGCTGCTCGGTGGCGGAGTGCTTCGAACGCGGCGAGTTGGGCAGCTGGTCCGTCCCGGCGCTGCCGCTGCAGCTCCCACCCTTCGCCTCCACCATGACCGAGAGCTCTGCAACCCAGAAAAAAAAAACCAAAGAAACACCAAAGCCCCGTCAAAGTCGCCTCGTTTCACCATCCGCCCCCAAGACGGATCCAACAACACGAATAAGAGAAGGATTTAGCATAATTGAGGTACTACCTTTCATCGAGGAGGAGACCTCGCGGCGGTCGTCGTCGAAGCCCGCGCCGCCGCTGGCTCTGGAGCCGGCGTCCATGAAGCCACCGCCCGCCTTCCGCTCCGGCGGCCTCTGCTGCTGCGGTTGCGGCCTGGCGGAGGAGACGGCGACGCAGCGCGCGGCGAAGGGGAGCGACCACGGGTGACCTGCCAAGTCCGACAAACAGACAGGGCAAAAAGCACATGGCTTTAGCTCTTCTTTTTTCTCCGGCTTTTGTTTGAGCACGAATGATTGGAGGTTTCCAAATTCTAACAAATGCTTCGTTCAAAGAAAAGGTCTAAATCATGACGGTGTTTGATTTAAAAGAACATTAGAAGAAACATATTTTGTTTTAGATAATAAAAATATTCCAGCCTTTTGCATTATATGATACATACAGTCATTATACATTATTATATCATCTCACCTCGTAACTTTCTAAAACAAAATGTTTGGTGTTTGGAGTTGAAAACATTGGAAGTTACACAAGGGGAAAAAATAGCAAACACGTGAGGATATTGAAAGCCCGTACAATGACAAAAGGGCCATGGTTCCAAATAGTACTATACTGAAATTTGCACCAAGCATGATAAAAATTCACAGAGCCCATTTGGATCATGACTAATTTCACAGGAGCGATTGAGAGTGGTAGGCCAGAATGACGAAGTGAAGCTAGAGTATATCCATGCAGCACTGTTCACATTTCCAACCCACGTGGACTCAGGACCTCGCATGTGGTCCACAGACCGTCCGGCCCATAATCCTAGACTCTTAGACATGCCGTGCTGGTGATTTTTTTTTTTACATTTTGACTAATTTCAAAAAACATAGTCAATAGGTCTTTACTAAAATAATTTCTAAAAATAGAATCTTTTTCACCACGATATGACATTTGATGCTATAATTGAATAGCATGATGTTGTGATAATTATCACATATAATCTTTTATATTAGATGTACAAGATAATACATAATAGCTACCATAATACTAATTACCATGACGTCATACTAATTAACAATAACACCATCATACTATTCAATGATGTCAATAGTTATGACATGTAAAAATAGTCAAATTTTAGACATTGTTTTCACTATTGGTCCATACATAAAAAAAAGTTTTTGAAAAAAAGCCAAAAACTAAAAATTGCACCTAGTATCTGCTAGCGTCGCCCACCCTACCATACGGAGCTAGCACTAGCAGCAGTCGCTACCAGAAAAGCTGCCCCCACGCCCCACTGAGCAGATAGGCACGCATCTTCGCGTCCGTGCGCGGCGACGTGCGCGGCGCGCCACGCGACTCACGCCTGCGGCTACCTACGCGTCGGCGGCGTCAACAACCAAAGCAGAAGAAACGAGAGGAAATGGAGGTGCAGCCAGCTATCCTGCCCGTCCGATGCATCGATCGTTCGACCGTCGGTGCGCCACGGGAGAGTCGGGGGTGGTGGCCTGGCCTGGCCGGCAAGAGGAACGGAGAGGACCGAGCTGAGCGAGTGTGCGTACCCCGTGGATCTGGCTGGGTCCAAAGCGCGAAGGGCAACTCCTGCTTGACGGCGGCAGCCGCGTCCGTGATGCTGAAGGCGCCGACGCCGCCGGGCAGCGGGTGCCGATGGAGTCGCTGCTTGTTGCCAGCGGCGGGCGACGGCGGCGACAGGGATGACCTTTCCAGCGGCTGCAGGAAGTCGTGCGTCTTGAGGAAGAAACCTGCACGTACCGGCGGTTTCAGTTCGCTGGACAGCAAAGGTGCGGTGTCGCGGTGACTACCGAAGTACCGAGAATTACCGAATTTGGCAAATTCTTGTAAGATCCACCGTCACTACAACGTCTGAATTCTGATCCACCCAGAGAGAGAGAGAGAGAGAGAGAGAGAGAGAGAGAGAGATGCTGAATCACACGAACCTTGAGAGGGAGGAGGGGGCTTCTTGGATTCCTGGAGAAGCGGCAGGGTCGAGTCCTTGGCGGCGTTGCACAGCGAGAGGAAGTCATGCGTCGCCTTATCTCCTGCATCCAACGCATTAGCCCTTTCGCAATCAGGAAGCTGGAGAAGGATCACTGATACATCCATGGAGCGAGAATGGAAAGCCCGAGACCAAGAAAGAAATTCACGCAATGGCGTGATGGTTACCTTGCAGCCCCATGACCGCGCATCACACCGCGCGATCGAGTGAGTGAGAGAGAGAGAGGGAGAAGCGCAGCTTGCGAGCCGCGAGACCTCTTCTTCCCTTCTCTCCTAGCTTGAGGCTGGAGAACTGAGGTGCGAGATGTGGGAAAGGAGAGAAAGAGATCTCCGCAGCTCTATACCAAGAAGGCCCCGGCCTCTCTCCTCTCTGGCCTCTTTCCTTCTGTAGCGGGATGCTTTATACGGCTCTCTCCCTCTCTCTCTCTTCTCTCTCTCGTCTCCGTGACGGCGTTAGCGCGACGGCCGTTAGCGGCGGGATTGTGTCCTGTGGGTGTCGAATTGGATCACTGGCTTCGGGAGAGAAATCACGGTCACGCCGCCGTGAGCCGTTTGATTGCATATAGACGAATAAATTTGATGTTATACTATTTCGTAAATAGTAAAATCGTCATAGTTGTTATATACAGTAGTTTACTGTAATATTCAACTGTAGATTACTATAGCGTCTCTCATGTGTCACTGTTTATTCTGATCCGGATCGGGGTTGAGGAACCAACACGTGCCGGGTGTGAGTTGATCGTGGTTGCCGCCAGTGTTAGAAGCGAGGGATAGTTAGTGGTGGTTTAGAAAAAACTATGATTAAGTGTGTTGGAGTGCCTTGCTAAATGTCTGACGTCTACCTTGTTAGGGTAGATAACCATATATATATATATATATATATATATATATATATATATATATATGATGGATTACTTGAAAATAAAATTTTAATCAATGTTATGTGTATCCTGTGGATATAAGATGGACCTACCTGAGAGTGAGTGTTAATCCCCAGGCTGAAATTAGTGAGGTATGATTAGAATGGTACTCCAGTAATAGCTGGGATTAGACACTCAAACTTTGTCCATATGCGGTATTTGTCATCCGCCTGTCGTCGTTAACGCAGCGATGGAAAAGGAAAGCATGTGATGAGATTTTTTTTTACTGGAAGCGGCAAAGCATGTGATGCCGTACAAGCCTACAAGGACACGGTAATCGAGCAACTTCCGATACAATTTCATGGTTAACAATTTGATCGATGCTTTATCTCGAGTCACCATTGATTGCGTGATGTGATCGGCTTAACAAACAGCTCTGATCGCTGGCTGTGCAGCCCACCGATCCGCTGGACGTGCCAGAGGAGCAGCGTGTTGGATTGATCTGGGTCCAAGGTCACGCATCCTAACTAACTGACAGGTTTGTTTAAAGAGGCTACGACGCCTACATCACGTGCTTTGATAAAAAACGCAACTAACTATTAGTCATGGTTCCGTTTCACCTAATATAATAAAAAATGGGAGCCGATATTTTACAAGGTAAAGTTTCGGTAAGGTTAACCATACCCACACAACCCTAAACTTTAACACGATTATAAGTGCGCAGCAACAGGCAAAGCCTATCGTCATCATCTTCACCATTGCGTCGGCAACCGCGACAACATCCCCACCTACATCAACGCACTTTACCGATCTCGGTGACCTAGTCCATCGACTACACGCAATATACTCCAAGGGAGAGCATAGTACCTGTTGTTCATCAACACACGTCTACTTTCAATTCTACCCATAACGTTCAACAAATAACAATGAGTTCATCTAGTTAACCTTCAAGCTTCCTCAATAAGTATGTGTTCAATTCTAAAGGCTATCAATCATGATATTAGATGGTTTAGGCCAACACAGCGGTCGGTGGATGATACGAGGAGATGTGAGGGAGGGAGGGGGCACGTGACGTTTGGAGGAGGAGCGGGCCTGTGATGGCACATGAACCTGAAGTCTTATGATGCACGTGAAGCGATATGTGAATCTATTTTAGTTTAACTCAATCAATTAATTAATTATTTTGACTAAATAAAAAATCAATTAGTTAATTAAATTATACTAGCGTGGATTCACAGATTTTCGTTAGTACTTCATACCCATCCCTGCCAAAACGGAGGGTATTGCGTCCGTGGATATAGAGGCTATTTACTTAGGGTCAAAGGGAGTCAAGTCAAATTTTGGTCTTCTCTTGAAAATTTTGGTTTTCTCTTGAAAATTTAGTCTCTATTTATTTTGAGACCAAAATTTGGTCATGTCTGGACCTGAAAAAATTTAGCCGATCAAAATTATTTTATAGCGTTTCTGAGTAAATCTTGGACAGCTAATCATTCGTCAAAAATTTTGGCTAGCAAAAAATTAGCTTGGACAGCCAACGAAACACCATTTTAACGACTAAAATTTGAAACTACACTGATTTAACCTCTAACTAAATTTTAATTTGACCTGCAAGACTAAAAACCAAACAGTCCCAATGATCAGAGGAAGGTGGGTCGGACCGGGTTGCTCATGTGCCAACCCTCGTCAGATTCCACCGGGCCCCTCTTTCCCCGTTCCCTCTTTTTCGCCTTTTTCCTAAGACCATCTCTAAAGAATTTTCGTCAGGGACCAAAATTCCTTCACAAAGGGATTTTTGTTTCCGTTAACACTACAATGGTTTTCTCTTATGGTTTTCGTCACGAAAGAATTTTTAATGTCATTTCCTTTAAAATAAGATTCTTTCTCATTTCTCTTTACGAATCCTTTCGAACGAAAGCTGTGAAAGATAAGAGAAAATAAAAGGAATAAAAATAAGAAGAAAATTAAAAAAGAAATAAAATAAAAAGAATATAGTTAAAGATGGTGGTGACCCGATAGCGTCCTGTGTCATGTTGTCATGTGCGTGCCTTTCGCCACAGGAACCAGAAAACGTTGGATGGCACGAGCGGCGTGGCACCTGCATTTCATCACCTCTCTCGGCATGGAAATGTTCTCTCATCCTCTGTAGATTTGCTCCACTAGCGCATCAATATGTGTGATTGCACAGGCTAAAAATTTAGCATACAACTGAATTTTAGATATTTGTGTTAATAATAATTGTATGCTAAGATACATCAGCTATTTATATTTAAATATTAGAATATAAAATATAAATGTAATTTTTATTCATAATATTGAAATCATATTTATTATTTGTGAATAGATCTAATTTATAATTTTCATTTTATGTGTTATGCAAATTGATTTTTATTTGTTTCTTGATTTTTTGAAATTATTATTATTTTTAATATTGTCACCGTATCTCATATTATTTTTTTGAGATACATTATAAATTCTTTGATATTACTTTTATGTGATAATCCGTAATATGTTTGCGTTCTGTTGTTTTAATTTTGTAATATCTGATTACACGTATATTTAATTGGTATATTTTAATTGATTTGGAAAAGTGTGTTTATTGCTAACGTAACTAAGTTGTAGTTTGCTAACGTAACCTTGTTGGACAAAGGATATCTATAAAAAAAAAAGAAGGAAAGATCAGGAAGGAAGTAGTAGTTAGAGTTGGACTCTGATTTATTTTTTAATCTTTTGTTTCTATTGTTGATCTATGGTTACAGTTAGTTAATCAATCAATTCGACGGTCGGATGTTTTGTTTTTTTATGAGAATTTCTAGATTTTTCTAGAATTAATATGGAGACACCAAAAGAACCTTCAATTAGTAAATATAAGATTCGTCAGCGAGACCACGTTACACAGCTGACTATCTGGACCGTAAACCACAACAAATCCGCGCCGAGGGAGGGAGAGGGGGGTGGGGACAAAGCCCCCGTGCGGGTGCGCAGAGATGCCCCCCGCGCCCCCACCACTCCAAGCGCGACGCGACAGGCCGCGTAAGGCCGCGCGTGTGCGCGCCGGGCCCGTTCCTGAGGCCGCCGCATGCTTTGCAGGGGGTCGTCGCCGACCCACGTGTGGCACTGACACCCGCGCACGTGCCAACAGTGTACCGGCCCGGCCGTCAGACCAGAGGGGCGCGCGGCGTTCTTGCATCGAGCCTCGAGCCGGGACCCCCCGCACGGACGGACAAGGCCGCGCCGGGCCATGCTTGCCGTGCGCGCGCCGTGAAACGAGACCTTGACGGAGCCATACCGCTCGCAGCGCAAGGATGGTGACCGATGCTCCAGCTCCCGGTGTACGAACAAGTGTCGATCCGCTTGCATGCGCCGCACCAACTCATCGTCTCCCTCAGTTTTCGAATAATTGACACTTTCAATTAGAATTTTGTTTATAATACTTGACAATTCATACTTTTCAATGTATATTTTCTTATACTTTTTCAAAATACCCTTATCATGTTGTCCACCTTATTATGAAATAATTGACACTTTTGACTAAAATTTTATTTGCAAATACTTGACAATTCATGCTTTCCAATGTATATTTTCTTATACTTTTCCAAAATACCTCTATCATGTTGTCCACATCATTATCTCGTTACGTGTGCATTAAGTATTATTGAGGGGTATTTTGGTTAAGTTTTATTTAACCAATGAAGTATATTTTTTGGCCGGATGGACCGAGCGATGCATGCACGGCGAGAGGTTTCTTTACTTGTCATCTGTGGCTGACAAGCGACAACCATGCGTGCCTGAGTGGTTGGAGATGAAAGTCGTGGATAAGCATTGTTCGTTCCGGCGTACCAAGAAAACACAGCCTCGTGACATACCAACAACAAATAGGTAGCCGAACTTAACAGATTAATGGGGATGGCTGTGCTTTGTTTAACGCAAGCTAGCTATGCATGCAAGCTAGACGTAAACTAGTGGCGGCCCATGTTCTCGTCACAGGCGACTGTGTTAACTGTATCCTACTAGCATAAAAATCAACCAAGTAAACGTTCATGATTTGGGAATGTGTCGCAAGACAAGTACTTCCTTCGATGATAAATGCATAATGTTTTGTTTAAGATCTGATTAAATTTTTAAAATTTTATTTAATAATTTTTAAAATATCTAGTTTTAAAACATCATAATTATAATCATGAATTTAGCTTAAAAAATACTTTTATAATCTCATAAATTTATTGGACTTTATAAATACATTCTAGTTAAAAATAGTGATCAAATATATATATCAAAGAGAGTATCATACCGAAAACGTAAAATATTTTTGATCAGAGGGAGTAAGTAACCGTAACAAGTAACAACTACTAGTATTTTTTTTCAGTGATATGCATGAATTTAGAATAGTAGACTTGTCATCCGGATAAATCAAGGACCAATGATGCGTTCGTTGCACCTTGTCAACAGAGCTCCAGGTTAACAAAATAACCATAAATAAACTGTCACTTGGCTTTTACTTAAGACTTAATAACACTTCTGACAGCAGTATCCCCAGGTCAGAGAAAGTGCCTGGAGCTTATCATTTCTGCAAAGATCTAGCAGCTGCATGCAAGCATGTTTAACAGCTTTACAAGTAATCTACATCCAGATGCACGGCGTGTCTCAAAGCAAAACAGCCTGTAGCTTTGTTTGCATTGCCATGTTGTGCTAACCCTTTTCTACTTGTATATTCTCGTGCATGCATGTTCCCCCACTTTGGATTGGATCCATCTCCCCATCATGCTTGCAGCACCCCTTGCTCCATGTGCCAGCCGCTGTCTCTCCATTTTTTATCAAATCAATCATTAAAGGCGGATTTAATTAATAGAAGTGACCGAGACGACACAACGACAGTCTGACAGAGAGGAAGATTCCGATGACGGATCAAAATAATTTCGCGGATTAAGAAATGGGTTACCACTTCATAGACATTCCCCTGCAAAAGAGCACTGCCCTTCCCTCTCTTTTTCTTTCTTTAATAAGTAAATTTCACAAAACATATAACTATTTGTATTTTTTAATATAAAACTATAACTTTTAAGACTTATTTTACAAAACTATAACTACTCATATCCTTAATAATGTAAAACCACAATTTTTGGTCTGGTCACGTCCGCCAGCCACACAGTTTTAGCATAATATGAAAAGTAAGTAATGTGTGTCTGGCGAGTTAGATCAGACAAAAAATTAAAGTTTTGTATTACTGAAGGCAAGTAGTTGTATTTTTTAAAATAGATCTTAAAAAATATATTTTTGCATTATAAAGATACGAATATATGTAAATTTGTGAAATTTACTCTTCTTTAATTTAAAGGCTTAAGGACCTGTAAATAAATCGGCAGCTGCAAAGTCATAAACCCAGCCTACAAAGAACAAGACTAGGGCTATTTGGCTAACCAAGGTCGTTTACTCTCTCTGCACCGTGAATCAAATCCTAGATTTGCTACTTATATATTTAACTAAGTAGAATTTTCTTTTAATAATAAGTGACATTTTTATTGATAACGAGGTGTTTGTGATGATTTGATAATCTCCAAGCTCTATATATTTGATCTTTAATAAATAATATGTGAGTATGTATGTGTGGTAATGTAATTATGTATATACACCAATGAGTAATACTGGTGTTTAAAAAAAATAACCCCAGCCTACCGTCGCTTGCCGGGGCTCCAGGATTGGATTAATTAACCATGATGCTTCACTAATCCCTACTTGCATGTGACTGCTTCATTAAGCAGGGACGGATTAGCTCCGTGATGGACGCGTGGCCGGATTGTGGGCGCGCCGCGCGAGCGGTGGGTGGGTGGGGTTGGCGCCGCGCGGCCGGATCACGTGAGGGTGAGGCCGGGGGAGGTTGGGGGAGGGGAGCACGTCGTCGAAGCCGAGCAAGCCGACCGCGCTTCACCGCTTCACGTGGCCAACTCACACTTGGTGGTCCCAGTGGGCCCCGTGCGCGGGGACAAAAGAAAAAAGTGAGAAAAGATGCGTTCGGTGCTACTACCTCTTTCTTTTACTTGTCATTAATTTTTTATTATAATAAATTTAACTCTGCATTTTTTATGAAAAAAATTAGAAATATTAAAAATATATCATAAGTATATTTTATGATGAATTAAATAATATATATATTTTAAATATCTATAAATTTTTTGTAAAAAATATACGATCAAAATTGCTATAAAAAGTAATTGACAAAGTCGAGATAGAGTGATAGTTCAGTGATCAAGAAAACGTGAAAAGATGCGTACTTATATTTGCGCGCGCTCAATCGACGTGTATGTATGAATCTTTTTCGACAATTTAAACTATGAAGATAGACGAAGAACAGTCCGAAAATGAAAAGGTCGGAAAAATGCTCAGGACGCTCAAAATCAAGTGTGGCCGGCACGCCGTCGTGGCCCGTGCCGTCGCTGTCAAAGGCCACGCGAAGAAGGCAGCATAGGAGCAGCTCCGGCCACGTGCGGGCAGCACGACCCTGGCTTCCACTTCTCTCGTTTTCTTCTCTCTGCAGTCCACACCATCCGAGCCACACCCTCGTGAGACCAGGAAAAGGGAGTTGGTGGTTAGTCCGGGCCCGAGCTGGAGCAACAAAGGCACGTGCGCGCTCGGAACCAAAGGACGCAAGGACGGGCCCACGCGCAGGGGACGTGTCAAAGTGGGAGTAGCGGGGCAGGGCAGGGCAGGGCAGGCACCCCCCGTACAGCCCGCCAAAAGCGCTCTGCTTTTCCCCCGGGGGCGCGGTGCTTCCCTCTCCTTCCGCCTGGCCGGGGCCCAAGGGCCTTTCTCCAACGCGGCGTGGCATGTGGTGGCCGAGCCCGACGACGGCGACCTGTCCCCTCGGGCCGGACCCCGGGGGGCCCAGCTCCTCACGTGAGATTCCGTGAGAGAGCCGGGGTTGCTGCTGCTGCGCGCTGCCGACTGGGCAAGCCGGGACACGGCGGCGCTGGCGAGCTAGTGTTCCTGGCCTGCGATGACGACTTGGTGGTTGGGTTTTCGCGATTTTTTTATAATATTATTTTATTAAAAAATTACATAAATAATAGTCAGAAAACAAAATTATAAGAATAACTATACGTCGGTATGCAGAATACCGATAATGGATTTATTGGTACTTCGCGTACCGACAGGCTACGTGTCACTAAGAGGTCGTTTGGTAACGCTCTTGGAGCTGATTCTGTCTCAAAATTGGCAGGAGCGCTACCCTGCCGGTGAATTGATTCCGTGTCAGAATTAGAGAGAATTACTCCCATGTTTTTGTACTGCGAGGTAGGAGCCGAAAAATCTAACTTCCATTGATTCCCGGCTGATTCTCCTTAATTTCAACACAATCTTCTTTCAGGAATCACTTCTACCGCTAGCATACCAAACGATTTCACAAATAAAATCACTTTCACCACATAATCTATTTATACCCCAGAATCACTTCCACCACAGAATTAGGAGGTTGGAGAACTCTACCAAATGACCCCTAAGTTTGAGAGCTTGTCGGTATACGAAATGCATAAAAAAGGCATGCCAGTATTTCGCGTGTCAATAGGCCCCCGACAGACACCTATGTAGGTGTAAGTCAATTGAAAGGTGACAGGTTAAGTCTATTTTTTTGGTTTTTAATAAAATTTTGAAAATATTAATGAGGCACAACTAGAACTCAGTGTACATCTTACAGAAGAAGTGACACTTGTTCAAAAATAGCAACTACGCCTACATAGAGGCTGAGGCGAAGAGGCGCGTGGATGTTTTGTAATGAGGCTGAGCTAACAGCATCTCAGGGTGGGTCATTTTCCCCTAATTTTGGTTTAATGTGATTTTATCGATATTTATTTATTTAGTTGATTTAAATTTGTGCTAGTAATTTTTTAGTGAAGTAATGTTGGGATGATACAAAAGCTAATTTTACAAATAATAGTAGTTGTGAATCACAATTATCATAGAACCCGGTATGGAGGTTACATGAGCTGATAACCATAAAGAGATGACGATAACAAACGTTGGCATTTATGGTACATCTAAAGACTAACCTGATAGTGTGCCGCTGCTAATTCTAACATGCCTTAGAGAATGAAAATATGTCGGGTTACAATAGATGCTCTCTACTAAGTGCACCTAAGATATTTACTCATTCCCAGGGCATCGGGGCACTGCGCCTTAGCGTGATGGGTCCTCTCCAATTTCCTTTTCCTCTCTGCTTCGCGTGTTTGAGCCACGACGCGCTCCTTTGTGACCGTCCTGATGAGCTCCTCCTCTTGCCATTTCATCCATCGTTCCTCCTGATGTTGCTCGTACTCACAACGCTCGTAAACTTTCCTCCTCCACCATATCTCCAGGTCAATTCACTACTTCTAATGCTCATTTTGCTTCATATCCAACCATTCTATGAAGTCACAGATAGATGAAGGTGACTGGACAAATGAAACAAAATGGGAGAATAGTAAGACAGTGCATGAAATAGTATGAAAAAATATCATATGAGTGATCTATGTCGCTATACCAGTGGGTACTCGTACGGTCTATATCGAGACGGGTCGTATTGGTAGTTGGCACATATGAAGAAGCATATGTCATATGTGTAGGATATGTCCTAGGGCTCGTGAAGCCTACAAGGATCGTCATAGAAGTACATCGACGATTCGACCCCCTGGAGGATGAAAATCTCTCAATATTTCTTGAGTGGATTTGGTGGAGCCAAGGAAGATATTGCAGTTGAGAGAGCTGAGGAAGGAGTGCTGTATCAATGGATAAGGGTGGGGTATTTTATAGTGGCTGGCTGGGGCATGAACTGAGTGCATGTGCTTGTATGGGTGCTGGAGTATAGGATTCGCTGTGAAAGCTGAAAAAGTTATGAATTGATAATTGATAGAGATTATCTGTGAAAGTGGTTGCTTGGTGTGGTCATTTTATTCTACAAAAGTTCAACAAGCTGTGAAGGCAGGAAATCCTATGAAATCATTAGGCTTAGAAATCTGGTCATTTCATTGAAGAAAGTAAAGTGCATGACAAATAAGGGTCATGGTAAGCATTCATTGTCTATCTGTGGGTATAATACATAAGACAATATACACCAACTCGTACACATTCTACGGTAAGTTACAATGGTATGTAGTACTATATCGCTAAATGAAGCATGTCTTATAGAAAGACAGATTGTTAGGTGCAAAAAAATATCTACTGGGTAGGTGGAAAAGATGGAGGCTTCTCATCCAGATATTCCCAGTGGATCTCTTCGAAGTTGTATCCATGAGGGTAGGGCTTGTTGCACACGTATCCTTGTG
This sequence comes from Phragmites australis, assembly GCF_958298935.1. Classification (NCBI taxonomy): domain Eukaryota; kingdom Viridiplantae; phylum Streptophyta; class Magnoliopsida; order Poales; family Poaceae; genus Phragmites; species Phragmites australis. Next base: position 25,574,499 of record NC_084936.1, on the reverse strand, counting down.
TTATTCCATGTGCCACAGGCCCCGGCATAGCCGGTGCGCCGCACACGCATTGTGGAAGAACCTGCATGTTACCGTATGTAGTGAGGTACTTATCCCACCACTCTTCATTGAGTTTATGTAGCCTCAGCTTCGGTCGTTCAACATCTGCGCGCCTCACTACCTCAACCTTACCGTAGCCATAGTTGATGTTCGCATACTCTTCTTCATTTGCGTACAACTCATACTTGCACCTGACATTGTCATACTATTGGAGGAAAGCAGGTGAATTAGATGAAATTCGTAGCACAATAGGATATCAAGCACACTTACCCCACAACAGAACCAAGCACCGTGGTAAGCGGGAATGGTTTCATGCTTTCTATTATACTGCAATCATACCATAGCATGTGTGCCTCGTGGTCTTCTATCTCCAATTGCAGGTCTCTCTTCTTCTACTCTTGGTCTTCATTTCTCCTTCACTCTTCGTCCTCACGCTTGCATCTGTCAAGGATATCGCGCCATAGCTCGTAAGGGCCCATCTTTCTTTTACCCTTGTTGGACCCGGAGCCAGACCCAGAAACCATAGAAGGGATTGTGTTGTATGTTGGAGAAGAAGTAGCCGTGGATGAGTTACCCTTATATACACAAAGGGGTATACTTCCAGGAACTGTTGAGTGTGTTGGAGGAAGAGTTATTGCGATACTAGGGTGGTTCTCAGGGATTTCTTTCACGTGGATGTCGAAAGCGTCCGCCGACAAAGAGAGAAAGATGCATGGTACTATAGAAGAAGGGATATGGTCACGAGCGAGTGTTTTCTCATCATTTATTGCTTGTAGTCTTGATGTGTCCAAACTATAGGATAAGAAATGCTTAAAGCTCTATGTGTGGTCACTTCATGTGTAAAGCATGAGTCATGATAGAGATGTTGTCATTTCATGGTTAAAGATGACTCGTGTGGTCACTCCGTGTCAAAAGTGTGAGGCACAACAGAGATGTTGTGCTGCAGCAAGATGTTGTTATTTCATGCTAAAAGCTGAGGCATGTCAATGAAAGTAAATTACATCACATATAAGGGTCATCGTAAGCATTCATTGTATGTCGATGGCTACAGAACAAAATACAATATGCACTGACTCAAACACTACTCATACACAATCTACAATAAGTTACAATGACATGTAGTTATTACTACCGCTTTCCAACAAATGGACCCCTAAGTTGTCATTTCATACTTAAAGCTGAGTCATGTGTTCACTTCATGTCTAAAGCTTGAGTCAGGATAGAGGTGCTATCATTTAATTTTTGATTGAAACTCTTTTGTGTGGTCAGGAACATTTAATTTCATACTTAAAGCTAAGTCATTTCATACTTAAAGTTGAGTCATTTGGCCACTTCATGTCTACAGAACATTTAATTTTTGATTGAAACTCTTCCGTTGTCCAGATTTCAGGGTACAAACAAATAATACTCACTTTGATTCATAATTTGTCAACACCATATAGTCACCTCATGTATCACTTTTTTTCATACGGATGATTTGGGTTCCAGTATTGGATTGACCCACAGATAGAACCACACATTCAAGAATACATACGTCACCTCTATGTCATTATCGAGTATCTACAGGAACAATTGCGCCAAGAGAGATCCAGCAAGGTCAGAAGACGCTATATCCTACCTCGCATTGCAGGCCGGAGCAACGGCTGTGAGTAATATGGATGTGTTCATTTTCTTAGTCAGTATGACTAGAAGCAATGTATCCCGATGTGTTGTCTTAGCCTTATGTACTGTTTCAATGTACCGTGTTGTTTGTAACGTTGGATTTTTTTACCGTGTCATGTAACGTTGGATTTTGTTTGCACACATAATTGTAGTAGGGTTCATAATGCGCATGCTTTTGATTTTGAAAGTTGCAAGTCAACGATGTATTGCATGACAGGACGACACATAGATACGTTTGAGAGTGGATAAGATTGTATGATGCTATATTTTAGGATGGAAGGAGAACGCGGGTAATAAAACCATATATGATAACATAGTACTGATATAAACATCCTACATGACATAACAATCATATAATAAAAATAACATAAACATGTACAAGTATTGTATAATGACGCAGTCAAGGGGTGTCGCAATGGCCATGGGTACGCTTGCTGGGCATGCCCGTCGTCCTCCACCAGCCTGCTGCTCTGTGGCGTACGTAGTCGATAGAGTACGTCAAGGGGTCACGCGGAGGGTGTCGATGGCGTGCATCATCTGCATCGGTAGAGGTGCCTGCGCTGTCTGCGACGGGCCCTCCTCGTCGGCCAACAACGACAACTAGTCATCCGTCACGGAGTGCGATGAGCTGGATGCTGCATCAAAGGAGGTTGGAAATGTTGCATGGTACAACTATGTCAAATGCCGTGTATCACATTGTAGTTGAATTGGAAGATACAATCCCGAGTGATACCATCGATAGTGACCAACCTGGAACTGAAGCACCCAAGCGGAAACCTAGAGTCGGCATGTATCACACCGATGGTGGCCGAGAAGATGAGGTTGGTTCCGTGTGGAAGCATGACGACATAGCCCAAGCGCGCGACAACGACCTCGTCTATGTGGTAGGCTCGACGACATCTGGTACCCGCTGGCACGAAGCATGTTAAAACCTGTCGAGGCAACACCGTGCCAGCTAAGGATGGAAATTAAACCCAAATACCCTTTTACCTATTGGTAAATACCCTAATAGGGTTAGGTATGGGTTGGTACCTGCAGGTACGTTCGTCGGTTAAAAGTACTACCCGATAGGTAGACGGGTACAAGCATAGTAAGTTATACCTGTACTTGTGAAACCTATTTACCCGTATACCTCTCTGACACGTGGGCCTGAGTATCTCCAAATCCTAATCCCTTCATCTCCGTGACTCTGTGACTGTGTGCCTGCCGCCGCCTCACTCAGTCACTCTCTTGTCTCTCCCTGAGACCCTGAGAGCCTGTCTCCCCATCACGTGACTATGTGCCCACCGCCACCTCTCTCTCCCCAGCACCCCGCGACGCTGCTCCACTCGGCTAGCTCACTGCCACCTCCCTCTCCCCGATCACTCATAGATTCATGCCACCTCCCCACCCAACCATCCCACCATCGCCTCCCTCTCCCTTGCCACCCCGTGCTGCCGCTCTACTCAGACAGCCTTTCACCGCCTCCCTCTGCCTAGCCACCTACAGATCCGCGCTGCTACCTCCCTTTCCCTAGCCACCCCGCGCTATCGCTCCACCCAGCCAGCTTGCCATCGCCTCCCTCTGCCTGGACACCCACAGATCCACATAGGCGCAGCCGAGATCCATGCCACCGCCCCACTCAACCAGCCCACCACTGCCTCCCTCTCCCTAGCCACCCTGCGCCGCTGCCTCCCTCTACACATCTGCCCACTGCCGCCTCCCTTTGTTTGTCTACCAGCCAAGGCCTAGACCCTAAGTTCTTGATCCAACAGCCCGCTGAGCCACCACTATGTGTCCTGTGCTACCGTGCGACAGTGAGTATTGATTTCAGGGCTCGCGGGTAAATGAGTATATCCGCGGGTGACGAGTACCCATGAGCAACGGGTTTGGTGCCCATTCCTCACCCGTGAGCTTTCACAGGTATACCCACGGATGGGTAAAATTTAGCGGGTACGGGTATGGGTTAGCACTACCTGTACCCGATTGCCATCCCTAGTGCCAACCGACATAGACTGACCATCAGCTCGCCTAGGTCAACCCGCTGTGGGACCAACCCCCAGCAGTCCATGAAGTCTAGTAGCTCTATGCTGATGTCCCTGCAGGTGTCCGCCTGTAATGCTCGAGAGAACACATTGAATAATAAGAATGAAAGTCAGTACAATGAAACATCCTCATGTACCATTGCATGGTATGCTGCCGTTGCCTCTGTAGCAAACGTGTCGGTGACCTCCAGCTCATGCTGTAGTGGCTCCAAAGGCACTAGGATGAATCTAACCCGCGTCACCTTGTGGAACCAGCACAAGTACGTGTCCTACGTCCTATGGTCATAAGGTCTATTGGGGACGTGGACCTGTGCAGCTGTGTCCGCCCACTCGTCCACCAACGCCTGCAACTTACCCCTCTAAGTTGCATTGTACGCGATGCCCTGACCCTTCCTCATCATCCTGCAAGACGAAGATACGATTACAGAACTGAAAACATAATTAGGAAAGAACCTATAGCAATAAATACTTACAAGTGAGTGTTGTCCATCGATCGTCGTGGCAGGGGGGAAGTGCTGGTGATACCCGAACTGCCTGAGCACTCTGTCCGGGTAGTAGGGCTCGACCGTGACATCGAACACTAGCTATCGCCGCGTAAGCTAGAGAGCCTGGTCCCTGTGGCACAAGTTGGAGAGGCCAAGAGGCGCCCACATCGTGACCGTCTCGTGGCCGTACGACCAGTGCACCCTATCCGTCTATAGCTAATCGAATGTGGCAACAAAATGAGGGTACGAAGAGCGTGTCATCACTGTCACCCACCTCGGCTGCATGAAAAAGAAAAGGGTAAGACATATAAGCGTCATGAATGAAAGGTACTAAAAGAAATGTGTTAACTTGTATTCCTTACGTCGCGTTTGCACCAAAGCGAACCCATCATAGGGCCATCCACTGCGTCGTGCCGGCCAAACTTGTTGGGGAAGTCGAAAGCTGCCCTTTGCACAACAAAATACTCCGACTAAATGCTGCCCTTTGCTCAACAAGCTAGCACATGAGAGCAAAGCAAATGCGTTAGTAATGGCTTGTTGCAAGTGCACTCGCACTTGTTGTCCGCTAGCCACAATTTGCATTCTATTGTAATTTCCTAGCTTTTGATACCCAGTAATTTCCTAGCTTCTGATACCCAGTCCGCCCTTGTCACGCAATATCACCTTGAGGACGTGTTGACAATTACCAATAATATGAACTCTGTGTGACTAGCCCTTCCTGAAAGTGCATCTAGACCCCCAAGTGGGTTTTGGTGATAATGACAAAATAATTAAAGAACTAATGAGTTTTATGAAGTATGGATATGTGTAATTCGATCAAGTGAGAATTTGACGTATGGTGATCCCCAAAAAGGAAAAAGGAAAGCGACACATGGATCTTATAATTTTAAATTCATTTATCTTTTGAAATTGAGTTTAGGATGTCATACTATTAAGGGGGGGGGGGTATGAAATTTACTTGTTTGCGTAGAAACAATGCTAAAAAAATCTAACAAACCTATGAGAGATACATTGAACATAACACTTGCACCTAGGTTGGCCGTAATCTTTTAAAAATATGCAAATCTAGAGTGTCCGCATTTATGTGGATAGTCCACACTTCAGCGGAGTTTGGGTTAACTAAGAGTGTGCGAAAGATCTGCACTTTTGCGGAGTGTTCATATTTTTGCAGAGAGTTTGCATTTTCACAGGTGTAACGACTAGTTTTGAGTGTGGAGTATTTATACACCCCACACACACTCTCTCTCCAATAAATCCCAGCTCATTCATTTCGACCTAAGTTGAGATAAGCAACTCAAGAGCATTCAAAGCTCCCCTCTCCACTTCCCCTTGTGATTCTAGGTGAAATCTTGTGTAGGATTGAGTGAGAGCAAGAAATAGTGCTAGTAAGATTCAAATCCATCCTTTGAGCACTCGTTTTCTTTGTCAAGCTGGTGATTTCGCGTTTGTTAGTCTTGGTGATCTGTCCACCTAGTTCGATCTTTTGGTCGCTTGGGTGAGAAAAGGGTTGAAAGAAATCCAACTCTTTGTGAGCACCTCAACGGAGATGTATGTAGTTCTTTGTGGAGTGGCTGAACTTTGGTGAACAAATCATTGTGTCTCTTTGTCAATCTCTAATGATTTGTTGCATATTCTTGTTACTGTTGATTTTTAGGGTTTCGACCTGATCTATCTCTTTGTGAGGTTTGAGTTGTATGTACTTGAAGAAATAGGTTGGAACATATCCTTTGTTGCTTGGTAATTCGTGGATTTGATCCACATTGTTGTTGCATAGGCATCAATTCAAGTTCTCCCAGAAATATTCGGAGTATCTACAGATTTTTGCAAAACCTCTGTATATTTGCAGAGGTTTCAGAAAAATCTACGTGGTTTGTAAAATTTTCAGGTTCCGCCTATTCACCCCCTCTAGACGACGTCAGATTCTTTACACTTTCCGCTCTTCTCTTCCATGTAAGACATTATCTTCTCCATATACACCCTTTGCGGGTTGCCCATATGTGGCGCGAACTTACTATAATGCTCTCGAAGATACCGCTGCGTACCACGAGTGATTCCCTCAACAATTGCTACTAATGACAGTGATCTATTCCCTCTTCATTACCCAAATGTAAGCCTCGGTGAGGTTTGTTGCCATAATTCTATAACGTGAACCATTAGTATCCACAATGACTACCTATTTCTCTAGCGGTCGTGTCTAATCCAGTCGGAGAAACACTTAACCCTCCTTTCACCATTCATTCTCCTGGTCACACTCTGTGGCTCAAGGCCCTCGGGCTACTCCTTCCTCGGTATAATTGGCTTCTTCAAAACTTCGCCCATGTGCTTACCACTTAGTTTATCCATTTCCACAGTGCATCAAACTTCCTCCTTTGATTCTGTTTGCATAACTTCTTAAATAGATCCATCAATCTCTTGCTCCTGAATTGTTTGTAGAAGTTTGCTCTAAGATGTTGTATGCACCAACGACTATACAAATCTGGCCACGACAATACCCCGCCAGCACCACTCTGCAATGTGTTGATAGTGTTCAACAAGTCTGCATAACAATCATGGAGTACATAATGTTAGACTTGTTACCAACAACACCTCTCTTAACTCACTGCAAGAACCACAACTAACTATCCGTAGACTCATGTTTGACGAATGCAAAAACCAAAGGCACAACCTAGTTCTCACCATCAACCCCGATAGTTGTGAGTATTTGCCCTCTGTATTTACCTGTTAGGAATGTCCTGTCCACGCACATCATCGGATGGCAATGTCGGAATGCGCGATCATGCAGACGAACGACCAGAACGCCCGTTGAAGGAATCGATCTCCATCCTGATTGACAAAATCATGAGTAGCAATACAGGTGCTCGAGTTCCTGCCCTGAATAACCTCTAGCAGTGAAGGTAAGTTGTGGTATGAGTCCTTATATGCAGTGAAGGTAAGTTCTGGTGTTGATAGCATGCATAACTCCAAACGGAGATATACTAGTCTTCTTCATAATCTCTGAGTACATCACATTTGCAACATAATCAGTGCTCATGTTCCTATGCACGCACAAAGGTCGGCTTAAGTTGCAAGTATGTGGCTCGATAATAGACGCTAACCATACTATATCACACATTGGCAACAATCCATGAACTCGCCAAGTGCAATCTTCAGCTAAACATTTTATGTCGTATGTTTGACGATTAGATATTACCACCTTGAACTCCCTCGCCTCCAAGAAATACCATCTCTTCATTGCATACTACAGATAGACCTTGTCATTAAACATCTAGCCTTTGGTCACCACGATGGAATCATACTCTCATGCCGACTTATGTTCATTGTTCACCGTCAACTTCTTTAAAGCAAAATTCATCTATTCTTCCGAGACACCTGCACCTAAGTCCAAAAATGTGCAGAACTCATTGTTATATGCCTCCATCTTATCCACTAGTGCCTCGTCCCGCTCTCCCTAATCAGCACACATCGCAACCTAATTTTCTTCCCCATCGTTACGTTCTTCTCTTACAGTCTTTATCTCAACCAGTATACTAATTTGCAGGGTACCTCTTGAACCACACTCTCCTGCACCTCCTCACGGACAACATTTTCGCTAACAACTATTACGATGCTAGGTCCGACTTCTGTAGACCCAATATCGCTCGCTTCTACAAGGATATAGTGAGAAAAACCCCGTCTCAACCTCAGTGACACAAATTGCTACCATTGCTTAGAACATGTAACCTCCAAGAGCTCCCACTACCAGCCGGTTTCTCGACGTCTAGAATCAAAACCTTCATCGTCAATCGCTGATGTGCCGGACTAAGTTGTAGCAAATTATACAACCAACATAATACATGAGACTGTTGATCTCTCCCGGACTATGTAATTATATGTCAACATACTGGAAGCTACTGAGATCCACCTCACTGTCATAATCATGACATATCTAGGGTCGTAAAAAACCATGAACCCCACTATAGTCAACATATCTGATTTAACAAACATACTATACTCCGTCAGATTAAATAATTATAATCAACATACAACAGCTACGCCCACAAAATATATTCAACCTCATCACTTGTATTCTACATAACTATCAAATATCACCGCTAACATACTCTTTCAATTCACACTATACCATTCTAAATGTATTGCTATCAAAAAAATTACTCAATTTCTATTCTAAATATCCTACAGTTATGAAATATTTGTACTACATATTCATAACAATTCGACTTCAAACTTGTCTAGATTGTCTAACTGTTGCAAAATTCCTAACTATGTATGCTCTATGCTACATTATCTATTCTACATGTATCTAAAATTTTCTGCTCTAAATTTTAAATGAATCACATTTTCCCTTATTATTCTAAATACAATTATGTGAAAATCCACAACAATTCAATATAAAATTCCTACATCGATGAAAAATATGTACTTCTAATAATATCCAATTTTTAAATCATGTTAAATAACCTATTTTAACTCTATATTACCAAAATATTTGAAGTTCTCCAACTATTCTACATTTCTTAACTAACTATACTATATTTTCTACATTTAACTAATTTTTAACCATACCTACTCTATTATATATTTCATATCCTTATTTTTCTAAATTATCTACTCTACTCGACATTTCTCTAATATTCTCTAACTATTTTTCTACGGTTTTCGTAAGTACTCCTAATTTTTCTAACTAATTTTCTAAATTTTCTAGCTATTCCTAATTTCTAACTATTTTCTACTATTTTTCCTAAATCACCTATGGTTTTTCCACCTACTCCTAATTTTTTTATATTTTTCTAACTACATCTACTTCCTAACTACTCTAAATTTCTATCTAATTCTAACTATTTTAAAAAAAACTGGCGCCCCTTTGCTTGCCGTCCGAAGCCGCCCACCGGCCAGTCGCGCTGCCGCTCGTCGCCGCCCACTGTATACGATCACGCATGAGAGAGAAATCGTCAGCTGTGGCATATATAAAAGTCTGTCGGCACGCGAAATACTGACAGGCCTAATGTGACACATGTCGGTATTTCGCATGTCAATAGGCTATAATACATCACCTGTCGACATTTCGAATGCCGATAGGCTATAATACGTCACCTGTCGGCATTCAGAATGCTGACAGACAACTACTTTCCACGTAAAAACTATGTATACCCTGTTTAGCTAGATCTATGACCTGTCAGTATTTCGTATACCGGTAGATCCTCAGATCCGTGCCACGTAAGCTGTCGGTATTCGATAGATACCTATTCTTGTATTTTTTTTAATTTAACTATTATTTTTTTAATTTTTCAATAAAATAGTATTATTTTTAATTAAAAAACTCAGTTTTCGGTTGGATTCGATGGGGTTGTTTCGCTCGTGTTTGTTTCCTTTGCATTGTGGTTTGGTTTGGACCTGCCGTTTTGCAGGCTTGAGTCATCATGACTCATGAGACACCGGGCAATGGTCGGCATGCTGGGTTGGCCGGTTGGCCCAGACGACGGACTGACGGAGAGTGATTGGACCTGATTTGCCATGACAAAGAAGCCCGGATATACACAGTATATATATATATAGAGAGAGCCTCTGAATTTTGGGGGCTCGGGGTGACCGCCCCGCTCGACCCCCGGGCCGGGCCTGCCAATGCTAAGGATGGGCGTAGATCCATACAGTATAACTTAACTAACTAATTAATTATTTTAATCTAATTAAATAATTAGTTAGTTGATTAAATTAAACTAAAATAAATCTATAAATTGCTTCACCTTATCCCGATGCAAGGCGAGGCTGCCAGCCATGGTTCCTCTTCTCCAGGCCCACAAAACACTCGCACACCGTGACATACGCGAGCACATGATTGGGGTTTCAAAGATCAAAGGAAGAGTGCACAGAAATGTGAAAATGGTCTCTTGTAAACTTGGAGGAAATTGGATCGTCGATGTGCTTCTCCAGTGTTTATCTCTGGATTTTCTGATGTGATGGGCCAATGAAATGGAGCTGTTGATTTGAAGGGAATAGGGGTTGAAGGTGTACATACTACATACGATGGCCCATCCGAGCCCAACTAGGATACGACTCTGGACTTGGGCTAAATGAAAATGCCCAAACAAACTTCAGGAAACCAAAGATTACGCTGTGCAATTTTGTAAGGGGCTGCAAATACGCCATCGTCGTCCCAAGTTGATCTTCTCGTCTCTCTTGCTCTGTTATCCGTTCCTCATCTTATATTCTCATGACGCAGGCACACAATGATAGTACGCGCCCAGTGCGGCAGGAGAGGCAATTGAAGATGCAGAACAGAAAGGAACGCATGCAACTCGAGAAGGATCAAACCACTCTCACCTTTTTGCCAATTTTGCACCAGCAGACTTACCACTCATCCTAGCACCGCACCATGCATGCAATGCAAATCGGCGTAGTGCATTTGAGATAAGATTCAAGGAATCCCCTGATGCTTACATCCATTCTTATTTGTGCTGTTCATCTTGCCGTGTGTACCGTAGTTTCTTCCAAGCTCGTGGCATCAAGACGCGGTCGGTCCCTTTGGTGTCGAAATGACCGATGCCTTCTCCAGTGTTGGCTAGCTAACTGCTCCTGCCAAACTTGACATGAGCTGAGAGGAGCCTCTTTCACCTCTTCCGGGTAGGTGGCCGGTGACAGAGGACCGCCGGCGAGAAAGCGCCGGTGAGCCGGAGTCGATCGCTGGCAAACGGCGGCGAGCCGGAGACAAAAAAACTCACGCCAACACAAAGTGGATTCTGGTGTTTTGGTGCTGCAAAGCGGCAGCGTTTTTCGTTTGATTGAACTCAAATATAAAGAGAATTACATGCGAGATTACATGGCCATTGTTGGCCGAGAGATTCACGGCACGTTCGTGCTCGAACACTGCCATCCCAGCGCCCTGGGACGTGCCGCAGAGGCTGCGCGCCAGCCGCGGACATGCGCTGGCCAGTGCCCCACTCACTTAATCAACATGCTAACTAAAAATAGACAATGCGCTCAGGAATTATTCAAACAATCTCCTCCTAAGTCCTAGAGCACTCACACTAGATTCTTCATGCCGATCTTGTGACGGAGCTCCTGGAAGCGGACGCGGCCGAGCGCCTTGGTGAGGACGTCGCCCAGCTGCAACTCTGTGCCAACGAACTCGACGTCGATCAGCTTCCTGTCACAGCACTCCCGGATGAAATGAAACTTTACATCAATGTGCTTGCTCCGGTCGTGATGCACATGATTCTTCATCAGCGCGAGGGCGGATTTGTTATCCACCATGAGCTTGGGCGCCAGGGCTTCTCCTCCGATCAGTTCCGCTAGCAGGCGAGCTAGCCAGATGCCCTGACACGCAGCTCCCGCGGCCGCGATGTACTCCGCCTCGCAGGAGGACAACGCGACCACCTTCTGTTTGGCCGATTGCCAGGCAATCGGACCGTTGGCGAGGAAGAAGACGAGGCCGCTGGTGCTCTTCCGATCGTTGACATCTCCAGCGAGGTCGCTGTCGGAGTAGCCCAACAGCCGAGGTGCGATCTCCTTCTTCCCTCCATAGTAGTAGTGCACTCCCATATGCATCGTGCCAGCCACATAGCGGAGGACCCGCTTGACCGCCGCCATGTGCTCTTGACGCGGCACCTCCATGAAGCGACTCAGGTACCCGACGGCGAACGCCAGATCAGGCCGTGAGTTGCAAAGATACCTGAGGCTGCCGACGATGCTGCGATACTCAGTGGCGTCCACGCTCGGCGTTGTGCCCTCCTTGAGCAGCTTCAGCTTTATCTCCATGGGAGTGGCACAGGGATTGCAGCCGAGCATCCCCGCCTTCTCCAGTATCTTGGCGGTGTAGGCGCCCTGCTTTAGCGTGATCCCCTTAGCCCCCTACGTGACCTCTAGCCCGAGGTAGTAGGAAAGCGCCCCGAGATCGCTCATGCGGAACGTGCTCCTCATCTGTGCCTTGAATTTGGTCACGACACCTGCATCACCACCAGTTATGATTAGGTCGTCGACATACACTCCCACGATCAGGCGTCCTTCTCCTTCTCCCCGGGTGTACATCCCGTGCTCGGTGAGGCAGCGACAAAACCCGAGCGCCATTAGGGACGCATCGAGCTTGTGGTTCCACGCTCGCGGAGCTTGACGAAGACCGTACATCGCCTTGTGGAGTCGAAGCACCTTGTGCTTGTTCTTGTCGTCGATGAACCCGGGCGGCTGCTGAACATAGACCTCCTCCTGGAGATCTCCGTTGAGGAACGCCGATTTGACATCCATGTGGTGGACGGACCAGTCGAAGTGCGCTGCAACGGCGAGGGGCAGCCGCACCGACTCTAGGCGCGCGACGGGAGCGAACACCTCCTCAAAGTCGATGCCGGGACGTTGAACGTAGCCCTTGGCGATGAGACGGGCTTTGTGTTTGACGATGGCCCCGTTCTCGTCGCGCTTGACCTTATACACCCACTTTAGGCCGATGGCACGATGTCCGCGAGGGAGCTCCTCCAGCGTCCAGGTGTCATTGTCGCGGATTGATTGCATCTCCTCCTCCATCCCTTTCGTCCAGTGAGGATCGTCACGAGCCTCCTTCAACGATTTGGGCTCCTCCGCGCTGACGGCGTGCAGCTCAGCCTGGACGACGTCGCGGTGCGCCAGCCCGAGCACTGCATCCGAGCCGAGGATGTTGTCCAGCGTCCGGTACCGGTGCTCCTCCTCTTCATCATCATCAGCGTCGAGGGCATCATCGACGCTGGGCGGCGTCGCGAACTCGATCGGAATCCCCTCGGAGGCGATCGGAGTGGTTGGAGATGGTGGAGACGCAGGCTGCAGCGGTGGCGACGCATGCATGGCGACGTCGTGCTCGGGGACGAAGTTGTAGCAGGTCGGCGCCAGATCTCGTACTCGACGGTGAACGGCTCCTGGTTGGCGTCAACTGGGGACCTTCCCCAGTCCCAGCGCGCGTCCTCGTCGAACACGGCGTCGCGAGAGATGTAGACGCGATCCGCGATGGGATCGTGGAAGCGATACGCCTTCGACCCCGCTTCATAGCCGATGAAGACCGTCTTCTGCCCGCGATCGTCGAGCTTGGTGAGGTGCGGACGGAGGCGCTTGATGTAGGCGACGCACCCGAACACCTTGAAGAAGTGCACGGGCGGCTTCTTCCCGTACCACGCCTGGTACGGTGTCATGCCATCGAGCGCGCTTGTCGGCGCCCAGTTGAGGAGAAACACGGCTGTGTTCACCGCCTCACCCCAGAAGCGTCCGGGCATGCCCCGTGCGTGCAGGATGCTTCTCGCCGTCCCCACGATCATCTGGTTCCGGCGCTCCACAACGCCGTTTTGTTGTGGCGAGTATGGCGCCGAGAAGTGTCTCTCGATCCCCTCTCCTGCACAGTACTCTTCAAATTGCACTGAAGTGAACTCACCGCCATGATCAGTGCGGAGCACCTTCAGCTTCTTGCCGGATTCACGCTCGACGCGGGCCTGGAACGCGATGATCGCCGCCGGTGCGTCTGCCTTCGTGCGCAGAAGAGTGAGCCACATGAAGCGGCTCATGTCGTCGACCAGGAGCAGGAAGTAGCTGTTCCCAGCCGGGGTCGATGGCGAGATGGGGCCGCAGAGGTCTCCGTGGACCAGCTCGAGCTCCTCCTGAGCTCTGTACTTGGCCGCCTGGGGAAACACCGTGCGTTTCTGTTTGGCCAAGACGCAGTCCTCGCACACTTGCTCGACGTGGTCGATCATGGGCAGCCCCTTCACAAGGCCCTCGCGTTCCAGCTTGCGCAGCGACTGGAAGTTGAGGTGCCCGAACCGCTCGTGCCATCGCCAGGCGACGTCGCCGACGCGCGCGGTCAGGCACACCGGGGCGGTGATGTTCATGTCGAGGTAGTAGAGCCGGCTCGGTGAGCGCCGGACCTTGGCGAGGAGCTGTCGACGCTGGTCGTAGAGGCGCAGGATGCCGGACTCGATGTCGACCTTGAACCCACTCTCGTCCATCTGGTCGACGCTGACGATGTTCGTGGTGAGGCGCGGAATGTAGTAGACCCCATCAAGGCGACGATGTTCATTGGACTTGCAGGCGAAGAGGACGATCCCCTTCCCTTCGATGGCGACCACCGATCCATCTCCGAACTTGACAGTTCCAGAGACGCCGGTGTTTAGCTCGGCGAGGACTTCGCGCGACCCCGTCATGTGATTCGTCGCGCCGGTGTCGAGCACCCAGTGTTGTGGCCCCGCTGCTTCCCTCTCCTCCTCATCATTGAGGTGGAGGAGAACCTTGCGCTCGTCGAGGTGAACCCGGGACTGCAGATCGGTGGCGAGCGGCGCTGATTGTGGAAGTGAGGGATACTTGGGCGGCGCGATTACCTCAGATTCCGCCGCGACGAACATCAGTGCACCCTCCTCTTCTTCGGCCTGAGCAACGTGGGTCGCGTCCTTCTTCTTCCCGCGGCAGTCCTTGGCCCAGTGGCCAACCTTGCCGCAGTTTTTGCAGCGATCGCTGGGGGGCGGCTTCCCCACCCCGGCGTTCTGGCCTTCACGGTTGTCGCGCGAGGAGGAGTTCGCGCCACCGTGCCCGCGTCCGCGCCCTCGGCGCTTCCCGCGGTTGCTGGAGCCCGCGTTGTCGCCGTAGTTCTCCTGCTCACGGCGAGCTTTGCGGCGAGCCTCCCAGTCCTCCTCGCAGAGCATCAGGCGCCCCATAGCGTCTGTGATCTGCTTCAGCTTGGTGCGCTGCTCGAAGACGCGCAGCCGCCCGATCACCTCCTCGACCGCGACGGTGTTCAGGTCAAGGAACATCTCGATGGAGACGACGGCCTGGTTGAGCTTCTCAGGGACCACCTGCAGCAGCTTCTTCACTACCTCAGCGTCGGTGATGTGGTCGCCGAGGGAGCGAAGATTGTTGGCGAGCGTGGTGATGCGGACGCCGAACTCGCCGACGAACTCCCCTTCCTTGAAGAAGATGTTGTTGAAGTCCCGGCGAAGCTGCTGCGCGCTGGCGTCACGCGCGCGCTCATCGCCGATCCGCATGTTCTTGACCGCGTCCCACGCCTCCTTCACCGTGTCTTTGCTGGCGAGTGTGCTCCAGAGCTCAGAGGGCACCGAGCGCAGGAGACCGGCCAACGCCTGCCTGTCGTCGTGATCCTCTCCGTCGCCGCGATCCTCCCCGACGCCGTGGCGGACGACGTCCCAGACCCCGAGCGTCTGGAAGTTCACCTTCATCACCAACGCCCACTCAGGGTAGTTGGTTCGGGTGAGCATCGGCCACGCGACGTTCGCGGATGCCTTCTCGATGACTCGCTTGATGATGCGCGGCCTGGCGTCCCGGGTGCGCGATCGTCGGGAGTGAGAGCGGCGGCGACGGCGTGGCGAGGGAGTGCGCGATGTGGGAGGGGTCTTTTTCTCGCCGGAGCCATCACCTTGGAGCGTTCTCCTGGGGGATCGCCTGGGAGACTCGGACATGGCGACGGCGTACCTCGGCTCTGATACCAATTGACAGAGGACCGCCGGCGAGAAAGCGCCGGTGAGCCGGAGTCGATCACTGGCAAACGGCGGCGAGCCGGAGACAAAAAAACTCACGCGAACACAAAGTGGATTCTGGTGTTTTGGTGCTGCAAAGCGGCAGCGTTTTTCGTTTGATTGAACTCAAATATAAAGAGAATTACATGCGAGATTACATGGCCCATTGTTGGCCGAGAGATTCACGGCACGTTCGTGCTCGAACACTGCCATCCCAGCGCCCTGGGACGTGCCGCAGAGGCTGCGCGCCCCGTGCGCGCCAGCCACGGACATGCGCTGGCCAGTGCCCCACTAACTTAATCAACATGCTAACTAAAAATAGACAATGCGCTCAGGAATTATTCAAACAGCCGGATGGGACGGCTCCGGCATCGATCGCCTGTCTTGCCGTTTTTCAGTTGTTCAAGTTTTTCAGCTGTATCCAGTGGCCGATCCACCGGGGGCTGACGGAGCTCAAGCCCCTACACGCTGCTGCACCATAAGAAACAGTAGCAAAAAATGAGAGAAAATGAGGGAGAGGAAGAAGGGAGGGGGTGCTGGAGGAGGAAGAAGGAGATCAGCCCCCCTTCCAGCCAGTCCTGGCTCTGCCACTGGCTGTATCCCAAAAACTTGGCTTATCCCAACAACTTTAGCATCTCTGCTCGATCAGTTGTTCCAAGTTTTTCAGCTGTATTTGTCAGACTTATTTTATCCTAATCCTAAACCGGCCAATTAAGCCTGTGCAGTTTAGGGAGATTTCAGTATGTAACACTAAATTTGCTCATCTTTCAGGATTTGCCACGCATATCTTCTGTGCATGACTGCAGAAGGACCGGTTCTTGCTAGCTTAGCGCAGCGACGAACTAGCTAGTTCAAAAACGGCTTGGTCCCAGAGGCTTTTCGACCGAAATTATTTTGTTGACGGCCCGCGCGTTACTCGTCAGTGCTTTCGCTTGCTATTTTGTTCTGCTCGAACAGCGCTTTCCTGTTTCCCGCGCGGATGGTGAATCTCGGTGGTCGCGGGCGGCGTAGTTGTAAATCTGGTGGCACAGGCTCGCGCGGCCGGCCGGCTCGTCGTGTTCGTGTGCCTTTCGGCGTAAAATGCCAGAAAAATCTGTTATTTTGTTGCAGTTATAGGCTCAAATTTCCTTCAAGATTAGGTCACAAGATTCACTGATCGCAAACATGCATGCTCCAAAAACAGTTTGATCAAGGCACCGGCAGGATGATCTTCCAGACGAGCTTTTACTAAAGAAAAATCTTCCAGCTAGACAGCTCCAAAAATGCATTGGAACCTGACCTATTCTCAGCCATGGCTAAAAGGATCCCGTCGCCGGCTGCGCCCCAGATCAGCGACGGCTATATCAGAAGACGGCCAGTTCCATAAGAGGAGGGCGGCCGTGGTGACCTCGCCTTAACCACGGTTATTAGTTTAACCCGTCCCTTGGGTCGAGGGCGAGTTAAGCCTATAGCTGGGGACAGCGCCGCGCCGCGTCGCGGCCAATCGCGACCGTCGGGTCGGCGGACGGCGGCGACGCCTCGGCAGTTGGATCTCCTCCCCCGGTCCGCCGGAAGAAGCTGATCCTCCTTCGCTGCCACCCCCCGCACGGCCGCGTGGCCCGGCCTGCCGGTGAGTTTCTTTTTGTTTTGTTTTCTTTTTTTGGCGGAGTTGCCGGTGAGTTTCGATCCCCCCCTCGTGTGCTGCTGCTCCGAGCCTCCGATCCGTGTGGATGGGTGGATTGCGGGATGGATAGGGGGAATCTTAGCATTTCCTGGGAGTTTTTCTGGGGCATTTCAGAATAAACGAGCAGGATTTGTTGAGCAGTGGCATTGTGCGAAGAAATTGATGCAAGCTGCAAAATGCCACATTTTGTTCAGACCATAAAACTCCACTGACATACTTGTGTTGCGATTCTGCTTAAGGATACAAATACACCGGTGGCACGCACCCATATAGTTTTTCCACATTGGGTTAGACTAGACATACTCAATCTAGAATTCTAGATCCTCATGCTTAAAGTAAGAAAATTGAGGGCACTGGATTTGAATTGTGTACAATTAAATGTCTTTTTTTGCTAGAGCATGCAAAAGATTTGCACGCATTTCGTTAAGTAGAGTACAATTGAATGTTTTGCCTAAACCTTCTATATGGATGAAATGAAAAAAAAATACTAATTTAGTTGTCCTTTCTTTTACCTTGGTATAGCATTAGCAATAATACGAGGATGTTAAAGTCTGAAGAAAGAATCTTTGACTCCTTCAGCTGGGGTTAGATTTACTGTCGTGTGACTGTGTTATGACCTTGTTTCAGCACATGAGCACACTCTTGTTATTTTTTCCCCTAAATTGATTCATCCTGTGATTTTTGCTTATTCATTTTTTATTCACATCTAAGTGCTGAAGTAATTGTGAACTATGCAATATACTAAGTCTTTGTTTTTTTATCTCTCCTTCACAGGATCTATGCCAGTTAATTGTTTAGCAACTCAGTATCAGATGCCGTAGCATCTTAATGTGTACCCTTGGACAGGCTAAGCCATCAGTTGAAAAGTTAGCTAACAACGGCTATAACTTGGAAAACTTGGTTTACTCTCCCTCTTGTTACCAGCTCAAGTAGTGCTTGCCAGGGCACAAGAGAGGAGGTAGTGACAGTTTCCTATATCAATCTATGCCTCAGAACTTTGATAATCCTGTTCAGACACAGATGGCTGTTGCAGTCCTGGATCACAGCCTGGGCAGTGATTACCCCTCGAAGAAAATAACTGAGGGAAGATCACTTAGTTGTAAACGTGTGTTTGTCCAAACTGAGAATGGTTCTGTCCTGGGCATTGAACTAGAGCCAGGAGAAAATGCACACACCATAAAAAAGAAGCTGCAGATAGCCCTTAATGTACCCACCGAAGGGAGCTCACTGACATTCGGTGATCAAGTTTTAAACAATGATCTCAGCTGTATTCGGAATGACTCACCATTGCTTCTCACCAGGAATCATATGCATAGAAGCTGCTCCACACCTTGCCTCTCTCCCAAAGGAAAGGAAGTTGAGCAGCATGATCAGAGTAACGTTATTGAAATTTTGGGGTGCTCGATCCCTTCTACTACAATGAAGCAGTTGGTTAAGGATATTATTGAGGGAATTAGAAATGGTGTTGACCCAATAGCTGTTAGTGGTGGGATGGGTGGTGCTTACTACTTCATGGACACGTGGGGTCAATGCGTTGCAATTGTTAAGCCAACTGATGAGGAACCTTTTGCTCCAAATAATCCTAAAGGTTTTGTGGGGAAGTCTCTTGGGCAGCCAGGCCTTAAAAGATCAGTACGTGTTGGTGAGACAGGGTTCCGAGAGGTCGCTGCATACCTACTTGACCACAAGAATTTTGCAAATGTCCCTCCTACTATGTTGATAAAAATCATACACAGTGTGTTCCATGTGAATGGTATTGAGTGCAAAAATAAGGCCAGCAAGAACAGATCGGAGGCGCGTAACAAGATTGCCTCATTGCAGCAGTTCATCCCACATGACTATGACGCTAGTGATCACGGAACATCTTGCTTTCCTGTCTCTGCCGTTCACAGGATTGGCATACTTGATATTAGAATCTTCAACACGGACAGGCATGCTGGAAATCTTCTGGTCAGGAAGCTCAATACTGGAGCTGGCAAATTTGAAGCACAGACAGAGCTCATTCCTATTGATCATGGCCTCTGTCTTCCAGAAAGTCTGGAAGACCCTTACTTTGAGTGGATTCACTGGCCACAGGCATCTATTCCTTTCTCCGAGGAAGAACTTGAGTACATTGCAAATCTGGACCCTGTAAAGGATGCTGAAATGCTTCGCATAGAGCTGCCTATGATCCATGAGGCAAGTCTTAGGGTGCTGGTCCTCTCGACAATATTTCTCAAGGAGGCTGCAGCTTATGGCCTCTGCTTGTCCGAGATAGGGAAGATGATGAGCAGACAGTTCACTGGGAAAGAAGAGGAGCCAAGTGAACTCGAGGTTCTGTGCATGGAAGCAAGGAGTTGGGTTGAGGAAAGAGGATTGATTCTTCCAGAATGTGACTTTGAAGAAGAAGATTATGATGTAGAGTTCACCCAGTTCGATCTTGACTCTGAAGATGATTCAGCTACATTTGAAACATCACTTTTCGACAAGTTTGGGTCTATGGTGGTAAATTGCAGGAACGCACTGTCAAAATTAGCTGAGGGCAATGAAAACGAGGATGAAGATGAGGAAGACAAGAATGAGGTGAGCCAGGAGGATGCAAGCACTTGCACCAGTCCAGTTCCTAAATGGACTCCTTCTGCCTCCAAATTGTCAGTCTCTCTTAAGGGGCTTTGCTTCAGTGGAAGCAGCAAATGCCACAGTGGTATTCCAATGAACAGGGTGAGTACTAAAACTGACTATAGTTATAGTGGCTATCATAGTGATTATCAGTCTGGAGGTCGGAGCGCCAATGAGATGCTCCCTCCCAGCTCAAGTTTTGTGAAGCTGTCAGACTTGAGTGCCAATGAATGGAGTGCATTCCTTGAAAAGTTCCAAGAGTTGCTCCCAATCATGTTCCATGACAGGAAGCAAACTGCAGCCCGCGGCCCATGGGTCACGCAGAGGCTGGGCACTTCATGCCAGTTTTAAGAACAGGATGGGTATGCTTCAAAGGGAACGTAGGCCAAACCTGGGGTACACATCAGCTGGTGTGTTCTGCCATGGTAGCAGCTGCGGTCGTCCCGTATTGGACTACTGGTAGGCGTAATGAGAATAAGACCGTCTCAGATATGTGTTTTGCAGCATAATACTGTTGCGTCTGTGCATAGGTTTAACACATGGGTGGTGTGTTGTTATTTCTGTATTATGTCCGGTGATATTGGGCATCAGATGGGTTGTTTATGAGGGAGTGCGATGGAATTCCTTGTGCTCGGTTATTGCCATTGTAAACATTGTGGACAAAGTTATCACGAGAAAACATTTTGATAGTACTATGTACATGCATATATCTCGTCTATTTGTCTTGCTTTATTTTCTGTGGGTTGAGCAGGCACTGAGTCAGTGACTGAAGAATAATGACGAGCTTTCTTCTGAAAATATCGAAGTATTGCACCGGTATGTTTCTGTGCGTTTGTTTTTTCTACATGACCTTAGAAGAATCTCGCCTAGCCCAACTTGGGACTAAAGGCTTTGTTGCTGCTTCTGACCTCAGAAGAATTTCATTTATTACGTTGTGTTTTTGCTGTGCTGCAATTGCAGCACCTGTAACCTTTTTCGACAATGCTGTGTTCTTCTGCAGTTTGAGAAGCAGCAGACATACAAATCTATCGTCTTATGTTTGATTAGCAATGATGTTTCCTTCCATTTGCACTCCGCACTGTTATTGTATTTTCTGAGCTGTATTACTCAGTCGTCCACCCCTAATTTCTTTGCACGGCATTGCCTTCACAACACCCTCAGGTTTCTGTAGGTGCCATTTTTGTTCTGCGTTTATGTCTCTTTCTGTTCTTTTGTTGTCGTCGTCGTTGTTGTTGATTCACTGGGCCTAGGAATTGTGTGTTCTGTTCTCATAAAAAACCTTCATTAGGCCCCAAACAAAAGGAGTTTCTTACAATATATCTTTTAAGTTACACTACTGTTACTGCCTCCTTCCAAGTGGGGAGAAAAAAAGACCACTGCACCATAACTTAGTAGTATTACTCTCTACAGCACACGTTGCACAATTCAAGGCTTCAAGCATGACCAAATCCAAACAGAGAAGGAAAAAACGTGACCCAAAAAGGTGTTGAAAAGAAAAATTGCAACGCAACGCCGAGCAACCAAGTCATCGACCGGCCGGCGGCATCGGGCGCGCGACCGGCTAGGCGGCAACGTTGGTGATGCCCCAGGAGCGCTCGGCGAGGCGGACGCACTCCGGGAACCGGAAGCAGTCGACGAGGTGGTCGATGACCATGCCGGAGGCCTGCATGAAGGAGTAGACGATGACGGGGCCGACGAGGCGGAACCCTCGCCGGACTAGGTCCTTGCTCACCGCCTCCGACTTGGGCGTCCGGAACGGGATGTACTTGTGGTGCTTGTACTTGCCCACCACCGGCCGGTGGTTCACGTGCCCCCACATGTACCCGCTGAACGACCCAAACTTCTTGGCCACCTGCACGCACGTATTTGTTAGAATCTTCACCCAAAATCCTAAACGCTCGATAAAAGTTAGCGTTTTTCCAGTGCGAGTTAGTTTCATTTATGCTGCAGATTCATCATGTCCCATCGTTCTTGGTTTCGTTTTAGAAGCAATTTTTTGGTCCTTTAGAAAGAAAAAGGATTTGCCATTTTTTTTTCTTCAGCAATTCGTCTTCATGAGTCGAGGTAAGTTGAACAGTTCATGGAGACTATGGGCTCGCCTTCTGAATGCACTTGGCGTTCTCCACGATGCACCGAACCCTGCACTCCGCCAGCTTGAGCTCCTTGTCGCCGCTTATCTCGGTGATGTCGTTCTCATCCATCTTCGCCACCGCGCTTGGGTCGAAGTCCGCGAACACATTCCTGAACCGGCCACGGCCATTATAGCATTCCATCTAGATAAAATTGGCCTGAAGAAATCACTGCAAACTGAGAACACGAATGTTCAGAGAATCACCTGTACATGTCTCTCCTCTTGAGTATCTCCGTCCAGTTGTGGTCTATGAGCATCCCTGACAGCGCCAGCAGCTCGAAGAGACGGCTGCAAATCACCAAAGACATAACCAAGATGAAGTTTTGAAATTTGAAAGTGCAGAAAGAAATGGTAAATGTAACAAGTAAAAAACAAGAAGGGATGTGGCGGTAAATACTTGTCGTTGTACACAGGGACGCCCCAGCATTCGTCGTGGAACTGAACGTATGCCTCATCTGCAAAATGGTTTAATTTCAGTCAGTCAGGTTTTTTTACTTACTCTTGCTTTTTTATCCCTGGTTAATCTATTTTTCTCAACAAACTACACCGAACTGGGGAGAAGTCCCTTTCTGATGAATTTGTAAACTGAATAATATTCTCCAAGTCACCAGCAAGTGACCAATTAAACTTAGTCAAATCAGAGTATCATTAGTCAATGACGCCGACTTAGCCACTTCTGAAAGGACAAGGCTGTCCGATTGTCTATCTACACTTTTTTTGTTATGGATAATTTTATGTCCAACCTTTTTGTAGTCATAAGTTGGTGAAAAAGTAATAATTAATCTTTCTTTGCCATATATGTTTGTCCTGTACAAAGAAATCGATGTTCTCATCAGGCGGCATCTGTTTGATTTTTTACTGCCTACCGCTGTTAAATAGGATGAGATGATAGTTTCTTATTTGAAGCTGTCCAACCAGAAGAAACATCACGCTTATGCATGTGAAACAAATACATGAAGATAAGCATAAAAGATTAGCAACCAATAAGCATTTCTTACCACTGTTCTTGGTGATCCAACTGCACCTATGCAAGCTCCCTGGCTCACTGCAATCAAACTCCTCCTCCCCTTCAGCATCATGGTCACTAGTCTTGTCATCTTCCCTCCTCCTCTCCAGAGACACGAACACATCGCCCCAGGGGCTAAACGTGCCGCCATAGAGAAGAGGCACCTTCGGCTCCCAGCTGGAGTTCGAGCTGCTGAGTGAGGAGTCATTGGAGTTCTGTGACAGGGAGAGGGACGACAATGTGAGGTTGGAGCTGCTCCTATGGATGCTGCCTAGAGGGTAGATCCTCTGCATGTACTTGCTTCCTGCTGCATGGCTCATGGCCTGCTGCAGCTTCCGGTCTATGTTCTTCATGTGGCCAGGGCTCTTCTCAAATGCATGGTGCTGCCTACTGTGTGCTGTGGTGAGCATTGTGCCAAGAGGCAAGGTGCAGGTGTTTTGGAGGCAATCTGTCCTTCCTACCCTGGTTTGAAATGAGTGAGGTTTGGTATGTGAGGTTGTGGGTCTATTATAAGGGTTGAAGACTTGAAGGTTAAGGTGTTGTGTCCTTGTGCTTGTTTGGTACCATATGGGCTTCATGGTAGCTGTATGAAAGCTTCCACTCGATCTTATTAAAAATATGTGATATGGCTTTGGTATTTTTGTGAGTGGAAAATGTTGGTGGTTTCAGCTTAGGGGTACACATGCTACATGGTTCCTATCCTAGGATTACATGGCTGATTTCTTCCTACTACTCCTTTTCATCAATTATCTTTGGTTGTTTATTCACAACATTATAATTCAAATGCAGGTTCATTTAACATGCACACATGGTGATTCATGGTGTATTTGCTTACTCAGGTTTCAACAATATTCACCTTACGCTGCTACTTTCACTTTGCTCTTTGAAATTTTGATTCGATTGAGTCTTCCAATATCCAAGCACGGTGGTGGAGAGCAAGACGCAAAATCAACAAGGAGAGCCGTAAGGAGTTCAATGGAAGAGTAATAACATTTGGAAGGAGAGAAACTGTGGAGTCTTTCAAGACCAAAGTCTTACGCGGACACAGTTGCGCAGAAAATAAAAGAGGACATCAACCATGGAAACCGAGCGTGAGAAATGGTTTAGAGGGGTAACTATTTTTCTTTGTAGTAGGTTTGTACCTTCATTTTGATTGTTCTGAGGCTCGGGCATGTCTAGTTGTTCTATAGTCCTAGTGGTCTTATGTTGGTCAAGCCCTTAGGGTTAGTTGAATTCTTGATATTTTTATTTTTATCCTCTTCTCCGAATATATTTCGGCAACTCTGTTACCGTCTTTTTGGAAAAAAAATTGATTCGATTCAGAACTGGTAAGGTATGGTCATTTGACATGTTATTGCAAAAAAAAAAAAAGTTTTTTACCTGTCAGTCTCTCTGACACAACAGACTTTGCTTTTTCCCGCAGGTCTGTTATGTTAACTTCGGTACTGCTTAATAGGCTACTACATTGGTAACTTTGAAATCGAACTACCTACATCGATGAGTTCATTTGTTCTCTCAGATTTGGTAATTCATCTAGGTGGTTCAAAGATTATATGTGGCCAACTTCCTTCTGCTTTTCTTTTTCAGTAATTGCCTTTCCGGTAGTCCGACTTGGCTAAGAAATCCTGAGCTAACTGCAAACCTTTTCCAACAGAGGGTAACTTGTCATTTTAGCCACTAAGAATTGCTGGTGGTTTAAGCATAGACGACATGGTACATTTGCCTTTCCAAATCGTATGGCTACTTTCATCCTGGATTTCTTTGTCGTCGATCACCTTTTAGGTGGTTTTAACTCTCTTGTCATTTTTGTGGCTTAGGAGCTATGGAAGCATCGTAATGATGGTGTGTTTAATAATGCTTCTCCGAGTGTCAATACATTGGTTAGTTCAGTGATAGCCAAGGGTTGTTTGGTGTGCCACCGGAGCAAGAGGCCTCCAAGGTCTATTAGATAGTTAGTTTGTGTTCTTGTTTAGTCTTTGACTTAGGCCGTTTCTTCCATTTGTGTGGCGTGTTGTTCTTCTAAGTGTAATCGATTTGTACTCGGTTTTTACTTGTTTATCTTTCTCTTTAATAAAATGACCTGTAACTCTCCTGCGTGTTTGAAAAAAAAAATTGACCGGCAAACAAAAACCTGCCTACTTTCATGAATCATGTAAAAAGACGAACCTATTTGTAGTTAAATCCTAGAAAATGCTGATAGTTTAGAAATCGCTGCAGGGCACATTTGTTTCCTTGAACTTCAAAATTGCATTTGCTCAGTTTTGTGGTCAGTTTTATCCAACTTGTCTTCATCATATGCTCACTCTAGCTACCTTCTGGTAGTTTCCTGGAAGATTGTCTAATTTCAACATAATAAAGTGTGTCCTCACTGCTCATGGCTAGTTTCACCCCTCATTTCTCTGTCACTAGTACCCCTTCAGTTTGGTTTCATAACTTTCGTTGGCTGACTTCAAACACATCTTTCTGATCAGAGTTCCATTGGCTGGCTGGAAAAAAACAGTATTGCTTAAACCTGACTTCAGAGTAGTACATTTCTCTTGTTTCGGATGTCAGCAATGTTTCTTAGCTCTTTTTGAAATACACGGCTAATTTCATTTCTCTAATCTCTGTCACCTTAGCCTTTCCATAGATTTTCAATGTTTCAGCAGAGCAACGAACCCGTCGGCGTCGGTACTTTGTTGATCAAAATGCACCACTAAAGAAAATAAAAAGGTACCATCTGTTATTTTAGAGCTGGGAGCCTGGGATAGGTGCACACATTATATTTGACGCTTTGGTTACATGGCTAATTTTTTACTGTTTTTCTTTATCATTAGTGGGTAGTAGCCTGTTTGTTTGCTCTGCTACTGCTTCTTCCCTGGCAAATCTACATTTCAGGGCGAAAATTCATGTTGTTCTTTGCACTTATGTTAAAGGTCCATTTGTGCGTTTAAAAAAAGGGGTCCATTTGTGCATCTCTTGTTTTATTTGATTTCTTGTTGAAGTACTAGCAAAATTTTCTCGTTAGATCATTATCATGTGTACCTAAAGAATTATTTCCCCCCCTGAAACAGGTGCATCATTTGATATGTACTCAGTGCGTGGTCCTGAATTTGTGACGGAGAATAAAGAATTAACAAAGCAAAGCTACATACATAGTTGAATGACGGACATTATTTTGAAAAGAGGAAAATAAATATTAGAGAAGGAACACCTTTTCTACTCATAAAAAAAAAATGACATGGTGGTACAGGAGTTGCACCTAACATATGCATCTTTCATGTGTTTTCAGCACCTGATCATGTGCACAACTATAAAGTGAACAAATTTGAACAAATGTTGTACATGTGCTTTAGGGAAGGGCTTAAACATAGTAAATATTTTTTAAAAAAACGAACAAACACAGTAAAGATTAAAAAAAGGGCAAAGGATATGCACCCACTCGACCGCATGGTCAAATGCTCTGAACTCCGTATTGTCTTTAGTTCATATTCTCCTTTTTCTTCTTCTTTTTTGGGAGTGGTCTGCTCTTCCTTTCTTTAGTTGTGAGGTCGCTAGGGTTCCAAGTGACCTCTTGTCCAAACGGACAAGGAAGTGCCATCTTTCTGTTCATATTTCATATATAAACCCGAGTTCGGGAGATGCTCAATGTGAGCACAATTCTCATATGACCTAGCTTCTGGTGGACCAAACCTTTCCATCAAATTGAAAAATTGGCAGCTAAGCTTGCGAGACGGCATCGAACATTCGAAGTCCTAGTTGCACGGGCAGACAGAGCAGCTGCCTGCATCACTTCTGAAGAGTTCCAAACTGGTGTTGGTTTCCAATGAACTTTCAGGCTTCAGAGCTCAGAGAACATAATGTATAGGAGATGGTTAGTACGGGTAGGATGCGTTTATCCAGCCAATCGAAGGGCATAAGAAAAAAGGGCTCCCATGTGTGCAGTCACTTCCTTGAATTTGTAGACAAGAATTTGACTATTCGAGTTGTTAAACTTGTGGTACAGCTCTAACAGCAAGTGTTAATGCCCTATAGCTCGTGGTGTGGTCTCGATCATTCCCGGCCTCTCCTTTTTGATAAGGCGAAGGCTCATGAGTCCATTTCAAGTTGTGCATTGTTTAGTGTCAGTGAAGCTGAGCTTAACTTGCCTTCTCACCTAACGCTACTTCATGAGAGCTTTGAGAGTTCAAGGTGTACCAAACCACCGTAGACAAATAGTATGCTCGTATGACCTGGACATTTGAAGATGAAATTGCCATGTCTGCGGGACTTATCCCATACAGTTCTCTGAATCATGATCATCAACATTGGCTTGCATGTGAATTCGCGCAACACGGAATTCTTCAGCTCACGCCTCGCTGTCCAGCTGCATGGCGCATTGGCGCGGCAGAGAAAGTCCCCAATTATACGTGGACACACTGTTGGGGTCACCATCAGGAACCCTTGATGCACCTAAGCTCGATCCGTCCGCCTAGGTTCGAAGGTCGGCTGGCCTCGGAGGCCATCTGGAGCGGACTCTCTCTGGAGCATCAAGCCTTTGAAGGGTTAGAGACCCTTGGAGAACACTAACTCAAGGAGGCTTTGGTGAGACGGTTGAACCCTCCAGGAAGATCAGCACGAAGGGGCCCATCGGCCATCATCTGCATGTCATGAAGTGATCGATGTTTAATACCAGTGTAATCGATGGCCTGTCTGACACCTTATGTAGGGTGGGTGCCGCAATCGGCGATCGGCCGCCCATGGCAGCCACTTGACACCACTATAGCGTCACGATTAGATGATGTCATTAGAGTAAATACAGAATTACCTAGGTCTGAGTAATATTTTACCAGGCTAGCCTTAGATCACAGTCGTATAACGATAACTTGTATCTCAGCCTCTCCTATAGGGGTATGTATGTACACTTGCCATCTGTAAGGCACTATACATATAGACCGTGGGTACATGGTGAAAAAGGACCTTGGCCCAAAAAATCATCCGTGGTGTTCTGTTCCTCTTCACTTCTTTCCCAAACTTGAGTCATCCCTATGGGTTGGCTCTCACCATACTTTATTCGTAGAAGATATATTTTCTTTTACCAATAGCTAGCATCGTCTATGGGGAGAGAATATATGTAGAAGCATTAGGAGAGGTAGGATAACACCAAAGAAAAAAAACCACCAAGGCGGTGGCCTAGGCGGCTGGCTCTGTGGCCACGCCTATGCAAAAATCCACACGGCAACCGCGACCAAGCATGCGCTACGCCAACACCAGTCCCACAGCTGGGCGTAACGAGAACCCCGTGGCCACTGCCAATCTGACCCTGACCTTGGTTGTGGCTGACGCCAGGGTGCCCGCCATTCCGGAGGCCCTTCAGCAGCAGCACAACGAGGACCCCGCTGTGTCCCTAGAGGCTGCAACCGAGACCATTGCCATGCATGCCACAATGGCCGGCCAATAGGCGCACGTGGTGGCCCTTCAGGCTCAGCTGGAGAAACTGCAGGCGGCCCTACGAGCCACACAACAACCTGCAGGTATGATCGTTGCTGCTTCCATGACGACCAATACTATGTTGACCTAGGCTTCAGGGGCCGATGAGGGCTTCGACGTCACGGCTCATCGTCCCCAAGCACAGCCAATGGTCAATCTTCAAGCAGCAGGGCCTTAGCCTCATCGGCATGATGCTTCGCTCATAGACCTCGACTCTCCCCTTCAGGCGGACCTGTAGGCCATGCCCTTCCCAGACAGGTTACGGACCCCAAAACTGCCTAAATCTAAAGGCGATTCGGACCTGGATGAATTCATTCGCGCATACACCTTCGCCATCAAGGCCAGTGGAGGTGGATATGCCACCATGGCCAAGTGCTTCCCTCTCTCTTTGGAGGGGGTAGCGCTTCAGTGGTTCTGACTACTAGAGATCGGGACCATTTATGCTTGGGCCCAGGTCTGGGATGTCTACTGCAACAACTTTTAGGGTACCTTCGTCGAGTCGGTGATCTCTGGGAGTCTATTCGTCGTCAGGCAACATCCAGGTGAAACCCTCCGGAGTACTTTCGGAGGTTTGCCTAAACCAAGGCCCAGATAAGAGGCATCTCGAAGTCATCGGTCATCGACGCGGCTACCCAGGGTCTGGGCTCTGTGCCCTTCTTCAATCGACTGCATCGATGCCCAGTACACTCGGTGAGCGCCCTCGTGTGCAAGTTCGAGGAGTACGCACATGCGGAGGAGTGACTCTGTCATGGGGTCATGTATGTTACCACGACCCCCTGTGTTGAGCCTGAGAAGCCAACCTCGCAAGCAGGGTCCTCACATGCCCCACCACCTCCATCAGCAAAAAGGTATCCTGAGGATGCTGAGGGCTTTGGATCGTGTCGGCCCCAACAATGGCATCAGAGTGACATCCACAACATCGATAATACGCGAGGGGCTCTGAACCTACCCCGTTCTAGGGGGCATGGACGAGACGTTCCAAGTCCTTCCCTGAGCAGCAGCACGCCCTGGGCCGGCAGCTTGAAGAAGGATATTGGTGCACTTTGCACGACGTTGGGCATGCCCACAATATCGAAGATTACCGGACCCTCATAAATTTCTAAGAGGAATACCTCAAGAGGTAGGCGGCACGGACAACAGGAGATAGGACCAGTAACAAATGACTTAGAGGATGTGGGCTAGCGATGGCCCACCAGGTGGATCACCTTGCCCTGCAGAACCCTCCTCAGCTAGCTCTACCGCCTTCGCCTTCACTGCCAGCAGCATGTCAACGACGGGGACCGTGCTAGACATTTGGTCCTAGCCATAACGGGAGGAGGAGCCTCCGGCAGCTCCTCAAAGAGGTAGTGACGAGACTACACACGGGGGTTCCACCATGTCGGCGCAACCAGCATGCACCACCAAGTCCCTAAATGGGCTGAAGCCCCTGTGACCTTCACCTACGATGATGTTGTGCGGGTGATCTTCCCCGCACCGACACTCTAGTCATCATGACCAACATCACCGAAGTCGAAGTTCGGAGGGGCTGGTCAAGGGAGGAAGTTTCGTGGATATTCTCTTCATACATGCCTTCGACCAGCTCCGCATCTCGTGGAGCTGGCTCTCTCCAGCTCAGAGACCCCTTCAGGCGTTCAATGGGGCCTCCCTCGATGCCCAGAGTCGGATAGAGCTTCCAATCACCTTTGACGAAGGGTCCGCCATACGGACCGAGATGGCCACCTTCGACATTGTGGGTGTGCTCTACGTATACAATGTCATCCTAGGCTGGAGAACCCTGAACAAATTCCAGGTGGCCTCCATCACAATTACCTCTGCATGAAGATGCCTGGATCCTTGGGGCTAATCTCCGTCCACGGTGATCAAAACCTGGCTAGGCTCATCGAGTATGGGCACATTGCCTTGCTCAACACCCGCCACTTGCATAACATAGCTGAAGGACCCTTGAAGACCCCCCCTCTGGCGTGCCTCGAGAATCATGACCCTCCGAAGCCACAACCAGAGGGGGACATCAAGCACATCCTGTTAGGTATAGGGAACCCTGACTGGCTTTTGAGATCGAGGTAGACCTCACTCCAGAGCAGGAAGCTCAGCTCACTGCCGCCTTGAGGGACAACTTCGATGTCTTTGCATGGTATCCACAGGACCTCCCCAAAGTCGACTGCCACATCATCGAGCACGACCTTTGAGTCAACCCGCAGGCCTAGCCCATACACCATGGGCTTCGTAAGCTGTCCACCGAGCGGGCAAAGGTCACGAAGGAGGAAGTCCAAAAACTGCTAGAGGCTGGCGTCATCCGGGAGGTCATCCACTTAGAGTGGCTGTCAAACACCATTTTGGTCAAGAAGCCTAACGGAAAATAGCGCATGTGCATCAATTTCATGGCGCTTGACAAAGCATGCCCTCAATACCTATACACGCTCCCTCGCATAGACTAGCCGGTGGACTCTATAGCCGACTATGAGATGTTGAGTAAACTAGACTCGGGATACCACAAAGTGTAGATGGACGCGGAACACGAGGGCAAGACCAGCTTCATTACCCCCTTTGGGGTATACTGCTACATTTGGACGCCCTTTGGCCTCGAGAATGCTGGAGTCACCTTTTCCCGTCTGGTGCGCAAAATCCTAAAACACCAGCTAAGCCGCAATGTGGAGGCCTATGTTGATGACATAGTAGTAAAAAGCAAGCTCGAAGGAAATCATGTTGCTAACCTTCAAGAGACCTTCAATAGCCTTCGGGATACTAGAGTGCGGCTCAACCCGGAGAAGTGTGTCTTCGGTGCCAAAGCTGAAAGGTTGCTGGGGTGCCTCGTCTCAAAGCAAGGCATCGAGGCCAATCCTGGCAAAATCCATACCATCACAGAGATGACACCCCCATCAACTCGAAGGGTCTCCAGAGCCTGGCCGGTCGCCTTGCAGCCCTCAGCTATTTTCTTACCAAGTCCGTTGAGCACAACCTTCCTTTCTTCAAAACGCTGAGGAGCTTTGAGCCATTCAAATGGATGATGGAGTGCTAGGACACCTTCAAGGCCCTCAAGGCGCACCTCTCCAACCTCAAGACACTCACAATACCCCTTCCTAGCGAAGGGCTCCTCTTGTACTTATCTGCCTCCGCCTCCGCCTCCGACGTAAGTGTCGTACTCGTGTGGGAAGAGGAGAAGGAAGACCGCTTTATTCAGAGGGTGGTTTACCACATTTCAGAGGCTCCAGCAGAGGCCAAGATGCGCTACACACAGCTCAAAAAGTGGCATGTGCCCTTATGACGGCCTCTCACAAGCTCCGACACTACTTCCTCTCCCACGACATCATCATACCAACCTCATACCCGATGGGCGACATGTTCCATAACCGGGAGGCGATGGGACACATAGGTAAGAGGGTTGTGGAACTAGCACCTTTTGTGGTGAAGTTTATGGCTCGTACAGTCATCAATTCACAGGTCCTCGCGGACTTCATCACTGAGTGGACTCCTCCATCTGCAGGGCCCCTGGAGACTCTGCCCTAAGATGTATGGACAATATACACCGACGGAGCATACGAGTCCAATAGCACAGGGGTCGGGGCAGTCCTCATCTCCCTGATTGGCCAACAAGTTGCCTTCGCTGCTTGCTTGGAGTTCAAGATAACCAACAACATCGCTAAGTACGAAGTTGTCCTCTTGGGGCTTTGCAATGCTTTGGCCTTAGGAGGCGCTAGACTCATTGTCAAAACCGGCTCCCAGGTTGTTGCTAGGCACGTCGACAAGAGCTTCCAGGCCTGGCATCCGGACTTGCTGAACTACCTCGAAGCCATTCGTAGAGCCAAAGGGTCCTTCCAAGGCATCTCAATGTGAAGTATACCACGCACGAACAACCACAAGGCCGATGACTTGGTCAAGGCCTTTGCCGGAAGCGGAGTCCTCCCCTTGGGGGCCTTCTTCGAGGTCCTCCACAAGCCAACGGCTTGTACCTCCAACGATGTTGCCACCACCGTCCTACCTATTGGACTCCCAGACTGGAGGGCCTCCCTCCTTTCTTTCCTAAAGGGAACAGAGGAGCCTGACGACCCCGTCGAGCTTCACCGTATTCAACAGCGTGCTAGGGGCTACCTCTTGATTGATGGAGCCCTTTACAAGGCTAGAGTTTGCACCCCCTCCTTCGCTGTGTAACCAAGGAATAGGGGTCAATCTCCTAAGAGAGATTCACAAGGGGCTCTATGCCGGGCACCCCGCACCTTGGTAGGCAAGACACTTCACCAGAGGCTATACTGGTCCATGATCATGATCGATACAGAGGAACTCATCCAAACCTGCTAAGGATGCCAGTAGACGGGGCGCCGAAGCCACCGGTTGACTCTGCTGCAGCCAATCGCTCCCTCGGGCCCCTTGCTGTCACACCCTGATTTTCATTTTTCATAAATTTCTAAAATTTTCCAAGATTAGATTATTGGTTGAATAATTAGAATAGGAAAATTACTATTTTCTAAATTCAAGTTCAAATTTGAATTAGTATTATTATTTGTTTGAATGCATTCATACTGAAAATAGGCATTTAGATTTTGTTTTGAGTTGTTGTATTTCTCTAGTTTTTCCTAGATTTTTTTGAGCTCATTTGGGATTTACTTGAATTCTTTTGCGTTATATTTAATTTACAAAATATCAAAATATTTTTATGAGTTCAAAATATTTTTATTGGCTTCTTAATGATTCCAAAAGTTTGACGGATTTTTCTAGAATTTTTAGACTTCATTTGAAGTTTATTTGGATTTCATTTGCTATCTTCTTTTGTAGAATTTCCATAACAAAATAAGAAAAATCCTAATATAATGCTAGCCTACTCCAGCCATTCTCTTCTCCTCTCTCTCTCTCTGAATCTGGCTCACTTCCCTTATTCCGTTTTCCCTCTCTCTCCGCATGGGCCAGCCAAAGCCAGGCCCATCTCTTCTCCCTGGCCTCCCTTGCTTCCCGCCTGGGTTGAGCCAGTGTCCTGACCCAGCCTGCCAACACATTCGGCTGCTCCCTCTGCTCTACTCCCACGCGTGCATGTGGGCCAAAGGCCACGCCAGGGCCGTACCTTCACCAACATCTTGCCCTACTTCTCCTAGCCGCTAACAATCGGTACCTTCTTCAACCTTTGGCCAAGTCCGTTCCCCACACGAATGAACCGGCTAGCTAAATCCTGTGCCAAAACTAACCAAATTCGAATAGGGAAAATCATCTAGAAGCCTACCAGATCAAGTCCGCGTGATCCCTGCATCCTGCTGCCGTCCTATCACCAACCAATCGAGTTTAAACGTAGGAAATCGAGTCCGAGCTAGAAACGAGAACACCGCTACCTCAGTCTCCAATTCCCGTACGATTGTTCTCCACCCCTATAAATCCCAGTCCCGAGCACACCCTTGCCTTGTTTCGCCACCAAGCCATCATTCCCGTGCCCTAATCCGCCGCCTCCTCATGCCAATTCAGCCAAAATTGAAGCCAACCCGCCGCCATTGCCAAGCTCCACTCTAGCCCGCCAATTTGTCGCCTCCTGTGCTGCTTGCTGTCGTCGAGACCCCAAGAAGCGTCGCACAGATCCGAGGAACGTGTCGGTGCCCTTGCCTTCGCCTCACAGCTCTAGAACCCCTCCGCCAATGAGATCTCGAAGCCACCACCGCCTTATCTTGTCACCGGATCGCTTCGCTGCCTCTCTGACATCATCGAAACCTGAGGTGAGATCCCCATCCGGCTTGGATACCTATCCGCCGCTCGTCGTCGAGGACCGACGCTGGCAACGTGGTTTCCGCCGAGCTTCGACGAGTCCTCCGCCGTGCTCAAGCTCTCCGTCGCTTCTGTCCTTGTCGTTGGTCACTTAATCCTTTTGCCATCACACCTAGCCATCCGATTTAGTTTCAAAGGCCCAGATTAGATCCAAGTTTTACCCCTTCAATGACCAATAGGATTCCGCCACGTGTATTACATAATCCAATCATCCATGTTGTTCCACTTCAGCCGGCCACGTCAGGAATGTTACCGATGTGTCATCCCTGTCACTGTGCCACATCAGCCAATATGCCTAGTCATCATGTCTAGTCAACAATTCGGCCTTTTCCAATACAAAAATAATTTCAGGAAATTGGCTCTTTTGCAGTTAAGTCCCTAAGCTTTTCTGTATTTACCAAAAAGCCCTATCTTTTTACAATTTGATCCCTAAACTTTTCTATACTTACAAATATGTCCCATTGTTTTTACAAAAAGCCCCTAACCTTTCTATTTATTTAAAATAAGTCCTTTTCTTTTTTAGATTTAATCCAAAACTTGTTTTTAGCGTAAGTTCTTTGTTTTAGCTCCGATTTGAGTGATTCTTGCACTCAAATTTTCCTAAAATCATGACCTATCCAACCATGCCAGTTTTAGGTGTTAATTCTCATATCCCTATAGTAGTTATCCCTGATTAACATCTAGATCCTTACAACATGAAGATATTATTTTGATTAGTAAATTTATGGTTGTCACAATAACATATAAGTCATGATCAAATCTACATGTCATTGCAGTACAAATATAAGTTTATGATATTAAAATAATATATTAATTTGTAGGTCAAATATGTTAATTATTTAGCCAATCTTTTCTATCATTTCATGTGAGCCCTAGTTCTTATGTCTTTACCTCTTTCTTCTAAAGAAGTTCAGTCAGTTTCGTTTCTCCTTGTCCAGCCTAATCAAAGATCCTTATCCATCATTCTACTTCTCTTGTTTTTCGCAATTTGGAGTTTATTTGGTATTTATTCGATGTTGCTTTTGTTTGTCGATAGAATTTGTAATTAGTCGATAACGCTTCGGATCTGTTTTAGAGACTTCAAGACCAAGTTTTCAACAACACTGAGCAGCATTGGGCAAAAGGCAAGCGTCTTTGATCATCTTGTACCTATGTTTTTAAATGTTTTGTTTTACAAATTACATGTAGTGTCTATTAATCTGATAGGTACTCACCTATGTTAGGGTTTGCCCTAGTTTTTCCTCTATATCCCTTGAAGCCTAGATGATAGTTGATATGAGTCTTTGGGTAGAATTGCTTAGCCATGATATCAGGATGTTGGGAAGTGTCATTTACAGGATCAGTGGTCATATGCAGTGTTGATGGTAAATATGATATAGTAACATGAAACCCTAGGTCTTGGGTAAGGAGTTGGTTTGATAATGGTGGTTCATGTGGCCTGGCCGGCTTATGGATACGTTCTAAGAAAAGATGTTAGGTTTTATTGGTTACTTTCCATGTTGGATAGTCTTTGCCTAAGTAACACATATAAGTATCAGTTCATAGAGCAACAACCCAAGAATTACCATACCAAACACGAGGTCAATATGGGTAAGACTTAGCATATCAGTTAGACACCTGGCTAGCATTTGTTGGAGTACCAGGACCTAATTGATGGACGATGCTTCGTAGTGATTTCCTAGCGACACACCACTGACATGTGTTAAGTGTCTTGCAAACACGGTAACATGGATATCACGACTCATAGCCAAAAGTTGGATAACCTTTGCATAGTATAAAAATCGTTATAACAGCCGTGGCCGTGGTTATGGGAGACTTAGATCCTCACATGTGCTTACACTTGCTATTTTCTCTATGCCATGCAACACGTGTGGTGCTTCTCAGTGAGTGAAGATGTTGAAGATTTTCAAGTCGAGATTGTGACGTTCTAGGTGCGTGTCTCCTAGTCGGTCGCCTGCAGTGTTGTTAGGCACCAATGCTTATGTTCCGCTGCAGATATCTACATAGAAGACATATATTTCAACTGTTGTAAGAGTTAAACGTTTATTCTATAAAGGTATTGCTTTTGTTACTTCACATGTGACGTCCTTATGTGTGTTGAACATCCTGGGCACATATAAGTCGTATCTGATTTTGTCTGTTAAAACTGGGTGTGACACTGGTACTTTGGGAAATGGACTTGATCAGACCATTCCCTCGCGCCAAGGGGAATCTTCGGTATGCAGTCGTGGCCTTGGAGTACTCCAAATGGATAGAGGCTGAGCCCCCTACAACGATTACATCCAAAAATGTCCAGAAATTTTTCTAGAATAATATCATCTACAACTTTGGTGTCCCACTACATCTCACCATCGACAACAGGACGCAGTTCGACTCTAGCCCTTTCCAGGAGTTCTGCGCCGAACTCGGCATCGAGATGTGCTTCGTTGCAGTTCGTCACCCATAGTCCAACAGGGCAGTTTAGAGCTTCAATAGCAGCATCCTCTAAGGACTAAATCGGCACCTTGTCATCCTCACAAAAGGCCTATGGGTCAAAGAGCTCCCAAAGGTGTTGTGGTCCCTTTGCACCACGATCACCCGCCCCATTGGGTTTACCCACTTCCGTCTGTTGTTCAGTGGAGAAGCCATGACTTTGACAGAAGTCAAGGGATGCTCACTCTAGGTACCGCTACCAGAGACCCTGAAGAAAGAGAAGTATTCCTCGACCTCGTAGAGGGCACGAGGCTCTAGGCTGTCCAGAACCTCGATCGCTACATCGCCTAAACCAGGGCTTGGTACAATCCTAAGGTCGCTCCATGGACCTTCAAGCCCAAAAACCTGGTCCTCTGGTGAGGCTCCT
Source organism: Phragmites australis (assembly GCF_958298935.1). Taxonomy (NCBI): domain Eukaryota; kingdom Viridiplantae; phylum Streptophyta; class Magnoliopsida; order Poales; family Poaceae; genus Phragmites; species Phragmites australis. The sequence continues at coordinate 25,537,403 of NC_084936.1, read as the reverse complement.
TTGCTTGGCAGACATGGAGGGGGACCCCTTCGAGCACACCTGGAATGTGGAGGCACTCTGTAGGTATTACGTGTAGACAATTCACCTCACCCTCATGATGTAAATGTCCTGCCACTATTGTTGCCACCGTGGACTAAGGGTGGCGGGCAGCGAACAGTGGCCCCCGAGTACCCGAGTTCCTCGATGGCCCGAGAAGACTAAGTTTCGGGAGAGGATGCTCGGGGCCACGAACAGTGGCCCCCGAGTACCCGAGTTCCCCGATGGCCCGATAAGACCAAGTACCGGGAAGAGGGTGCTCGGGGCTGCGAACAGTGGTCCCCGAGCACCTAAGTTCCCTGATGATAAGAAAAGCCAAGTTCCAGGAGAGAGTGCTCGGGGCCATGACATGGCCCTGAGCACTCGGTTCCCCGAGGACCCAAACAGTCAGTTCCGGGAGAGAGTGCTCGGGCCGTGAACAGTGGCCCCCGAGCACTCGGTTCCTCAAGGACCAAGAAAGGGCATATCCGGGAGAGAGTGCTCAGGGCTACAAACAGTGGCCCCCGAGCACTCGGTTCCCCGAGGGCCTGAGAAGTCCTTCGCCGGTGGTCCCCACAGAGGCCCAGCGGTGAGGTGTCAACTGGTGAGAGGCCCGATGCTGCATTTAAGAGGGCGCGTGGCCTGTCACTTCCAACTGCTCCCCCCACGCTTGCTGTCAGTCCCTGTCACGGCCTGGTAGGGAGGCGTGGGGATATTTAATGCACGGGTCCCATCGCGCGTCATCCGGCGCGCCTCGGGATAACGTTGCAGAGCTCGAGGTGCCCCGCCTACCACCCTGCTGTGTCAGGCTTGTTCTAACCGGGCGGGCACGCCGGGCTGCTCGGTGGCTGCCCGGTGGGCCCTCCCCGCGGCGCCCGTTGAAAAACAGCATGATGACGAACAAGACCGGATGGGGGCGCATTTTTAACCCTCTCCGTCACCTCGCGCAGCAGCCCATGATGGTTGCTTTCCATTTATGGCGCCTTGAAATTCGCGTCATCCTTTCTGTGCACGCTACCGCCCCGGCGGGTATATAAGCTGGGCGGGCTCCCTGGAGAAAGAGGGGTCCAGTTCAGTACAAGTTGAGATCAAGACGACGAGCACCGAAGAACAAGGAGCACGAAGCTCTAGACTAGACCAATATTCTTGTAACCCAGCAGATACTCAGAGAGACATTCTCGTAGCATTTATAGCATACACACATGAGTAGGGTGTTACGCTCAGTGCGGCCCGAACCTGTCTAAAAATTCTCTGAGCATTTACTCCTTTTTGCATCCGATCATTCCATTCCACCTGCATCCTATTTACTCCCATTTATTTCACCTGCGAAGCGGATTCAGAGTCATCCCCTGGCCGAATCTCAAAGGGGGTCTCTTCGGATCCCCGCTTGAGGAGTTCACCCTCCGACACCGAGCATGTTGTAGGACTAATATTGGCGACTAGAGGAGGGGTGAATAGGCGTCTCACCAAATTCTTTCGAATTGGATGGCCTTCTTCTTTGTTACACCTAACGCACCTAAAAAATTCAAGTGGAAGCAAATAGAGAGAAACAAAGAAAAGAAATGATAACAAGTGACTCCATAGATGAGATATGCATACAAGGTTCTATTTAAGACCATTCTATGACCCTAGTCCAAAAAATCTCACAATTTGAAAGAAACTCAAGAAGATGATATTCGAGTAAAGAAACTATCCAAGTTGATGACTTAGAGGCAAGTGAATATGAGACCCAAATTTATACTATTGTACGTGCATTTTATGCCCCTAACAACAAAGATATCAACTTTATAAGGGTGGAAAAACTGCAGCTCAAAAAAGAAAATAAAAATCACAACAGAAAAAAGAAAACTTGCAAGAAAAGCAAGGAACCAAAAGGAGACTAGAAGTAGATGAACACACGCTCATATGAGAAAATCTACTTCATTAAGTACAGTGGTTTTGAATGAAATTATTACAACTGTTCTGTGGTATCTTGATGTGCTCACTGAACTAACCTGATTTTTTCTATGGAAATTATGCCGAAACTCTAGCTTGTACTTTGGTGGGCGTCCGGAGGGGGTTCTTGACAACACGCCATACCAACGGAGCAAGTGCTCCGTCCCCCAACCTGAATTAATTGGCTATTTCTCACGGTCAACTTCACCTGTTCGTCTGTGCGCTAGTCCTGAACTTCTCTGTCCTCGATCGACCTGCTTGAAGTGTTTCATCGAATCATTGACCTGAAAAACGAGCGTTTGGCCATATGTTTGTATGCATCAATTGATAATCGCTTCTTGATAGTTTCATGCTAATAAGATGCTGTCAGTTTAACTGATTAAGCATAGTAGGCCATGCATTTCTTTTCATGGGACTTCAACATTGCACCTATAGCCTTTTTTCTGAAATGGTGTACATGACCAATTCTTTCCCATTTTACTACCATCTTAGTGACAGTACTTGAGCTCTCGAGTTTCTTCCTAAGCGATAGGATCATTTCACGGACCAAAATTTTCGGCCTAGTTTGAAACGCTAGATTTTTTTTTCTGATTTCCTATAGGAATTAAACTGAAAACAGTGAAATTCCTTATGCTGTCTAGATGCTACACGACAATATTGGTAGTTGAAACTTGGGACTCCATAGCACATTTGCAGTTTTGGATTTCAGTGAGATTCTAGGTTCTTCATTGATGTGCATGGCTAATTTCATCTCTCTTATCTCTGTCATAATAGCCTTTCCGGTTTTCCGGTAGTTCAAAAGCACCGAATTCAATAACATTGAGCGTTGATATTTACTTCAGAAAGAAATACCGGTGGTTTGAACTTTGTGCTGCAAATGTACATGGCTGGTTTTGCCCGGCTTTTCTTTGTCACCGATGGCTTTCTTGCACTTTTGCCTCTTGTTAATTCGTTGGCAAATCTGGCTTGCAGTTGAAATTTTTTAGCTCCAATTGGACGTCGTCAGATTACTGCATGTAGCTCGAGAATTATTTAAAGCATATGTGCTCTGGTGGAGGGTCAAAAAGAAAACGATACACATGTATATCAGAGTTAAAGCTTGCATGCAAATAATTCCTTTTAGAAAGGAAAAAAAGAAGAGAGGAGTGGCATGCAAACAAGTGAAACAAATACCAGAGGAAGATTCCCCTCCTCCTGATTTCCTTTCCATCCTTTTGAAGGAAATAAAAGCAGCATGGATCTTAAAGCATTTGCGTGGTTAGAATAGTGCATGTGAAAGGATTTCAACCTGCTCTGCGTATCTATGGCTATATACACTGTTTTCTGCATGTGCTAGCTTTAGAGATGACCAAATGAATTACTCGGATCGGTCCGGCATAGGCTTAGCTCGGTACGGCCTCAACGGCCCGGCTACTGTAACATGCCGTGCTGTGCCAGTCTGCGTGCCTCCCATTGGTCCACGGCATGGCCTGTTGACCACTGTGTTGTGCCAGGCCGGTCCGGACACGATTGCGGTCCAGCGGCACAGCCGGCCCGGCGGGCACGACAGGCACAGCGAGCACAGCGTCACAGGCGGTCCAACGGCACACAGGCAACCCATCGGCACAGCCAGTCCAAAAAAATAGCTACAAAATTAAAAAAAATATAAAAAATAGATGAAAATGAGATAAAAATATAGAAAATAGATAAAAATAGCTACAAAATTAAAAAATATATAGAAAATAGAAAATAACCGGGTCCATACATGTCAGGCCGGATCGTGCCTAGTCGTGACGTTCCCGTGCCGGCTTTGGCTGGGCCGTGCCTGTGCCGGTCTGACTCAGCCGGGCCGTGTCGTGTAGGCACATCGTGCCGCGTGCTCGGCCCAGGCATGGCCTGTGGCCTCATGCCGTGTCGGCCTGGCCTAGCCCGTGGCCTCGTGCCGTGTTGGCCTGGCCCATCTCAGCTCGGGTCGTGACGTACCTGGGTAGTGCCTACAGTATCATATCTCAAGTCGGTTCAATAGGTACGATCCATTTAGACAATTTTAACTAGCTTCTCCTTAGAAAAAAAAAATCGAAGTGCTTCCAAACGGTATGATTATCCACCAGCTTATAGAAGAAGTAGAAGCATGTATTGAACTGATAAGTAAACACAAGCCGGCTCAAACCATCTTCTTCCATAAGCTGGCTTCTGTTTAAGCTACAACTTGTATATCTGTAGCCACTCATCGCCTCAAAAGGAGGGATTTCCAGCCTATCATAGATAAAGGCCCCTGCAAAGCTTGCACTGTGGAAAGGAAAGCTCATCGCCACAGGCGGACGACTGACCTTGTCAAGTCCGTGCTTACCTGGCATTCTAAAAATAGATAACATATCAGATTCTATTTAAAAAATACATAACATAATACTATATTTATAAATACAGCAAGAGTATTTGGTATGTGATGTGTCGAAACTAAATTTTTGACATACGATGTGCCGAAAACATATAGCCACTACACCAAAACATCTCATCAGTGACAGTTCTAAAACCTCATCAATGCCGGTTTTGGAACCAGCACTCCATAAGTGGCACCCGGTTTTGGAACCGGCACTGATGAGATTTTCCGGAAAAAAAGAAAGAAAAAAGCCAGGCACCGGCTTGATGCATTGAGTAGAGCCCACTGCTGGCCCCACATGACAGAGCTCATCATCACCGAGAACGCCGCCGCTACCGATCTTGCTCTGTCCTGCACAAATAATACGTGGGGCACGAAAGCTGCCGCCACAAAAATCGCAGGATCCTGTCGCCCCGCACTGGATCCTGCCACCCCCGTGAGGAGGGCGGTGAGGGGGGAGAATAGGAGGGGCCGATAGGGGAGGAGACGCGCTCTTCTTCTGCGCCCTCTTCAGGCCAAGCAGCTCCTTCCACCGGGGCATGCGGCGACCATGGTCTCTGTTGCCTTCATGCGCGCGCAGCTCGTTGCGCAGGGCTAGTGGCCGGCCGCTACCGCCGGCCGCCTCCCGCTGCAGTGGCAGGATGCGGCCCTTGGAGAAGAGCTGGTTAGCGGCCATCATTGGGAGGCTACCCATCGACGAGCTCGAGGCGTGTGAGAGCATGAGAGAGAGAGGGGGGGGAGGTAAGTGTGTGAGAGAGATGGAGAGATTGTGCCGTGAGCCTGAGAGAGAGCGTGAGAGAGAGGGAGATGGATACGAGCCAGATGCCAAGCTGTGATGAGCGAGCCAAAATTTCATTGCATTGAAATTTTGGATCTGGACATATCAGTGTCAGTTGTGCCTCGAACCGGCACCAAAAATGAATTATCAGTGCTGGTTCTTAGCGCCTCAGCCATTGTTCACGTGTGAGAGTTTAACAACCGGCACTGATACATCTTCAGTCGCGGTTTTTGCACAACCAGCATTAATAAGGTGCTACTTATGGTCTGTTCTGTAGTAGTGAGCACAAATAGTATTCAGCACACGGTGTACCAAATACGTGAAACTCAAGTGTATTCGATAATTGCGTGTTAAATATAGGCAATAGTGCTATATTTGGCACACCATATACCGAATACAGGGTCCGCTCCCTGTCTCATGATCCAATTGTATTGCGTTGTGATCGTGTCTTTGCCCAAAGTTGATGTCAAAGGAGAAAAAGATCGCAAGAGATTGCTTAAGCCTTAAACAATACCATCATTATTATAGTGCATAGTTGTTGAATACCTAAATCATCTCAAGATGGCGGTAAAAAGTGACAGTGTAAATTAGCAGAAGAATGTGAGTTGTGCCAGTCAATACTATCAGGGTAAGATGGTTGTCGTCTCCGAGGTGGTGATGAGAAGCTATAAGGATGGGTAAAAGCAAATCCACCATCATCTTTAGGGTCATTAGTGTCCTCCGGAGATAGAGCCATTGGAGGGATGGGTCGTTGTGGTATGAAATCATCATTGTCATTGTCTTCAGCTATCACTGTAGAAGCACATCCTATTTTCTTGTTGGTTGTACGCCATCTTGATATGGTATGTGAACTTCCTCTTGCAGTGTTCCTTTAACCTTCTCCTGTATTGCTGTTAGAATGTTGAGGCATTGGTGGTATGAAATCATCATCCTCACCATTCTCGTTATTTTCTGGTTGAATAGTAGAGGGCACCCTTATACCCCTTAGGTTCGTTGATATTCATCATTTTCTACGCAAACCAGACATCACACCCCATTCGAATAGCATATACATCACCAAAAAGTTTGGGATATCTTTGTTGATCAACTCTGCATCTTCCGGGAACGTCTAACGTAAAAGATGAGTATTCGAATCAATCGAAAAAAATGTAAATAAGATGACCAAATAGAAAATGACTAACCTAAATATGGGATGCGTATTGATCGGGTAACATCACTATCTTTCTTTGTCTCCTAAACGAACCTAGCATAGAAGGTTGGTCGACTAGTTTGCACACCGTGTGATACTTTTGATGCCGCTCGTACAAGAGGGCCTGAAGGTCGTCGGTGGTTACATGTTCCAGCAGAGTGGTTAACACAGAACATAAGGTCTTACATGCAATTTGGACTCATCTTGGATTAGGTTGTTATCCTTAAAGGGATCATTCACAAACAGCCTGCAAGGAGGCATTAAGTGTATATCGATCATTGTAGGTATCTATGGAAAGCATATACTAGAAGATTCCGTTATAGATTTATTGATCCTTGACTGCAACGTTCAAGCTCTGCACCAAAGCACGAATTCCTAATTATTTAAGAAACATTAAACAAGTATTAAATATCATAATTAGTTTGCAACAATGCTTAATAAATAACTAATAAATAAAGTTATGTGTCATAATTATTTGATAAATATTAAATAAATTAAAAGTAATTATATTAACAATATAGTGAATAAGACATAATAGAGATGACTACGACAATAAAGTGAATAATACATATGTCATAAACAAGTACAAGTGCACCGAACAACTGCACTGGCTACTCAACGACCACAACGCCTCACGTAATCCCTAGGAGTGTAAGCGTCTTGCGGGTGTATGGCCCTTATCCCAGCAGCGTGCGCTAGTCCTTGCCAAATGTGCCCTTTCTCATCATCATCGTCATCGTCCTGCCCTATGGGACCCCTACCGAACTCGTATATAGAGCCGCTAACTCGGCCCTATACGTACCATGATGAAGGATCCTCATGCGGAAGTGTGGACACATCTAGTACGTGCTTCGATGGAGTTCGGTGTGTTGAGAGCTCACCCTACTGGTACCACTGTGAACCCTCAGGTGTATCGGGATATTAGGGGTATTGTCCGCTGAGGAGCTCGGTGAAGCTGTCGGCCTACATTGCATCAACTCAGTCAAAAAAATGCATGCTGCTCCAATCAGGCGCCTGTTGCGTGCAGTCAACGATGTTCTCATGATGAGTCAATGCTATAGGCAGAGGTATCATCATAGTCTAAGGAGGTTGTGTCCAATGCGGGGTGCTGTGAATCCAGTGTACACTGCTCAAGATCAAGAGCATGCGTGCACTCCTCGGCCTCAGCACGGGAATGTAACACATGATTCTCCACAACCAAAGGTGCCTCTCGCGAATGTGCCCGAATCGGTTCCTCATGGGTACTGGACGAGTGTCTGTTGTAGGAGGCACGAAATGGGTTTATGGATGTTAGGTCGTACCCCCTCCAACGCAAGGCACAACCTCCTAGACCACTTATAGTGGATAGCAAGTGGGACCCTCTCGTCCTCATGTAGTCCAGTTGAGGGTACTGATCCCTCTGTGTTGATGACCCGCTTACTTCCTCACAAGCTTACTCCACCTTCATATGTCTCTCGTACACATCTTCAATCTGTATAAGATGAGGATCATGTTAGTAATATGGAGGTTTAATCAATAAAAATTGTTAGAAGTACCACATCACTTACCACAACATGAAGAAGACGTACACAATCCTCGGGGAAGGGTCTGGGGGCCGGCTCTACAAGTCCATCGAGTAAGGTGGTATGCGTGTGCGGATGGTACGACGAAAGGTACTTTGACTACATGGTGTCATCGTATTGTCTAACAGGAACGACGACATCCACCGCGGCTAATTTCGTCCATCTCTGTATGTGCTCAACATTCATGGATGCCTAGTCCTGCATACCTCCGCACCCCTATGCGCTCCTCCTGTACATGACACAAACAGTTAGAACTTCTTAACATATATCACATAAGGTATTAATTTAAGTATTAATTAAATACGTAATTTAAGTATTTATTATAACTGAAGGGAGCGCTCTCGAAGTGTTCAACTCGCGTTGTTGCTCCTCCTCCTCTCCTTGTGTTGCTGCTCCTCACCTCACGCTCCTCCTCCTCCTCTTCTCACGCTGTTGCTCCTCAACGCTAGCTCTCATTTTATAGTGAGAAAGTAGGAACACACGACATAGCAAGTAGCAGCAGAGACATGGCACCGAAAGCAGCAGAGACATGCCAGCTCTCATTTTGATACAGAGCAGCAGTATGAGATATGGCGCCAAAAGTTGCATGTGACAAGACACAAAGGAGCACATGAGCCTGGCTGTTTTCAGCACCTCATTTTATTAGTACACGGTGTACCGGAAACCCATTTTTGGTGTATGAGGTGCCGCATACACATGCTATATTTGCAAATATGGCAACATGCTATCTATTTTTGCAATATAGGTTCCATATGTTGTCTATTTTGTCAATATGGTTGTGCTTACCTCCCAGCTCATCTACTATCACAAAGCAATGAAAGCACCGAAAGTGTATACAAAATTTCTTCTTTGCCATCAGAAGATAAGGTAATTCCCTATTTGCTATCCCACAAAATAAACTTCCTTATTTGATACCGCTTCTAATTTTCATTTCTTTCTCGCCACTATCTTACATTTGATCCATAAAAAAGATACAGTTGCCCTTGGGGAGTAGGGCGGCAGCATCGGGCACAACTACCGATAATTAATCAAAGTTTGGGGCTCTTTAGAGACCGAATGATAGAATGTGATGTACTAAAGAGTTGTTGAAAATTTCTTTATGCTTTCATAGGGTTTTTAAACGGTGAATTTGAATGAATAAATCAAGATATATGAATTTATGGAGTCATGTTGTTTGTCGACCATTAGGGGAGCTGTATGGTTACATTTGTGACTATGATTAAACATAGCAAAAGCCAGAATTAATTTTTATAGTGAATACCAAAGTTGTAGAAAATATTGTGTAGATAATTTTAGTGTGCATATTTGTTGTGTTTCCAATTTTTGAGGAACTATCCAAATAATATTTTTATTAATCATTAAGTCGATCATTTACATAATAATGACTACAATGATTAATTAGAATATCACTTGTTAGCCCCGGTACATGTTTTGTGCCCAAGATCGGAATACATGCATTTTCAACATATAACATTACAACAAAGCTTAAAAAAGAGCGAATAATTAAATTTATATTACAACCATTAGAGTATAATCATTTCCAAAAAATTACAACAAAAGAATAGAGAAACTACGCAGCATAATGGTAAACTCTACTAACACCAAAAGTTAGGTGAAGCCATATGCCCTTAGGCTCCACCCAAAAGCACACCACATAAGTAGCTTGCACTACACATTCCTGCCACCTACACCGGCGGGTATGAAGTAGCCAAACACGAGCTCCTCCTCACCTGTGGATTCTAAAAGAGCAGTGTGAGTATGAAGGTACTCGCAAGACTTAATCCATAATGAGTACATATAAATAATCTGACTCCAAAAATTATGCATTTAAGTCATTAGCAAGGAGTAGGACACAAGGTTAAGTAAATTCATATGCGTAAGCAACCTAGACTTCTATGTATGAGCATCTATACTTAACTCAAGGCATATCTACCCTGCAACATCAACTTGCACATAAATGTAAAAGGAACCATCTTATGTAATCAATAATCCTCAACAACCAAACTCAACATATCATGTCATATCCCTAAATTCAGAAACTCTACGACCGATGCAGATGTACAGAAACATGCTCATGACCGAGAGCGTGGCAATTCAAATTATTCTTACACTCTACAAGGGAGTACAACTTTACTCACATGACCCAGGTCTATCCTCTTGGCCCCCAAGACAACCTTTCTCATACCTAGAACTACCCATTTGCACATGCCCCTATGGCACCGGGGTTACCGCGAGCGTGTCCCAGACACCTCCGGCTCCCCGCTACCTTGCTTCTCCTTTATTTTTCTTATGCGTCATAGGGACGCACGGCAAGCGTCAGCATGACGTATGATACTCAGCTCATTCATCCATTATTTGAATATGTGGTTGTACAATTAGTGGTAAAGCCAACGGCATCGACATACGATGATTAACCGATGCAAGCGGTCTATGGCATCCGGGTTCCACTCTTGACCTACTCCTAGTACTACCCACATCTCGCCTGATTCTCACATCTCATAGATTCTACATCATTCTCATTGTAATTGGGACAATAAGTAAGCCCTAAGCTCGCGAACAATGGTTGAACCATTGCTCGACTTCTACCGAGGATCTATGTATTGCTAAGCATTTCAAATAACTCTTAAGTTAGATATCAACAATATTATCAAGGCTACAAGGATATGGATAATCAACAACTCAAGGTAGAGGTAATGCAACTAACATAGGTTCTACCCATATAAGCCCGACAACGACTCGCTAAACATGCAAACATACCTAAGCAATGACTTATCAATTTAGATTCCATTCAATTCAACAAAAAGGGTGCAATATGCTTAGATGCTTGCCTCGTTGCTCTGGCGGTTGCTTGAGACTCCCGGTGCAACACTCACAAAACTTCGGTAGATTGGCATCGCTTTCACTCGCTTGGACTGTCGGCGTAATGTTCTCTAAACGAATCAAGAACGCATTGCATAAACAAATGAACTCTGAAAATGTGCAAATGATGCATGCTTGGATAATAATAGAGTGCCATGTTTCAAAAACACTTACAAAAGACCGCCAAAAGATTAGGGTTTTGAAGTTTGAAACCATGTATAAGGTAACCTAAGTGCATATAGCTTTAAGTGGCTGACGGTCAGACCGGCATTGAAGTGGCAGTTAGACCACCAACGTGCAGAAGGTTTTGGCCTTTAGTGGTCAGACCGTAGGTATAATGGCGGTCAGACCGCCGACCAACAGTCAGACCACCCTAGTGGCGGTCAAACCTTAACCATGGGGCTGACTGATATTTTTGAATCGTCCTACTGGCGGTCAGACCGCTAGACCCTGCTGGCAGCACCTTTGCGGGGTCGTTGGCGAGGACTTCGGCGAAACCTTCGGTGACAAAGGGCACCAAAGTACTCCACAAGACTAGGGGAACATTTTACGTGGTCATTCGGAAGACAAGCATGGCCTGAACACGTAACCCCCCCCCCCCCCAACGAGATCTAGATCTAGTGTCACTAGGGTTTTCCGGTACAAATCAAAATGGCAATCGCCTAGGGCTAGGAAACAATGGAAAAATGGTAGAACGACGTTTACCTCGGCGTAGATGAACTTTCTATTGGATCAAAATCCTCTGGGGGGAGCTCTGATCCGCCGATTGGACTCCAGAGAGGGGAAATGAGCTCGCAATGGGAGAAAAATGGCGAATAACTCCTTCGGTGGTAGGAGGAAGGGGGAAAGGCTTGGTGAAGCCCTTCGGGAAGCTTCAGGAAGTTCCCACCTCTGATTTTCGGCCTTCAAACGTGACGAACGGTAAGCTCTCTTTCTTCTAGGGTTTGGGGTGAGTGAGAGAGTGAGAGAGCAAATGTGAGAGAGGGAGAGAGTGAGAGAGATGATTGCCTTAAGTTGATCCTCTGCTGAGTTCTGGCAATCAGACTGCGAGTGTTGCCGGTCAGACTGCGGTAACCCATGTGGCTTCCACCTGGCGGTTAGACCACAGGTGAGCCCTGGTCAGACCGCGAGAGGGATTCTTTGTTGAATTTTCCTAAACCTCCTCTTTGCATACCTCTTCAACTCCAAGACACTTAGCGTTTTTCTAACGAGCTATAAACTATATCCACGTACTTTTGAAATATGTTTAACTTAACTTAATATTCAAATACGTAAAAACCCAACGTGATGATGAATAAGAACGCTTAATTGCATGATTAACTTTTCAGGATGTGACACTATTATAGAAAAATAAATATGAAAATAACAAGGCGATTGGACTACAGTGAATATTTCCTCAAAAACAAATGTGTCTTTTTTTTATTGTTCAAATAGATGACAATGGCGAGAAAAGAATAAAAATTAGAAATAGTAGCAAATAAAAAAAGTTCATTTCGCAGAGTGACAAATAGAGAATTATCTTATCTTCTTATAGCAAATAAAGAATTTTCTCAAAAGTGTACTAAAGGCCGTGGACAGCGTATAGAGGCAGTTCCTTTGGGTAGGAACGGAAGCTTTTTTGGCAGGAAGTGCAAGGTTAATTAGAGCCGAGTCTGCCGACTGACAAAGGGGCCATGGGAATCCTTAACCTTGGCAAGTTCTCCATAGCCCTCCGGCTACGTTGGCTTTGGTAATAGTGGAAAGCACAACACCAACCTTGGATGGGCTCAAAAGTGCCTTGTGAGGACTCGGCTAAACTGTTGTTTGCAGCCTCTACCATCACCACCATCAGCAATGGTGAACGAATATACTTTTGGCGCTTGGCTTGGCGACAACGGCCGCAAGACTTCGCCCCGAACATATACCAGAGATCAACAACGAAAGCTCAATCACTGAAGGACGCTATCGGAGATGGCTCGTGGTCTCGTGGATACGGAATGTCGTTGGGAGCATGCGAGACCACGCACCCGGTGGAATTCGTGCATCTCTGGATTGCAGCCCAACAAGTTGAGCTAAAGGACAACGATCATGATCATATTGCCTGGAAATTCACCGACCATGGCGGCTGCAAGGTGGGCTCTGCTTATAGAGCTCAGTTTCTGAGATCGACGGAAACTAACTTTCATCTGTTGTTTTTTAAGGCGTGAGCCCCATCTAAATGCAAATTATTTACATGGCTCGTGAACATGGATAGATTGTGGACCTCAGACAAACTGACGCGCAGAGGATGGCCTTGTAACCAGTGCTATGTCCTATGAAGGCATGCCCTGGAGAGCAGACACCACCTTTTGACGGAGTGTAGATTTAAGACTGTTTGATTTTCTGTATTAGGCCGAGCTTGAATGGGACGGTTCAGAACAGGTCTAGTACAAGTGTTTTGTTGTTTAAATTAGGTATTATCTAGGATGAGATTTGATACATATTCTTTCTACACGCTGAAACAACTGAGACGATAAAATCTGCCACACAGGACTGGTCAGAATAGACTCGTCCCGTATAAACAGTACTCGAACACAGTACTCATCAAAGTCGACAACACCACATGTCATCGTTTGTTGTTAAAAATCCTAATTTTTTTACTTATTTCACAAAATTCAGTGCAACCCATTTTAATTTGATTCATTAAAAAAGCTGATACAAAATTAAAATTAAAATTATTAGAAAAACTACTTTATAACTTCTAACAATTGTTATGACCTCAAATAAATTCCACAACATCTGAAAAAATCACTAATATTATTCCTATATGATGAAGTAATTTCTAAAATTATTTACATCTCTAGATTATATAGTGAAAAAAATGAGTTCTTTATAATGTCCCATTTATATATATTTTTATCATCCTATATAGCTCATCTAGAATCAACTCATTCAGCCAGCCAAATAAAATCTTGTACCAAATCATTTTATTTTATACAACCAACCAAAACACATTCTCGTACTATCTTATATATCCAACCAAACATTACTTCATTCAAGATCATCACATCTAAGACGACCACTCACATTCAACTTCATTCAACCAATCAAACACTATCTTATAAAACCCATCTGGTATGACCTTTCACAGTTGTGAGTCAACCGGATATTAAGCCAAATTACTGGCCGGTAACCTCAACGGTTCACAAATGGTGGCCTTTCATGGCTTCCGGTTTGAACACACTAAAAAGTGACTAAAATCGCTTATTATCCTTGTGTGCTGGGAAATCTAGAAAGAGTGTCAAAATGTTCTAGCACGTGGAGCCATCGCAGGTAGGGTACTCCAAGGATGTGTTGATCGAATAGGATGTGTTTAGGTGATCGAATAGATATATTGTATATTCTATATAAGAAAAAATATATTGAGTAGAGTTATATGTGTTATAGAAGAGTGTTTGGTTAGTTATATTTAAGATCATATGAGTGGATACAATGAGTTGATTTTCTGTTTGGTTAATTAAATCTGATATCGTATAAACAGATATAAGAGTTAAGATTGTAATTGTTACTCGCATGAAGATACTTTTATAACACTGATAAGTAGACCTACCTATATGAGTGGATGCAAAAGTTGCATCTGCTCATATCGAGTTTCACTCCTCAACCAGATTGAGACCATATATTTACATGAGTGGATATAAACATAAACAATAGATACAGATTACTAAATATACTTTTTTTAAAAATTATACATATCCGCTCATACAAACTAAAGCTTATTCAAACAACCAAACAGACCTAAAGAAACTAAGGACGAGGTGCCCATTTGGGCTTACGCGGGCGCGTGATATCTTTACCGTCAAATCAAATGAGAGTAGCTTCAGGATTCAGTTTTCCTTTTCAGTTTTGTTTGGCCATTTCCTGGCCTTGTAATTTTGGCCCTCTCCTCCAGATTTGTTTCAAAAAACTTGAATATTTGTTGAATGCCGATAGAACAACAGCTTTGTTTTGGCTCTAGATAAAAAAAATGTTTCGCCAAACGGCAGGATTCTGTAGCAACTTATCAATAAGCCAATTCTGGTAATGAACTAATAAGCAAAAAAAAAAAAAACTACTTTCTATCAGTATTGATAATTGGTAAAGTCAATTATACAAATACGTATTTAAAGTAAAAATATTTGGTCATCAACTATACGTTGCGAAGAAGATGGCACAGAATTTTATATAGGTTCAGACCTCTCTTAGTTTAATAGCCATATGTAATGTTTCATCTTAATTAATCTCAGAAAAAAAACAATTATAATAGGGATGTGTCTAGATCTAATCTTAAAAAACTTGGTAAATTCTCTCATGTTCTAAGTCCTAAAGCCATTATGGAATGAATCTCATCGTAGTATGATTCTGTTGTAAATCTCAATAGATTATTTTTGCTATTATCTAACTAGACTTGCTCTGTATGGCTTGTTCAGCTTCTCATTTGGAATCCTCTCACCTTGGCCTCTGATGCACTTCTTATATAGTCGGGTTAAGGAGACGTAATATACTTGGAATCTCTTAGTGTAATTTTTTTTGGATTGTATTATTTTCGAATATCTAGAAAACTTCTTTCTAACCTGGGGATAATTCCGTGTAGAACACGATAAACTGTCTAGAATATTGGCACATGTCTTATTTACTCCATAACGGTTGTGAAATTTACCGTATCGGGTTAATGACACATGTACTATGGATATCCGTTCTAAAGATATATCGTATTTCTATTAAATATATATATATCATTATTTATTATTTATTCTTCATTTACTGGCTTCTCCAATAAACTGAATTATGACAAACATAAGCTGTGACAAACAGAGGTAGGCTCATAATACTGAGTAACACAGGATATGCATGATCTGGCATCATCATCATAAGCCGTGAGCACTCTTATTCCCATTTAGTTGCGAAGTCGGTAGGGTTTAGTAGTGACCTGACATCTCGTCCAAGAGGACAAGGAAGTGCCATCTTTCATTTTATAAACCTGAAGTCCAAAGATGCTCACAGTGATAATGTGTGTCATTACTATATAATCTATTTAGTGGGATACTTTTATATAGACGGATCTACAGAGCCGTCTGTATAAAGAGTATTATAGATGACTCTAAACTAGAACCGTTTTGAGAAAAAAGCTAGCAACAAGCAGTTATAACAAAGTAGAACGCTATAGTATATACGGTTCCAAATTGCAACCGTCTATATTAATAGTACAGACGGTTTAAGCTGGATCGTATGTAATATTCATTTTATACAAAAGATTCTAGTTTAGAACCGTCTGTACTATAAGTAGTAATAGTAAATACGATTCTAATTTGGAACCATCTGTACAAATAGAACAGTACAAACGGTTTCAAGTTTAGAACGGTCTGTTTGGAACCGTCTGTACTAATAGTGTCCAATTTATTTGAAGTGTGTATGTTATATAGATTATTTTCATATAATGATCAGTAATCAAATGACATGTGAGATGGTAAAGAAGCTTTGCATGAGGTTACAGTTTGGGAGTTTGACTTTTAGAAAACGCATGCGTGGTATTTTCGTGTGAAAAACCGCGTGATTTACGACCGCACCTACATAATAATACAGGAAACTGGTGTGAGTAGAAAAATATTTTTTATATTTTTTTAGCTAAAAAACTTAAAACATTAGAATGGTTTGTACTAAATATTTATACAAATGGTTTAAAATTATCTGTATAAATCTGATTTATACAGACTCTTTAGTATAGACGGTTTGAAAAATATCATATATAAGGTTTTTGAATCGTCTATATAAATTATTTCTCTAGTAATATATTTTCTACTTGCGATCGATATATGTTCGCTGGCAGATCGAAGAGCCCTTTCCATCAAAGAGCAGAAGTGGATCGGAAGCTAAGCTTGGGACGGTATCGGCATGCAAAGTCCAAGTTGCAGTCGGAGGGAGGCAGCAGCTATGACAACTTCTGTCGCCCACCGCCATGATAAGAGTAAAGACTTGACGACCAAGCTTGAAGATGCCATGAAGAAGAAAAATGTGTAACTACTACACAAGAGTTCCCTGCAAGTAATAAGAAATGGTACATACTCAATTCTGGCTCGTAGCCGTATACATCGAGTTTTCACCACTAATGTCTCTCATCGATCTGGTCCAACTTGTAGCAACCCAACAACATGCCTCCTAGGTCAGCTCCTGCTAAGTTAGTAACAATGGTACCTCTGTGCTCAAACATGCTAGTAGTAATTATGTGTAATTAAGGTGCTGTATGGAGCTATGGAATTGTTTTTTAAGTGTCCTGGTGAAGCTGATGAGCTCAATTTGCCTCCTTACCTAACTGCACCGAACCACTGTACGCGCCAAGGCTCTGACAAGACCGATCGATCGATATCTCAACTGGCTGCTGCTATACTTGCATGACTTGAACTACACAACTCGCCGACAAGCTAGCAAGCCAGGCTCAAGCTGAAACGCGCATATATATTTTGATCGGTTACGTACGCGTTCAGGTAAGAGATTTGCCGCGCGTGCATGCGTCGTACGTGTACAGATCATTAGCCTGTCTCAATTGTGCTTTGTCTCGCGTAATGCGCGCGCGTCACTTTCATTTATTTGAACGTACCTTTCGATTAATATCGCACAAGATTTTTCATCATGGTTACGGGCAATACATGCATGCATGATTGCTCGTTCTCCGATGGAGCGAGTCGTTGAGGCGTACGTGTGGAGTACGCCTGCACGGCATTGTTCTTGGCTGCAATCAGCAGGGTCGTAGCTCAAATTGTGGAGTCTCCATCCCAGTTAGGTTCCGGCGCCTAATAGGAGTACAACGCCCCATCTTCCCGGACGGCAACGGCCGTCGTCGACGGGGATTCCGATCGATTTCCCTCCACGGGCCTTTAGCTCGTTGCCCCTGCACTGCACCTGCAGTGTTCACTTCACTTGATAACTTCACATCGCTCCATTCTCCCGGAGGGCCTTTTTCACTTCTCATCTTGAATTTTTTGTTTTTATTTTTTTCAATATTTACAAAAATACATGCCCCCGAGTGACACCTTTAAAAAAACATAATTTTCTATTGCTATCAAAATTCAAAACACTATCGAAATAGTCATAAAAAATTCTAAAAAATATATGTTGTAAGGGATGCTATGATCTAGCTCTAAAAAAATGTAGACAAAAATATGATTTGTACAATGAGAAATAAAAAGGATAAATTTCATTAACTATATACGATAAAATTTATATTTTTTGTTTCTTATTGTAAAATTAATTTTTTGAGTTGAAATTTTTTGTAGAGATAGATTATAGCATCCTCTACAACATACTTTTTTTTTCAAAAAATGCTATGACTATTTCGATAGTGTTTTGAATTTTGAGAGAAATGAAATGCAATGATTTTTTATTTTATTTATTTTTTAAAGGTGTTGCTTGCTGATACCCTTGATGGTAGTCTAAATGTATAATATTTTGAAATAGACATGTATTTTACAAATATTGAAAATAAAAATAAAATAAAAACTATTCTCTCATCTTGCCTTCCAGGCTTCCGGTCCAGCAAGGCCCTCGCAAACTCGATTCTGCCGAAGCGCAGGCCCGCTCGTTATTCTCTCTCCAGAGCCCAGGCCGCTGACGTGCGCTGCAGGCCACCTCTCGGACCCTGTCGCGAAGGCCACTCAAGCCGCTCCTGGGCCGAAAGGTGGAGGCACCGGACCCGCGCGGAATTATATATATATTTATATATATATATATATATATATATTTCAAATATTTTAATATTACATGTTTGTTTGAAAAATAATGAGATCTATCCTACCGTCGCTCGTTTAACAAGCGAGAACAAGGTTGAACGGATGAGACTTTATGGACCCTAACTAGCAGCAAATTTAATAACCAAAGAGAAAGGTCTCGCTCGTTCAGCGGACGAGAATTTGATCTCACCCGTTGAACGGATGAGATCATCGTGGCTGTGACACCGCGTGGGTCCACCTAAAAGGTATAGTCTGTTCAGCATGCGAGATCTTTTGAGTATTTAGGTCGGCGCGGTTAACCCTGCCGATATCACTATCTCATTTTAATTCCATTCAGCTGAGAGAAGAGGAGAGGAGGGCAGAGGAGGGAGATTTGTGTGGTGAAGTCCTGCTGGAAAAAAGAGATAATTTTTTTCCTAATTTTCTTAACAAACCCGATAGGATAGCAACTAGTGCTAAGTTCTGACATAGGTTAGATGTTAGATCTATGTTTTATTTTACAAACTTGGTAGAATATTCACTAGATGTAGGTTAAAATGTAGATCTAGTTTTAGAATTATAGTTAGATATAGTTTAGTAATTCGATCATATTTATACGTATATTTTAGCAATTAGATGTAGTATTTAGATATATGTTATGTATTAGATGTAGAATTTAAATATAGTGTAGTCATAATTGATATGATAGATG
The DNA here is from genome assembly GCF_958298935.1 of Phragmites australis. Taxonomy (NCBI): domain Eukaryota; kingdom Viridiplantae; phylum Streptophyta; class Magnoliopsida; order Poales; family Poaceae; genus Phragmites; species Phragmites australis. Next base: position 25,518,294 of record NC_084936.1, on the reverse strand, counting down.
TAGGATTTAGATGTGTTTGATGTAGTAAACCGAAAATATGTTCTTGCAGTATAGATTACATGTTGGACTATATTTATAATGAATTTTGCATTGTAGATGCATTTTAACATGATTCTTTCTGTTCTGTCACAATAGTATCATAGTTTTTGTCGATAGTTGGCAGGTATATCAGATATGTGGCAGTTTAGGATTTTTTACGAGGACAGTGAAATCTTATATGGTCCGGAATGGGTAGTATTGTCCGTATTTAAGTCAATGGGCAAGGGTATATCCAGACCAATAAAAAAATGTCAGACACTTGCATGTTTGGTTGATAAGGGGTTTCAAAATAGATCTTGAGGTTTAAGAGATAATCATTAGCATTGTGGGCAACCATTTCAAAGAAGGTGTGTACTGGGAGGTGTTCCCGCTCTAGAAAGGTGAAGTATGGAAGAGGTACCTACAGGATGTTGTGCACAAATGTTGGCCTCCTATGTTATTTGTGCAATGAAAGGATACAGAGGTAGTTGGGGAGATGCAGGGTGGAGTGTATGTGGAGGAGGAGGGTGATGAGTAAGAGTATGATGAACATGTCGATCCGGATGTCACACATTCATCGGATTATCCAACTAAACCGACCGGTGAGGCAGACAAAGGGGAACAAATCCCTTCTCTAATTAAACAGATGGAGCGGGATGATCTTCAGGCTAATGAAACTCCTTAGTATAACATCTTGGATGATGAGGGCGATGCTTCGGTTCCCGCGAACTGGAACAATCAAAACTTCAACAACCTTATGGTGAATGAGGGGAATCAAGAGGCTGGGAGTATACGCAGAATGAGGTGATCCAAGGTGCTAGGTATCCTATCAGTCAGGACATGAAGGATGGTGTGACTCAATGGGCGACCTCGCTTAGATGGCAGTTTTATGTTGTCAAGTTAAACAAGAAGGAATATGATGTGAAGTGCGTGAATGAGGGTTGTCTATGGCGGGTGAACGGCTTTAAGGGGAAGTTGGTTGACTATTGGGAGGTGTCGATTGTGGTAGGTTATACTTGTATGATGGACGAACTTGAGCCTAGCCACAGGAACATCACCTCAGCCTTTATCGCCAATGTGATGTACGCCCAGATTGTGAACAACCTAAACTACAAATTGAGGAGGAGTACAAGTACACTATCAGCTACAACAAGGCATGGAGGGTGAATAGCAAGACAATTGAGATGAGGTTCGGGACCTACGAAACATCATATAACAATCTGTCACATTTGCTGCAGACCATTGCTCGAAAGAACCCGGTGACGTATTACGATATTGATAAGTACACATTGTTGTCCAAACCTGGCAAGTACGTACTGAAGCGATGTTTCTTCGCAATAGGGGCATGTATCGAAGCTTTCAAGCATTGTCGGCCTATCTTGTGCATTGACGACACTTTTCTTACAAGCAAGTTCACAGGATAGATCCTGACTGCTATTGGGGTTGATAGGGACAATCAAGTTCTATCGTTGGCCTTTGCATTTGTAGAGAGTGAGAATAATAGCAGTTAGTATTGGTTCCTGTACCGTGCAAGGATGATAATTGTTGGTGTTTGGCCGAACGTGTGCATTATACATGACCGGCATGCAGGGATGCTCAAGGTAATTGTGGAGATGCAAAATGGAATGGATGATGGCTTGATTGGACATATATGGCCAGCTCTACAGAGTAGGTAGTGCATGAGGAATTTAGGTGCAAACTTCTTTCGCCAATTCAAGAACAAGAACCTCATGAACATGTTCAAGAGGCTGTGCGGTCATAATCAGCAGCGGAAGTTTGATGCTCTTTGGAAGACACTGGATAAGCTGACAAAGAAGAAAATACAGGAGCATGCAAGGAGACCCGTGATAGGACTAGAGGACGTACCAGTACCTCTTGAGTCCCTACCAAATAATAATGAAGCTGGCATCATGCGGACAAGCAGATCATCTACCAGGTCATTTAGCGAGTGGATTGAGATGAGCCCAAGGAGAAGTGGGCTCTTCTATACGATACAAATAGGGCTATGTATGGCATTGTTACTATAAATTTAGCAGAGATTTACAACTGGGTGATGAAAGGTGTGAGGGGCTTGTCACTGGTGGGGATTGTAGAGTTCATACTTCAAGGGACATGTAAGTATTTCAGGGACCGCTATGCAGTAGCGCATATGGCGTTGAATAATGCAGGTATGATTTATGGGATGAAGATGACTAAGTACATGAAAGACAAGGCAAAGAATGCAAAGATGCACCGGGTGAAGATCATAGGAATTGCACAGCACAAATACGAAATTCTATGCAAGGACAAAGGAACGAGAGAGGGCAAGCGTGAGAGAGTTATCCATGAGTGCACCATCTTTGATAACAGGGGTGTTTGCACTTGCTACAAGCCGATGCTACTGTATAAGCCATGCTCCCATATGATTGCCATGTGTGCTGTGACGGGGAGGAGGACTCGGAGGTATGTCTTCGAATACTTCAAGAAGGAAACTCTGTTTGACACCTAGAACCATGAGGTCTATGGTTTCAGAATTTATGGTTCTTTCACAAAGGAACCTAGGCCCGATGTTGTGTTCATACCTAATCCCAACAAGATGAAACAGAAGAAGGGGTGGCACAGGACTACGAGGCTCCGTAATGACATGGATGAAGTAGAAACTGGACATCACGTGAAATGGTGCAACAAGTGCAACAGAACAGGACACACTTATAAGATATACATAGTTGGTGTCCCGAATGTGAACCCCGCGAAAGCAGGTTATTCCAAGTCTGTAGCAAATGGGAGACGTCCTCATAGTCATCGATCGTCAGCTTTATCGGCTCATTGAGATCGATTAATGTTGTAATTTATGGTGTGATGAATATTCATGTGCACACCATTGTACTTTACTGTGTTAGTATCGAGATGGTCACAATGTGCGAGATTGTAACATTTTATGTTATGATTTGTTCATATATTTGTGTACGATTTGAACAATCTATTATATCATGTTATATATTGGATGCTTACTTGTTCAGTTCCCACAAATAAATACCAATCTAGAGCAGTTTAGACCAAGTCTATACTGGTCGACACTTCTTACTCTTTGTTTGTTTTGCATATAAAAATATAAATAACTTGTGAACATGTAGGTATGGCGCAGCTTGAGCTGCTCGACCCCCAGATCGACATCAGGCACCATTCATACCACATTGCGGTGCAGGATAAGGACCTCCCGGTACTTCGACTTGGTGTGCCAGATGAGCTCATGAGGATTGACGAGCGCTGGATCCTGAGGTTTATTATTTTTTGAATTTACGGTTTCATACGGATTTAGACATGATATTGGTCGCTAACTGTAATATGTTTGTAGGTTACATGCTGCTAGCCTACTTCCACTGTGTCAGCTTGTGGAGGTGGACGTGTTGGCGGGGGCCTTGGAGGTGGCGACGCGGTTCAGCTACGACAGGACCCTTCTCGCAGCCCTTGTCGACAGGTGGCATCTCGAGACGCACACGTTCCACCTCCCGTGCGGCGAGATGGCACCCATACTTGAGGACGTCTCGCTCCTGATGGGCCTGCCTTGCGCGGGTGCCGCTGTTGGGGCTAGAGACATGGGCATGGGTTGGCGGGATCAGATGCTGGGTCGCTTCTCCGTCATTGAACGAAGGGACGACGTAGCCCCATTCAGGCCTTTTCCAGCGACCGAGAAGCACGACCCGACAAAAGCCTTTCTCGTTCAGTTTGTGGTACGAATGGTTTGGCATCTCCTTTACATTATTAACAGATGCAGATATTTGTACTTCTTCCTTGTTTGATAGGCGGACACCATCCACCCACTGGCAGGCGATGAGGACGTCTCCTGACACCTGGAGGCGTACCTCATGTGGTTGTTCGAGTGGGCCATTTCACCAAGACCCACGCCAACACGGTCTCGAGGTGCATGACCCCCTACGCCAGAGATGTTGTGGACACCGACCCGACGGAGGTCCTGCAGTACAACTGGGCTTCAGCTATGCTGGCTGCGATGTACTGCGGCCTGTGCGACGGGTGCATGAAGACTAACGACAACGCGATCCTCACCGGGTGTCCTCTGTTGCTTCAGATGTGGTCGTACGAGTGCATCGCCATCGATAGGCCCGTTGTCAACCTTAGCGCATAACAGTATGCTGCGGACGACGTTGACGGCCCGACCATAGGGTCCTTGTGGTGCAGACGTAGGGTAACTGCTATGCTATTTGTGTACATTTATGTTAATTACTTCATTTTATTCTCTAACTTAGTTTGGTTGCACAGTTGAGTTGGTTCAGCGTGTAAACACACCGAACGTACCCGAACTTCATTCGCCAGTTTGATGAGCTGATGGTGGACTATGTGTGATGGTGGTCGTACACAGAGGCTGAGGTACTTCGACGCGCTCCACTTGGACTTTTGGTCCTCTGCGTATGTGACCGGGAGTACTGACTCACAACTCGCGCCCTCGTCTTCGACATCTGCATTGAGGAGTACTCACCACATCGTGTGATACGATAGTTTGGGAAGTTCCAAGCGTGCCTGCTACCGTTGACTAGGTCGGTGCCTATCAACATACACAGGTGCACAACGTTGTAATTACATTTTCATACAACCATGTGTACACCTTGTATTCATGGACTTATTTTTCTGCAGGTTGACAAGGAGGGGGGCTCATTCCATGAGCGTGTTTGCGTCGTGTGTGCAGAGGTGGGTTGAACAATGGGACCAAGCTGTCGAGCATATCATGGACGAGGAGTGACCACACTCGGAAGAGGCATACGCGGAGTACCTCTCGTGGTTCATATGTCGAACGCAGATCCGAGTGACATACACACCGGTCGAGTTTCCACAGCACACCGCGGATGTGTGCGACACGTACCCTACGCACAGGGACCAGGCTCGTTCGCTTGAGGTATGAATAACCCTACGTGATTCCTCATTTACTTTAATTTTTATTTAAAAATTATGAACTGAAATGAAGTTTTTCTTTGTAGAGGGACAGACTGCGTCAGATTAATGCTGAGGCGTGTGCGTCGAAACTGCAGCTCGACAGTGGTAGTGAGGTCCCCAGGGCTGAGATGAGCATGGCGTTTGGCCGGATTATCCAGAACGTGGCCAAGACCTTCAGATCGATGAGCTGTAGTTCATCCTCAGACGTTACGATGGGACCACGAGCATCGGCTCATATCTCAGCCCGACCGCCCGACACCTTCATTGCGCTGCCGCAACAACCGGTAGTTTTGACCTTCGCCACTGAGCCGTCGAGGACGTCTTCGACCCCTACAACGGTGAGACAGTCTTTCACTGGGGCTAGTCACCCCCACTACAGTGGCACGTTGCCTCGGATTTCATTCTCCTGCGCTGGTGATCCCTGTTACAGTGTCACTACGTCTAGGCCACCCTCCACCGGTGCCGATGACCACTTCCACACCGACAACAGTGCGACGCATCCTTCCTCTACGCACCCTGGTCCTTCGAGCTCTCACTCTCCCGATGCAGGTACAACACTCGCTTCATGCATGCCATATCATTACGTATGTCACAGTTTACCAGTGCTAACATGTTTTCTTCATTGTTCCATATGCAGAGATCGACGATCTCCAGAAAGTAGAGGTACATGGTAGCTATATAGAGCTGCTTAGCAGGGACATTAGTCAATTCCCCTTGTACGATTTCATCTTCAGATAGATTGACGAGCTCGCTATGTCGTAGCTACCGGGCGCGCCACTCCCGAGGACTCATCCCTCCCAGGACAAGTACACCACTCTACCGTTCGCTGGCCGATTTGAGCAGTTGCTCGTTCCACCGGACCGCCTGACGTACTCAGCTCACCAGGTGCGAGCGAGGAGGTGCAGGGTCCCCAGGGCAGATGCGACCAAGGGCCTCATCCCTAAGAGGGGACGTAACCTGTAGGATTCTATGCTATTGTTAGTTTCATGGTGTTATGTACTAGTACTCCGTGTTATTATTTTACATGTACTCCATGCTAATATTTATATTATGTGGTTGTCATATCATGTTGGATGTTTATACCGAAACTTTGTTATCAGCCATGTTTTTATTAACTGTGTTCTCGATCCATCCCAAAGCATAGCATCGTGCAGTCATATCCCCTTTCAAATCATTCACTTGCAACTTTCGAAATAAAAAAGCCTTCACATAAAAAAACCCCTACTACTATAACACTTGAAACTACAATAAAATGTTACATGACAGGGTATAATTTATTCAATTATGAACAACACGGTACAAGAAAATATAACAAAATGCTAAGGTAAAAATTATTAGTATAAACATTATGGATGAAATGGCCTTTGAAGTTGTCTGTGCCTTATCTCCTGGTTCATCCAATGGTATCGTATTCTGGGGATTTTGGTCTACGTTGTGCCGATATATACGAAAAATAATCAAAGTTAGGATCCCAGTCATTTGCCCCATCGTCAGAGAATTCGCAACGATGTGGAGTTCTCCAAGGAGTAAGCATGAAGTCATCATCGTCGGAACCAACCCATTCGGTTGTGGCGGAAGTGGTAAAAGTAGGTCCTCTTGTAGTGGTTGGCGAACAACCACATCTTTCATGGTGGCTCAAACCACCTCCTCTATCACAACGGTGTGAAGGTCTCGAATGACCACCTCTGTGTCTCCAGTTATGTCCGGGTAGGTAGCTGTCACTAAAGAGTAGTTGCAGCCCTTAAAAGTTCTTGATGGGTTAGTTCAGCAACTCTTAATCAAGAGGGAATACCTAGTATACAAAAAGAGCAAACAAAAATATAAACGTGTCTTAGAAGTGTAACCAAACAAATAACCGAGACATGTAATAATGATGAATGTACCTTATTGTGCTTCTCGTACTACTGAGGGTGCATAAATATGGTGTGTGCTCGCTTGCTAAAACACTTTGCTATGTTGGCAATTTCGCACATGCTGATATATCTCTGACGGGACTCTAACAAGTGCGTCTTTAGGTCCATGGATGTCACAGATCTTACCATTCATCGTCATTCCTCCATGGTGAAACAGGGACAACGGGTCATGGTCTATCATTTCGACAGTATTTTGTTCAGGTTCTCCTCCTTGAACACATCGTCACTTTTTGCCTAGGTCTCCCTCATAGTCTGTAAGGCTATCATTGAGAATTTGGATATCCACAAGAAATGTCTACTTAGGAGGCAGCCATGGTGTGGTATTAAGTATCAGATGCTAGTGGTTTTTCAAAAAACTGTGATGTCATGACCTTCTCATTGTCTCGGCCTCGCATTTTATAAGCAGGGATCGATGGTGTACGGACCAAGTGCAGGTATGTAATTTGGATATAATGCATGCATTGGATGTCTTCTTGTAGCGAGCGGTCACTAGACTCTGAGTAGTCGGTAGCGTGTGGTCACATTGCTTTGAAAAGGTGGCAATGAGAGGTTGCATCAATCTGAAACGCTGACAGCGAGGGGTCGCATCTCCCTGAAAAGGTGGTAGCGAGAGGTGACTTCAATCTAAGAAGCTGGTAGCGTGATGTCACATAGGATTAAGAATTGCAGTAATGACATTGTAAGTAGTAACGTTTGAACATGTAATACATAAAAAGTAGACATTTATGAATATGTAAGACTAGACGTGTCGTATATACCCTTTGTCACGTAGCTGATGAAGGCAGACCATCGGAGGGAGATAAGAATATGTGGGGTAAAAAGGTATGTACAATAAAGGCCAGTGATAATTCATTCAAGTATGATTACATAATACAATAACACTGCCATACGGCACATACGTCAGAAAGTTACAATTTGATGTTTATGATGTGAGAACTAAGTTGTATTAGTTGTGTATTACTTATGTTCCTGGTGTAAGGGCTATACTATAATTTATGTGTAATAGTTTTGTTCGGTATTTGCGATTTTTAATGTATTTTCGCATTTTTGGCCGGGATTTATCATTTTACCAATATATTTTTTCTAAGCCCAATATTTTCATAGGATTCTATCTTCTATATAGAGGCAATAATAACTCCTTGTAGAACTATTGTAAAATAAAATGATCACACCAAGCAACAACTTTCACAAGAAATCTCTGTCAAGTATCAATGCTACAACTTTTCCAGCTTTTACAGGGAATCCCATACTTCAGCCCTAGCCATGTCCATGCACTCAGTCTATGCATCAGCGCTCAGCCACCATAAATAACCCCACTCTCAACAATGGATAGACTACTCATTTCTCAGCTCTCTCAACTGCAATGTCTTCCTTAACTCTACCAAGCCCACCCAAAGAATATTATGGGATTTTTATCCCAAGGGGTCAAACCGTCGATGTGCTTCTATGTTGATCCTTGTAGGCTTCGTGAGTTCCATGACATCTCCTACATCTATGGCAGACGCTTCTTCATATGTACCAACTACCAGTACATCCCGTCTTAAAATGGATCGTATGAGTACCCACCGGTATAACGATATAGATCACTCATGTGCCACTTTATATATGATTTCATGCATTATCTTACTAATCTCCCCTCTTGTTTCATTTATCCAGTCTCCTCCACCAATCTGTGATTTCATGGAACAGTTGTATGGAGCAAAATAAGCACCAGAAGTGGTGAGTTGATATAGAGATACGGTGGAGGAGGGAAGCTTACGAACGCCAGGAGTACGAGCAACAACAGGAGAACCTACAGCTAAAGCGTCAGGAGGAGGAGTGCATAAGGAATGCAGCGGAGCAGCGTGCCGCGGCTGAAGCACGCAAAACAGAGAGGGAAATGAAGCGTGAGAGGATCTGCCGCGCTAAGGCGGAGGGCCCCGATGCCCCGAGAAAGAACAAATATCCTAGGTGCACTCAGTAGAGATCATCTATTGTACCCGACCTATTTTTATTCACTAAGGCATGTTAGGTTTAGTAGCGGCACGCTATTAGGTTAATCGTTAGGCATACAATATATGTCAATGTTTGTTGTCATCTCTTTATGATTATGGTTCATTCACGTAGCGATGAAAAAATCTATGTCCCATGTAATGTTTATCAGCGTATGTAAACTCCGTGTCGGATTATATGATATTTGCGCTTCATAACTACTATTGTTCGACAAATTAGATTTTGTATTATCACAAAATCACTTCATAAAAAAATTCACACACTTTTACACCAACTAAATAAAGAAATATAGATAAAATAATATCCAACTAAAATTAAGGATAAAATGAACCGTTTTTTATAACTGTATGCATAGCTATCATTTTTCGCTGAATGAATGTGAAATATTTTTCAATTTACTGAATACAAAATCTAATTAAAAAAACTAACTATACATATATTTTTGTAGTTGAATTAAATTGAATATGTCGCCCGGAAGGTGGACGATACAAATATGTCGTCCGTTATACAAACGAGATGAAGGCATCGTTCGTTCGACGGGAAAGATCAAGTTCTCGTCCACTGAACGAGTGAGATATTTTTCTCTACGGTTATTAAATTCGTTGGCAGCCGAGACTCACAACTTCTCGTATGCTAAACGGGTGACAATATTGCAGATCTCATTATTTTTTAAATATGCATGTAATATTGAAATATTTGAAATATATATAAAAAAAATTCCCCCCGCGCACTTTAGAAATCCGCCGCGCTGTGGCCACAAAACGGCCCGAGTTTTCCCCCGCCGCCGGGGCGCAGTGCACCTGCCCGATCGCGCTCTGCGTTCGCCGGTCTCCCTCCCTTCTCCCGTTCGTTCTCCGCGCGCCCGCTCCTTTTGCGTGGCCCGTGGGCTCGGTCCAACCACGAGCCCCCCACGGCCATCGTCCCCGACGCTCTTCTCGCCGAAGACTTGGCGCTCCACGGGTCGTGCACTCGTGCTCTTCTCATCTCGCGCATTCGCCTCCGCCGCGTCATCAGACCGCCACCTCTGGAAGAGCACTCCCAGCCGCTGCGCCGACCAGCATATTCCTTCCATCGTTTGTCCAGATCCCGGAAACAGGAGTGCATCACTTGTTCAGAGACACAGTGTGCGTGTGTGAGAGAGAGACGCCTTGTCATCTGAGTTGCATGCCCTGTGCATCTCGACCTCTGGACGGCGAAGCCTGCCGGACCACCCGTGTCTTTCGGTCTCCGCCCAGCTTTACCAAGCACCCATCGGTGCACCGTCAAAATGTGCTTTGCTTGCTTACCGAGGGATGCGGTTGCGCGCGGAATTAGTGGACGCCGCCTAACCGTGGAAAATAGCATGACCCAACGGGGATAGTCAGTCGTGGTTAGCTTTAGCATGCTCCACTTGCAAAAGAGCGAAGGTGGCGAGGTAATCGCGATCGCTCTCCTTGCTTGCTTCTAGAGTCCAAGGTTGCCGCCGGTCGTGCTCGGATCGACCAGTGGCACGACGCTGCCATGTACCAGGGGTTCAAGGTCTACGTCGTTGGCACTGACCCTGGTGGGCGGTGGCCACGGTCTTCGTTTTTTCTCTGACGAATCAGGACCATATCACGGCAAGACTAGCGGTAACCTTTTCTAGAAGACCGTGTAAATTCTTTGAAAACTCATACGTAAAGGATTTAAAATCTGTTGAAAAATTGTCAGCTACGAAAGGCTACGGTGCGATCTATCTCCACGCAAAAACGATAATAACAAAATCCCGTTTTTGAGACATGACAAGGGTAAATAGACAGAGGACTTGCCTGGAGGGGGGGGGGGGGAATCAATCAATCAATCAATCTCAGCCGTAGGAGGAACCTCAGACAAAGCCGACAGTTTCTTCTTCCCTGTGTGAGATCTCCTTCTCCTTCTCCATCTCCCTGTCAGGTCCGCCGCTACCACCCCGTCATCGCGCTAATCCATCTTCGACAACCCATCGCTTAGTCTCCCTCAATGCTGGCACTGCCCACCCCCTCTTGCCACCCGCGGCTCAGCACACCAAACCCTAGTTTCGCAGGTGGGCTCTTGCAATGGTCGTCGACTGAAACCGCGAGCTACTTCGGTCGACTGAGGAAACTCTCCAATAGATGGTGTGTAAACTATTGCACAATTGTATGTCTGCATTATTAAACTTACGTCTGCCCTTTTCTCCTTGAAAATTTACATGGGCGTGAAACCTGAACTTACTCATAGCTGGCATACGAGGCATGTGAACCTATAAATTTATATCATTTCTCTATGTGTAATTTTTGCGTCTCTAAATGCCACAGAATAAGTAATGGGACGTTTTTCAAACGTTGCACGACAAATGTGACTTCAATATTTCCCTCTAATTTATGGGTACATTTGGTCTGGAAAACAAATCTTGGTCCAATCCTCATCTGAAGTTCCAAAAAAGAACTGACCTGTCACATGGATTGAAATGTGCAGAATTGCCAATAAGACAATGACCCCAGTAAAAGACCACGCACTAGACTACCATAGTGAGCATGCGCACCAAGTCTTCCAAGTCGCTGCGCGAGCTCCCGCCCTTCGCCACCGCCGCCGCCGCCTTCAGGCCGAGCTCCACCGCGCGCTCCCTCACAGGCTTCCCCTCCTTCCCGATCGCCTTAGCGATCGCGTTCGCCACCTGTCCAGCGTCGGGCACGGTTTCGGCGCCCTCTGCCACTGGCACGGCCACGCCGGCCTCCGCCAACAGAAATGCGTTCGTGAACTGGTCGGCGCCCATCGGCCACGTGAGCATCGCAACGCCGGCGGCCGCGGCCTCGAGTACGGAATTCCAACCGCAGTGCGTTAAGAACCACCCTACAGCCCTGTGGCGCAGGATCTCCACCTGCGGCGCCCACCCGCGAATGACCATGCCGCGCGAGGCCGTCGCCGCCTCGAATCCGTCCGGCACAGCGGTGCCGCTCCTCACCACCCACACGAACGCCGCCGAGCTCTTCGCCAGCGCGTCGGCCACGCACGCTGCCTGCGCCGGTGACAGCGCGTGCTGCGTCCCGAAGCTGATGTACACGACGGATCCGTCGCCGAACGCGTTGAGCCAGGAGGCCACGTTCGCCCGTGGCACAGCGGATTTTCCGCCACGGTCGCTGCAGGGGCCTACGGCGTCGGACAGCGGACCCACAGCGAACACTCGCTTGGCCATCAGATCGGGGAGCGAGCGCTCCACGTAGGCGGCCTCGAGCGCCGAGAACGAGTTGGCGACGAAGTACGCGCTGTCCAGGTTCCACAGGAAGAACTGGCGGATCGCCTCGGATACCTCATCGCCGGCCACGTGCTGACGGAACAGCCCCGACAACTGGCGCCACGGGAAGCTAGGCGATCCGGGAATCTCCGGGAATGTGACCGCCTCGTCATCGTCGTCGGGGCGGCGCCTCCTCGGCACATGGCGCCAGAGGGAGTGCGACAAGGCGAGGTAGAGCACGCCTGCAGACGAGAACGTCACGTGCGGCACGCCGAGCTCCGCGGCGAGCGGCTGCGTCCACCCCGTGAACAATTCGGAGACGATGACCGTGACGCGGCGGCTCTGGGCGTTGCACCAAGAGAGGAGCGGCGCGCGGAGGGCGGCGAGGGAGGCCATAAACGGCCGGAAGAGGTGGCCTGGGAGGTCCTTGGTGTTCTCGCCGCACCCGACCGGGAGGAGGGGCGAGGACGGGAAAGGCAGAGTGACAGTGCCCACGGACGGCCAGGCCGCGAGGAGCGGCGCGAGGAGCGGGGCGTTCCCGGCCGTGACGGCGACGGTGATCGCGAGCCCCCGCGCGGCGAGCAGCGCCGCGAGGTCGAGGAGCGGGAGCATGTGTCCCTGCGCCGGGTACGGCACGACAAGCACGTGTGGCTTGCCATCGCCGTTGCTTGCGCACGTCGGTTGTGGCATGTCCATGGACGATGGCAACGGACACTTGGACAGTTTGGAGGAAGGAGCAGAAGGACACTGCAGGTTTAATAGACACAGACGTCAGGTCGCCACTCTTCAGAGTCATGTCACGAAATCGAAGTTTTTATGATAAATCATCAATTTATTCTATATAAAGATATGATAATTGAACGAGTTATAGCGGCTCTAAATGATCTTGTTAGAATAATTTTTAACAATTAATAATCCTAGATATATCGGATGTTAGATACATTGATCTGTGTTTCCTATATATGCGTATCAAATTAAACTCAAGAATATCAGCATTAAATGATATGGGACGAGTCATTGCAACTTCACACCGCCCCACGACCATACATCGCCGAAAGCAAGTGCTCGAGTAGGTAGCATTAAATGAGACTTGATTTGAGTAGGTATTATCCGGACCTTGCTTTGCAACCAGGGGCTGGTCGCACGAGCTTCGTCCTGGTCGCGCGATGCGGTCGTGGTTTTAACAATATTTACTGCTCACTGACACTTTGCGGCACAGGTCCTGCCACGTGGGTCACCCCCTTATCTATTACATCGACAGATCTCCACCGTACATATTACACGATCAAACGTTCTAAAATCAAAGTTGGTCTCCTGTCTCCTCTCCTCAATTGTTTGGAAAACTAAAATCAATTTGAAAATATGCAATTAATAGACACTCTCAGTATTAAAAAATATTAATGCACCATAATTTCCTTCCATCTATATCCAATAACTAGAGTCAATTTATACCTTCTATAATAATTAGATATAGAATGCAAGAGTTATACATGAGTTTTTGATATCTACTGTCCACGGATCTTAATCACATGGCTCAAATTCATATTTGGACCCCACTAATTACATAACGTGATCTTTTTTTCTCTAGGCAATAACCAATCAACTCACATGCCTCGCATGGTCGTATCCAACTCCAAGCCCACTTTGCCATGCTACACTTAACTCAACCTCTTGTCTTTTCTTTTCTTGTGTAAATATGTGCATATTTTTGCTATCTTAAGTTGAGAAGCTGTATAGATGTATTCTCAACTTCTTGTTTTTTAATTATTTTTTTCGTGAAAATTTTGACTCTTATCGTAATATTATTGATTTCACATGTGTAAACACGTATGTAATTGCTATTTATCACTAATTATACTCTAATTGATACAATTATGCATTAATCAACATATTATAACACTTATCAACCATAATCTTTCAGAATTTTACTGATGATCAAGAATAGACAAGTGATGATCTTATCCGATAAAAAACCCAGCTCACTCTATCAAACATATATGAGAAATATTATTAAAAAAGATAATCATATTCTATCTATTTTTCAACCAAACATATAAAAAAAATAGATCATCCTATTCCACTTACCATCATCCCTCCATCCCCGAAGCTTACGCGGTCCGGATCGTGCTGATCCTACTAGAGGAAAATTCTCGTGGCCTCGATGTGGTGACCTGCTGCCTACTCGCTAAACATCCCGGTCAATTTATTTATTGATATGGACGCATATCATTTTCTATTTGTTCGGCGTCGATCGACCCTAAAACTGCTATAGAAAAATGCTGTCTTATTGATGGCGCGAAAGCAACTTATGTTCTTTGTTGTGATTTTTTCTCTGTTTGTTTACGACAGCGGCGTGCTTGCGTATCATCCACCGTCGCTGGTCATGCGAGTCGTTCAGTAGTTGTACTATGTAATCAGCTTCTGACCCACGCTAGATACTCCCTAAAAAAAATGGCCATTCAGAACCCACGCAATTGCATTGCTCATCAGCCAATATCGACTGTTGTCTTTAGTAAAACTTGTAGACTTATCACCTAGTGCTTGTTTTGATGAACTGTGGACTGTGGTCAATGATCTTGTAGACTGGTACCAAGTAGCAACTGGCAGCTGCAAGTACAACTGAATTAACAATGTCTGGGTGAGTTCACAATACTCTAGATACGGTTCAGACAACGTATGGGCCAACTGGCACGGAAACAGCTTTTTTTTTTTCTATTCAAAATTGTGTGGTAAAATGATGGGTTTTACAACGACTGTGTGACTAATGATGATTAGAGTATTCAGTTGTCGCTCGAAGTTGGTGTCTGAACCCTGAAGCTGCCATAGTCTCTCATGTCCGAAGTTCATGTAGCATCAGCATGCCAAGATTCCCAAATTTGTGGATCATGTCTACAAGTTTAATCGGCACGTATTAATTTCATCCTTACAAAGTTAGACTTCGGCTTGGAAGCAGATGTTTTCTGAAAGGATTTTTAATCACAATCTGCCACATCATCATTTGTAAAGCATTTGTAAGAAAATTTGAAGTATGTGCTACATCATTTCCCTTTCTGAAAAAAATACTCCATTGGAAGATGTTCTGCAAAATGCCAGGACTACGTTTTGATGTCACTGTCCGTTTTATTGAGTTCTTCTTCAGACAGATTTCATGCTCACCGAAACAGTAGGGCAGAGTGCCGGAAGTGGCTCAACAAGGAAACGAACAGCAGATCGGTTAATGATTGACCTCCCAACCAGCAGGCATGTCTACCCCAACCACGCAGGCATGCCTACCCCAATCATGCAGGCATGCAGCTCTGCATTCTTTTTGGACAACACACGAGCCTTGCATTCTGACACCCAAGGGGCCAAGACAAACGAGCACGGCAGTGAGCATGCGCATTTGATTTGGTCATCTTTTGAGAAATTTTACGGTGATCTAAAATTAATATGGACTATCTAGTTTTAAAGTTCAACGGTTCAGATTAGTCAGGATACTATTTATTTTTCACTGGTAGTATAGATAGTATACGTGAGTAGTATGGTAAGTATTAGGATTATTTTAGGGAGAAAAATACGTGGTATGAAAATAATTAACTGTAGTTATATGTCTCTAAATAAAGTAATATTTTATTACTATTTTAACATTTTAATCTGCATTTAGCATGAGAGTTCATTTGCTATCCATCGACTAGGGTTAGCGATTCGACGTTTGCGGTGTTGATCTTTCTATTAGCAAAAACATGGTGGGTAATTTTAACAAAATTAGTTAAAATTATCATAATTACCAAAATATCTAATTACGTGAATCGTCGGATTAGATTTATACTATCTCCTACCTATAGGTATTATGGACTACCGTAAAAGAGCTTCATCTTTTCACCCCTCCAACTTTTCATCGCCCAACTGGAAGCACGGTAAAAACAACATCTCACCAGAAGCGAGATAATTATGTATCACACGATATAAAAGGACAAAACTTTTTTCCATTGTCTTAAAAAACTAGAACCGAGCAGGTGAAAAAGGTCAAACGGAGACAAATCGCAAGAAAAAGGGAGACAGGTTACAAGAACATTAGCAAAGTCAAAAGGCTACAGAAAAAGTGTCTGGTGAGAACTGCCTTTCATTCATGCTACAAATAGCGGGTTTTGCGTTCATCTTGGGAGCTTTAAAAAAGAGTTTCAATGGTCTGCAGAGCTTAGTTGCATCCAAAGCAGAGCTAGAAAGTCCCATAGCATGTTTGTTTTCTCCTTAGAAAAGGCTAATGATATCGATGCCAATTTGTTTATTCAGCCACGATTTGCTGTGTTCCATTCGAGACAGCCTTTGCAAGCCCTAATAATTCCATCCACAGACATGTAGCAGCTCAGTGGATTTGATCTCGATCGACATGTGCATTTGCAAGACTGTATAGGTTAGTGCGTGCACTGCAGTGTTAGGCCAACTCCAGCACAAAATTTCGGTGTACTATAGCACTAGAATTCATCATGTACCTAGTGCTACCCGGAATTCATCATGTGCCTAGCGCTACAGTGCTACCCAGAGAGACAGGAATACTGTAGCAGTACTGTTTGTCCAGAGGGAACACTATCGAGTACTGTAGCGACACTGTAGCAGCCCTTCCGGTAGAATTCATCGTGTACCTAGTGCTACAGTGCTGCTAAGTGAGATAGTAACTGTAGCAGTACTGTTTGGCCGGAGAGAACACTGCTGGATACTGTAGTGACACTGTAACAGTACCTAGAGCTACGGCCACCAATCGCATCTTTTCAAATTCAAAGTAGATCGTTTGATTCTTTACTCTACATCTAGTCGCATCAGTCCATACCAAGAGAGACAGTACACTGTAGCAGTACTGTTCGTCCGGGAAACACTGACAGGTTACTGTAGCGATACTGTAGCAGTACCTGCTAGAGCTATTGACATCAGTCGCATCTTTTCAAATTCAAAGTAGATCATTTGATTCTTTACTCTATATCTAGTCCCATCAGACCATACATTTCACTGACAACATAGTTCCTGCTACTAGATATGTGTGAGCAAATCTTGTATCGACACTGTAGCAGTACCTACTAGAGCTACTGACATCAGTCGCATCTTTTCAAATTCAAAGTAGATCGTTTGATTCTTTACTCCATATCTAGTCGTATCAGACCATACATTCCATTGACAACATAGTTCCTGCTACTAGAGATGTGTGAGTAAATCTTGTATTGCACCGTGATCATTTGATTCTTTACTCCATATTTAGCAATAAGCGTGACTAAAGTAATAACCCATAATCTTTGGTCATTATGCCTGGATCAAAGAGAGGAAATGCAGGAATACATGTAAAGCCAGGACCTCACGTTCTCTCCTTCCGGTCATCACGTGACAACCCTTACCTTTAATTCTCAGGTGCGGCAACTCCTCCCCTAATTTCGCGCCATTGCCTTCTTTAATCCCCTCCGGCCCTCCCTCCCCTCCGAAAAACCCCCCGAGGTGTGGACTATTTTTATTCAGGTCCTTGAAGAACTTTACAACTACATATAGCCCCTTTTTGGAGCAACCCTTCGGTGTCAACTTCCCAATTAGGCCTCTAAAAGAATATGATCTTGAAGTTGAAGCCCCTCCCTGTCGTGCCTCCACCTCCCCTGCCGGAGAAAGCCCTAATGCCGTGGTGGACGGAGGCCTGAGGTCACCGGATATGGGTGGCGTGACATCATCGGTGGTCTCCGAGATGACATTCTTCCCTCCCAACCCGTCGTCTTATGGCGTGGATGATGAGGAGCCGCTGGCAGCGGGCGCTGCCTCGGGGGCGATAGACACAGCAGCAGAGGTGACCGCGAAGAGGGTGCGGCTCATGGGGTGCCATGGAGGGTGGGTGTGGAGGTGAGACATGTGCGAATGCGGCGGGACACGGAGATCATCGATATGTACGTGCGGTGCCCCAAACCAAGCCTGACCGTGCTCTTGTCGCACGACAACAACGCTGACATCGGTAAGATGTACCGGATCTTCATCGAGCTCAGCGTCACCCTCTGCGTCAACCTAATGGGGTAAGTGAAGTGCTAGTGTGATCGACTGATTGCTTGGGTACTTTTGACTTGGTTGGGTGAACAAAATTTGCTGCTTTGGTTACTGGACGGCGATCTTGTGAAAAAAAAATGTTTTTCTAAATGATCTGTGAAAGTATTTTTTTAATGATCACAATCTGATCGGGTTATGGTTTGACCATTTAGAATGGGCGTGCCTTGATCGGTTACATAAAAAGTGCAGTTGTTTTTTGTTGTTAATGGTTTAATATTTGATTGGTGAAGTAAATATGATGAATACAGGTGATCATAAGGTGCTCCGTACTGTTTTTTCTGAGTGTGGTGAAGTGTTGCAGATTTGCATTGATGGCCTTTTTATCCTCTTCCCAAAAGCGTTAGCATCGAGCCATTGATGCCTTTCATTCAACTCATGCACCTACATGTGCTAGCAATCGTCGTTAAAAAATTAGTTGTATTTTAAAAAGGTTTAATTATAATTTGAAAAGGTATATGACATTTTTTTTAAGTTACGCCTTTTATGTTTGCAAATATAAATGCAAATTTTATTTTTAATATTGAAAACACCTCCTTCTGACAGCAATTGTGTATATAATTATTTTTTATAGATAGATTGTATAATTGGTAAATTATCAAAGGAACTAAATATATTGCTAATCTAAAGCTGTGACCCACAACTAAATGGAAATTGTTCTCCATCAACTTTGTCCATAGGAGCTGTATGTGGCCCTCCAAGCAAGGGCTCTTGGTGTCATACTTAGTGATGCTGATGATGACTAGTAGGTAACTACTATATCCAGATACTCCAGGGTTCTGTTATTCTTGGAGCGTATCTTTATCTCTGGGAAGGGGATCTTTGGATGAATGAAAATTATCCGTAGGTACCAAGGATATCTCGTAAACAGGAAAGCTTAGCTCTAAGAACAAGAAGGAAGACTCTAGAAGACGTAAGTCATCTATATATACGGAGCCTGGGGACCCTGCGGAAGAAAGAAGGAGCAGCAAGCCATTACGATGGTCCGAGAAGTTCAAAGCGGGTCCGATCCTTCGCACTTGAGCTATGGTCGATACAATAGCCCGAGAAGTTCAAAGCGGGTTCGATCCTGAAATACGACGGGAAGCTCAATCCCAATGAATAGTTGCAGATCTACACCACTGTTATTCGAGCGGCTTGTGGTGACAACAGGGTAATAGCCAATTACCTATTGACCGCCCTTGATGGATCTGCAAGGTCTTGGTTGTTGAACCTATCGCCCAACTCGATCTGATCGTGGGTTGAGATAAAGGCTCAGTTCATCGCCAACTTCCAGGGAACGTTCAAGCGCCTAGGAATGGAAGACGATCTCCATCAGCTGAATCAAGGTAAGAACAAATCTCTTCAAGACATTATTCATAGGTTCAGCGACAGGCACAATACGATCCCAGACATCTCTGATAGGTCGATCATTGCCTTCAAATGATGCGTCAAGGAAAAGAACTCTTTGAGCTGGCCGGTAAGTCTGCAAAGCATGCTGAAGCTAAGGCATAGGCCAAAAATCCTCAGTCTGGAAAGGACAAGACAAAATCCTCAAAAAATGAGGGGAAGAAGAACAAACCTGGTGACAAGCATAAGGGTCCAAACACGACCATAGCTGCGGTTGATAGGGGCAAGTCGCACAACACTAGGGATAATAAGGTCCTGAGCTGTGGAGGCGGGAAGTGGTGTCCCATCTATCGAACCAAGCAGTATGACTTTGACGAGTGTCACGTTACAAAAAAGAAGCTCGCGATACGCTTAAGGCTACTATTGTTGATTACCATAGCTAACAGGCCAAGCCAGATGCCAAGGATGATGAGCCTAAATTCTACAGGGTCGACTCGAGCCTAGCATAGATCTTCGGAGGGTCTGCCTCATATGAGTCCAAGAGGAAGTACAAGGCAGTCGAAAGGGAGGTCAACCTGGCTCTAACCGGACCTCCCCGGTACCTCAAGTGGTCGGAAGTCCTGATCACCTTCGATCAAGTTGACCACCTAGCTGTGGTTTCACACCCTGGTTAGTATCCAATTGTGGTCCAGCCTACTATCCTCAACATCAAAGTCTTTAGGACTTTGGTCGATGGGGGTAGCTTGCTCAACCTCATCTCCGCCAAGACGTTAGACAAGATGAGGATCCAAAGGTCAGAGCTCAAGACAAGAGCTGAGCCTTTCCACGGTATAACTCTAAACTCATCGACCATTCCCCTTGGCCAGATTGAGATGCTGGTCACGTTCGGCAAGCCTGACAACTTTCATATAGAGAAACTAACCTTCGATGTTGCAGATTTCGAGACAGCCTACAACATGATCCTATGTCGCCCAATGCTAGGCAGGATCATGGTCATAGTGCACTACACATACTAGATGCTCAAGATCCCAGCCCTAATGGGGTTATAACCATCAAAGGAGATCAACGTGTAGGAGTCAAGTGCGATAAGCAGAGCCTGGATATGGTCGAACACTTCTGCCAAACGGCAACTACCTCAAGAGGCGTGGAGTCTAAGCTCCAAAAGCACCAAGCCACCACCAAGGTCAAGGGCTCCAAGCTCGTGAGCCTCGCTGATGCCTCGAGGTCCGATGACACCGCCAAAGGTGAGAACAACGACGATGCTAAGGACAAGAAGGTTGGTGGTGGCATCAAGGCAATGCGCCTTGACCCGTCTAAACCAGCCAAGACGGTCAAGATAGGGATCGACCTTGATCCCAAATAGGAATTCAAGCTCATCACTTTCCTCTAGGTAAATTAAGATGTGTTTGCATGGCAACCATCCAATATGCCCGTAGTCGCTAGGGAGGTGATCGAGCATCAACTACCTGTGGAGCCTGGCGCCAAACCTGTGGTGCAAAAATAGCGAAGATTCATGGAGGATATGAAGTAAGACATCCAGGAGGAAGTCAGTAAACTCCTAAAGGTAGGTTTTATTCGAGAGGTCTGTCATCCTACATGGCCCGCAAATCCAGTCCTCGTGAAGAAAGCCAACGGCAAGTGGAGAATGTGTGACGACTTTACTGACCTCAACAAGGCTTATCCCAAAGATCCTTTTCCCGTTCCTCATATCGACCAGATAGTCGACTCTATAGCAGGTTGTGAATTATTGTATTTACTAGATGCCTATTCGGGGTATAATCAAATTAGCATGTGGATAGAGGATGAAGAAAAAACTGCTTTTATTACTCCCTTTGGTGTATTTTGCTATGTAATGATGCCTTTCGGTTTCAAGAGTGCTGGTGCTACGTACCAACTATGTATTTAGAATTGTTTACATCCCCAGATTGGGCGCAACATTGAAGCTTATGTCAACGATATCATAGTGAAATCTAGAACCAAAGATGTATTGATTGACGACCTCAAGGAAACATTTGGTAACCTTAGGAAGTATCGTATGATGCTTAACCCCGAGAAGTGCATGTTCAGCGTCCCGTCCAGCAAGCTTCTCGGTTTCCTAGTGTCAAGTCGAGGCATTAAGGCCAATCGGGCAAAATCGAGGCTCTCGACCAGATGCGGTTATTTCCGACACTGAAGGAAGTTTAAAAACTGACAGGATGCATAGCAGCCTTTAGTCCATTCATATCCAAGATGGGCGAACGAGGGATGCCCTTCTTTAAGCTGCTAAAGAAATATGACCAGTTCGAGTAGATAGAAGAAGTAGAAAAGGCTTTTCAAGACTTAAAAAGGTATTTATTGTCTCCGTTAATTCTAATCCCGCTTAATGAAAAAGAGGAGCTCTTTTTATACATTGCAGCCACCCCACAAGTTGTAAGCATAGTCCTAGTGGTCGAGCGGGAATGCCCCGAGAAGAAGGCCAAGATCCAGAAATCGGTTTACTACGTAAGCGAAGTCCTACATTATGCTAAGCTACAATACCCGCAAGTTCAGAAGTTGATGTATGCAGTCCTGATGACTTCTCGGAAGCTACGATATTATTTCCAAGCGCCCAAGATCACCATCGTAACGACGTATCCACTGAATGATATTATGCGCAATATGGAGGCTACTAGATGAATCGCGCAATGGGTGGTCGAGCTCAATGAGTTTGATGTAGATTACGTACCACGCACAAGCGTTAAGTCGGGAGTACTAGCAAAATTCATCGCCGAGTGGACAAATGTTGAGGAAGCAAAGCCAAACGTGGCCGAGGATCACTGGATGCTTTTCTTTGATAGACCGCTTACACTTCAAGGTCCGGGGGCTGGCATCGCTCAAATCTCCAATGGCTGAACTTAGGTACATTGTTCAATTAGAATTTAAAGCTTTCAATAATATTGCAGAGTACGAAGGACTGGTAAACGGGCTCTGCATAACTAGATCACTTGGAATCAGGAGATACTCATGAAAGGGGACTCACGGCTAGTCATAAACCAAGTGCAAAAGGAGTATCAATACTTAGATGACAATATGTCAGCTTATATGAGCAAAGTACGAGAGCTCGAGCAAAAG
The DNA here is from genome assembly GCF_958298935.1 of Phragmites australis. Lineage (NCBI taxonomy): Eukaryota > Viridiplantae > Streptophyta > Magnoliopsida > Poales > Poaceae > Phragmites > Phragmites australis. Next base: position 25,495,770 of record NC_084936.1, on the reverse strand, counting down.
TTCGAAGGGCTGAAAGTCACGCACATTTAGAGAGGCGACAACTATACCACCGATGAACTTGCCAGGCTCACTTTGTCTCGTTCTCCCACATTGTACGAGTCTTCATCGAGAAACTCCTCAAGCCATCTGTCTCGATAGCCTCGAGCGCATATGCTGCCTAACATGGCCAGCAGTCTGGTCGGTTCAGCGAGACTACTCGAACGCGAACTAACTTGGATAACCCCATTCTGAGCCTATCTCAAAGGTCAAGAAATCCCCGACAATGATGCGTTTGCAGTGAAAATCGCTCGTAAGTCCAAGATATATGCTTTGGTAGGTGGCAAGCTCTTCCAAAAAGGGAGTAATGAAATCTTGATGAAGTGCACCACTCAGGAAGAGGGAAATAAGATATTGCTCGCTATCCATGGTGGAACGTGTGGTAATCATGCATCTTACTGCACCTTGGTTGGAAAGGTTTTCCTACAAGGATTTTATTGGTCGACTGCCCTGCAGGATGCTTCTGAGCTGGTTAAAAAAGTGCTAAAGCTGCCAATTTTTTGGAAGGCAGACCACTCAATCAGCCCAAGCTCTGCAAACAATTCCTCTTTCTTGGCCTTTCTCCATCTAAGGCTTGGATATCTTGGTACCGCTCCCAAGGGCCCAAGGTGGTTACAAATTTCTATTCGTTGCTATCAACAAGATCACTAAGTGGATCGAGGCCAAACCTGTGGGAAAGATAATCGCAGAAGTGGCTAAGAAGTTTATGAGGAGCATAATTACTCGATATGGCATTCTGCACCGAATAATTATGGATAATGGTAGCTAGTTCAGAAGCACGACCTTTACTACATTCTGTGAAGAATCTGGCATAAAAACTTGTTTCGCTTCAGTAGCTCACCTCAAAGTAACGGTCAGGTTGAGCACGCTAATGATATAGTCTTGCAGGGTATCAAACTCAGGTTTTCAACAGGATGAAAGCTTACTCGAAAGGCTGGATGAAGGAACTTCCCTCGGTACTATGGGCCGTTCATACCTTGACTAATGGGGCCACTGGTGAACTCCTTTATTTTTAGTCTACGGAGCAGAAGCAGTGCTTCCAACTGAACTACAATTTGGATCGTCGCGAGTGGAAAGTTACTCGTAAGAGGCGTAAGAGCAGTTATGAGTAGACGACATCAATCTACTCCAGAAGTACTGTGATCGAGTGTCCATACGAGTAGCAAAATATGAATAAGCATTACGTAGATATCATAGTCAAAAAATCCAGCCTAAGAAACTCACCGCTGAGGACCTTGTTCTTCGAAAGGTGCAAAAACAGGCTAGGCGCCATAAATTATCACCTAAGTGGGAGTGACCCTACATATTAGTCAAAGTCACTTGACCTGGATCAGTATGGCTATCTACTCCAAATGGTGAAGAACTCAAAAACTCATGGAACATCGATCAACTCTGACAGTTTCATTAATAGATAAGGTAAGTTAAATGTAAGTCGATTACATTTTGATTAGACTAACTATCCTATTGCATAGGTCTCTTTCTAATCTACGTAGCTAGCGCAAAGTTGACAGAAAGGATTCACCTAGCTCTTGCAAATAGTGAAAATCCACCACCTCCAAGAGTTCAGAAGTATGTGGACCCTTCTTTACCCTCGAACGAGTCGAGGAACCTCTTTTGCTCCTCCTTGGGGTGGAAGCTAATAGCCAAGGAGAGTGGCCGAGGCAAAGACCTTGCTGGAGTTGCTGACTAGTGCGGGCAATGCCGAGTGACCCTCCACGGGACGCAGAGGCGATATGGCGGTTGTTGACAGAGAAGACGACTGAGCTTTCTTCATCACCGGAGGCTCAAGGGTTTCATTGCCGAAGACCTCATCAGTGACTTGGTCGATGATTTTGTCAAGATCACCTCCATCGACATTTCCCTCTTATGTAGCCCGTGTTGCTGACTCCTGCACCGTTCGCTCCGCGGTGTCAGCATCGAGGAAGCGCTAGAGGTGCCAAGTGAAGGGTCAATGACTTCCAATGGACATTTTGTTCCCTCTCATCTTAGGCCTCTCACTCGATTCCTCCTCATAAGAGGAAACGATGATGACTCTTGGCGGAACCATGGAGAGAGGCTGTGGGGTGAGAGATCCTACTCGGTTTCTGGACATTACTCCGGAGACAACGATGGAGTGGAGGCCATTGTTTCAAGTTCTACAAGTTCTACTGAGTGATTCACAGGGAGAATGAAAGGAGATTGGGATGAAAATGAATGGCTTCGGGTCCCCCTATTTCTAGTCATGAGACCGGGTCAAACAAAAAGGTTTGGAGCCATCAAGATTTGATAACGATGATTGAAATTCTGGGATCACCTCGGGTGCACAATGATTCAATGCTGACACGTCGGGCGAAAGCCGAGACATTACCAAGGCATTATGGTGCATCCAATTTCCGTGTAGAGGGCTATTACGTCATTATGACACGACAAGTGAGAGGTTGCAGTGAAAATGAGCACGAACGAGAATGGGTTTTTAATGTTCACCTACCCGATTGTTTGAATTCACTCGATGACCATAACATAACCACAACCATATGACAGTAGGTTTACGCCTTTGAGCATGTAGTCGAGAATAATAAATCGATGCTTACACTATACTTTCCACTCGATCCAGTCATCAAGCAGAGAGTTGAGGGCTACATCACATAATTTTAATGCTAATGCTTCACTCTCTGTTTAAATATCATGCTAACTAGAGAGCTAGGAGTTACATTGTTTAATGTCAACGCTGATGCTCTACTTTCTACTTGAACTCAATTATTGAGCGAAGAGTCAGAGGCCATGTCGGGTATTTTTTGATGCTACAGCTATACTCTCTGTCTTGATTATCATATCAAGCATAGAGTTGGGGGCTACATCGTATACTTTCAATACTGTGACTTTACTCTCCACTCGATCTAGTCGTCGAGTAGAGAGTCGAGAGCTACATCATATACTTTCGATGGTACATATATGTTCTTTCTTACTCTCCGATCGGGAAACCTGTTCCTCGACCAAAGAGTCAGGGGCTACATAGTAATACCATATTTTGTAAATGCATATTTTTTGCAAAAGTTTATCTAGCTATGCATCGACTGCATTGAATAGAACCAACAGAGGCATGTGTTGGGTTGATGATGAACAACTACACCTCATAAGGCATAACAACATAAGAGATTGTTAGACATCTCAAGCTTAACGGTCAACAAGGTTTTTAAGTTCTAATTGGTTCCATATGTGTTCTCTATTGAGTTTGTGTTCGCACGCTGGTCAAATACGCAAGTCGGCTAAAAGTTTTCAAAAAACCATCACGTTGTCTCTTTTTCCTAGTTTCGTACTAGTTTTCTGTTCCTTACTATTTCGACTACTTCAAGTGCTTACTCGAAGTCAGATGCATCTAATAGTACATCTAGTTGAGCTTTCAGGTATTGACGAATATTTGATAAATAAGTTTTGAGGATGGTTCTAGCATGTGCTAATCGGTTTTTGTATCTACTTGTGCTAACTCTATTTCATCAACAAGGGAATAGTGGTAAAAGCATAATGGGCAAGCAAAACAATAGTAATGTTTACAGACATCCCTAAACCAAGGATCAAGTTTAAAATGTTTTGAGTCAAGGATCATGGACAATTAGCTAGAAAGACTCCCTTCACTTTCATCGTCAGGCAGCCTGAGCCACCACAGGCAGGACAAAGTTTGATTGAATTGGAGAAGTCCCAGGAGAAATGAACTCACCAGATGGTCTGGTGTTCAGGGAGTTGAACTCACCGAAGCATATCTGACAAAGGAGGAAAGAAGGCTGAAGACCTCACCGGAAGGTCCGGTGATTAGCAAGTGTGCTTACCAGAGCAATTATTCCAGAGAAGAGTGTTGTGTTGAAGAATGAAGGCTAAGCCTTACCGGATAGTCTGGTGATCAAAGTATGGCAACATCAGTGTTTCTATCTAGAAGGCAGAATGGAACAACCCACCGGATAGTCCGGTGATCAAAGGAAGATACACACCAGAGCATTTCCATCATAGAAGATTGCAGCTATGGAAGATCGAAGATCAACATGCCGGAAGGTCTGGTGATGAAGCAAGGCTACACTAGATAATGAACAGTGCAAAGGGACAAAATGAGTTCAACACACCAGAAGGTCCGGTGTATGTGTTGCACACACCGGAGGCTTAACACTGGACTAATTTACACAGAGAGGGTGTCAAGTGTTGAAGAACAAAGTTCAAGGCACCTGATAGTCCGGTGACAATGTGATATGCATCGGATGCTTACACCGGAGCAATTTACACATAGAAAAAGGAAAGACTCGGATGACTCAAGATAACTCACCGGATAGTCCAGTGATAAAGAAGAAATATACACTGGAGTGTTCGGTGTTCACAAAGGCTTGAGTGGGGGTTCCAACGTCTAGTTTATGAGAGTGTACTCACCAGATGATCTGGTGTTAGTACTACTGTTCTCACCGGATCACCCGGTGTTAACAGCTTTTTAGAGCCGTTGGGTTAACAGCTAGTGCGTGGGTTTGAGGATATAAATACCTCTTCACTCAGTCATTTGAAGGTATGGTATGTAGCTAGAGTCCTAAGAAGTTCATGTACACCTGACAAGACATCTAAGCCACCAAAGTACTTAAAGTGATTATGTAAGGCGATGAAGTACACCATTAGAGAGTGATTAGTGCTTATAGGCCTAGAGAGTGTGTTGCTAGGTGATTGCTGCCTAAAGAGTGGATCAATGAGTGATCTAAGCTTGTACCTCTTGGTACGTCGGTGCCTTGGAGTCTTGGTGACTCACCGATAAACTTATTGACCTTCCGACTTAGTGTGGAGCGCCGATGAGAAGCTTGCATGGAGATGCGGAGACCCTTACCTTGGTGGCTCAAGCTCTGAAGTGATCACGGCAGTAAGGAACCGGAAGAGAGGCTAGTGGAGGCGACCCTTGGCTTGGTGGCTCATCCAAGTTGATGCCTTGTCTTTGTGACTTGGTGGCTCATAGCCGTGAATGGATGCCGACCGGGAGCATATCCTTTGTGGAGCTCCAACGTGGACTAGGGGTGGCATTCATGTCATCGATACCACGGGATAAATATTCTTGTACCGAGTTTACTCTCTCTACCTTATTTACGTTTCCGTATTTATATTCTTGCAATTTACTTTCTTAGATAGGTTGCAAGCGCTTTGATTGTTAGAGTAGACACACTAAATAAATCTAGAACACATCTAGATAGAATTTGATATAGGTTTATCTGTGTTATTTTTTGAGCCAAAATAGTTCTAAGTGTCCTAATTTATCCATCTCTTAGGACGTCGCCGATCCCTTCAATTTGTATCAGAGATATGGCTCACATCTAGCTCTAGAATTTGTGTTAGGGTTTCACACCTTTTATAAGGTTTTGCAAATTCAAGTGGTATTTGAGCATTAGTCTCATTGTGATCGGTTAGGCTTCACTACCTAGTGAGTTGTGACGTTCGGGGTTGGGATGGATTCCCACAGTGCTCCACTTTTCGATGGCACAAACTTCCCCCGATGGAAAATTCTAATGACTTGTTATTTGCAAGCCCGAGGGTTGGATGTTTGGAGAGTCATCGAGGAAGGGATGAGACCTCGCATCATCAAAAAGGAGAGGAAATTAAATGCATTGGCGAAGAGTATCTTTTTATCATATATATGTGTTGATGCATTTAATCATGTTTATTCTCTTACCAATGCACATGATATTTGGATTAGTCTCATCGAAATATATGAAATCACAAAGGATGTGCGCAATGAGAAAATCATGAGCTTGTTACTAAGCTCAATGGCATCAAGCAACTACCCCATGAAAGTGATAATGATATGTATTCTCGTTTGAACATTCTTGTTAATGAGATCAATGGGTTAGTTTGACACCAATTGAAGATGATCAAGTGGTGAGAAGAATACTTCAAGCTCTTCTTTTGAAGTACAAGTTAATAGTCTCCATCATCTACAACAACAATGACATCAAGAAAATGACTCCAAGTCAAGTGCTTGGCAAGATCACCGTCCATGAGATAACAATGAACATAGGGGTGGAAGCTTATTCCTCATCTGACACCAAGAACCTTGCTCTCATAAATAAGCAAGCTCAATATCAACACATGAAGGCAAGGATGAGGAGATAAGAACAAGAGTCAATCTCAAGCTATGAAAAAGATGATCAAAGCACATCAAGTAATGAAGAAATTGATTCTAAGATGGTCAAGCTCTTCTCAAAGTTAGAGAAGAACATGAAGAGGATCAATTCTAAAGTTGATCATCCTATCTCCATTGAAGTCTTGGTCAACACAATTGATCATATCAAGAAGGAGGAGAAGAAGATCAAGAACAAGAGGGAGACAAGGGGAAGAGCTAAGGCATTCATAAGTATAGAAAGATGGGTGAGTGACGATGAAGAGTCAAGCTCAAGGAATAAAAACTTCACCATCCTCGCCTCCAAGAAAAACTCTTCCTCAAGGTCGTAATCACACAAGTCAACATCACGCAAGTCGACACGTAAGCCATTTCATAAGTGTCTCATGGCCAAAGGTATGTATAATGATATAAGTGATGATGAATCCGATGAGGATTCTCCCTCCTATGATAAACTCTTTCATTTGATCAATGAACAACAAAAGGCCCTTAAGAAACAATCTAAAGAACTTAAGAAACTCAATACCCTTAATAACATTCATGCTACCTTTGTTTCTAATTATGAACAATTATTGAGAAAATTCAATTTATTAAACAAGGAGCATGAAGAGTTTAAGGCTAAATTTGAGTACATTGAATCTCGAACTAAGGTCTCTTTGAAGCAATCTACCTTTTATTTAATTTAAATCCTAAGGTAGATACTTCTACTTCTTACGATGATTTAATTGATATATTTAGCTCACCTCTTTGAAATAAAAAATGTGTTGAAAATGTTATTGTAGAATCACCTAACAACCTCATTGCACAAGAGAAAGATGAGCTCAAGCAAGACTTGGCAGGATTAAAGGGCAAAGGACATGTCCAACCTCCTCAAGATAACCGTGCTTTCATGGTGAATAATCTTGTAGAGGGGTCAACTGTGACATGCTTCAAATGCCATCAAGAAGGCCACAAGTCCTTCCAATGCAAACAAGTGAAGAAGGAGACCAAGGAGAAGAAGAAGATGTGAATCTCTCCAACAAGATCTCCAACCTCTACACCAAGCCCAACTACAAGAACAAGATAAAAAGCAACCACTTCAAGCTCAAGAAGAGAAACAATGGCAAGGTGGTTACACACACAGTTGGAAGAAAGGATTAGGGGTGAAACCAACCTATTTAGGTGTCCAAAAAAGTCATCACCAACATGAATGGGCCCCAATCAGTTTGGATTCCAAAGAACACTTAAAGCCTAATGCGATTGTGGGGATTTGAAGGTTTGGCTTACAAAATAAAGTGAAGATTCAAGAAAAGAAGCCAAGTATACAAAATGGGCGCATTGATTAAGATCATGATCATCACATATCCAAATCCCCAATCAAAGGTAAAAGAGATAAGTGTAGCTAGATTCTTGTTCATGCGTTTCATTTTGCGTCTAGCTCATTTGCTTTGTCTAGGATTGCATATGCCTATTTCAATTTATTGTAATACCTAGTATAAGTTTTTCATATGGTAGTTTGCTTGTGTTTCTCTCTAACCAATAAGCAACTCACATGGTTTATTAGTTGTAGGTTCTTTATATGACACTAGTTTTACAATTTTGTATCGTTTATGTGTCATGATCCAATATATAGGATAAATCCCTATTGTTATCAATAACAAGTGCATATATATCTCACAAGTATTCAACACTTGTATGCACACATTTAGGAGAGTATATCCTATAGTTTATGATTTTGAGACTAACATGTGTTGCAAGTTGTATCTTTTGTAGTCTCATGAAACAATCAATATATCCCCGGAGGTATGCAATACTTAAATGCTTCAATTGGTATCATTATCAAATCTTTTATTCATTTAAACTACCTCCATACATAATATAGCTTAAACTTCATATCTTGACATATTATCTAGTTGTGCATATGTTTCTTTCTCATTGTATGTATGGATACATATAGGAGGAGTTTAGACTATATTATGTGAGTTTCATAAATTATGATCCATGTGCTTTCATAGTTTACAATTGATATCATTTAGTTGTAGTGATATTCATACAATTGATATCCTTTTATTGGATCATGATTTGTGAAGCATTCTCCCATGTACTTTAATGTTTTTCCCTTGAGTTCAACATGTGTTTATAGTCATTTTTTGGAGATTGTTGACAAAGGGGGAGAATTTTGATGACCAAAGCAAGATGCAAGTTTGCAAGATGAATAATATGGAGGAGATTATAACAACTAGCAAGATATCTAGGAATGCCAAAGTCGACAAAGGAGGAGGAGAAGAAGAAACTCTTGCATGGTTCGATCAAGGGAGATAGTGACGATGGAAAAAGGGGGAGCCACAACAAAAGGAGACTAAGTAGTAAGAACATGCATCTAAATAATGTGGTAAGACTTTGTGCTCATTTATGATCTTTACATTTGGTATCATTTATCATTTACCACTTACTTTGGTTGTGTTGCCATCAATCACTAAAAAGGGGGAGATTATAGCGAAAATGGCCCTATTATGCCATATTGTGATTTTGGTGATAAATGACAACAAAGTCAATGAGACTAACATGTTTGTCAAGAATATATGTTAGTAGGTTTCATGGATGCAATATATAAATAAGCAACTACGGCCGAGGCAAAGTTTGATTGAATTAGAGAAGTCCCAGGAGAAATGAACTCACCGGATGATCCGGTGTTCAGGGAGTTGAACTCACTAGAGCATATCTAAAAAAGGAGGAGAGAGGGATGAAGACCTCACCGAAAGGTCCAGTGATTAGCAAGTGTGCTCACCGAAGCAATTCTTCCAGAGAAGGGTGCTGTACTGAAGAATAAAGGTTAGGCCTCACCGGATAGTTCGGTGATCAAAGCATGGCAACACCAGAGTGTTTCTATCCAGAAGGCAGAATAGAACAACCCACCGGATAGTCCGATGATTAGAGGAAAATACACACCAGAGCATTTCCACCAGAGAAGGTTGCAGCCGTGGAAGATCAAAGATCATCACGGCGGAAGGTCCGGTGATGAAGCAAGGCTACACCGAACAATACACTGGACAATGAACAGTGCAAAGGGACAGAAGGAGTTCAACACACCGGAAGGTCCAGTGTATGTGTTGTAAACACCGGAGGCTTAACATAGGACTAATTTACATAGAGAAGGTGCCAAGTGTTGAAGAACGAAGTTCAAGGCACCTGATAGTCCAGTGATGAAGTGATGTATACCGGATGCTTACACCGGAGCAATTTACACAGAGAAGAAGGAAAGACTGGGATGGCTCAGGGTAACTCACCGGATAGTACGGTGATAAAGAAGAAGTATACATTGGAGTGTCCGGTGTTCACAGAGGCTTGCGTGAGGGTTTCAATGGCTAGTTTGTGAGAGTTTACTTACTAGATGATTCGGTGTTAGGTTGTGTTTGGTTGGGCTGAGGCTTTTGGCTTTTGGGCTAAAAAGCTGGCTGATGGCTGATGGCTTTTTGCTATTGGCTTTTGCAATAAATTTTTAGCTTCTTATCACGCCAAAATCCAGAAAGGGTCCTTTCAACCAGCTTTTCAGTTTTTAGTTCATTTCCTCAGAAGCCAGGTTTTCAGCTTTTCAAAAGCCAGCTTCTCAGCAGCCTGACCAAACAGGGCCTTAGTACTACTGTTATCACCAGATCATTCGATGTTAACAGTTTTTTAGAGCCGTTGGGTTAACGGCTAGTGTGCGGGTTTAAGGCTATAAATACCCATCCACTCAGTCATTTGAAGATGTGGTATATAGCTGGAGTCCTGAGAAGTTCATGTACACCTGAGAAGACATCCAAGCTACTAAAGTGCTTAAAGTGATCATTCAAGGCGATTAAGCACACCATCAGAGAGTGATCAGTACTTATAGGCCTAGAGAGTGTGTTGATAGGTGATTGCTGCCTAGAGAGTGGATTAAGAAGTGATACAAGTTTGTACCTCTTGGTACGCCAGTGCCTTGGAGTCTTGGCGACTCACAGATAAACTTATTGACACTCCGACTTGGTGTGAAGCGGTGATGAAAAGCGTGTATGGGAACGTGGTGACCTTTGCCTTGGTGGCTCAAGCTCCGAAGTGATCACGGCGGCAAGGAACCGGAAGAGAGGCTAGTGGTGATATCATACCTTGATGGCTTTGTGGCTCATCCGGGTTGAGGCCTTGTCTTTGCGACTTGGCGGCTCAATAGCCGTGACCGGGTGCTGATCGGAAGCATATCCTTTGTGGAGCTCCAACATTGACTATGGGTGACATTCATACCATCGATACCACGGGATAAACATCCTTGTACCAAGTTTGCTCTCTCTACCTTATTTACATTTCCGCATTTACATTATTGCAATTTACCTTCTTAGATAGGTTGCAAGCACTTTGATCAGTAGAGTAGACACGCTATATAAACCCATAGCACATCTAGATAGAATTTGATATAGGTTTATCTTATGTTATTTTCTGGAGCCAAAATAGTTCTAAGTATCCTAATTCACTCCCCTCTTAGGACTTCACTGATCCCTTTGACTGGGAATCCAATAAGGTTAAGGAAGCCATTGCCTGCAAAAAATTAGCCCACAATGACTCGTCATCAATCTAGACTTATCGAGTAAATCCTCAGAGGAATGATCAATGTTAGGAGGCTAACTTGATATGGGTTACCTCTCATATAGAGTCATCAAGCACAGCGGTTTCTCGAGGAGGTTATTGTGGGGATGTGTCAGTTGATCCCTATAGTAAAGCCCTCCATACAGACCAAACGTCAGTTGAAATATGCTCAATAATCATGATAGCAACTAAATAAACGATCATCTAAGGATTCGATTTTAGTACCAATTGACCTTTTCCCAACGTACGCTTGAGGGGCAGTGGGTCGGATGTGAGGATGATCTCTTGAATCGAAGAGACCCTTCAGCCTCTTTACCGATCAGTACTTTCCCCTTGTTGCTAGCGCTAGAGGAGGAGGTATCCTTTTGGTGGAAGGCTAGAACCTGGAATCAAAGAGATGAGTCAAGTCTAAACAAGCAATCAGTACCGTTCTCTCAATCCAAGAAAATTCTTACCGGTTGTCGAGGATTCTTGAGGGAGTAGGACCGAACAGGGCATGATTGTGCCTCTTCAGCAAACAATTTTCTCAATCGAGCAGCAGTGTCCTGTAGGGACAGGGCTAAAGGAAAAAAAGGAGTCACTCAAAAGAGCTCGACTGCGGCTACAAAAGTAGTAAAATTAAATCTTACATCCAACCGCATCCCGGGAGCTATCATTGTCTCTAGCATAGTCTCAAGCGAAGTGATCCCTTGCTTTCAAGGAGCTTGACCTTCGACTAATGAAGTCTTTGGCCACATACCACCATGTCAAACCACTTTGCCTAAGCTCGACAATCTTCTTGATGTAGTGTACAATGTGGTCAAAATCGTGGTGCTTCTTCGACCAGGATTGATTTGGGTGAGGTTGAAGGCCCTTATAGACTACGCGAGAGGTGACCGGGTCGGGGTTGGAAACGTAAAACCAATTCTTCTTCCAATCTTTGTGCCACGAGGAGATTAGTGCAACCGGGATATATAAATTATTCATTTCGTTCCGCACTTGGAAACCACAACCTCTGACACATTTATTTTTAGTATTCCTTTTTAGATGATAGAAATACTGGAACAAGTTTAAGCTCGGTGCGATACCGAGGAAAACTTCACACAGGTGAATAAATACACTAAGCATGGTGATCGAGTTCGGATTTAAATGGTGGAGCTCGATTTGGTAATGGTCGAGTATGTTGAGAAGAAACTTGGAAGGGGGAATATTGAAACCGCAGCGGAAAAATGATTCAAACACCACAATTTCATGATCAAACTAGTAGGATGGGAATTCCTCACCCAACAACAGCCTCCAATTGGCTGGCTCGCGAGGAGGGATGATTCCTTCACCTTCAAGTTCTTGGAGCTTCGATTCTTGTATCATCGAGATCGCCTAGGCCTCGGTTAGGAACTTTATCTTGTCTAGTTGCTTGGGGGAAGTGTCGACGGCCTTCAAGTTGGATTCTTTCTCAGGCGAGGAAGGAGAAGCTCCATTCGCGAAAGGGATAGAGGACATAGGGTGAGATTTTTGTGTGACAGTGCATACCTGGGCGGAGAAAGGCAAGAGCTTGAAGCAGGAGACTAGGGGCAAGAGGATGAAGGATAGCTGCAGTACATGTTTGTACAGATAAATAGGATGGTACTTAATGTATTTTTTGGTAATCACTCACGTTACTGTAGCGCCTCATTCTGTGTGAAAGGTGGGATGATGGCGTCGTGCGAATCTTTGCACGCCCATTCAAGTGCATTAAATGCGTCTATACCCAATGGTTCAAATTTCAGAGATTTCTTTTTAACTCTATTTAGAGACGGATATCGAGAAGTCGAGTTTTCAAGCATGTCTTGAGTATCGAGTGCAGACAACAGCAGGGCGCTCGATCCAATAGCATTTCCACTCGATACTTGGAACATGATATTCTTTTCTCAATTCTTTGGACTACAAGCTTGATCTACCTTGCTGACCAGGCTTAAACTTGGTAATACTTGAGTAGGTGCTTGTGGAAATCCTCTCTGCTGAGTAGAGTTAAGGGGCTAATGTCGAATATCTAACTATAGGTATATGCGCATAAGGAATACACTATATACGGATATGGTACATCATACACATGATGGAAAACTCCGAATATTGTGGATCTGAATCTGCGGGACCTGATATACTTAGAGATCACGAAAGTGTATATTAGGAAAGTCTCGATCGGATTAACCAACTTGAGTACGACTAGTATCCAAGCTGGATTTGGCTGCCTTGCCTTGGCTGATAAGACAGAAGACTCCCTATCGACTACGGTAGACTCAGGGCAGCGCTAGGACCCCTTTATAAGTCAGGGGACCCTGAACCCTAGGAAGGAGAACAAACAACAAATCAATGCATACACAACTCAACGCAAGCACCCAGACCCTAGCTTTGGAGATACTGAGCGAATTCAACCCTAGATTAGTTTAGATACGATCTACTCCATTGTAATAGGTTTAGCCACCTTGTTTGTACTCGAGACAATCTATGTTTGTACTCGAGACAATCTATATACATCATCATCCACATAGGACGTAGGGTATTACTCCACATCTGGGGCCTGAACCTTTATACATCATGTGTCTCATTTCCTACTCGATCTTTGATCTCGAATGTACCCCAGTTCAATTACGGATATATTGTTAGAAACTAATCTTCGACAGACGGCCTGTCATGTGTAGATTCTTCAACGCCTTTTGCCATGATCCCCACGAACGACGCCAACTATCGACAATTGTTAAATAGCCGATCTAACGAACTTGTTGAAGAATAGGGAGATGCTTTGAGTAGATGAATCACATGGGAAACATACAGGGGTTCTTAGATAGGTTTAGGCCTCTCTAAGGATAATAGTCCTACAATCTGTTTGTCTTGTATTGATCCGAGCCTATTACAAGGGGGTGTGGCTAGCCTAGATGGATCTAAACCTAGTCGGCGACTTCTTCCTTAGCTTCTGTTTGCTTGTATGGGCTTGTAGAACTTGTATCGTTTGTGACGACTCATTCTGGCTTGCCTGCAGGACCCCTTGGTTCTGTATATATATGGGGGATATCGTATATCCTCTAGACTCTTTCTTCCTATTATTGAAGATAGACCTTCTCGATTACAGAACGCCTACGAGTAGTTTCCTTTCTTCTAGGGATCTCCTTCTTAGAGATAAACATATGCTCCGAGGATTACACCTTGGGGTACCTGGATATGGTAAATATCCATTATTCATCACCACACATGTACTGACCTGAGATCTTGTAGTTGTACTCTAGATTGGTGCAGCAAAGCTTCGATGCCCAAGGGCTTTTATAGGCTGACGGGTCGGGGCGACAACGTCTCTTCGCCTTCAGAGCATTAACTCCAGGCACGACCACATAATGGATCATGGGCACCCAAGTGCCACTCGGTCATTGAGGACGTGTCTTTTTGGCTAGCTTGCGCAAACAAAGAGGCTGTTAGTCGATGTAGCTATTTACCCGTTGTGTTCTTCGAAGCGCACAGGACAATTGAGAAGACAGGATATTATTTTGCCGTACTCATGCAGCTCTTTTTAATAGACAGAGAATCTCTTTACCACCACATAAAATCTTCGTTGTGATGGTCCAACTTTCAAACCCGGCCAGAGACAAGTCTTTCCTCCATGTCCTTTCTCAAGGACGGGATGGTATTTTTGGGTGAATCAACAATCCTACTCTGATGGAATACCTTCTTAAGGAATCACTTAAGAACTCGAAGGCATTCGGAATCCCGAATAGACAGCTTGAGACCCCAGAGCCCGGTTGGACGTATCATCCTAATCAGGAACCAGAGTCTAACTCGATGACGTGGTCGGACAAAATGCTTATCTTTGCTGACAAAGTATTTGACCCGTTGAAGCCTTATTTCACATACTAGTGGGGGCTTGACGATGACTAGTAGGTAACTATCATATTTGGATACTCTAGGGTTTTCGCTATTTTTGGAGTGTATCTTTATCTTCGGAAAGGGGATCCCTGGATGAATAGAAACTACCCGTGGGCACCCAAGATATCTCGTAAACAAGTAAGCTTATCTCTAAGAATGGGAAGGAAGACTTCAGATGACGTAGGACGATCCTATATATATGGAGCCTGTGGACCCTGTGGAAGAAAGAAGGAGCAGCAAGCCATCACACGCCTATCGAAGCTTTGCCACCATCAAGCCTTTCGCAGCTAGATCTTCTTCTACTACTTGCAAGGCAGCCACCGACTAGGTTAGATCTATTTAGGCTAGCCATACACCCTCCTTGTAACAGTCCCAAAGATCAATACAAGATAAACATGATATATGACTATTATCCTAAGGGATGCCTGAACCTGTATAAAAATCCCTCTCTGTGCTCTTTTGATTCGTCTACTCGAAGCATCATCTATCTCTCTTACAAATTTGTAAGATCAGCGATTCATCAATCATCGATAGATGTTACTAGACACAGGCCAAAAGAATGGATCTCGACCTCAAGTGAAATTCCTCAATGAGGTGGTCATGTTGCAAGTGGTAACCCATAAGAAGAAAGAGATGGAAAAAGGAAAAATTAATTAGTGATTTTTTTAGAGAAATACACATAAGTGAATCAAGTATTCGAATTAGAATAAAGCAATTTTCACACCCGTTGCCGAGCTTGTGGCATCGTGCTGGGCTCTTAGCGGTCACAACATAGGTTCGATTGCTTCGTCTCCTCTTTAATTAATGTCATTTGTTGATAGAGGGAAAGGGTATTCTGATATTGTACCTTACAATTAAGATCTAAGTTATATGGATGCTAGTCTCCATACCACACACAATTGCATATTACAAAGTCTAGGCCGATCTATCGGTTATGATTTGTTAAGCAGCCTTATCAGTGGTCATATGTTTTTTTGGGATTTTCTAGTATTTCTCTTTTTTCTTAGCATGTCTCATCTAAGGATCACCGTGGGGCTTTAGAGCCTTCATTTAGTAAATATATGATTTTGCTTCCTCAAAGAAAAAGAATTAGCATGTATTTTGTAAATGCCATTTCATTTCTTTTTAATGGTTTATGTGCAATTGATGCTTCTGGTTCTTCTAGGGAGATCGGATTTTGGTTTGATTGATGGGAGAGCGTGTGCACATTATTTTGGTTAAGATTGAGTTTACCATCGGATTTTGGTTTGATTGATGTAAATTTTATTGCTACTTTTGTAGTTGCAGAAAGTGATATTTTTCTTAATCATTGTACAATCAATTTGTTTAACTTTAATTTGGTAACCTTTTTATTTTTTTGTCTATTTTTTGTTTTATCTTTAATCTCCATTTGAGGTGAAAATGTTAATGACACTTTTCTGGGTAGAATAATTATCTACTCTACTGAAGTTGATTCTGCATTAGTTATCTCTTTGGTTGGGCTGATCCACAATACATCGGCTTTATATCTATTTTTTCTTGAAAACGGCACATTCAAAGGTTTCAATATGTTTTTGTGCTTGTTTTCTACTACGTATTGTAGATAGAAAACTAATCATAGGACAACAGTTAGAGATAGAGCACTGGAATTTACTTGATAGCCTACGAAGTATGAAGTCTGCCCAGTGGAAGCTAGATTTTTAACTTATTTATATGGATCACTGTCACTTGTCAATAGCAATCTAATTTAGCACGGGACTTGCTTCATATTGTTTATCTTGCTCAAGCATTATATTGTCTTCGAGTATCCTACCTTATGTTTTCAATTTATTTGCTTCTTTAGTTAGCTATTTTGCTACGCATACTCGTGCGAAAACTACAGTGAAGACCTCCCAACCAGGAGAGAGAGAGAGAGAGAGAGAGAGAGAGAGAGAGAGAGAGAGAGAGAGAGAGAGAGAGAGAGAGAGTGTATGTGGTAGAGGAGTGGTAGACTCAAACATGGGCTTGCTGGGTGCAACCTCTGTGCCAGAGTTCCCTGCCATGAAATCCCTTTGCTTGACCCAAGAATCAAAATCATGATCGGTGGGTTCATAACAACTATCCCAGACATAATTCAACAGCTAATTTGATGTTACATCAATGATGCTAATATCTTGCAAGAATGAACCACTCAATGGCCCAGAAAATGGAAGGGTGCTCATTCAACCAACATTTGGATTTACGAAATATTTATTATCTAGCACACACTATTAGGTAAAGTAGGCTTATGTGGTATTCTAGTTTTTATGTTATTCAAAGGAAATGCTTGCTGTTGAAAGGAGAGCAATGCAATCTTCTAGAATCCTCCCTACATCTCATCACTCAATATATTTTCTATGAAGACACTAGATACTTTTGCCATGAAAAAATGAGAACAATGTGGAATATAGATATTTTGCTTGTAAACTCCAGAAGGGGGCACTTGTCACCATGCCATGAACCCCCTTGGCCTGATCCATTTAAAGGTTGGCTCTGCCACCCGGAAAAAGACCCAGTACACTAAGTAACTAGAAATTAAAAGGGACTTAACTAACTCATGTGGATCGGTATAGCATAGGTCCTCAACTTAGTGGATATTATGGTCACACCGATTTCCCAACACTTACATAGTTTTTTAGTTCTATTATGTTCAAGGAAAATTTTCATGCACCTTGAACTAGGAGCATGAGCTTTATTCTTTAGCATGAGCTGTAAAATGCAAAGTTGAAATACACCAAGGAAGCTACACAAATACATATTTCTATTGAATCTATCCTTTCCAATATATTGAAGTAAATGGTTGAATGCACATGCCCTGCTAATAATAGGGTGCATGTCCATACTACCTATTAAGAATAAGAGGGATCTTCATACCAGAAATTGGGTGGGGATGGTAGTAAGGTTAGAGTTTGAAGAAAAGGAGGGAACAATGACATGGTCTTTATCATTTCGCCTTTAGTAGAGGGGCAACATGTAACATTATTCTTCGAATAATTTAAATATAGCAGTGGCTAAGTCCTTTCTTGTTATGAGAGAGGCATGAAACTGATTCCAACTCGAGTGAGTTTGATTTCAGGGGATTTGGTCTTAGCTAGTTCAATTTTCTGAATAGTTAATTTTCTTAGGAAAAGCACTACTGACGCAATCTTTTTGAAAAATCCATCTTCATGCAAGTGAAGCTAATACCTTTCATGACATAGAGGGTGCATACAAGTGTCTTGTGGACGTTTACGGTATTAGGGAAGAAGACATTATTTTGCATGGTCAGTCTAACGGTAGCGGACCCACCCTCAATTTAGTTGTTCATTTGCATCGCGAAAGAGCTATTGTTGTGCACAGTTCCATACTGTCTGGCTTACGTGTCATGTATTTTGTGAAGAAAACATACTAGTTTGACATATATAAGGTTAGCTTCACTGATTGAAGTATCAAGAGAAATACTTCCCATTTTGTATAGGCTAACACTTGTTTCTTTTGCAGAACATTGACAAAATTCCCCTTGTTAAATGTCTTGTT
Source organism: Phragmites australis (assembly GCF_958298935.1). Classification (NCBI taxonomy): domain Eukaryota; kingdom Viridiplantae; phylum Streptophyta; class Magnoliopsida; order Poales; family Poaceae; genus Phragmites; species Phragmites australis. The sequence goes on along the minus strand of NC_084936.1, from coordinate 25,477,664 downwards.
TTGGTAATTAATGTAAGTTATTTATATACATATTTGTGTTATTCCATCGTTCATCATCTTTGTGTTATTGATTCTCCCAATATAGCTTCAGATCATTGAATTGTAACGTTTTCCTTATTTTTCAAGGCACAAATGATGATATTGTGGACTGCTCCTATGGAAAGCGGCTTTGGGAGCTGAGCCAGCAGAAGTATGAACCTCTATGGACTGAGGGAAGTTCGTATCGGCCTTGAAAAAGTTGCCAGCAGAAAAAGAAGTAGCAGCTGAAAGTGAAAAATTGTTTGCTAAGAACAAAACACTATGTGATAGTGTAGCTCTTTACGATGCTCCTTTCATTACCTCACAAAGGTTAGAAGAAGAGTACAATTCATAAACAGCCTAGCTTGAGCACCGAACATGTAGATAGACGCAGACAAAGCACAGGTCGCAGAGAAAAGGCAAGATCCAGCACATACAAAAAAGAAAGATCAAGGAGAACTGCCAACTGCTTTGAGAGGATTAAGGAAGAAAATGAGCAACCAGACAAACCAAGGAAAAGCTTTGATAGGTTGGTTCTTTCTCTATAACTTATCTTGAGCATGACAATCGCATTAGTTTGATCCAAACAAGTTTATAACATCAATTTCTGAGGTCCAGGACATTTGCATTACCTGTGATTAGTTCGTGCTAATCTCTTCTTATTAATCTTTTGTAGGATTGGAGAGAAGATTAGATCAATGAGACTGTGTAATGTTGATTGCTTCAAAGAGCTTCTTCCAAGCACTGAGCCTTGCAAAGGTCAGTGAGTGGATTTCTTGAAATCATAAAATGTTCACGAACATAAAAGAGAAATATAACATGATTTTTAAGTTAGCTTCTGTTTCTTTGCCCTTTGGTTGAAGTTTGTTAACACAGAGCTGTGATTTGTATAGTTGAATGTTCAGTCTGGTATCAGAAAGAATGATTTTGAACAAGTTCAATGCAACACAATGGATGCCCTTGGTTCAGCTCAATCATTTTAATGCATGTATTGTGTTACAAAAAAGCTACTCCTCTCGATCATGATTACATTACATTAGTATGACAAATTTTTATAATATTCTGATCGTAAACACGAGAATTATATCCCTCAATTGCCTGGAAGTGTGCTATCACAATATCATATAAGAATAATGATCAAAGCTATATATTCAAGACGATGAGGTTTGTGATTGGAGGTAGCAGTACATAATATTAAGCATCCATGTGCTTGAGAGTTGAGACTTCGAGTACGGTTAGTCATCATGAAACCGGAGAATGCGAGGTGCGAACCTTTCGGTGGCCCAATCACGCACACACGGGCACTGATGCAATCAATCTGAAGAACATTGCAGTGGCCCAGTCACATATGATCTCAAGAACACGGATTTTATTTATTTCTATAATTTTTTATTTTCGAAGGGAGACAGGAGTATATATTTGCAATTTTGAAAATGATCACATATATTTACAAATTTGGAGAAAAGATATAGAAATAAAAAATTCTCAAGAACACTACTGGTAAATGGTCCCATATAAAAAGGCCGATATATTTCTGCTCATAAATGTTCCGAAGAAAGAGGCCCGTTCTGCGCATAAACGAATTCGGCTCACAGAAGCCCAGCCCGCTCTCCCGAACTACACAGACAGGTAGGTCCCACGCTCTCAGCCTCTCTGCAACCCCCCGGTCCCACCGCTCAGCGGCTCAGACGCCCTCGCTTGCGGGAAAACAATTGAATCGACTCTTCGCTTTCGATCCACCGTCCAACTTAGCATCGGACGGATGAGGCACCACAACCGTGCGGATGTGGGCTCGAGCGCTTCTAGAAGCTTCCCCAGCGCCTCATCTTCTTCCTCCTGAACCCGCCCGCCCGGCCGCCCCCAGCGCTTAGAAAAACCCTAACCCCTTATCCTCTCTCTCTCTCTCTCTCCAAACTCCAAAGCGTAGCCGCGCCAGCTCGTGACCTACGCGGTTACTGTCTCCCATGGCGCCGGCGATGAGCGGGGCCTTGGGCGCGTCGTCCGTGGCGGCGCTGCGGCCCTGCGCGGGGAGGAGGGTGCCCGCCGCGAGCTCGGTCGCGCCGCGGGGGAGTGGAGCGGCGAGGTGCGCGAGAGGGGTCAGGTGGGGGGCCGGGAGTAGCAGGGGGAGGTTGGTCAAGGCGAGATGCGACGCGGCCGTCGCGGAGAAGCCCGCCGGGGAGGAGGCGGCCGAGGAGAAATTCGAGTACCAGGCGGAGGTGAGACCTCGGCACCGTGCATATTCATAATTCATGTTGTTTCAGATGCAATTTGTCAATCGGTGTCGTTAAAGCTTGGGTTCTTGGGGGTTAATGCGATAAGGCTATGTAGAGTTCGGCAGAAATGATGTCAAGTCTGTATGGCTGAGTTTAATTGTGTGGCTTTCATTTGTGTGCGAGAGCTGGCTATTGATGCATGTATGTTTTGTTTCTGTTTTTGCCATGTAGGTGAGCCGCCTAATGGATTTGATCGTCCATAGCCTGTACAGTCATAAGGAGGTATTTCTTCGTGAGCTTGTCAGGTTAGTAGCTCTTGGGGAAAAAATGAATTTAGAAATGTTCAGTTTTTACAATTATTCATTTAATGTCATGATTTATGGATGATATTTATCTGTTGTTCTACCTAGTAATGCGAGCGATGCATTGGACAAGCTGAGGTTTCTTGGTGTGACTGATTCTTCTTTACTTGCTGATGGTGGTGAGCTGGAAATAAGGATTAAACCCGACCCTGATGCTGGAACAATTACTATCACGTGAGTTGTTCTTTCTAATAGATGTACTTGTTGATGTTTTCTGAAGGCACTTTAATAGCACTGTTTGATAATGGTTATTGGGTCCTACAGTGATACTGGTGTTGGGATGACCAAAGATGAGCTCAAGGACTGCCTTGGTACGATTGCTCAGAGTGGTACCTCAAAATTTTTGAAGGCCCTCAAGGTGCAGTGTTGCGCCTTCCTTTTCAATTATGGATACATCTATGTGTATGAAATATGATCGTATCTGTGTGATTGTTTCATTGTTCTTTTCTAATTTGAAATGGATTACTCTTCAGGATAACAAAGACCTTGGGGCCGACAACAGCCTAATTGGTCAGTTTGGTGTTGGATTTTACTCAGCTTTTCTTGTAGCAGAGAAGGTATGAAATATTTCTTGGATGGTATCTTAAATACGCTTTTATTATTTTTGCACGCGAGCTCAGATCATTAACGAAGTTAACAATTTATGAAACACATCATAGGTTGTGGTGTCCACCAAGAGCCCAAAATCAGATAAACAATATGTGTGGGAGGCTGTGGCTGACAGTAGCTCTTATGTCATCAAGGAAGAGACTGACCCTGAGAAAATGCTTACACGTGGAACTCAGATTACTCTCTTTTTAAGGGTATGCTCACCTGATATGTCATGTAATGCTATTTTTTTAAAAAGGAAAAAGTCCATATTTGGTCCTCTAACTCTTGCCTTGGTCTAAAATTGGTCCCTCAACTTCAATATCAGATATGAATATTCCCTTAACTATCGAAACCGTCTAAAACTAGTCCCTTTGTCCATTTGAGAGTGGTTTTAACCCATGTGGCATCCAAGCTTTCATTGACGTGGCAATGGGCCCACGCATCATAGAGTGGGAATGAGAATAAGAGAGGGAGAGATAGAAGAAATAGAGGGAAATTGCAGGTCGCCACCTATGCCTCGCCGGCGGCCGGTGGAGTTGGCGCTACCGCGGGACGTGTGCCAAGGCCGACATGTGTCGAAGCTCACATGTGTGTCCATGCTGCCGTCCTGGTTCAGCCGGCGCCCCGAGCTCTCTCGCTTGCATATGGTGGTGCGCTTGCGGCCACCGTGCTACTACTGTGGGACCACGTCACGAGCCGCTCCTCAAAGGCCGCTGAGGTCGGTACACCGAGAGCGAGATCCGTTGCACCCTTGTGCTAGAAAGGTTGGTTGGAGATGCCAAAAGAGAGACTTGTTCGATTTGCTTGCTTTTGGAATTGGGAATTTGTGATTTTGATGCGTGTATGTGTGTTTCTTGGGATGAGATGGATGGGAGGATGGACGCTGAAGAATAGTTCACGGTATTTGTCCATTTGGGCAGGAGAGAAATCAAATGAGGATTTGCATCATTCGTCAGTCGCTGCAAAGCCCGACCAACTGTGCGCTATCAACAGAGGTGCTAATTCCAATCAAGCCCATACTTGAGAGATGACGTGGTGGCGCATGAGCTTGTCACCGGCAAGCGGTGCGGCCTAATCGATGGGTTAAAACAGATCTGGCCCTTGATGCCCATGAGGAGGGGCTTCTTGTGGTTGGACCCGTCGCATTGGTGAAGCTCCTCCTTGGTGACCTCGTTGATCTGCATGGGGGCAAGGGCACCGCCGCAAAGAGCCATGGCAGGAAGTGGTATTGTGCGGCAACAATCGTCATGACAGTGAAGATTGAAGAATGTTGCCGTGGACAACCCTGTGTGCGCTGACTGAGCTTCCGTCCTCTCCCCTGTATTCTGACATGTGGGGCTAAGTGATGATGTGACAGCTAAGATGTCAAAACCATTCTCAAAACTAGGCTAGGACGTATTTTGCATCGGTATTGAAAGACGGGGGACGAGTTCTATATGGTTTTAGAGTTAGGGGACCAAAATTAAACCAAGACAAGAGTTGGGGGGACTGAAAATGGACTTTTCCTCAAAAAAATGGCAATATAAATCTCACATTCTTATTAATTTTGTAGCCTGATGATAAGTATGAGTTTGCCGACCCTTCAAGGATTCAAGGCTTAGTTAAGAACTACTCTCAGTTTGTATCATTCCCCATATACACGTGGCAGGAGAAATCAAGAACTGTCGAGGTAAGATCTCGATGTGCTTCTTGCTGATTCTCTTGACTATATAAGTTCTTTTGAGCTACTTTTATGTATTGCTTTTTCATTTGTTTCACTGATGTATCCACCTTGATTGACAGGTTGAAGAGGATGAAGAGCCAAAAGAAGGCGAAGATGCAATAGAGGTTAGCTTTTCTGAATGGACTGCTTCTAGTTTTTCTTATGTTTCTAAGGACCTTGCTTCGTTTGCAACTGATCCAGAATACTTTGACATACAGGGTGAGAGAAAGAAAAAGAAGAAGACTATTACTGAGAAATACTGGGACTGGGAGCTAGCCAATGAAACAAAGCCCATATGGGTAAGTCTGCAGTTACTATTGCAATGCAACTTATGCATATTTCAAACAGTACCATTCTGGTACTTGTGGTCACTCTAGTCTCCATATCAACAAATGCATGGGATATACTAAGGGCTAATGCACAAAACAGATAGTTGAATTCTATTCCCTCGATGCAGATGAGAAATCCGAAGGAAATCGAGAAAACCGAATACAATGAGTTCTATAAGAAGACATTCAACGAGTTCTTGGATCCTCTTGCCCACACTCACTTCACAACAGAGGTGTGTGAATTCATCAAATATCACTCTATTAAACTCTTGTACGTTGAATACTGTCTATAATCTGACCTTTTCCGTTAACAGGGTGAAGTGGAGTTCAGGAGTGTTCTTTACGTTCCAGGAATGGCACCACTTAGTAATGAGGAGATAATGAATCCCAAGACCAAAAATATCCGGCTATACGTCAAAAGAGTCTTCATCTCTGATGACTTTGATGGTGAATTGGTACATTATCCCGCAATGCACATGATAATTATTTCTGTCATGTACAATTTTACAGTGTGTTGCTATTATTTTCTACTATTCATCAAAGTTACTGACTTCTGCATGTATTTTGCAGTTTCCAAGATATTTGAGCTTTGTAAAAGGTGTAGTAGATTCAAATGACCTTCCCCTCAATGTTTCTCGTGAGATTCTTCAAGAAAGTCGAATTGTAAGTTATGGGTAAAATGCCTGTCAGCTTTTGTACACCAAGATTGAAGACTCTGAAGGTTCTTCTTACTAGAGACTTTTGGAGATAATCTTATGTTTATCGTTCAGGTAAGAATTATGCGCAAGAGGCTTGTCAGGAAGACATTTGATATGATTGAAGAGATTGCCGAAAAGGATGATAAGGAGGTACAACTCTCTAGGCTTTTTTTACCCCAATTATCTGTTTACTTGTTGTTGAAGCTCTGTATTTCGTACTGCAGGACTATAAGAAGTTCTGGGAGAGCTTTGGCAAGTTCATGAAGCTTGGTTGCATTGAGGACACAGGAAATCACAAGCGCCTTGCTCCTCTGCTGCGTTTCCACTCTTCTAAAAATGAGGGAGATACGATAAGCCTTGATCAATATGTAGAAAACATGCCTGAGAATCAAAAAGCGATATACTACATCGCTACAGACAGTCTCCAGAGTGCAAAGACTGCTCCTTTCTTGGAAAAGCTGGTCCAGAAAGACATTGAAGTATGAACATGACACAGTGATTATGAGTAAGAGGTGTTCTTTTCTTCGTCCACTGCGTAGACTAAGGATGATGTTTGTTTTTATTTAGGTTCTCTACCTTATTGAGCCTATAGATGAGGTTGCCATTCAGAACTTGCAGACCTACAAAGAGAAGAAATTTGTTGATATCAGCAAAGAGGATCTGGAATTGGGTGAGGAAATGCTGAAGTTTGCTCTGGTTGGTTATACACTGTTCGATTATTTGCATCATGTCAAATAATAGGTATGTGTATCTGTTTTCACAGGCGATGAAGACGATGAGAATAAAGAAACCAAACAGGAATACACTCTCCTGTGTGACTGGGTAAAACAACAGCTTGGTGACAAGGTTGCGAAGGTCCAAATATCAAAGCGCCTAAGTTCTTCACCATGTGTTCTTGTATCTGGCAAGTTTGGTTGGTCCGCCAACATGGAAAGGTAGGTTCACTATTCAATTGTACAATTAGATCGTTATTTTGTAAAATCATTACCTGTTTCTTGATGCATTATTCTCAAAATTGACAGGCTCATGAAGGCACAAACACTTGGTGATACATCAAGTTTGGAGTTCATGAGGGGGAGAAGGATTTTTGAAATTAACCCTGACCACCCTATTGTCAAGGACCTGAATGTAAGATCATTACTCATTGCCACTCACCAGTCATCAACAATTGATGTACAACACTCTTCTTTGTAATAGCAATAACTAATATGAATGTGAAACAATTGTTGGCAGGCTGCTTGCAAAAACGAGCCTGATAGCACAGAAGCCAAGAGGGCTGTCGAGCTGCTGTATGAGACTGCTCTGATCTCCAGTGGATATACTGTAAGTACACTGAAATGCATTCCTTTGTTTCAAGGTCATGCCAGAAAAAGACTTTACCTAAATGGTTTAACTTTTGTTTACTGGGAAATGTCCAGCCCGAGAGTCCAGCAGAGTTGAGTGGCAAGATCTACGAGATGATGGCGATTGCCCTCGGCGGGAGATGGGGGAGGTCTGACACTGAGGACGCTGAAGCAACCGCTGGTGAGGCAAGCGCAGAGGCTGAGTCATCTGAAGGCATGGTGACAGAGGTGATTGAGCCTTCGGAAGTGAGACCTGAGAGTGACCCATGGAGGGATTAGTGAGTTCTCTCTCCGGCACCTGTTGTTAAAGCTTCATAATTAGTTATGAGGGGGTACAATTAAAATCATGGGTTAGAACATTGGTTATAATCTTTCTGCACGGGCTGCTGCCATGGCATTTTTGTAGGTTTAGACTCACCGGCCACTTCTATTTTATTGAAGGAAGTGGCCTTATCAAGAAAACATGTGGAATACTTAGTGGTTACTGCATCACAAAGTTGTCCTGTGACTCTCTAAAAGATTTTGCAAACGTTGCTGTTTCGTTTTTGTTCATATAAGTTTCTGTCACTGACAGATTGGAGCTTTCGGAGATCAGTGCTGCAGCTTGTATTCTTGACATTAGCAATTAGATCAGTATCAACTATGAAATGAAAAATGCTCGATAAAACAAGGAAACCATTGTCCGTTATGATGTTGAGATTGCCTGAGCTGTTACATCCCCCGATAGTGGAATTCTTTTCTTTTCCTTTGGTTCTTGTACACAAACAGTTCATGAACCTGTCCCAGTGACAAACGGGGTAAAATGAGAGATAAAGGATCCATTTATACGAGTTTAAACTTGCTGCTGAAGCTTATATGATCCCAAAGGTGTCTGAGTTGTCCCAGTGACAAACGGGGTAAAATGAGAGGTGTTTTCTCGCCATCCAGACAGGGTTTCCAACATCATAAATTCATAACTGGGGGTCCCTACTTGGTGTCTGAGTTGCTGCACTTTCAGCTCTGAACACCCAATGTACAACCCTGAAGCAACGGTAGCCTTTCCTAGAGCAATCAAACTTGTACTGCTCCTGCACTATGTACTAACTGTGCAGATGCTAGTTATGTGTTTGTCTCTGTGTTTGCTGATCTCAAGGAACTCATCCATGTGGCCGAACTTCACATATGAAACCCATCCTGGTCGCTCAAATCTTCTGAACCAATGACGGATCGGTACCCCATTTGCACCACATCATGGAATGATCCATCCATAGTGCGAGGCATCTGTTCAAGAAATCAAAACTTTGTTCAATTATAAAAAATTAACCTGTTGAAAACATTCATAACTTGTTAGAAGTCTGTACTCTAAAAGACCTGTAGGACATGAGTTGTTCAAGCTGTTTCTCACTAGTATCTTAAGGCTTAAGCTCACTCAACTATGCTGGAGTAAGAAGAAATATTGGCGTTCTGCCGTGCAAACCTGATATGCAGGATCTCTGAACAAGTCTTTCTGATTTAGTTGCTCCTGCATGACTGTCCTGAACACATCTGGGTTGGCCATGCCATGAACACCTCCCTGGAACATGCCTGATTGCAACAACAGCTCCGGTTTGGGCACCATTTCATGGGAGAATGAGAATCCGATGGGAGCAGACGAAGGCGCCCCAGGGAAGCGAATAAGTCGCTGTGAAAGGGAACAAGCGCATGTTACACATTCTTGCAAAGACAAACTGAAAAGGAGAAAGAAAGGAAAGGGGTGGAAGAACACCAGGTTGATTGCATCCATACATTTTTTGACAGAAGCCCTTCTTTGTTGAGATTGAGTGTTAGACTGACCGTCGTTAGCTTCATGGATAAGAACTGCGATATGCAAAGGAAGATCATCAGATCAATGCGTTGTGTTTTGTCAGATGAAAATTTTCAGGCACCACCCCTGCGAAGAGACCATACCTCCACTTGCCTTTGCAGGGACTGAACATAGTTGATGATCTCGTCGAGCATTACCGCCTTTCCGGTGACCTAAATCGAATCACACCCAGCCCAAGAAACACAAAGTGCGTCATTCTTATGAAGTTTACAGATCGAAAAACTACGGGTAGCTTTTACTTTGATCAGAAGGCTCACTTCGCTGCAACCAGGAACAAGGTCTTGCAGAAGCTTCATCCTCTCGCTGATCTTCTCCCTTCTCAGCTGCGCGAAAATGAAACATTCTTATCTTCAAGTTCTAAAGCTAATTCAGACGATCAGTTGCATTTTGCAAATGTACAAGAACACTAGGTCTGAAGAATCTGTATGTAGCAGTAGTATATTGTAGTAGCTTGTGTGTACCCTCTCTGCGAGGCTGTGTCTGTTGGTTGCCTGCCCCTTCCGGGCCCTGACATGGATGTACCCTTCCTTGTCCGGCTCGTCGGGCTCCTTCGCCCCCTTCCCTTTCCTCTTGCCGGTCGCCGCCGCGGCCAGGCCTTTCTCTTCACGTTTGTTGCCCTTGCTGCGCGCGCTCTCCGTTGCAGAATCGGTTGACACGTTCGACGCCTTCGCTTGATCTTGAACCGTCCCAAGAACGCCCTACGACGACGCAAGAAGGACGTTGGGAGGCGAAGATTGGAAGCTTCGGAGACCGGTGCAAAGACAGTGAGCACTGAGCAGCGAGCAACTGAGCACCTACCTCGCTTGATCTCTTCCTCTTGTTGGAGTCCGACCCCGGGGACGAGCAGTCCCTGGCCGCGGCGCCGGCACTCGGCGCGTCGTTGTGGCCGCCGCCGCAGCTGAGCTCCGGCTCCGCGTCCTCGTGATCACCGTGGTGACCAAACGGCCCCTCTGCGGTGATATTCGAGGCGCTTGCAGTGGTTGTTCCGTTTCCAGCGCCGAAGCAGGACGACCGCACCGCCCGCTCGACGAGGCCGGAGTCCACCGAGAAGTGCTCCAAACCGGCCGCCGGTGGGAGTTGGAAACCGAGCATCGACGGCAAGAGAGCCCCACCTCTCGCGTCGGAGACGGCACTGCGGTCGGCTAGCGCCGCGCTCTGAGAGGCCGACGCCCATACAAAGGAATCCATTGTAGAGAGAGAGAGAGAGAGACCAGATGGCAATTCTTGAATTTATAGGACTATCCCGTATTGACCGCCTACGGGAGTTTTTGCATGTCTCGTCTAGAACACGAGAAGTTTTCGTTATGTTTCTGACCCTGGATAATTTCTGATTACTCCTGCGGTCCTGCCATCTGATCCGGCATCTGGAAATGCTGAAGCTCCTGAGCTGATGGCATCCTGAGTTTCTGACATTGCCGACTCTCACAGGCATAGCATTGTTTAATCTGCCTTCCTGTAAATTCTAAATTGTGTGTGTCCCCCTTGCCTCTCATCATTAGTAGTACTTAATACTACTTTAATGTGAAAAATCTCTGGAGTTGTGATAGAGGCTCAATGTAAAATTTTCTTCTATTGAAACATAGATAAGTAGTTTGTCCTGCGTTTTCTCAAGAAAAATTTCAACAGAAAATATTCCTACAAGAAAAACTTCAACAGAAAATATTCAAGAAAAATTTCCAATGCAATTTTTTTTTGTCGTGGGACTTCCCTATGTTGTTAGTTTAACACCTCAGAATAGATGCCCTTGTAAAGTCCTGATTCCCCTAAATTCCCTCCACAGTAAACTAAACTATGATTAGCCTCGGGGTTCGTGAAGCCGCGAATCTGATCTTTGATTAGTAAAATCAAACTAAACCAAACAAATCTACAGGATAGTTTAATTCGATCGAAACACAGCTTTTATGCCGACTGTATTCCTGCAATCCATTTTGACAACCTGGTAGTAATTTTCTACTGTTACTTACCTCCTTTTAGAAGTAAATGAATTTCCACTGTACTCGCTCATTGCAACAAAGCCAAGAAGGGACTTGCAAGTTACTCCTTTCGGTTGTGCTGTTCTTCCCCTTTTGCCTTTCTGCAATGTGGCTTGCCTTCCCTTAGCGGCATCCTGCTAAAAGCTGCCGGTCTCCAAAAGGGAAAGGGGAATTATTGAGACGGCAAACGGAACCGAACGAAGATTTGTGAAAAATGCGAGGTGAAACATGAAAGAAAAAAAATGTGGCTTCAGGCTTTCCCAAACAAGATGTCCAAAGCACGGTCAGTCCAAGCAAAGCTACTTGCACTATAAGCTTTCATGTGCGATATCTTTAGTTCATTGTCAGCTAGTAATTTTTAATAAGAAATCAAGGGGACTCACATATTTTCAATGAAGAAAAGTTTTTCTTTCATGCAGTTAAGTTACTGGCATCGACTGTTCTTTCTCCGATCATTTGCACACGCACCGGACGCATGTGCATGCATCAGAACTGATAAGATGGTTATGCAAATGATCGAGCAATGTCTGCAGCTCTGTGTGATTTTATCTGGCAGTAGGCTCCTTTTGGCAAACTCTACATCCCAAAGGAGAAAAAAGAAACGTGAAAACATAAGAGTTTCCGTCGTCAGATTCTTCAGAGATCAGCTAAGAAAAAAGAACAGCGAAACTTGAAACCAGGTCTAGATGCTGACCATTATTGAAGTAAAAAAGTTTTTGGAAATTCAGAACGACAAGCAAAGAACAGAGCCAGACTGCCAGAGGCAGCTAAATGGGTTCATTACCGAGAAGAAATGATTACCCAAGTTATTCAGTTTGTACATGGCACAGTACTAGCAGTAGCAGATCGAGACTGTTCAAAGCAAAAGGATAAGCAGAACTTATACTACTATCTAATCCAAAATCCACCATGCCTTCCTGTCATAATTTGCAGGACCTGGCCTACAAGGCCCGTGCAAAGTTGCAAAGAACAGCGGTTGCAGAGGCACATCGAGAAGAGAAGAGCACGAAGAACCATGCAGATTGCCTGTAATTAAGCAGGTGCTGTCACTGCAGATTTAAGTACTCCCAACAATCAGCAGTTCTGCTCCCTGACTGCTTCATGATTTGCGCAGTTTTTGTACCGGGAAACGAAACATGCCCTGTGTGTGAGCTAGGGCAATTTTGAGGAGCATGCAGCGTTACAAAAATGCACTATTTACATGAGGTTTCCGTGACCATGGTGATATTTCAGTGAGTAGTTCCCTTCCAGAGACAGGCATGTAGGTTTGCAAATGCATCAGTGGTGCCCCTTACTTTGCGTCCGAAGGGACTCAGGCCAACCTCCAGACAAATATTTCATATCAAGCTTCCTATGCATGGAACTCACTGCGAGCATGTCTGCAACGCGTGAATTCCATATCAATCTTGTAAGAATCAGAGCAACTCCTTCAAAGACTCACCGTTCATTGTGCAGATCGAAAGGTACTGAGCATAGCAATGCAATGCTCACTGTTCAGAGCTGGTTGCACAATCTGAGCTATTGTCGCATCGACGAATTGGGCCGTCTCTGACCAAGTGGACAAGGCCGTTGGGCTACCACCGCTGCTAATCTCGTCTCGCTGCTGTGCGAGTAGGCTCTGCAAACAAACCGAATAAGTCTCAGTCTCAGGCCCGGTTAAAGAAAATGGAAATTTCGTAGCAGTCTTTTTTTAATAAGGGAATTTTATTATTTTGGCATATGCACGAGTCATGCAGGTAACCATCTATTATTACATAGTCTTAGCCACTGTCAATGAAAAGTGAACAAATAGAAAAAAGTTCATAGTTCATAAACATGATGGTAAAGCTAACTTTAAGCACAAACCCTATTAAGTAGACATTCATCCCTATTTGACGAAAATCTTCGTGATGTTGTCTTTAGGATGCGACAAGCCTACTTCATTCGTGCCATTGTCTCCTTTTGCAAGGACCAGAAGTGAGTCTAATATCATTCGTGTAGAATTCATGTGAGATCGATCCACGACCATTTCTTTTGAGTTGACAACTCTGTTATGGCAGAGAAGACGAAGAGGCATAAGCTCACTCCTGTCTCAAGGCATTAGGCATGCTTGCTTCCTCGTACAAGAATACAGAAGATGCATCACACACATAGGTAACAAGTCCCTCTCACCAGCTCATCTACTAGGACTCGCCAACTTAAAAATCCTGCCATGGCCAATCACTGGTTCGTGCAAAGGGAAACTTGATTGGGCATGCATCAGAGCTCAAGTCTCTCAACTTTTTTTTTTCATAATTTTATTTGCGATTTAAATTCCACACATTTGCCCGCTCACACACTCCACTTATGCCACGTGTATGATACGAACCAACCCAACGTGAAGAAGCTAGTACGACGATAAAGAATTCAAAGCTAGCACGTGCAAAGTTTTTTATTACCTGGAAAAATTCGTATCAAGAACAGGTACAGCGCTACGGCGCCTTATCGGCAGCAGTTCAGATTAGTTTAGTTCTGAGGCAATCCGTGTTTTTAAGGACTTTTTCAGGTGTAGGATTAAGCATAAATCATTGTTAAAGCTCGTCTAGAATGCGAAATGTTTTTATAGTTTTCACAGAAACTGAAAGCGAAAATTCATGTAGTATAAACAGGTCATGAAATACAGGCTGGGCTTGGGCCTTGGAAGCCCGTATGGTTGTCCAGATGGTCAACGACCGAGCCCATCAGCAACGGTTGCTCTGTCGTGACGCTGCTTCGATCAGCGACTCAGCCTTAGCGGCTTCCCAGCGTCGCTGTTGTCCAGCCTGTCGTTCCCGCAGCACAAGCAACCTGCAGCAAAACCGGCCCCACAGGAGGGGAGGCCGACTCGGCAGGAAGGCGAAAGACCGTCGGCCGGACGGTGCGCAGTAGTGAGGCCCACCAGCGTAGGGATTTTTCACCACTTTATATATGCAAGCCGTTCTTATATTGTAACGGAAAAAATAATGATTTATTATCTAAATTTTTTATTTTTTATTATAATGTCATCCAAGCCAATGACATATGTGATCGTCTGAGTCTATGACTCGGCCGGGAAGGCGAAAGACTGTTGGAGTCGACTATGAGTATATGTGACGGTGAGCTAGAGTGGTAAATAAATAAATTTATTTTTGACAGTAGCAAATTATCAATTAACTGATAATATAGAAAAGAGAAACGACAAAAAAAATTCACTCTATATCTTGTGTTCCTGATTGATCTGTGCCTGCGATGCTTGGATCAGGAGAGACCGAAAGTGAAAGGTCCTTACCGTGGCAACCGATCACCTTTGATCCGCTCGCACTACACAGCAGGTCAACAGCTGCGTCAGCAAGGGGCCCGGACAGCTCGCTGCCTTGCTCTCACTGCATCGACCCCGCTTAAGTGTCGCAGGCAGCCGTTTCCTCCGTTCCCACGACCACGCTTTCTTTCACATACTCCAGGAACGGCCCACCAGTGCATGCCCCACCTGCCATAAGACAATACGACCACCAGCTACAGTCTCGGCTCCACGTGTCACTCGTTGAGGCAACACGCGTACTCCGCTTTATCTCGCTGAGAACTGGACCCACGATCATTGCCCCACCTGTCATGTGTGTCGCCAATAACACTTCTAGTAAATAAATATCTTTAGATGTTTAACTATATAATCAATTACGCTATTAACTATTAAGAATTATATCTATTAGAAAAATATGTCTCTTTAATAGGCATATCATTTCGTTATGCTTATTCAACACAAACATGTAAACAACCCATGAATCGATAACAAGAGTTTTTATTCCCTGTACTTCTTTGTCTCTCTATAATTACTTATAATACATTATCATGCATTTGCGCTTAGACCTAATCAGCCACAAGGAAGAACAAAGGCTCTTTGGCCTCAAACAAAAATAGTAATCGAGGCGCTTCAACACCAGAAAGATTCACATGGTCGCTTTGGAGGATATGGCATCCTTCTTCTTCTTGGCAACCATGACTGCGAATGACACATCTTCACCGCCCGTGATCACGACATCAGCCACTACAACAATGCCAATGTCGACATCCCCACGATTAGGCCTGTTCAAACATTGGGCCAGGCCAGGTTTCGGATCGGGCTTTGAAAAGCCTAACAGGAAACCCATGGGAGTAACGAAAATGATCCTATTAGACTATGATTGTGATTTTAGTAATTAATGATAATATAGTTATTGGGACTAACATGTTTGTCAAGAATATATGTTAGTAGGTCTCATGGATGCAATACATTAAGAAATAATTACAGTCGAGACTAAGTTTGATTGAATTGGGGAAGTCCCAAGTGAATTGACCTCATCGGATAGTTCGGTGCAGTAGAGTTTACACTCACCGGAGCATTGTGCATAGAGGCTGATAGCCTCATAGGATAGTCCGGTGCTTTGTGTATTGAACTCATCGGAGCGTTTCTGACAAAGGAGAGAAGGCTAAGGACCTCATCGGATAGTTCGGTGATCTACACTGGATAGCACCAGAGCATTTCTTGCAGAGAAGAATGCAAGTGCAAAGACTGAAGATCAACCCACCGAAAGGTCTGGTGCTTGGTTTGTGCACACTAGAGTATATCGTCGGAGTATTTCTTGCAGAGACGACTGCAAATGCTGAAGAATGAAGATCAACTCATCGGATAGTCCGGTGATCATAGAGATGAATGCACTGGAGCATTTTACACAGAAGAAGTGGCATGATATGGTTCAAGATAACTCACCGTAAGATCTGGTGATGGATTTGAAGGCACATCAGAATGTCCAGTGTCCATAAAGGCTTTGAATGGAGTTCCAACGGCTAGTTTTTGAATTTGTACTCACCAGATGATCTAGTGTTAGTACTACTGTTCTCACCGGATCATTCGATGTTAACAGCTTTTCTAAGTCGTTAGGAAAACGGTTAGTTGGCGGGTTTGAGACTATAAATACTCCTACACTCAGTCATTTGATGTGTGGCATGTTGCTGGAATCTAGAGAAAGCTTATATACACTTGAGAGGACATTCAAACCACTAAAGTGCTTAAAGTAATCATCAAAGGCGATTAAGTATAAAATTAGAGAGTGTTTAGTGTTTATAGGCCTATAGTGAGTTGTAGCTATGTATTGCGGCTTGAAGAAAGGATCAAAGAGTGATCATAACTTGTACCGAGTGGTACATCGGTGTCTTGAAGTCTTGGTGACTCGTAGGCATCTTAGGCCTTGGTGGCTCAAGCTTGTTGACCCTTCGATTTGGTGTGGAGCGACGGCAAGACATGTGTACAGGGACATGAAGGCCCTTGCCTTAGTGGCTCAAGCTCCAAAGTGATTACGATGGCAAGTGACCAGAAAAGATGCTAGTGGTGAGACCTTACCTTGGTGGCTTGGTGGCTCATCGTGCTTAAGACCTTATTTTGGTAACTTGGTAGCTCAAGAGCCGTGACTGGGTGCCGACTGTGAGCATATCATTTGTAGAGCTCCAACGTGGACTAGATGTGGTATTCATGTCATTGATACCATAAGATAAAAATCTTTTGTGCCAAGTTTATCTCTCTACCTTATTTACGTTTCCTCATTTACTTATTTGCAATTTGCCTTGCTAGAGTAGGTTACAATCCTCTTAAGCGGTAGAGTAGACGCACTAGATAAACCTAGAGCACATTTAGATAAAAATTGAGATAGGTTTATCTTGTGATATATTTGGAGCTGAATAGTTTCTAAGTGTCATAATTCACCTTTCTCTTAGAACGTCACTGTTCCTCACAGTGGGCTCGAGCCTGATATTGGGCCAGGTTGCTAAGCCCGAGCCCAGCCTGACATTGGATTTTTTGGTCGGGCTTAGTTTTTTCGGGTTTTTTTAGGTCGGGTCGGGTTTTTTGGGTTTTGGGCCTATTTTGATGTTCGAGCCTGGCCCAACTGGAACTGTGGGCCTATGTTTTGAAGCTTGAGCTCAGCCCGTGCAATGGTTGGGCTTTTTCGGGCCAGGTTGGGCTTTTTCGGACCAGGTCAGGTTGGGTTCCTCAAGCCGGGGTGCCCATGAATAGGCCTACCCATGATGTACGTCTTCTTTACCGCCGCACAACCACACTCACAGCACCCTCCTCGGCCCTCCTCGGCCCAGGAGAGCGACATGACACCCACCATAGAATAGCCGCCCTCAACCAAAGCGGCAGCCATGCTCATCTCCAAGCTGATGGCCCACTCCTCTGAATTTTGCAATTAAGTTCGTTTATTGCAAAATTTATATTCTAAATTCACCTAATTTAAGCCCAATGCGCCCACTGTAGAGTTTAATGAACTCGCGCTTGACGGTCACAATTATTCAATATGACCAATGGGTTATCACATTAACATTTAAAAAAACATGGGTTTTTCGGTAATTGCAGCGTTATCCATTCAAATAGTGATATATGTCTAGTACATTTATTATTTAAGCCCTTAGGTTTAAGATAAATTGCGATGTACAATATTTACCTTATGTAAATATTCATTTCAGACTCACAGGTCCTCAGAAAATTGCATCATGATATGTACTATTGCACTAACTTAAGTTTACCTCATATAAATTCATATTCAAGACCCTATGATTTCTGAAATTCTTTTGTGTTCTATGTGTATGATTTCTTGTATTTCTAAAAACATGCATTTTTATTTTCAGACCATTAGGAATCTAACATATATTACCTCAGTAATACTAATATTGTGTAATATTCTATAAATGTGCAAATTTATTACACATTTTATTTCATAATTACAGTTAATTGCAATTCAAAAGATTTTGCCTTCATGTATTATTTAATCCTTATTTGCTTAAATCAACAACATAATTAAATGTAAAATATTTAATGTAATTTTCTCCTTTAATATTGGGATAACACAAGAAAGTAGAGACTAAGGTATCTATTGCAACTATGATAAACTATGTTCTATAGCAGTGAGTCTCTTACCCACTACTATGAGTCTGCACCATGTTCTTCTGACATGGTGTCTACCTTCAACGTGATCACCAAATATTCCTACTAACATAACATAATGCAATGGAGAGTAAGGCATCTACTACGACTATATCATTTTTAGACTATGCCAATAGCAACGAGTTTCTAACCCACTACTCTGGGGTCTATACCATTTTGGTGTCTATCTTCAATGTGTTAACTCACTGCTACATAATGATAGAGACTATATCTTGGGAGTGACTATTATTCACCCTTAATATTAGCAGTGATTTTATCACCTATCCAATATGAGTTATACATTACTTGTAATTCAAGGCCTATCTTGACTTTACAAAATTTTACATATATCAATTCAAAACTCATCTTGAATTTGAAATTGCTTAAACCTCAATTTTGCTCAAATAAATAGCAAATGTGCAACATATTTTGGTGAATACCTTCTATCATTTATTACACAGAGCCTATATTTTTAGCAATGATTCACACATCACCTATTTCCTCAGGAATGGAGTCCAAAAATATTAGCAGTGTTCTTTATAGAAGGGCTCATCTATAATCAAGTATCACCTTGACTCCAAAATATTGCATAATCATTCTACTCAATTTACTCTCATAGTAAATTCAATGAATATATGATCACCTCATGTAGTATATGGCTAACATTTCTGAATTTTTTGAACTTGTATTAGATGGGACTGATTATCCCACATGGGGGTCCATGGCTTCAATGTCACCATAGCCCAACCACAATCCAAATGCTCAGTCATTCCTAAAATGGCCACACACACAGCTTTGCATTTTTGCTGCATTTTCTTTACTCAGATTTCTAAAAATTTGCAACTCCCTCAAGGAGTGATCAACAAAGAACGTTTTACTGTTCAAAACATAAGTAGATGCTCACTCATTTATTTATCATGACTTCACGTTCATGACAGTTTACAATTCTACTGGTCATATGACAATCAGAAACTTAGTGGACCGAACAAATGTAAAAACTATTTTGAGAATAATGACTATAATATCAAATTCTCAAATATTTGGCTGAATTATACATCTAACCCATTGGACGCAAGCAAATTCTTGAGAATCAATTTGAATCTCACTTCAACAAACGTGACCTTTAAAAAGTCTCTATATTATTCCTAGAAATATTATTAGCTCAATACATGTAGTACATTGACAATCATCAAATAATATCATGAGTTAAAATGCATAACGAATTCTCATACTCAATATAGAACTTATTTGAGCTTTCAACCAGATATAGAATGATTTTTGTTTAGTGGATCATTACATCCACTAATACAATATCAAGGGATACTACATCCTCTCTATAGATACTCCAATATTAATCGTGGATGCACACACGTATGCAAGTTTAACATATAATATATTCTATTTTTAATATATCTGTATGTATAGTTTCAATATCGAAATCTAATACTGAGACCTATGATGAAAATCTACTTTCAACCTAGTACAACGGTATGAAAACCAAGTATCTAAGAAAACCGCTTCATTATATCTGGGATGTATCACACATACATCATTTCCGTACCACATATTACGTATAAAATAATTTTTCAATCTGAATCAAATCAAGACTTAGCATGATTGCTTTAATCATTCTACCTTAGAGATGATGAAAAAAATTATTAACAATTCTATTGGTCACAACATCAATTTCCAAAATCCTTAGATTGGTGTGCGCCACATGTATCACAGGAAATTTAATTTTAAGACTCTTTTTCCTTAAAAATTCATAGTGCGCCATACAATTTCTTGAACACATTAAAAAATATATATGTGGCTCTATTAAGCAATTTTATAGACTATCTAAGTACTCTACAATGCTGATTGATGTATCTACAAAATAGCCTCACATGTGTCCCTTATATATAAGACACCATACTTATGCCAAACTCATTGCTCAAATGTTTAAAATTAGAGCAAATTATCCTTGATGCAGTATCAAATCCATTCATATAAAATAGTTTGGTTTGGGCACTACATCAATAAGTATCTTATATCCATACTCATAATAGTCTAGCTGAATCTCTTATCAAGAGAATCAAATTATTTGCTAGACCAACCATAAAATTATAATTTACCAACATCTTGTTAGTGACATGCGGCCTTACACACCACATAATTAATCTAAATTCATCCAACTGCAATCATATGCATCCCTCCGTTGCAGTTAGTACGTGAAAATTTGGCGTCAGCCAAATATTTCTCATCTATGAATCGGTTATGTTTTGCACGTACTGATATCATCACCGTACATCATACATTAAAGGACATTGGGGATTCATATGAGGGATAATTATCCATCAATTAGATAATACCTTGAGTCCCTCACAAGGGACTTATTTATTACCCGTATGCTCATAACATTTTGAGAATAATTCATGGCATTATGAGGAGATTAATACCAAAGAATGCTAGGAATCAGAAGAGAATGTCATACACGTTCACATTCAGTCATTATATCCACATACCAGAGATCTGAATCTTTATTCAGAACATCTTATATTTGCAATATATTGCAAATAATCTAGCATATGTGTTTACTCGCCATAAAGGTGTCATCAAATTCGATTCTCGCTATTAATGTATCATAAAGTAACAAAACCACTTAACTCCCAAATCAAAATAAGAAAGAGAGAAGTATGGTCACAAGGGATACAACTTCTTGCAAGCATTCTCAGAAATAAAGGAAAAGCATCCTCCAAGACAGTAAATGCAAATCAATATCAAGTTGATAGACACCTTATGGATATTCACTATCTAAAGCCTATAGATGTTCAACATCTGAAAGCCCAACACAAATGTGTACATAAATACAGGCGCCAGGTCATTGAAACACCGTAACTATTGTTTTAGGAAATACATGAAGTTAAACAGGATAATATTTTCACAAACTATATTGATTCCATAGAATCAATCAATACAAAGACTACAAATTATCGACATATATTTCTCCTCAAAAGTATCGTACACCTTGAACTGGATCCAGACCCAAAGTTCTAGCCAGAGTATTTCAACACTCAAATTGGTTAAACCAGATGAGGTAATTAAGAAAAATTGCTTTCGCTTAACAACACAATATTTTCCCTACGGAAGTAAAATGGATTTTTTATTCCATAAGATGGTGAAATAGCGAGACTTGTAGCATAAAGATTCACACAAAGACCCGACATCAATTACGATGCTACATACCCTATGGTATGTGTGGAAATTACACTCTCATATTCGATATTATTGGTAGATCAAATAAATTGGATAAATTTGGACATATAAGTCCCTAATGGATTTCGTATTCTGAATCTAAGTACAAATCGCAGTATATATATTGTGTAAATTTTAAGTCACTCTATGATTTCAACAGTTAAGTTGATTATGATACACCTGACTAAATGAGTTCCTTTCATAAAAGGGTTACTCCAACCAATATATATGTATTCATAATAAAATCTCAATTAGATTTTGTATCATCTCCAACCACATACGAGAAAGTATGTAATCATCTTAAGATGGAATTTAAGATGAATAATTTAGGTAAGATCAATTTTTGTTTAAGTCTACAACTTGAGCATATTCCTTCAGGAATATTTATCCATCATTCCACAAATATCCAAAATATATTAGACAATAATATCCATCCAAATACTTATGATCATTCAAACTCTAAATATGAATCAAGATCCTTATACTTTGGGTCGAGGATATTGAACCTAAAATTTTGTATCTTAGTGTCATCAAAGCGTTCATGTATCACATACTTACGTATGATTTCGCAAAATGATCAACCATATACAACAGTGGTATTTGTTTCATTGAATTATCAATCATTATCTACAAAGATAATATTACTTGTGTTGCTCAGATACAAACATATTATATAAAAAATAATATTACTAAACATATTAACTCAAAATTGTTTTATCTTCATGAGTTACGACAAAGTGGGGAGATAAATATCTTGCAAGCTAAATCTTGTGATAACTTCGCAGATTTATTCACAAAGTCCTTATCAACTTTGATAATCTAAAAATTTGTTCGTAGAATTGGTATGCAACGACTTAGAGATTTGTCAGGTTTAGGGAGAGGCTCCACCTAAATTATAACATATTCAGACATCATATCATACTATTTTCTCTGTATGTGTTTTACTTATAAGGTTTCTCAGAAAAAGTTTTAATAAGACATCTATACAAGTGTATATATGACATATCTCATAATTTCCCTACCGTGGATTTTAAAAGGGTATGAAAGACATATTGATCCATAAATCATATCAATTGTTCTCTAAACTCGCTTATGAGTTTTTTCTTTTAAGGTTTTCTCATATGAGTTTACAATAAGAAAAAGAATCAATATATATTGTACAATTTTCTCCTTATTTTTCTCATTGTGTATTTAAAGAGGTTTTAATGACATATCACTAGATTTTATTTCTCCTCAAGTTTTCCCCACCGGATCTTTAGAGGAGCTTTTACATGATATATACGGATAACCAAATTGATTAAGGAGTGTTGCAAATAAACACCTCTAGTAAATAGACACCTTTTGGATGTTTAACCATATGATCAATTACACTATCAAGTATTAAGAGTTGTGCCTATGAGAAGGAGTATCTCCGTAATAGATATGTCATTTCATTATATCTATTTAGCATATATAAATATATAAACACCTTATAAATCAATAATAAGACTTTTCATTTTCTATACTTCTTTTATCTCTCTACTATTACTTGTAATAATGATAAGCATGCAATTCCCACGTAATTGGGTGGCGTTTATCATGGCGGCAACTCCATCTCAGATGTGAAGTTTTTATACTAAAGTAAATTGGTTTAAATATATATTTTTAAGAGTCATAGCTATAGCTAAAAAAATTAGAATAAGTATTTCTACCTTCATTAATTCGTATAGCTATAGTTGTCAATACATTTAGGATATTTAGGTAAGCCATCTTCTTCTTATTTTACACTAAAAATAAAAAACTTAAACTACTTTATTTTTTTAGCTTATAATCTTAAAATTTGGAGTGGAGTTAGAAGTTTGAGCTCTGCTAAATAAAATGTTAATCTAAAATAAAAATAATACGACTCACTCAAACATATTTAAGGTATGTTTGACAGAGCTCTAGCTTCAACAATTCTTGAAGCAAGATATCTGTAAATTTAGAAATTTGTGAAGCTAGAGCTGAGTATACATTGTGAGTGTTTATGTGAATCATCTTATTTACATTCTAGACTAAAAATATATATTTAAATCACTTTATACTCATCTATCAACATCAGATCTAAGGTGAATCTGAAAATCGAAACTCTGCCAAATAGGAGATCATTGTACTGACGGTTGTAGCTCCATAAAATTTTAGAGCGTGTTTGATTGGCGTACAAAGATTAATACACTTTCTTACCATAAGTGCGTGGCATAGTTTTTATGAAGAATAAATCGTCTACTATAACTATAATATAAGTTGGCAAGAAATCAAATCACTAATTAAATCCTAATAAATTAAAAGTTTAACACGTCAAATATCAAACAGCAAACCAAACGTTAGCCACCATCAGTCAACCACATCTGTCTAAGATGTGAGAACCTGTGGCAACGAATCGATTATTAGGCTTGTGCCAAACTGCCTCTATAATAGCAAGGGGCTCCCGAAACGCTCCCCAGGGCGCGATTCTTTTCGTCCCCTCTCGCATCTCATCCATGACTTCCTCATCTCTTCTCCCGCGATTCGCCGCGGACGAGATCCGCCGAACCCTAGAGGCCTCCTCCTCCTCCGCGTCCTATTTCTCCGACGACTCCTTCGTCCCCGTCTTCCGCCCGGATCCCTCGGCCTCCTCCGCTTCGGCTTCGGCTTCGGTGGCGGCCACTGCGGCCGACCGCGTCCGTAGCCTGTTCCACTCCGTGGATGTCACCCTCTTCGGCGATGCCCTCTTCACGCCCGTGATCGAGCACCTCGGGTTCACCGAGGACGCGGACGACGACGGAGATCTTACCTCCATCTGCTGGGACTGCCTCGAGCTGGAGGACGCCGAGCCAGATCTGCCGTTCGTGGCCTCCACCGCGGCGGACGAGTTCGAGTGGGAGGAGGTCGCGTCCGCGTCCGGTCCCGGCGGGGAGCCAACGGAGCCCGAGTGGGAGGTGCTCGGAGACGTGCCGCCGCCGGCCACCGCGGCCGACGCCGAGGAGGGGTTCGTGTACACCTCCGATCGGGAGGCGTACGAGGTGCTCGTCGCCGGCGGGGAGGGTCTATTCCTGAAGAACAAGCCGCGGGCGGCCAGATCCGCCGTCGAGGCGCTCCCTTCTTCTGTTGTCGGCGCTGGTGAAGAAGGTGAGGGGGAGGAGTGCGCGGTGTGCAGGGACGGGGTTGCGGCCGGGCAGCGCGTGAAGAGGCTGCCTTGCTCGCACCTGTACCACGAGGAGTGCATCGTGCCGTGGCTCCAGGTGCGCAACTCGTGCCCTCTCTGCCGCTTCGAGCTACCCACCGACGATCCAGAGTACGAGACCTGGAAGGCCGGGCGAGCCGTGGCTGCCTGAATGGACTGCGCGGTAACGGCAAGCTCTACTCGTATGGTTTTATAGAGTTGTGTGGTTTGATTTGGAATCGGTCGCTATAATTACAACGTTGTTACTCGGTTGGATGAAAGATAGCATAGAGGTAGCTGCAGAGATGGTTTTGCGCGTTCTGATTGGTTTCCTTTTTTCTTCCAAAATGGATCCTATGTTGTCTAAATGTCAGAGAGTTTACATACATTAGTTACTATATACTGATGTATCTATTCTAAATTCAGAGAGAGTAGCTGT
The DNA here is from genome assembly GCF_958298935.1 of Phragmites australis. NCBI lineage: Eukaryota > Viridiplantae > Streptophyta > Magnoliopsida > Poales > Poaceae > Phragmites > Phragmites australis. The sequence goes on along the minus strand of NC_084936.1, from coordinate 25,452,831 downwards.
ATATCCTGTTGCACCGGATGATTCTGTTGTTGGATATTCTGGGGAAATGTTTGGCATATGGTGTTTGGTTGCGATTCCCTGTTAAGTTATAACATGGAATCATATTTCTGTCATATTTATTGCAAGGTCGTATAAGGTTCATTGATCTGTGTTCAAGCTGCCAATTCATTTGTGCTCTATATTCTGGACAATTGTTAACATGTTTTGATTCTTACTATGTGAAATATCTCAGGCAATAGCTTTGATTTCTTATTTATTTGCTAAGAGATGAGGACAATGTTGCTTGTTAAAAGTTTGGATTAGTTTGGTTAGTTTCTTATGTGGTAACTGTGTTAGAAGGTAAAGCAATTCTTGGAGCATTATGTTGACCACACAAATAATGTAAAGCTATTTTTATAACCTGACTAGTAATTGACCTTGCCACTTGCTAAGCCCTTTAGGTGGCTCGGTGTGATGTCTGAATCTCAACTTTCAACTCTGAGACAACAATTGGGCTTTGAGTCATAGGCTCATAGCAGATTGTATGAGAGACCTACAAGGCTGTAACAACCTCTGGACTGATCTCCAAATAACATTGCCTGACATCCTTACTACACCAAGGGTGGCTAACCCATTTTGCTGAGCTTTGTGTGATTAATTGTTAAATGCTAGATTCATCCCTACTCTTTATTCCATGTACAACTATACATATTTTGGTAATACTTACCAGGTTCTCACAAGCACCCACAGACATTGATGCATATGTAGCAATAGCAACTAAAATTGAGTTAGTTTTGGCTTTAGGGTGATCATAAATGATTTTTGGTCCCTTTTTTCAGAAAAGAAATGCAGCGAGCAATTTTCTGTAAATCATAATGAACTCCACCTTGTTACCATAGTATAACTAATTTCACCTCTACGGTTATAGATGTCCCAAGTCCATCCAGTTTCACAAAAAATGTAACTACTATACTATCCTAATCAAGTTATATGGAAAATTCATTGATACTTTGACTGTCTGAGAGTTTGGGTTAGCCTGAGAGGCTATACTATCCTAATCAATGTGAATGAAAAATAGCAGATAGGCTATTAAGTTTGCTCCAAGATTTCTCTTCAGGTTAGGATTGAGTGCATGTTTTGTGAAATAAAATGGCATGGATGAATATTAAATTATTAATGTCTACTTCCTGACTTTGTGGCACAATATTAGAGTGAATGGATCCTGTATCAATATGAATTCTGTATGTGGGCACGGGGCAGGAGAAAATGTTTGGTGAAGGAGATGAATACCTACTCTACTCTAGAAGCTAGAGCTGTCATGTGACGGAAACTTAGAACATCACTGATGCCCTTTTCAAGGCAACTTAAGAGATTTCTCCAACTTGCCCACAGTTTTGAAGGCAACCCTAATGTTTTTCGATAATTTCATACCTCTGGGCATTGACTTAGCTATGTGCTATTTGTTATTTGATGCTGGATTTGGACTTGATTTAGTTCAAGTTAATATATTTTTTTTCCTGGCAGAATTTAAGGTTTTATGGCGATGATAGTCTACTAACTGTGAAATTGATTGTTTTGAAAATTAGAAAAATAGGCCATAAGTCATCATTTTTATACTGGATTTGCTTACTTTTAGATGTTGATGTATTCTACATTGGTATAACATTCTCTTGATGCCTTCTTGTGCCTTATTCCTTGAAGATGATATCGACACTTAATTCCTGGGTACTTTTCGGTGTGTTACTTCTGATTCTCTGGACTTCACCATAATGCAGTCCAATTACCAAATCACACGGAGCAGATATGCAAGAATGAAAAAGAAGTGTATGATCTTCAAGAGATTTTCTAAATTGACAGATTCATGCCCTGTTTTTATTTTTTTGGCTCATGTCATTTAGTATTTTTGTGGTCTGTGCAATCTGTATACTTGCCCAAGTTTTCGTCTAGGGTGTTTGGGACCACCAATTCATATGGATCCATGTATGCCATCGAAATAGAACCCCAGGTGGTGATCATAAAGTGCAGTATGCTGGTTCTCATTGTTCTCTCAAGTTGTCAGCTGTGTTTGGAAGCTTACACTTCAGCATTGTCATACCATGATGTTGTGATCTTTCCAAGATTTATATTCGCAACTGGGACTTCCATTCTGTTCCTCTGTATAGTTGAGCTCAGTTCTTTTTTGGCACTGTTGAAGTATACAAAATCACCCTCTGGAAGCGACCTTGTTTAATATTTGTGACTGCCGTAACGCAAATCTGTATTACTGGCTGTGAGCTCTACGTAAGCTATTTCCATCCATGTGTTGAGAGTTTCTGTGAAGACTGAATTTGAAGGAAAGCTGGATGAGAGTTGAAACGGAAAAACTGATGGCCGAAGCAAACACAGAAGATGAGGCCGCCAATAGGCATGACTTGCAGTGCAGCGACTTGTGTGATTTCTGCAATATGGAGCAACCGGCCACCGGCCAGATCCATTCTCGGTTCATGAACACGAATGTATTTAAGTGCCAACCTTCTTACATCCATTTGCAAGTCTTGTGCATGTCAGTGAGACCCGATTGGAACGCAACAAATCAACATGAACGTTGCCGGGGATTAGGAATCAGTTTGGTTTCTCCAGAATTCCTTCCTCAGAACCCGTAGTTCTGAACAAGAAAGTTTCCTGTTTTGTTCTTCTTTGCATCTGAGAACCGTTCGGAGCGTTCAGAGTTCGCTTCCTTGAGAAGTTCAGATGGGCTAGGATGTAACTCAATTTCCTGGCAATACGAACAAAACAGGCGTATTCTTTCCTGCCCAAACAGCCTAATGTCAGCTCATCTAGAGCCATGCGAGCACGGCCCAGGCACTGTCATAGCCCAAAGAAAGCTTCTATTTGCTTCCTTGCTCGGCGATCAAATGGTGCAAAGATATCATTACCTCATCTTCTTCTTCTTTTTCTTTTTTTTTGCTCCACTAGATTTGAAACCTATGCCCCGGTAACCACTTTCATCATAATCCCTTTTCTTATACACTTCTGTTATATAGTATATGCCAACAGGAAACATCATGGGATTAGTAAACCCTCTTCTTATCAACCACAGTTCATACTCTAATACAAATCTCGTTCACAGCGGCCTCCCAGCTGCAGATGTCGGTCCCTACGGCTGCACCTGCACCGCAACGGAGATCCTCGTCCGAAGAAAACACAAGAAAAAAAGGCGGCATTTCCGAGCCTCCTCCTTAGGCGACACGTACCTGTCCCTCCCGAGAGCACCTGGCTGGCCGTGCTCGCGCTCGTCACGCGGCAACACGCAAAAGCAGCGACGACGACGACGGCGACACCATCCCGTTTCTAATGACATCTCGTTGCCTGTCTTACGCTAGTGGTGCATGGAGACCCTGCGCTAGTTTACAATTTGCTAAAGCACCAGCGTGCGTGGGCAGCTTTACATATGCGTGCGTGTCAAAGCTCGTTCGCGTCACCATGGTGACCTGGTCTGCACTGAACAACTCGCCCCCTTGTCCTTGCCTAACTAAGCCTGATCATTGACGAGTCTTATTGCATGCGCCCACTAAGCATGATCGAAAGCCTTACATTTTACAATGGATCATATATAGGTTGTTCATGATGTTTAGGTTGGTAAAATGCAGCATCCATGACGTCGGTGAAGAAAGATCGATCCGAAGTACATTTCAGTGTTTGGTTGGACGGTGATGTTGGATAGAATAGTGCTATTTTTGTTTTTTATAATAAGATGATCTAATTTTTAAACTATTTTCCTCATATGATATACTAATTTATAAAATATTTTCAACACTAGGCTAGGTTATTTAGTGAAAAAATGAGTTTTTTTAATGATCTATTTATATGTATTTTTATCATTTTATGTGATTCTTTTTAATTCAATTTGAATTCAAACATACATAAATTCATCTAAATACTACACAATCAAAATGTAAGTTTACCAAAAGATCATCTTAACCAAATTTATCCGGATGAAAAGAGCCGGACCGAGCCATCTTCCATCCATACTCATCCCATAACGCCAGACTACATCTCTGCTTTGCAAGCTAGACGCATATAGCTGCATACGTACAAGAGAAGAGATCGAGATGGATCGAGTCTTATCCATAGGAGCCCAATCGGTGTCGAGTGCTAGACCGCTAGCTCCTGCCGGCAACTATGTCTGTGTGTGCGACCCAACCGGGGACGCCAAAAGTAGCAATCATTTTTTTAAACCAATGGAAACTGGCAAATAATTTAGGGAGAGACTATTTTTGACTGAAAATAGGGTTAGTATTAGTCGACGATCTAAGCAGTCCAAACACGATCCAACACTCTACCTTCTTTCTTCTTCCTTCCACCAACCTCATTCTTCACACCCCCGCCTACCCCCACCTCCGCCGCCTCTGCCATCTTCCTCGCCGTCAAATCTGCCCCCGCCGTACTAACCAATCGATTTTTAAGCTCCCCACCGCAGCCATCATCCACCGGTCGTCCTCTGCCACCTGCGACCGATGACTCCCCCCTTGCTGCTCCACCCGCCACCCGTTGCCTCCACCAGATCGGCTACCTCCTAAAGCCCACTTTCTAAGCCTAGGAACACAAACCGACCCTGGAAACCTCCTCCCTGAATCCGAAGAGGAGCTCGCCACCAGGCGTTGCTCATCGATTGAAATCGTGATGGATTTCAGTCGCTTGAAGAGAAGGAAATATGAATAATTTAAGGCAACACGCAAAGGCGACAACTTTGCTTTACACCGAGAAACGAGATGGGATCTTGGTGCGCACCAGTGCGTGAAAAGGCTAGTCACTACGTGAAAAACAGACAAATAGGACACAATTTAGTGACGGGTTATTATACGACCAGTCACTTATGTAGTTTTAGATCGAGACCGGATATTGACCCGTCACTAATAATAGGTCATCAGTGACAAGTCATAATATTATCCGCCATTTATCACATTGGTGACGGGTCATAACCACACCCGTCACATATGACCTAGTCATAAGTGGGTCTCCCTCCACCAGTCATAAGTGATTGGTCTCCCTACAGGAGTCATAAGTGACTAGTCATATTACGACTCGTCACTTATGATTGGTATAGATGATGGGTTATATTTCGACCCGTCACCGATGACTTAGCTTTGTTATAAGAGTTGGCCAGCTACTGTGCGCGCAGAACAGACTTAACAATACTGCACGCACAATAGATCTGATGATTTTGTTTGATTTCACCAGAGAATCTCCAATATCTTGTTGATTTGAAGTTTAAATTATTGCTAGGTCTTTGAAGGTTTGCATCTCCCACTTTTCTCCTCCTTTAACCCCTATTTAATCTTGATTTATTGTAATTTGAGTTGTAATCGACTATTTTGCATCTTTATCTAAAATCTTAGTACAAGTGAGTTGTATTTATATTAGATTTGATACTAGGTTTGCTCGATCTACCGCTTCATGCCACATATCTAGTGTAATTGTATAGAATTTTTAATCGTATGCTTAACCACCCAATTAAGGTTTGTTAATGAAGAATGAATATTTTTACATTGTAGATAGTGGACAGAAGTTAGATGTATCTTAAGACTTGGACTTGTCCAGAGTACCTGAGCGGGGTGAAGTATTTCATGAGTGCTGATTTAGCGGATATGAAAGATGATGATAAAACGATAATGTATTGTCCATATCATGATTGCAGGAATGATAAGAAGCTCTCGAAACTAGACATGTATAAAGAGAATTATACATATTGGAACAAACATGGCGAGGAAGGCCTTAACGAGAGAGAGATGGATCAGGTCCTCATTGCCGACAGTGTGGCTCAAGGACTTATAAATATGATATGGATCATGATCTCAGGAATGAGAACATATTAGATTTCAATGATAATGATCTTGAGGATTTTACGAATAATATGGATCAGATAGTGCGAGATGTCAAGCAGTAGGATGAATATAATAACGGTGAGTTTGCTAAATTCCAGGAATTTTTGTGATATTTCCAAACACCACTTTATCTCAACTGTAAGGAGAAGTACATGCAGATATTTAGAAACCTAAAGCTTCTATAGTTAAAGGCAACCCATGGTTAGACTGATAAGAGTTTCAAAGCATTGCTGGATCTACTAAGGGACATGCTACCGAAGGAGAATTTGGTGCCCGAGGGTGTCTATGACACGGAGAAGATAATTTTTCCTTTAGGACTGGAAATAGAAAAAATGCATGCATGTTTTCTCGATGATGTTGCATTCCCGAGGATTCGATAACGGATCACCAAGTTCATGATGTCTGAAATCATCAACCCACATGGCGAGTTGCACTATAGAAACCCTAGGTGTCTTATGTAATATGAGCTGATTAGAACTTTGTAACATTTGTGATTCAGTAATGAATTGATGGGAACTTTGTAACCTTTATGATTCTGTGATGAAGTGTGTTTTTATATAAGTGTGTTTATCGATATGGATTTAGATGCATTGCTGTTATTTACATGGAGAAAATAGCTACCAAATCCTAACTATGATCCAGGATGCAGCCAGGAAACAATATAATCATGCAGGATAAAATACACATAAGTGATGGGTAACTTTGTTAACAGTCACTTATGTGTTCATATAAGTGAAAGGTGACTTATTAACCTATCACTTATGGGTAACAGAGTTATCCGTCACTTATGATTTCTCCTTAGCATATGGGTGAAAGACATAAGTTGTCGTGTATCAGGAACCGGGGGTCCCCGAATCCCGAGGCCAGGCCAGCAGTCCGCCACATGGCGTCATCCCGCGGAGTCTCTCCCGAGAGGTGAAAAAGATCGAGTCCTGGGAGAGGGCGCTCGGGGCCACAGTCGGTGGCCCCCGAGTACCCCAGTTCCCCGATGATCCACGAAATCTAAGTACCGGGAAGAAAGTGCTCGGGAAGGTGTACGGTGACCTCCGAGCACATAAGTCCCCCGACGTCCAGGAAAGCTAAGTACCGGGAGAAACGTGCCCGGGGCCGCTAGCGGTGGCCCCCTGGGCACCCAAGTATCCCGAGGACCCACCGAAGGAAGTTCCGGGAGAGAGTGCTCGGGGCTGCGCGCGGCAGCCCTCGAGCACTCGGTTCCCCGAGGATCCGTACAAGTGTGCCCGGGAGAGAGTGCTCGGGGAGGTGAACAGTACCCCCGAGCACTCGGTTCCCCGAGGACAGGAAAAGGGCATTCTCGGGAGAGAGTGCTCGGGGAGACGAGCGGCGACCCCCGAGCACTCGGTACCCCGACGACCCAGAGAGCCCCCTGGCAGTGGCCCCCGAGGGGCCCACCGATGAGGTGTCAGCCAGTCAAAGGCCCAAGGCCGCATTTAAAGAGCGTGCGTGGCCTGTCACCTCCAACTGCTCCCGTCGCGCTCAGCGTCAGTTCCTGCCACGTTCTGGCAGAGGGGCGTGGGGTTATTAATTGCACGGGTCCCATCCCGTGCCATCCGGCCCGTCTTAGGATAACGTCGTAAGGGCCGAGGTGTTCCGTCTACCGCGCTGCTGTGGCAGGGGAACAAGACAGGACGGGCACGCCGGGCCGCTCTGCGGCTGCCCGGTGGGCCCTCTCCACGGCGCCCGTTGCCAGTGCATTTATGGTGACGGATGACTGGGCGTGAGACGCTTTTTCCACCCTCGGTCACTTCGCCCAGAGGAAATAATGACGCCCTTTCCATTTATGGTGTCTCGAAACTCGTGCTCCCCCTCCCGTTCAGAGCACGCTGTTGCCGGCGGGTATTTAAAGCGGCCGGCAGCACAGAAGCAGTGGGGCGAAAAGAAAAAGAGGCAGAACAAGAAAGAAAAAGAGACAGACCAGAAGAAAAAGAGAGAATAGAAGATCATAGGCCGAAGAACAAAGAGCCTCAAGCTTTAAGATAGACCAATATTCTTGTAACCAGCAACATCCTTGAGGGACTTCCTCAGGATATTTATAGTATCCATACAGGAGTAGGGTGTTACGCCCCCGTGCAGCCCGAACCTGTCTAAACACCAGTGTATTTACTCCCTTCCGCATTAGATCACTTCGCACCGCCGGCCATCGCATTCATACCCATTTATTTCTCAGGGGAACATATTCAGGATGATCCCTCGACCGAATCTCTAAAAAGGGGTCCCCAGGATCCCTACGACAGGAGTTCACCCTCCGACAAGTACCGGGAGAAATGTGCCCGGGGCCGCTAGCGGTGACCCCCTGGGCACCCAAGTATCCTGAGGACCCACCGAAGGAAGTTTCAGGAGAGAGTGCTCGGGGCTGCGCGCGGCAGCCCCCGAGCACTCGGTTCCCCGAGGATCCGTATAAGTGTGCCCGGGAGAGAGTGCTCGGGGAGGTGAACAGTACCCCCGAGCACTCGGTTCCCCGAAAACAGGAAAGGGCATTCTCGGGAGAGAGTGCTCGGGGAGGTGCGCGGTGACCCCCGAGCACTCAGTACCCCGACGACCCAGAGAGCCCCCTGGCAGTGGCCCCCAGGGGCCCACCGATGAGGTGTCAGCCAGTCAAAGGCCCAAGGCCGTATTTAAAGAGCGTGCGTGGCCTGTCACCTCCAACTGCTTCCGCCGTGCTCAGCGTCAGTTCCTGCCACGTTCTGGCAGAGGGGCGTGGGGTTATTAATTGCACGGGTCCCATCCCGTGCCATCCGGCCCGTCTCAGGATAACGTCGTAAGGGCCGAGGCGTTCTGTCTGCCGCGCTGCTGTGGCAGGGGAACAAGACAGGGCGGGCACGCCGGGCCGCTCTGCGGCTGCCCGGTGGGCCATCTCCACGGCGCCCGTTGCCAGTGCATTTATGGTGACGGATGACTGTACGTGGGACGCTTTTTCCACCCTCGGTCACTTCGCGCAGAGTAAATGATGACGTCCTTTCCATTTATGGTGTCTCGGAACTCGTGCTCCCCCTCCCGTTCGGGGCACGCTGCTGCCGGCGGGTATTTAAAGCGGCCGGCGGCACAGAAGTAGTGGGGTGAAAAGAAAAAGAGGCAGAACAGGAAAGAAAAAGAGACAGAACAGAAGAAAAAGAGAGAAGAAAAGATCATAGGCCGAAGAACAAAGAACCTTAGGCTTTAAGATAGACCAACATTCTTGTAACCAGCAACATCCTTGAGGGACTTTCTCAGGACATTTATAGTATCCATACAGGAGTATGGTGTTACGCCCCCCGTGCGGCCCGAACCTGACTAAACACCAGTGCATTTACTCCTGTCCGCATTAGATCACTCCGCACCGCCGGTCATCGCATTCATACCCATTTATTTCTCAGACGAACATATTAAAGATCATCCTCCGACCGAATCTCTAAAAAGGAGTCCCCATTATCCCTGCGATAGGAGTTCACCCTCCGATATAAGTGATGGATAATTAATTATCCGTCATTTATATTAGAACATAAGTGACAGATGGAACACGCTCATAATTTACGGGTCACAAGGTGCCGGTTACGCTGGACGACGTATCTGCGAAAGCAAAACGTTTGTTTATACGGATTTGGATGGGGATCCGCCCGCCGTACGTCTTTTCGTGGTGCAATGCAAGAGGCAGCAGACTGCCGGAGGACTCTCCGGCCGGTGCATGAATCCTTCTCGTAGGAATTGGAGTGGATAATTTGTGCGGCGCCTTAGGTTGCTGCACTGCCGCCGCCGTCTCCTTGCAACAAGCAACAGCAGATGGCACTAATCAATCAGCCGTCCACCCGTGCGTGCAAACTGTCGATGAGCTCCTTTGTCAAAGCCCGCCAGTAGACTCTTCGTCCTGACGTTGGTTGGTACGTGCATGTTTCGATCGATCGCATAGTTTATCTTACCCACAAATCTATATTTATCTATCTATTAATTTTCTTCACCTATTTTATAATTTTTTTCATCTACCCCTCTAATATAAATCTCAACATAAATAAATAGTTTTAATAAACTATAAATACACATGAACTAGTAAAAATTAACAGCCGCACCTACAGCTTTAGCCTTTAGCCCTGTGAATGACAGGAGAATCTCGCGGGTCTGTGTGCGTGCGTGCGTGCGAAGAGCAGGAGACCCGCACCACCCGACCTCTCGGCGCTGGACGGGGCAAGGAGTGACCACCCGGCCAGCGCGGGTGGCCAATCCAGGCGCGCACCGGCCGACGTATCGCACGTCGGTTGGGCAAGCCGCCAAGCCCTATCCCACGCGTACGCACGCGATGTGCTCCTCCCGTGCCTTGGCTGGCCGGCTTGCTGCCCTGCTCGACGTATCGCTGCGGCCGGCGCGAGTTCGCATCGGTCTCATAGCAGACGCACGGCGTCGGGCCCTGAGGTGGGCGCGGCCAACGTGTCGGGCTTCACCTGTGGCCAACTGCTACCTGATCCGTCTGCTACGTATTTATCCTTTTATTCTCTCGTTTATCATATAATCTTTATATCTATTTTTTTCAACACAAATCTTAATATAAATGAATAACTTTAACAAACATCCATATGCCCTAGCAAAATTTTGGTGTTGGTGCGACTCGCGAGCAGTTTCAAACGGGATCGATGGGTTGTGACGCGCGCGCGGGGGTCCGCGGACCCATGATTAGCAGGGCGTATGTACGTGAAAGCAGCTAGCTAGTCCACCTCCGGCGACACTGGTCGCTGCACGTACATATGTGGCATGCGATTGGCCAGTTCCGAGGGCCCGGGCAAATCGCACCATCTTTGGACCGTGCTGGTCGCGCCTGATTACACATGGGTGGTCAAATTAGAGCACCGTCTAATCCCCGGACGTGATGCGTGCGTGCACAACTATGGCCACACTAGCTTTGTCAGAGTGGACTGGCGCCATGATCTTCCGAAAGGTCGCTGAAGACTTGGAGCGAGCATAGCTAGCAGCAGCTCGCACTGAACTCGTGTCCTACGTGCGGCGCGGCATGCCCACTGAAATAATCGATGTCTTCAGATCCATGATGCTGAATTGGAAAAGTCTTCTGCCAACGATTCTATGAATCATCAAACTGCGTATGCGACCAATTTTTCTTAGTTAACATATATGCAAAAATAGTGAGCCTTGTTGGTTCGGAAATTATACTTCTAACTTCTTAAGTTCCGAAAATTGTACTTTTATTATTAAAAATTACAAAAGTAGTGAGAGAGAAACTATGGATTATAACTCACAGGGACGCATGACAAGTTTTGTGGACGGTTGACCTATAGTTTGTGGAAATTAAAGCACCGTACACTTGTTAGTATTTTAATTATGCCTATTAATTAAAATTAAAAAATGGCCTCACCTTTACTTGTAGTTAGCTCTGTACGTGAGGTCATACCCCCTCCATTCATAAAAGAGTGTTGCTTTGGATATCAACTTGGTCACCAACACATTACTTTAATCACTAATTACAATTATAAATTAAAGTATATGTAAAATATAACAAAGTTATGATAATATAAAACTATTTTTCAAGATAAATTGAGATAATACCGTTTTGTTGAAGTTCAATCAAAATATTCAAAAAGATATTCATGCTAAAAATTTAAACATTTGGTGAGTGCACATAACTCAAAACGACATTTTTTTATAACTTAAGAGAGTATAATAGAACTAAAAGTAAAGGTTGAATGATGTGCCTCAGCTCCTATACAAGACAGAAGAGCTCCTGCCGTATTTTCAAAAAGAAAAGCTAATACAAGTCAGCAGGGCACTGTCTTTGCATCGCAGGACTGCACGACCAATAGTTAGTGTCGGTTGAAGCGTAACTGGTACTGTTGATATATCGGTGCCGGTTTTTAAACTCTCGCGCTCGAATCATGATTAAGTGCCAAGAACAGACACTGATAGGCACTATCGGTGTCGGTTCTTGGTTGGAACCGACACTGATACTTCAATGTCGGTTCCAGCCACGAACTGACATTGATAGTGCCTATCAGTGTCGGTTCTTGACGCCTCAATTATTGCTCGCGTGTGAGTTTAAGAACCGGCACTGATAGTAGTCACTATAAGTACCGGTTGGAATTAGAACTGGCACTGATGCTTGTGTTATATTTATATCCAGCACTTAGCCGCTCTCCTCGTTTGCTCCATTCAACCTGACACCGCTCGTCCTCCCCGACCGCCGCTTCTTCCCCGTCTGCAGCCTCCTCATCACGCGTCGGCTCGTCGCCATCCTCGTCATGCGTCGGCCCACCGCCTCCTCCTCCTTGTCACGCGCCAACCGCCGCCTCCTCGTCCTCGTCGTGCATCGGCCTGCCACCTCCTCATTGCACGCCGTCCCACCGCCACCTCCTCGTCGCCTCCTTGACGTCGAGCAGCAGCGGCAATAGAGGCAGAGGGCGTAGATCTAGGCAGCATGGAGGCGGCCGCTCCATCCTATCCTGCTGCCTGAGTCCGGGTGACCACCCCCGTACTCCCGACCTCCAGATCCTCAACGACATATCCCCTTCCTACCCGGAAGGGCCACAAAACATCTCGGTTAGTTCTCAAATTCAAGTTAGCAATTTTAGTTAGCTAATTTAGGTCCTAAAATTAGATATGTATTTTAGTTCAAAATATGTTGGCTTATTATTAGATGTGTATGTCATGATATTAGATGTGTATCGCTATATCGGTGTTTTAGATGTTAGCATCATTTTCCAATTTGGTACTGCAATTGATAAATTGACATAATTGTGAGATTATCCACATGTGCCGATTGATATGGTATTGACATTTTTTTCTCTGAGCATGTAGATGTACCTGTGACTTGTTTTAGGTACATCTGCCTGCTCAGAGATGAAAATCACTTTACTATAAATTATAAGAATATTAGTTAGTATTGCATTTTGCAGTTAGCAAATTTAGAAACTAACATGCCGATTGATGTAGATGCTTCCTTATCTACAATGGCTACATGACATTATTGTGAATCTTAGTGGCACATCACCTGTGGTGACGACCACATTGGCTGATAACAATAAAATAAAGATCACTATCTCTTTTAGCATTACTTTTCCTAAAGAAGGATATATCACTTTAATAGTATCAAGCTCCGAAACAGACCAAAAACTTTTGATTGAAAGATATCCTGTTCATGCGCTTCTACAATCGGTTAACCTGCAACTTAGATATATGTTTTCGGACTACAACTATTTTAAATTGAAAATGCTTGAACAGAATGAGGATGTGCTTGCAATGACTCCTCAGGTCTCGCGGTTACATGCAACTAAAACGGTTGGTGACATGAATCTGTAGTTTGTAGCTAGGATTATTTCAATAATATTAAAAAAAAAATCTCTATATTGTTGCTCTTTGTCTATAGAATTTTTACTAGAACACTCGGATGCGGATGGATCAACTTGACTTCAATCTTACGTCTTCTTGCCCAGCAGTGGGGTACACATTACTTGGTCCTCAATGCAGGAATGTCCGGGAAGAAAAGTACCAGTCAAACTGTAAGTTTCAGTGTGATAACAACAGTTTCGTTATTTACGGAAGTCCAATAGAACTTCCGTTTGAAGCAAAAGTTAGTGCGCTGATTTATGCACCGAATCATTTTGATGTAATATTTAGAGTTGGAATTTTAGATATCAATTATGCATGTAATGGTATTTGATGTAATTTTAGAAATATCTGTAGTTTGAATTAATGTATGAAGTGTTTATCGTGACTTAAACATTAGAAGAATGGATGCATGTGCATGTGATGTATTTTGGATTGTGCAATTTTTTTTTCTGACGAGATCTATTGGTGCCGGTTCTATTTTAGAATCGACACTGATAATCAGTATCAGTGTTGGTTCCTAACAGGGAACCAGTACTGGTAGTGATTTTCAGTGCCGGTTCCGTGCCCGACACTGATAGTCACTTACTATCAGTACCAAGTAATCAGTGTCGGTTCAAAATCGTCATTAATAACAGGTTTTGAACAGATACTGATGATATATTCTGCAGTAGTGACTATCTATAAGTTGATTGTCAGATGAACTGATTACGCATAATGTATTAATTTGTTGCACGAGGGGAGACTTAGTTGTTGTTATGCTGCAGGTCGTCTGATGAGTGAAAGATCAGATAACTGAAATAAAGACAGCTTAGATTTTTTTATTTTTTTTTTGAAAGCTTTTCAGAGTTGTCCAAGCAAGGCAATCAGAATGTATAGGTCTTCTCTCAATTATTCATGTCTGAGGGAACATGCATGCACAATTTTGTCTTCTTCGCGCTGAATAATCAGGGGGATCGGACGTCACATGATCCCGGCGTGTTGCATGATCAAGTAAGTTTCGGGGCCCAGAAGAGTTAAAAACTTGCAGTGCCAAAACTTGAAACCACTCATTCTTGCCTTTTTCTGAAGAAAATATCATACATCCAACTTGGTGGTGCTTGTATCAAAAAAGAAACGCAAAGGAGAAAAGCTGCGTCGTCCCTATCTAACCGCACTCATTAATAAGAAGTCCGGAATAATCATAGTATATTTAGGACGACGTCAACTTGAATCTTGAATAGTTGAGTTGCCACCTGCTACGTGTCAGTCATTAAGCATGATAGCTAAGAACAACAGCTGATCTCGTCGCCAAAAAAAAAAAAAAGAACAACAGCTGATCATCTTAGTTGCAGTTTAGTGACAGTAAGTAACCTATGTTCGGTAAGGGAAAGCAATAGTACTATTATTAGAGTATGCAACCGGCAGAAACATCAAGGCTGATATCTGAAATCTGAACTTTGTAGTTGTTGCATTTTGTCAGAAATAACACAGGACCAACCCTGTTTGATACTGCAGTTTCAACAACTTATCGTATTCTTATAAGAAAAATGTGGTAAATTGTAGTCGAATTGATGGAACTTTAGACGTGACGATATGATGCGTATATTTGGAATCTGGACTACCGTATCAACTCACCGATGGGGAGGTTTCTTTTTATTCCGTTCACTTAGTCTTCTACAACTTTTTTTCGAAGGAGATGCCTCATGCCCCCCTCAAGCGCGACATACGGTTTTTCTTTTTTGGTGGACGGATTATTCTCACACTTCAAGATGCTGACATTGGCAAAAACATGAAGCATGAAACATTTAGTCTTCTATCTACAACTTCCCGGAGTGTTGGAAGAGTGTTTGGTTGCAGGCCTTGCCTATGTTGTGATTTCCATAAGCCCATAACTAAAGATTGTTACGTTTGGTGATTCAGTCTTTCATCTAATCAAAATTTTACTTAACATGCATGACCATGTGCTAGGATATTTTGGGTTGTGCTCAAAGCACTGTTGAAATGTCTTTTTATGTAATAAAAAATTATGTTAAACTGATTTTATCTTCTGAAAAAACTCTCGTAGTGTTAAAGCCTAATTATGTATGATTCTAATTCTCATATCTATATGGTGCCCCATCTTGGTGTACCTAATATCTTTTTTTCACTCACTTACATGAGAATATAATTAATCCCAACCATTTCACATGTTTTCTCTGCATATATAGCACGTCCAAGATTACATATGGTTTTGAAAAAAAATACAGATCATAATAATCTAAGGTGCTTATTATTTATGACATGTCCAAACTCTATTCTTCTGATAAAACATAAGCTATAAAAGGTAGACAGGTTTTAACTGTCCACTTTGAAAATTGATAATGAAGGAGCATGACTTTAAAGATAGAGGATCACTCACCTATCAACTAGTTTTTTTGATTGTGTTGGCTCAAGAACTTAGTCGCGACTCTAAGTGCGTTTAGACTTGTGCGTTTAGTAGGCTTATTGAGATGATCGCGGTTGGACTTATGTGTTTAGCAGGCTCATGAGACCTGAGTTAGGGGTGCTAGCTCGTGGGTATAGCGAGCTAGGTTAGACTGCTGCGCCCCCTAACAATAGGGACGAATTGTAGAGTGCCAACTTAACATCTTTCTGCCTGCTTTTCACATACACACACAGTAGGACCACCACGAGTATGTGGCTCTAATTCACTTATATTATTACTCTTTCAGAGCATATGTTCTTAATTCTCAGGAATATTGGCTGCGAGAAGAGAATCGAATGGGATAACTACAAGGTGAAGCTCAAAACGTCCATCATCTTTTGTGTTGATTACGTTTAGATTTGTTTATTGGCTATTGCGTGTCATTAATCTTACTTAGTTTTTAAAATGGTAGGCCAAATATAAATGGGACATTTTAATTAAAAAGTGTTGGGAGTTGTCATGTAACGATGGTCTCTAAAAAACTGGAACAACAATGAGCACGAACGTAATAACGGTAGTGTTAATTAAATAATCAGACTATAATATATATATATATATATATATATATAATAAAATCTTACACACATTTTAACATATAATTCACTCCTACCATCACCACTCTAAGAGCATGCTTATATTACAACTATATTTATCACGTTTAAGGTTAGTTAAGTATGACTTGCCACAAAAAATATAGTTAACACATCTTTAGCCATAAGTATGTCAATGTTAGTTAAAAAAACTGAATATATGACGTGTGTGCAGGGACTAACGAAATGCAGCTTGTTACAATTGTGACAATCAATTAAATAGTTATCTAACAATTTATGACGTGATTAAACTTAGACGTGACAAAATTATATTCGAACCAAACATTCCCTTAGCTAGGTAGTTCTAGAGCCCGCTCATCAGTATTCACATGACAAGAGAACAGGAAATGATTTGTGCAGCACGACGGATCAAATCAGCAAATTCACTCATCTATAGAATAAAGTAGTAGTATCCAAAGAATTAGACAAGAAGAATTAAGCATCTTGTAGTGACACTTTAACTTTCACTATAATTTTAAGTATTTGAGTTCTAAAGATCTCTACATAATATCGATGACATTTCCTTAGAGAAATCCACCGAGCACATTCCAGTTGACTTGTAAGTCAACTCACTTTTGGTGTTTGCGCTATTTTTCGCACATTACGTATCATTGTCGTTAATACATCATTTGTTAAGTTAAGTAATAGGTATATGCGTTTTTTCTCCTTCCAAGAAAATACAGGTTTTCTTTAATTTTGCTCTTGGAGTGATTTTTTCACAGAAATAGAAAACCAACCAAAAAATTCAACAACTAAATGCTGTCTAAATATAACACACACACACACACACACAAAAGCAGTGTTAGTTGCCACTCTTCCCTGATTCGTAATTATCCAAAAAAAAAAAAGCAGGTTAGTTGCCACTCTTCCCTGATTCCTAATTATCCACTTCTAGTGAGACCTACACAAATGTTTATATGAGAGTGGAGACATTGCAATGGACAACCACCTCAATCATCGAAAAGCTTCATGGCCCTGCCCTGCTGCATTTGCACAAAGCGACCACTCGGGGTGTCGTCACCTTCCCCCATCCAAATCTAACAGGCAGCCTCAGCCACAAATAATGCAACGTTAGTCGCCACTTTAATTTGTGGACAATGCCACAATGGTCGTTTCTTCCCATACGACTCTGGCTACACAAGGATTTTACAGGGACAGAACGCCACGTCCCACCGATTAGCTTCGATGTAATTACTATGTCAGCACATGTAACAATAATACTACAAATGAGAATTAGTTCCTCTTAAAAGGAGAGAAGAAGGAAAGTAAATTCTTGGGTCGCCCAATCGAATGTGAAAGAACTAGATCCATTTAATTGTGGAAGTAGAAGCGTCGTCCCGAGAGAAATTACCACATCATAGAAAATTGTCATCCGAACCCACTTGCTGGATCACGACAAAGCAGCTGGCTTACTTGGGTTCAGATTTTATTGATTTCATGTGTCGATCGGGTACGTTTTTACTATTGCAATTTCACATTCCATATGTAGGAAAAGGTTTATTTCTCACCTCTCAACTATGAGTCCGATTTAAATTACATCCCTAAACTGAAAAACTAGATTTTTTTTCACTCCAACTTCTAAAACCGTTCGGAATCCGTCCATCGGGCCTTTTAAGGTTAGTTTTGCTTGCGTGGCAATGCTAAGTCAGATCTGACGTGGCCGCCAGTTATTCTCCCTCCCCTCCCTCATCTCTCTCTCCCTACCGTCTTCCTTGTCTACATCTAGTCTTTACAGTCTTGCTCCAAGCCCATTGTATTCATCCAATCCCCTCACTAATTGACTCTACCTGCCATCGCTCCTCTCTCCTCTTCTCAAATCAACCACGCACCATGGCCACCTTGCAGCCGAGTGCCGCTTCAAGATCTTCGCAACCGTCGATGGCTTCGGTCAGCCTCTCAAGGACACCGTCGTTGCGATCCTCCGCATGCACCCCCCTCATCGACTATGCTGCCTCTCCTTTTCCCTTTACTCTGGTCGCCCTCCTCCTCGACTTCGTCCACCCGCCGCTCCCACGATGGTCGGCTGGTCTCCCTCCTCCATGACTCTGTCCACGCGCCGCTCGTGCGATGGCCTACAGCCATCCTCTGCTCCTGTGATGGCCAGTAAGAAGCAGAGTTGTCGCTCCTTGGCTTTCGTGCGTGGCCTACAGGAAGCCGCTGCCGCCATGTCTTTTATGAGTGGCTCCCCACCAAGTCACATCGCAGCGCTAGAAGACGGTTGTGAGGTTGATGAAGCTCGACCTTTAAGGGGATGCGGCATGGGCCGAGCCGAAGGTCCATCGGAGGAGGCACACACACTCCTTGTTAGGTGAGCTCGGGGCGAAGGGCCACCTTAGGGTCAGCGCTACCAAGCTCAAGACAACGAGGTGATCTCTGATGGGGAGGCAGGGAATGCAGGGCGAGCATGGATTTGGAGGCCTTCGTGCGACCATCTGCGCATGCTCCATCTTCAGCCTCACTGTCATGGGCGTCATGCTTGGGATGACTGTGGGTGTCGCCAAGAAGGCCCCTATGGATGCCTTGGGTGAGCCAGAGCAGCCACCTACAGGACTCTACTCTCCATCGCGAGCACCAAACTGCAAGGTGCGGCCATGGAGATGTATATGCACATGATATGTCCGGTGACGAAGAAGAGATGAGATGAGTGGATTTGGGGCCTTTTGGCTATGGATCTGCTCTGAGAAGAGGTGGATTTGGTTTGCTCGACTGTGGTGGCTTGGATTTGATTTTGCTCTATTCTAATTTGGGGAAGAAGAGATGGCGCTGCCCATCTGCTCTTTGGATTAAGGGAAGAAACGGAACAAGGAAGAGATTAGTCGTGGTGGATGTTTAGCAAAGGAACAAGAAGAGAGAAAAGAGATGAGATAAAGAGATGTGCCGACTCAGCATATCTTTCTGACGTCGGATCTGACTCAACATTGCTATGGAAACAAAACCAACCTCAAAAGACCCGAGGGATGGATTTCGAACCGTTTTAAAAGTTGGAGGTGAAAAAAAAAAATCTAATTTTCCGGTTTAGAGATAAAAATTAAACCGGATCCATAGTTAAGGGACGAGAAATAGACTTTTTCCTGTATAGTATGAAAATTTTGTGAAGGAGCTTAATTGAGCACTAGGGATGAAGGTTAGACTTGGTGAATATTGTGCTTGCAAAGCATAATTAATCCGACGCCGTTTCTTCCCAAGTTGCTCCACTAATTATGCTATTTTCGTCTCACAAGCAGCCAGCAAGTGGCTGTCCCTTGTGAATTTCACATCACTCTCCCTCAAAGACTCTTGCGTAAATTAGGCCATGCATACAATAATATATACTGGACAAATTAAAAGGTGTAACCGAAAGCAAGGTATCTCTAAGAGAATACGTAAAAGCCAGGAGGTTTGGCATGAACAAATCCAGAATCAAATTCACCTCCTATGAGCATGACTCAAGTCAAGTCCTGCAAACAAATAAACAAAAAAAAAATCAATCCAAATATTCTATTGGGAATACAAGATATGCAGTGATCTATAGGAGAAGGATCTACAAAACACACACGGAGTACTTGGATATGCCAATCCTCAAAAGCTCACTAGCCATACCCAGACTTGCAAGCTACCGAACTCTAGCTCAACAAGATTCTGAAACACAAAAAGGAAAACAATAAACAAAATAAAATGCATAAACTAGCCCATTATGGTGGACCAACCCAAAGCCTTCTATCTCAGATGAGATTGAGCAGGGAGATTATTTCTCTCTCTTAGGCAAGCAAAGCTAACTGTGTCACACTATAAAAGGCCCTCACCAACCCAGCCCTTCTTCTCCAGAACAGCAAGAGCAAACCAAGCTCAGCTACCCTACCACTCACAAGCATTAGCAAAGAAGAGAGTAAGTCAACAGCAAGATGTACCACCATTTCCATGGCGAGGTGGCCAGCCTCCGCTTCCTCTCCCCTCCGAGCCCTTCCTTCGCCGCGCACCACCACATGAACATGGCCTTGCCGCCTCAGGCCTACTTCCCGCCATCCTTCGAACCGACGTCGGCTTTCCAAGAAGCTGCAGCTGGTGCTGCTCTGCTCGGTGGAGACGGCGGCGACGTGGCTAGTTTTGATCTTGACACCGTCGTCCGGGAAGCGGCTCACCTCGTTGGCTGCAATGGCTCGCCCAGCTCGGGCTCGGGTTCGGAGGGCGGGGGCAGCGCCTACCAGTGCCAGGTGAGCGCCGCGGCGGCGGCGGCAGAGGAGGAGCGGCGGCGGCGGCGGATGGTGTCGAACCGGGAGTCGGCGCGGCGGTCGCGCATGCGCAAGCAGCGGCAGCTCAGCGAGCTGTGGGCGCAGGTCTCGCACCTCCGCGGCGCCAACCGCCGCCTCCTCGACGAGCTCAACCGCGCGCTGAGGGACTGCGCCGACGCCCGCCGCGAGGGCGCGCGGCTCAGGGACGAGAAGGCCGAGCTGGCCAAGAAGCTCGAGCAGCTGCTGCAAGCGGCTGCTCCAGCGGAGAAGAGCGCCGCAGCCTCCTCGAGCAATCGCAGTTGCTCATCGGAGCCATGCAAGAACTCCAGCACCACTACTGCCGAATGAATATATATTATCCGACCCAATTTTTACTTGAGAGGATAATTATATATCAATAAGAACATGTATGATTAATCAAGGATAATTAAATGGAGATTAAGGCATGCATGCTCCCCGCGATCGATTCACTTCTTTTTCCGGTGATAGATTCACTATTTCGAGGACTTTTCTACCGTTACTTGCTCTGAGATTATCTCCAACTATATTCTCTTTATTTTATTCACTTTCCGATTCACTTTTCTGTTTCTATTCTCTTTATTTTTCTCTCATCTTTAACAGCTTCTCTTCAAGAGGAATCGCGAAGGAAAATAAAGGATAATTCCATCATAAAGGGAATAAACTTGAAAATTCTTTTGTAACAAGAATCGTAAAGAGAAATCGTTGAAAGGAACGAAAATTCTTTTACGATGAGAATTTAGACCATGAAGGGAAACGCTCGGCATAATCTAACATAGATAAGTTAATATGGATCAGATGTACGATTTGCGAGTTGCAAACCTGCAGTCAATGGAGCAGTACGAACATTGGCAAGACCAAAGGATGAGAGCGAAAGCTAAAACGGAATCGTAAAACGAAGGACGCCCTGTTTGGAACGCGGGAATCTCCAGGTTTTTACGGGAATTGAGAATTGTTTCCCGTAAAATTCCTGGTTACAGGGTCTTCAAACGTGAAGGCGTGTAGGAAAAAGAAGACATGTAATTCTGCGTAACTGATGCCACCTTACATGTAATGGACTATATGCTAAATTTCCTGATCAATGGACTGCATGCTTTCTTGCTGTCAAACTAATCTACTAGCTTCTGCTTTTCTAATTCAGTACAGAAGAAGCAGAGCCTGCTCATGCTGTATCAGTATCAGACAAGTTTCGGCATATGTATCAAACAATTTTGGTATATGAATGTAGCATCAAGATCTTGATCTGAATCACATATCCTATTCATTGAGATGCTTATCGGACAGGATTCCGGAGAACCTCGAGCAGTTCAGTAACATGTACTGCAAAACAAATCTAAGCTTTCCAGCATACAATTCTAAAGCCAAATGAATAAAAATGAACACTATGCCCCATTTGGATGCAAGAAACGGTTCTTACCCAAATCACTCAAATTTTGTGCCAAACGTGCTTGCCAGGATCGATCCGAGGGAGAAACGGGTGAAAACATTTCACAACTTTTGCCTGCGCGAGAGAATAGACCAAAACCGAGTTTCACAAGAGAATCACCCCCTCACATGCAATCTTCAAGAGTCTAGATCTATTGAACTAGCCAAACGATTGCATAATTTAATTCTAATTTACCAGAGAAACATTTTTAGAAACAAACCGAATCCAAAACGTTTCTGAGAGAATCTAAAACCCTACCAAACAAGACCTATGTTTACCGAGCAAGGATTCATAAATAAACGTGAATTCCCTCTCCTAAAAATGATATGAGCATTATGAATATTTCAGCCTCGAATGCCAAAAGTGGACAAGACTTGTTCGCTTGGGGGCATATGAATTCACATCGAGATTTCAGTTGCAACCAAACATGCGTAGCAACTCCTGAGATTTAACCGTCAAATGTAAACATGGCCAGAAACTCTTGGCAGAGTATGAAGATTACACTTAACCACAAATGAGGAAATATATCTTAACTGCACAATTGTGTGGCTCAGAATTGGAGCAGCACCAGTGCACTAACACTGAGAAAAATGCAGAACAACAAAGCAGAACAAAACATAGCCTGAGGACGCATTGCGAGTGTAAGTGCGGTATCAGCTCAAGCATGTCCAAGGGTACGTGTGAACACAGGGGAGAAAGGCGACCACCACCGTGAGATGCTCACATCACAGGGCCCAAGCAACAGTGATTAAAAGAGCAGGGGCCCTGGCTTACACCCAGCACGGTGGAACAAGCACCAATGCACCATGCAATGTCTCACGGTGGTGGCAATGGAGCTTTCCTTATAGCAGGAAGAAACAACTGGAAAGTACATGAGGCAAGAGCACTTAAACAAACTGCCCCTCTCAGGAGCCAACTTACCAGCAGCAGGTACAGTTGCATGAAGATAAGAATGTCAGCAGTTCAGGTGTGTTCATCCATCTGCTCATCATAATTCCAGGGGCACATGGAGACTGCAAGCTGTAGCTTGCCATGTATGATGCAGATGCATTGAAATAATTGGCATTGGAAGTGGTGGGATGTTGGTACTGCAAACAGAATATTAGGCGACAAGATGCTAGGGACCTACAATTTACAGCATTCAGGAGAAAAGGAATCGGAAAATATGCAAAGATTATGGATATGACACCCATAGCAGGTAAAAAGTTGAAACACCCACGTGGAGGAATAATATCAATACCAGTATACTTCCCATAGAGTTACAGGTAACAGGTCTCAGTATACTTCCTAACATGTCTACAAATGAAAATCAGCTGCTTTGGTTGAAAACATTCTAAAGTTAATTTGGGCATGTTGATAATTTACATGCTTCAGGTCACTTGCTTCAAGGAAAACAGATAGAAGTTAGGGATGTAAACTACCCGGTTCTTTTTTTATCCATCAGGTGGTCTTGGTGGATAAGCTTCACTAGCGAGGTGTTAAGATATGTCTGCAGCTAAATGATGTGCTTATTTCTTCGGCATGTCTTCACCAGCCAGAGATGGACAAATGCCCTTCTCAGCATAGCTTATTTCTTGGCAAAGTTTTACTGGGTCTGAAAATAACCTTGTAAACGGCCACCTGAGGATCAAAAGGCAAATGATTGCTGCAATGGAAGTCAGAGTAGTAATGTAAAAAAAAAAAAACAGAGAGAACTGCACCTGCTTAAGTGAATGGTCTCAGACTGGATAGCAATTTCTTCAAACACATCTCCTGTTCATAGGATGGTGAAAACAGCAAAGCCAAAATAAGAAATACACATACAGCTACATTGCCAGTACAGACATACCATTTGCAGTCAACTAATCAAACAGAAAATAAAAAAAAGTAAACTTGGCTATCACGCTTGTTCTCTTGTTTGTACAAAGTAAGGAAGGTATGAGAAATTCATATTTCTAATGAGACCACAATTTATATACAACATTAAGGCTTTGGATGATTGATCAGTTAACAATGTGCGATCCAGAGACTCATGTTATAGCAGATCAGCATTCTGCAGTTTTAGGAATGTTATGCTTGGCCACTAAGCACATAATGGATTTCAGTCTGCATATCATTAGTTTGTCAACTTGCATCTTTAGGCCATAATCTTGATTCAGATTAGGAGAATGATTATTTGACATATATATGTTGGAACATGCAATATCAACACCGTCAAATGTGCCTCGAGATTGATGAAAGGTTTTGAAATTCAAAGCAACCAACTCATATTATATTTGTTGTAAATTGAAATGTCCTCCCCTGATGTCTCTTTCTCCCCTGGATTCCTTGGCTTCTTTATATGATACAAACTAGCCTCAGAAACATACGATTCATAAATTTTAGCAGAACTTTCGCTTGTACTTACTGATATGGGGTGACGAGAAATATAAGTGATGAATTGAATTTCATTTTAATTCATTAAGTCGACTTCTTAATTCGAGAGTAACAAATTTTGAAAGATGGTCAACTTCATCTCAACAGAAAATGCCAGCTAACATAACCAGACAGAGATTATATTGTCTGAAGCAAAATAACCGTTCACCATAATTTACCAGGTCATTCAGTTGTTATAAATTACCTTTCTCGAAAGTCTCGCTAGAAAAATATTTGGCTTTCAAACGTGCTGCAAGCACAACCTGATATTTGTTGATTTTCTCTCCATGCTCCTGGGTGTTTACCTCTCTATGCAGGTAATAAAAAGAACGTTTAGGATTTCATGATTTTTCACAGTGACCAAGTAGCAGCTTAACTCGACACGTGGAATACACAAGTTCACAATTGAAGTCATTAGATAAAAAAAGAGGTTGTATAAAAAATCCAAAAGAATTATTGAGAAGAAGTATTTTCATTTAAAATCACTATGTAAAGGTCTGTTATTATGGAGAAAATGCAGCAATATAAATAGCAAAATAAGAATTAGGTTGAAAAATATGAATAGAGTTGTCTTCCATGGGCTACAAGTTTTTTTAGTAGTCCTGCGTGGACTAATATGACTGTTGATATAAACAGCATGGAGTCAGTAAAAAAGAGGCTTAACGTGTCTTACATCTATGCTATGCAATATCATCATATATCCAATACAATTCTTGGTCTCTACTAATGAAGACTTGAGTAGGGTGTATGAATTCCTGAGATGTATATATTTAATGAGATGTCAAAGCCGAATTGTCAAACCAGAAAGATGAAAGAAATACTATGGAAGCATTCTTGATTAACAGCCAACTATATTGTCGCCAGTTAAAAATTGCTAATACTCATTCGTCAACCTTCCTGTGGCCAGTTTATCCACAGTAGAAGAAATAGTTTTTATGCCAGTAGGGCCCTTATCTCACAAGAAAAATTTGGACACATTGGTCCTGCCGTCCTGAACCTCCGCAGTCTAGTTTCTCACACTCTGATCTACGAGGAAACTCGACTAAGAAACCTCAAGACCAAAATCATCTCACAACATTCATGCACGTTACGAACCATTCTGGTCAGTTCGCACTAAGCACCCACAATCGGGCAGAAGTGTGCGCACAAATAAGCGCATGTAGGTGGCCCTAGCAAACTAGCAATGTGGTCCTGGAGATTGCTTATCTCCAAAAGGTTCCAGGAAACCATTCTAGCAAAGACAACATATGACAAATTGACAATGCGCTTAATTCCTAAACCCAAAACCGGTTATTGATTCAGCACTCTTGGCGACAATTGCACAAACACAGAGCATGAGAGAGAAGAGGCAGGTGAGAGGGCATTACGAGCAGCGGTCCTCCGACGGAAGCCGAGCCCTGGTGGCCTCCTGCGCGGCGGCGGCGGACCCTTCCTCCTGCGCGGGGAGAGATCGGGAACCCTAGGTGGTTCGGTGAACTGAGCGCGAGATGAATGGAGACAGTGACTTGAAAGCGGAGAGGGATGGAGGTGGTACCTCGACGGGGTGACGCTCCCGCGCCGCGCTGGAAACCGCGGCCGGTGCTGCTCGCGGCGGAGCTCCGGCGACGGGAGACCACGGGGAGGACGACATTGGAAGAATGGTGCTGACCGATGACCGATGAAAGCGAGCAGTGTCAATCTTGCGTGGAAGTTCGTACCGTGGAATTCGATCCGGACAGTTCATTTTAATATTTGCAGCAAAAGCACTGCAAAACGAAAGCGTTCCGTACCGAGCGAGCAAAAATATAAAGGTAGACAATATACTCGATCTATTTTTCAAAATAGATAATATGTTATAATATATACAAATTTCATATTCGTAATTGACACCTTATTTATTAAAAATAGTGAACAGTATCATATTTGACACTTTAACAGCCGAATAATGTTCTGTTCATCATATTCGACACCTGAGAGTTGATATTCGGCATCTCATGTGCCGAAAATAGTGAACAGTGCATATGAGGTGCCGAATACAGCTAGCTCTCCGTCAACTCTAATTGCCATAAACAGTAGCCGCGTTGATTAAATTTTGTTTCCACTCTCTTTCAAAACGGTAGTATTCTGTTACTCTAAAATTTTTAATTTTTTTACGTATTTCATAATTTATAGGCAACTCATTTTAACTAGATTCACCAAATAATCCTTTGTATATTTTAAACTAAAATTATCAAAAAAGCTACTTTTATAATTTCTAACAATTATTAGTGCCTCGAATAAATTCCCAAAACTTTGAAAAAATTCACTAATATTCTTTTTATGTGATGGGCTAATTTCTAAAATTATTTCCGACCCTAGGCTATATGATAAAAAAGTGAGTTACTTTATAATACTCCATTTATATGCATTTTTATTATTTCATATGATATTCTTCTTTTAATTCAATTTGAATTTAAATAAAATTTAACTATCTCATTATTTTTATCCCGTTTACATGTTAACCTTTTAATAACATTTCTGAAAAATAGTGGGTGAGCTGGTGCATCTCTTGAACGGTGCAAGCAGTAGTTGCTTAAAGTATGATTATATGATACTTTAAACAGTAACATGGTTTTGCAAATACAATTTAACTACTATTTTTAGTATAATATATTTATAAAAAAATATAATTATATCAGATACGAAAGTAAATTTATGGCAAATCTATGCATAAGTTATTGTGTTTCCATCTGAATATTTATAAATATAACATATATAGTAAGTTTTCAATATTTGACTACGTACACATATGTCTAAAATGACACTAAAAGTAGTCAAAACAAATAACTCTTCCTCCTTACATAGTCTATAGAAATACCACGACTGTATTGATTAGCCGCTTAGGCAAACATCACGTAAATAGTGGGCATGATCATGAGCACCACCTCTACAGCAGTGTCCATGGAGACGCTCCAAGTTCATAACCTCTTTGCACGCCTCCTCCTCGTTCTTGTTACCATTCTGCTCTTCAAGTAACTACTGCTTGCACCGTTCAAAAGACGCACCAGCTCGCCCACCATTCTTTAAAAATGTAGTTAAAAGGTTAGCATATCAATAGGATAAAAATAATAAGTTAGTTGAATTTTGTTTGAATTCAAATTGAATTAAAAGAAAAATATCACATGACATGATAAAAATACATATAAATAGAGCATTACAAAGGAACTCATTTTTTTATCATATAACCTGGGGTTGAAAATAATTTTAGAAATTATTCCATCGCATAAGAAGAATATTAGTGGATTTTCCCGATTTTTTGGAAATTATTTGAGCACTAACAATTGTTAGAAGTTATAAAGTAGTTTTTTTTAGAATTTTAGTTTAAAATATACAAAGGGTTTTTTGGTGAATCCAATTAAAATGGGTTACACATGGATTATGGAACACGTACAAAAAGTTCTAAAAATTTAAAGTAACAGAAGACTATTGTTTTGAAGGAGAGTGAAAACAAAATTTAATTAAGTTACTATTCATAGCAACAGGAGTTGACATAGGATTCGCTGTATTCGGCACCTCAGCTGCCGAATATGGAATTGTTATCATATTCGGCAGTTGATATTCGGTATTTTAGGTGCCGAATATGAATACTAAATTTGTAAATACAGCAACATATTGTCTATTTTAATAAATACGGTCGAGTATGTTGTCTATTTTTGGATTTTAGCCTACCGAGTGTGTTCATTCGTATCTCACTATAAAATTGATTGACCTACAGAAGAGAGTGATTCTTGTATTGTTGATAAGAATGTTTATATATTTATATATATTGAATAGATATGATGAGATAATATGTTTATTAGGGAGACACATTATTTCAATAGATAATTTTTGGTAATTATTCATATACTTACATCTAAAATATGTCTATTCATAATACTCATCCTTAATCAATTATTTTAGTTATAAACTCTTTTAAAACCTTATAGAAAAATATGAGGAGAAAATAATATAATGATATGCTATTAAAACTCAATATGAAAATGCAAGGAGAAGCTAAAAGGAGAAAATGATATGACGTATATTGATTATTGTCTTATTGTAAGCTTATATGAGAAACCTATATAGAAAAATTATTGGTGAGCTTAGAGAATAATAATTATAATATATGGATCGTATTGAAACCTATGAAAACCTTTTGAGAAAATATGAGAAATAAGATTGATATTGTCTCATTAAAAACTTTATATGACAATTTGGAAAGGAAAAACTCATAAACAAAAAGAGGACAATATAATAAAAATAGACTATTATTTAGGGATCATCTCCTCGTGAACCTTGCAAATCTCGTAATCGTCATATACCAATTCCGTGAATACATTTTTTAAAATACAAAAGTTGGTAAGGACTTAGTGAATAAATATACGAGATTATCACATGATTTAGTTTGCAAGATTTATCTCACACCATGAGGATAGAATAATTTAGGAGCAATATGTTTTGTTATATTGTTCTTCATGTAACCTGTTTGTATTTGAGCAATACATGCAGAATTATCTTCATAGATAGTGATTAGTGATTCAATGAAATCAATATCACATTATAGTTGTATGTGGTTTATCATTCTGTGAAACCATACACATATATATGATATTTTAGAGTGATAGGAGAAGTAGCCTCTGAAATATGTTTTGGTGACTCCTATAAGAATGATATATTACTATGAAATTAGTCTTTGATCTGATATTATAGGGATTAATTGTATAGCCAATGTCTGAATATCCTACTATGGTCATATCTTGATTTTTCTGATAAGAAAACCTAGATATTTGGTGACATAAAGAGATCTTTGGATATCCTATTTGACTCTCATCTAATGATGTTGTTAGAGCTGCGCTATTTAAGCTAGTAAGTTATCTGCAAATGTAATATCAGACATGTTGTGATTTGCAAGATATATAAGTGCTTTGATGGTGCTAAGATATAGAAATTAATGTTTAATATCCAAATGGAGGAATCACATGACCATGAGATAGCTTAATCTGTTTTTCTTGTAGTAAGTAATCAAAAATTCTATCGCACATTGCTACATCAAAAGTACATTTAATTTCTTTCTGCCGATTTTTGGGAGGAATCGGCTTAAGAGCGGAGGAAATGAATGGTTTAGACTTAGAAGGCCAAGCTCACTCGGCTACACACATCGCCATCATCACTGTTTGAATTTTCATATTTGTACTGAAGCATATGAATATTAGGATGATCGACTCTAGGTTTCTCATATAATTTCTGAAAATTTCTAGATTCTTTAGCTCGGTATTCTTGTGTCGGAGCTCTTTGCAAAAATTGACTAACATCCTAAAATTCATAGCCTTCTACTAAGATGTGACAACAAACCTAAATAAGCTAATTTGGCTATATCTTTTTCAGAAAGTGTCAATTTGAAACATCGGTTATTTGTATCTCTAAATCTTCTAATAAATCAGTAGCTGGGTCATTATATCTTTGTTTAACCGATGTTAAATTTGAAAGCCTCAATTTAGTATCAACACTACAAAAATATTAATGGATTTTTTCTTCTAACTGAGACCACACTTGTACAGAATTAGGAACAAGAGATGTAAACTAAGTAAAACCAATCCCAGACAATGACAAAGAAAATAGTCTAATTTTTAGCACATCATTGAAACTAGTTTCACCTAATTGTGCAAGAAATTGGCCTACATGCTCCCTAATTATCCTATTATCCACCTGATTAAACTTTACAAAATCAGGAACTCTATAACCATAGGGGTATGAAATTATGTCATAATGCTCGGGATATGACTTTTGGTATGCACAAGCATTTCTTCTAACATCTAAGCCGAATTGTTCCCTTAATACAGTAGCTACTTGTTCCCGCATGATTCCGGTGTAATCGGATTAGCTACTGGCTCAAGTAGTGGTGTGGACACATTCGGCACATAAGAGGTGATAGGAGGTGGTGTGGTAAAAGTTTGTTCTGGTATCGGCCCATAAGGGATTCCCGATGATTGTAGAGGTATAGACGGAACACTATATTCTACGATTTGTATGGTGTATGCACATTGGGATAACTTTCGGCTCTATAAGCTTGAGCCGAAGAAGAAGCATGATGTCTAGCATATGGTGTTTGATATGGATTTTGTGTTACATCAATTTTAATAGTATAAGAAGGAACATAATTAGGTGCAACACTACCCATATAATTCCGGCCATCATGAGGAATTGAAGCACTAGTTAATGTATTAACCATAGTAGGTAAAATTGGAGTGCTAACATTACTAGTAAAAGGTTTTTTTTCTTCAGATTTTATTCTTCCTGAATTTGCAGAACTAAAGGCCGAATCTTTTCAACTAATGTATCATCAACTATCTTTTGAACACTATTAGCCATAGTTTCATTAACAGATTGATCAATCATCCAACAACTAATCATCAAGCAACTTCTTCATGCGATGGAGAGGGTTGAACACTTACATTGGTGGGTACCTTAGGGGTTTGGTTGACAGGCGGTGGAGAATCTTCTTTCTTGAACACACCTTGCTCGAGTCTTCACATAGCATGAGAGCAACTGTTGCCGACGTTGTTCCAAGTTGACTTTGATTGCCAAACATGCTTCTTTCGACGACTCATCATAGGACACCATTATGATGTTGTCTTTGTCAATTTCCAAAGTAGACATGCCTAGGTTTTAGAATTTAATCAAGAGATAGCCGAAAAACTTTATTCCCTAGCGGAGTCGCCAAAAAGTGTGTTGATGTGAAAAGGTGTCACACCAAACACTAAGTACCTCATGTGCACAATCCGATGAGCAGCGCCCAAGATATTCCAGTCGCGACGCTACGTTATCGGACCTTCATCGTCACCCACGCTCAAGAGGGACCATGTCAGAGCGTGGATGGCCGACGACTTGTCCTTGATCATCGAGATCAAGAACAGATAACAATGTAGATTAGAAGAGAGAACATGACTATAAAAGTTAGGCAAAATAGATAAAAACGAAAGATAGATTGTGTTTTGATCGATTGGTTCCTCTTTTCAATCGGCCATGTCCCTCTCATATTTAAAGGGCTAAGAGGTCAGGACTCCTAATTCAAACCGAATAAGACTTACAGATATAATTTAACTATGTCTTTTGATATCCAAACTTCTTATAACTAACATATCTTTTCTAATCGATCACGTAAACTCTCATATATCTATTCAAATATATTTTTTATTACAGCTCGACCTTCTTGGATTCGACTACATGCTTAACTTATCTATGTACTTGAATCCGATCAGCTTTTCCTATGATCCTCTCACTAATTGTAACCACTGATCATAGTCACTGGTCGTGGTCATATAGTATTGTTCACTGATCAGAGTTACTGTTCATCTAGTCAAGTACTATTTATTATAGTCGGAGTACTATTTATAGTGGTCGGAGCACTATTTATCGGTAGATATACTTATCACTGGTAACATATTAAATCAATCATTACCTCAATGATCACTATAAATACCAAATTTTATTATCAACAGTTCCGTGATCGAGTTTCCCTTTACTTTCCGTTCAAATAACATGCAGCCAGACTTAGTACTATTGGCGGTATGATCCGACAGTAGACCAAAGGATTATATTTTTATATAAGCATTGCAGTTTTGCCGTAGGTTCCACAAGATATATATAGCTTTGATTCCAGTTTCGTCCGAAATCTGAACAATGCTAATTTTGTTTTACCTAGCCTCTACTGTTTCAGTCAAATTCTTACAGTGTGACTAGCTACAATTCCATTTTTATCCTGTCCCTGAAGCCAAGCACTTGCTGAAATGCTTCTTGTTGCTTCTCTTCCAGGGATCACACCTTGCAAGCTCTTGTTGAAATGTGTCTCGTTGCTTCTCCTCCAGGGATCACACCTTGCTGTTCAGCGTACAGATTTCAGAGGCGTATCTTTGCCTGCATTATTCCCAGCGAGGATGATTATCTGAACGATGCCAAAGTTGCTTTCTGACGCTTGCTGCTGTGGATTGAAAAGAATCATACATCAACAGCAGGTGATAGCTGGACTCCCTTGTGCACTTTATTGTTGCGCAGGCCAGCATTATACGTTTCTATTATCAATCGTAACCGCAAATCATTGGCGCGAGGCTTAATTGCGGCATGTTGTTGCCACCACATATTATAATAGACGCAGTCGTACGCTGTTTAATTCCTGTATAAAGTATAGCAGCTCATTGCTACATGATACAAGCAGATTGGTGCAAAAAGTGATGCATTAGCTGTACTCATGCTACTCTTTCCATATATTCTTCTAGAACATGAGGCATTTTTTCGTTTGGTGTAGCAAGAAAAAAAAGTGGGACGGGGCTGTTTTAGGGACATAAACCAGCTTACATTATTGTTGGTTTGTTTATGGCTATTAATTAGCTTGGCCTGTATTAGGACTGAATAAAAAGTTTACGGCTCACCAACTAGCTCGAGCTTTGTGGAGGTTTAGTTCAGCTCGGCTTATTATCCAAACGAGTCGAGCCTGAGCTATACTGCTGGCTCGTTTTGTGAATCGAGCTAAGCTGAGCTAGCTCATGAGCCAAACCGAGTTATGGAACTTTCGTATGTCTTGTCTAGTAGTTCAACACTCCAGCATCAGTCTGTTTATTTGTAGATAGTGTGAGTATATTTTTGCTCTATTAATTTGGAGTCCTATTTATTCATAGCTAGGTCTTGTGATGGATGTAGTGCGGAGCTATATAGGTATATAGTCGGGTGTACTGATGAAGATTGCAAAATCGCAATAAGTCTGAGGCTACCTGGTATGAGTCTGAGCTGTGTTTTATGATTCATGTATGAATATATCTAAATAAATTTAGTAGTTGTTGTCGTGTGTTTCCTGTTTGCGTGTGAGCTGTTTTCAAGCTTCTAGGCTGTATTGATGCCTAATGGTCTGACAGGCTCGCGAACCAGTCTGAGCCAGCTCAAGCTAGCAACCGAGCTGAGTCGTTATTTTAGTTTGATTCACAAACCTAACCGAGCCTACATTTCACCGAGCTTCTACGAATCATTATTTCCACCCTGTCCAGAGCATGTGCAGCAAATTGCTGCCTTAATGCTGCATGAGTTGTATGGTTATATATTTACCACGTGATGGGCATCCATGCCCAGCAAATTAGCTCAAGCCAAGGTCACCTGCTCTCAGCATATGCTTAGCTCAGTGCTCAGGAATGTGAGTTGGCAAGCGAAAGGCTTGCAAGGCTACTAGGCTAGTGGTAGCAGACAAGCAGCAACGTTCGCCTGTGATACATGCATGTTCCTATTTCTTTATGTTTGGGTTGAACACTTGAACTTAGGTTGTGTTGGTTGGTGAATATTCTTTTCTGAGATGTTATGGTGATCTTGGTAGAAAGATAAGATAGCATGTGTGCATGTGCCCTCTTTTTTTTCCGGAATAATATTGTAGTAACAGAATATGCACACACATTCCTGACATTCTAGATACTGGGGAAGTAGAAGGCAATTGAAGTGGCTCAACTTATTTCTGTTTACTATTATGTCCATGCTTCGATGCATCCTCAAATGCATCTGGCAGTATGTAGGTTCTGAGTCAGAGCAGTGTTCAACTGTTCATTAATGTCTAGGAACACAGGAGAAAATTGCAAGTTCTGCAAGCAACATTAAAAGCAGGGCACCGAAGAACAATAACCAAAGGTTACAATAGATTTACATGGTAACGGTTCAGTGCTAACCTACTACTTGGGTGGTCAACGAGGGGAGAACACTATGGAAGGCAAAAATAAGGACCAAAAACAGCCTTCCCTTTGATCTCCATGCATGCTCGTAGCAAGGATTTGAGCTCAACAAAGCAATGGCGGAAAGATGCATGAGACATCATAGTACAGTGATTCTAATACATTTAGTCGTTTACCAGAAGAAGAAGCTTCTCCTTGAAGAGCTGCCTCTCTTGCTGTGACCTCTCCTTGAGGAGTTGCCTTCTCCTTTCTCAACCTTGCCGGCTTTCTTGCGGGAGCTCGTCGAGAACTTGGTACGTACATCACCTTCTTCCTTCTCTTCCTCCTCCTTGCCGCCGCCATCGCCGTTCTTTACATGGCCTTCATCTTCTTCCTTGCTGTCTTCCTGCAGGGAAGGCGCCTTCACTTTGGCTGGTCCAGTTGAAGCATCAGAGGCCAGGGAATCATCATCAGCATAATCTTCATAAGCCTTCTTGCCACTTCTACTCCTGTCACTGATGCAGCCATAGCCATCATCCACACTGCTTCCTTCACTGCCACTTCCTTTGCCACTGCCGCCACCTACATCGCCATGCATGGGGGAGGCGAGGTACATTGTCCACCCAGACTCGCTGCTGTTGCAGCCCTCACCATCATCCCCAGTGATATGGGAGGAGGATTCCATGGCAGGAGACTAGGAGAGGGAGAAACAAGAAAAATAAAAAGAAGGCTAGAGCTAGCCAAGGGAATAACAATGCAAAGAAAAAGAAGCTAGACAGGGAGGAGCTTTGAGCCTGAGCTTGAGAGAGAATGAATACTATCTGGGAGCTGGGAGTAGGAACACTGGCCGGCTAGCTCCCCTTTATTTATGCTTTCATCAATGCAAGGCTGAAGAGGCCATTGTTCTTGCCCTTGCCTGTGCTTCTTGGACACCCACAACCTGAGAACATTGAAGCCTCTGACACCCGGCCATCTTCTTCACAGGAGAAGGGAGGGAATGCGGGGGGGGGGGGGGTAGGACCACGAGAAACGCCAAGGTTTTTTCTGGGCGCGCGTGTGTATGTGTGCGCGGCCCTGTGCCTGTGTTGGGAGGTGCGTCAGGACTCAGGAAGGGAGGAGGAGAGAGTGCCTGCAAGAGGGCGGCAGCGTCCTTAAATGGGAGAGACAGCCTATCCTTCCAACTGTCTCTCATAACTTTCCCAACCATTTTGTTCTCTGTCTTGTCACCAAGCCCAGAGGAGGAAGAGGAAGGACTGTTTCCGACGCGTTTTGGCAGGCCTTTCCCTTGTGTGGCCCATGTGGCCTTGGCTCATGGTTGTGACACAGGTTCACAAGACTGATCTATGGCTTGTGCTTGTGAGAACGAGGCAGAGGCAGAAGGAACTCG
Source organism: Phragmites australis (assembly GCF_958298935.1). Classification (NCBI taxonomy): domain Eukaryota; kingdom Viridiplantae; phylum Streptophyta; class Magnoliopsida; order Poales; family Poaceae; genus Phragmites; species Phragmites australis. Next base: position 25,417,528 of record NC_084936.1, on the reverse strand, counting down.
AACTGCAAGGATGGATGAAGAGAGTATTTGGGAGTGTTCAGTTTGGTTGAGGCTAGTAGAAAGTTGTTGGTATGCAGCAACCATTAGCAGGTTTCAGAAATGGCCATGGATGCAATGATGCTTAAAGCCTAGCTGAGTTGTGTCATGACTCATGTGCTGCATTATTCGATGCCAATGGCCTTTTGTTTATGTGGTAGTAGTATCTTCCTTGGTGGCAGGATGGATCTTCAGGACTTCATTTCCAACGACGGGAGTTTTGCAACAAGGCATGCAAGCGCTGAAGAAAGCTTTCGATCATGTGCTTAACCTGAACTGCTCGACTGTCATTCGAACATGCAGCATTGGTACGCTGCATCCTTTCCCGGAAGAGCAAGAACGACGGCAAGCATGCTCGATTGACATTTGACAAGGCTGGCTTATCTAAAAGCTCGTTCTGCGCCTCGATCGTCCTCCATCCGCAAGCTGACTTGCATGGCATGCATGCTTGTGGTGCGTCCACAAGTTGAAACGGCGACGACACACTGAAGAAACAAAACAACCCATCCGTCCATCGATCAAGCTCGAAGTGATCGGTGACACAGTGACCCGGCGAGCTGTTCAGCGCATCAGAGAGACTGTATCGAGTACAGTAGAAATGTTCTTGGCCCTGTCCCCGTCCCCGTCCCCGATCGATGGCATGCACAGCGGCACAGGCAGACACCGCCATGTGGCGACCGTCGCGTCAATCAGCTTGTCCAATCCGTCCGTCCGCCGGCACGTGCGCGCCTGTGGGTCTCTCTGCCGCCTGCCTGCGGCTGGGCGCGCGTTGTTGGTGACGCCGGCCAATCACGCTGCGCAGCTGCCTGCTGCACGGCTGCACGCCCGTCGCGCGCATGCAGACAGACGCACAGGCAGAGCTGGTCCGGCCTCGCTTACAGGTGCAGAGGTGCACATGGCGAGGAGGAGGCGACGGGGCGAGCCGAGGAGTAAATTTTTGTGCAGAGGCGAGCGTGGCGGACGGAGGCCGACGGGCGGGAGGCGCCGGGGGGCCCGGCGGCTAGCTCGCGGGCGTCATCCCGGGGTAGGTGAGTGGAACTTGCCTCCTTGTTCCCTGCGTCAAAGTTCGGTGCCCTGCCTGCCCTACACAATCTTGCAAGGCCCTTCGGATTCACCGGTCCAATCAGACGCATGATTACCTGGTTTTGCTTCTGGTTTTCTCGCTAATCCCTCTCCTTCCCTTCTTACAGATGATTGAGAGCGTTCGTTCTCGCTACTCTTCGGTTCAAAAGGTCAATGGATAAAGAACTTCTTTTTCGATTGGATAAGCAGCAGCGTTTGTGTTGTGGGAAGGATGGGATGGCGTTGCGTGCGCTGGGTGCGGTGTACTCGGAGGAGATGCGACCATGTCACGCATGTGGCCTTCCGTGCGCTCGTGTCCGCCTGCCGGAGTGCCGGTGCCGCGGCCACATGCAGGCAGAGGCAGGCTACGCACGCGGCAGCACGAGGCAGGCTACGCGCTTATCAACGGGAGGTGCGCTGCCCTGCTCTGCTCTGGTACGGTGTACCTCGCCAATACAATCTGACCGTTGATCCGAAGATGAGAAATCAAATTACTAGCAGGTGTGACGTGAGTAAAGGCTACTACGGATTTATGGTCCGGAAAAGATACTTCTACTCAGTTGCTTCTCCCAGTGTAAAAAACAGCACCCGGTCTCTTCAGTTATTTTCAGTTACCATCCCTGAATCGCTCGAGCATCTGATTTTTTTTGGAATTTTTTTAAACAACCCGCAAGAGAGCTTCTTATTATTAAATAAAAAGAAAGCCCGTCAAACTGAATTGTTCAGTTAACTAAGAAAAAACCGAAAAAAAACTACGACATAGCTGATCAAATTACCTAACTAAACTAGATCTAGAGCACCGTAAAGACGATCCTGACTCTTGATCATCTACCTAGCTAGACTAAACATGTGATGATCTACAACGCCCCGAAACAGAAGAAGTCGAACCCGTGGGGATGGCCCTCAGCTATATGGCACCTTCAAGGAGGGCACGACGTCAAAGACAATACCGTTGAGCAATCCGAGACATCAAAAATGAGTTTTCACCCGAAGACCCTCTCGAGATCAACAAGGAATATCATAGCATCGCCTCTAAGAAGGGAACGACACTCGAGGATTTCACGGGCATTGGCATCAATAGAACGCCGAACTGCGCTTTCGCTTGGTATTACCAAACTCCCATTGTCGCCAAAGAGAGCAACGTCAGACCCCAACCAAAGACACATTGTTACATTAGTCCCGGAGATGACTTAGACATTGCAGCGGATCATCATTGCATGAAGCTTGAGAGAGAATAATAGAAGCCGCTGCCGATGTTTCTCCCATCGCTGTCACCTCACAGGAGCTCCCCTTCTGGCAGTCGCTGCTCCAGATCTGCGCCACCAACCCAGCAGGCTACTCCCGATCCGTTGCTCCTGATCCACCATCAACCTCCTTGTCACGATGCACCAAATTGTGATACTCGGATTGGTGAGGACAACAGAGGAGGACATGCAGAGGGCAGAGGATGATGGGTTGGGGTGGATCTGGAGGGAGTGCGGCCGATGGCAGATCTGGTTGGAGACCGACGGAGGAATGGGATGCCTGGGAGCTCGTCTAGGGCTAATGGACAGAAGGGAGAAGGGAGCCAATGAGCCATGCCTTCAGATGGAAGAGGGCATGGGTGAAAAGGTAAAAAAAAAAAAAAAAATCAGTCGTTAACACTTAAATTTGATTATATGTATTAAAGTTAATCAATCTTTGATAATATATTTAAAGTTGATCAAATTAAGATATATAATAATTTTTCCATATTTCTAAACGGCAGGATCTTTCGATGCCACTAAACAATGTTCCAATTTATTTCCTACCAGCATGATGAGCTGCTGAACACTCTTGTTCACAACCGGGACCACTTCCTTCACAGTACAAAAATACAGAGCTGTCATGTTGTGCCATCTGATGCATAGATTAAGCACCTATAAAGATTTCACTGTATCCGACAAAAAAAAGATTTCACCGTGAAGTCGTGTAAGCACGGTACGTAGAAAGCGAGTGCGCGAGGTCAAGGCGACACGGAGTGTTTTCTTCTCGTAGCCGCGTCTTGGTGAGGTCAGGTCGCTGGGATGCAGTAGACTGGAGCTGCATGCCAGGTGCGATATACTAAGCGTCTATTTAGATTGTAATTATATTTAATTTTAGCTAAATATAACTAATAAATTCTTAGTTATAAGTGTGACAAAGTTAGTAAAAAACTAAATATATGATGTGTGGATCAGGAGCTAACAAAGTATAGTTTGTCACAGTTGTAACAGTTAACTAAATATTTATTAAAAATCTATGACGTAACTAAGTTTTAATGCGGCAAAGTTAGGCACTAACTAAATGTGTCATAAGGCAATAAGATAGAAGGAGCCAGCAGACAAGGTGTGACACTAAGTTACCAAGATAGCTCACAAATTTGATTCTGGAAGACATATGGTTAGGGAGCTAATCTTTGAGGGATCAATATTCAAACCTATACAATATAGTACAGCATAAAGCAAAACAGTAGTCCAAATGATTCAATCACCTCATAGGAATATTAGGTTCGGTCGGAACCTAACAGGTACAAGGCTATTGGTATGGAATGACCTATTAACAAAACTTGAGATCGTTATTATCAAACAAGAACGGGATGGATTTAACTAAAATTTGATCAAAAACGATCAATTCTCGGTAAAATACCTATACACGGCATTAAAATATATCGACAGACCAAATATAAATAAATATATATGAAAGTTAAAGTACCCATGAAAATCAAAATTTTCCTCTCATGCATTCGACAACGAGTTCTCGTAACAAGAATAATCTAGTTAAAAGAAGATGACAAGGTAGTTAGAAGTATAGGTTTTGTTATAAAATAAGATAATTAAGCACCTCTTTTTTAAGTGCTAATTCTTTTATTTCGTATGATTCACCATCCAAATAGCTACAGATATTTATCCGCCCCACAACGTATCTTATATAATGGGAAATTGGCTTAGAGGTATCAATAAAAGATTAAAAGCTCATATTTTGGTTGGAGCAACAGCGTTTTGCTAGGCAATATAGCTATGCGGAAATGATATTATCTTTAACAAAAGAAAAAAATTATCTCCTTTGCAGGTTATATATACACTAGCTCCGTACTTGATATGTACACAAATTGAGCAAGCGGTAAGAGCTATCTTCCTCAGACACGGATGCGTTCTACGTTTCGGATCATGCACCTACCTCCATAATGCCACTTGTGTCAATTATAACATTGCAGTTGAAATTGTCTTTTTCTATTGAGTGGTTTGCTTTTTTTTTTAATTTGTCTTTTGAGCAGCGTGCATCTATCATACAGAGACGAGCGTAAACTTTTATATGGTTATATCTCTTTATTATGATAATAAGAATTAATAAAGCTTGCATTATCGGAAACACGGTTCATTGGTTTGGTTGAATTCACAGGAACACTAGTACTTTGCTTCTGATAACAGTCACATTGATGCACTGATTGAGCTTTACTATATGCACCAGAGCACTGTCATTTTTGGCATGTACGTGCAGCATTGTTAACACGAAATTATAATGTGTGGTAGGTACGAACCCTATGATAAATATGTCATCTGTACAAACGGGAATGTTAGTTCATGTCCATTGTCAATGTCACAAAAGATTGCAATCGGAACGATCCAACAATGTGGGCAGCACCTTACCTGAAGTCAACAACCGGGTTCTTCTGAATTGTCTAGCTCCTAATCAGCACATAGCAAATGCTCATGGATGAAAATGTTAGTCTCTGCAGCTTTCGCAAACAAACCAGCAAAAATAAAAGAAATAACAGAACTGCTATCTACTACTGTTTGTTATCTCACAGAAAATCTTGAAAATCTCACATTTCTGGACACAATCCATGATGCCCGTTCTTCACTCAGATCAAATGAACCATTTTGTCTTTGTTTTGTCAAACTCCTCCATTGAATTAATTTTTCTTGTTTTGCATCAAACCGTACTCCACTCCGCGTCAGTGATCACTTGTGTTATATTTCTTTGAGTCCATAACTTGCATAATTTAGAGGTCGTTGAGGTTTATACTGAATTACTGACTATAAAATCCAGTGGAATGAATAAAAGCATAGCTTCTCTGTCACTGCCGGCCTGCATTTCTTAGCTGTTAACTTCTCTTCTCCAGGCAAATACAACTGTGCAATCCTTTCTGGCAGTTGCAGCATGTCCAGAAACCCAAATCAGCAAGGAAACGAGCAGTTGAGGTGAGTTCGATTGCTACAGTTCTTTATCACCCTAGATGCATAATATAAATTGAATCGATGACATAAGAATCTTGGAGAAGTAGTCACTAGTCACACATAACCTGCATGCTAAAAGATTTCTTTTTATGAGTAGCCCATCAAACAAGGAAGCTTCACCAGGCAGGCGATCAGATAGAAATATCAGAAGTCAGTAGTAGTAGCTTTGGTTAATAGGCATAGCTCTCTGATTTGTGCGTTTATCCTATGTCCTTAACTTGTTGCCGACAACAAATGATGCAAGTTTAGGACAACACACAGGAACAGCCATGCAAAAAGGGAGAGCAGAGGAGAAAATGACCTGCATTTGACTTGTTTAGTGGCTGATCATGCCCTCCTGCTTCTAGCTTGGTCCTGTCCTTGTAGGTTTAGTTGGTTCAATTAGCCTTTTCATTAACTAACAAAGATGCAGTTTAGACTAAACAGCAAGGCAAGCACCTTTCTACCTAAGATGAAGTTTAACTTATCCCATAAATTCAAAAACTAAACTTGAACAACCCACATTGCTTTCTCCTGCAATCAACCGCTAATCCGACATAAACCTACAAGATTGTATAGATGGTCTCAAAACTGATTGGCAAATTAAAGCATGCTGATATGTGATATGCTTATTTGGCATTCAGCTCGCCGGAGTAAATATTCAGAATGAATTTCCTTTTGTTCTCTTTTATGGTCTCATATTTTGCCTTTCACGGGACAGAGGTAGGTTTGATCCTGTAAGTTCCTAACTGACCGATCTACTTTTCAAAAGAACAAGAAACAAGAACAACAACTCTGGGTCCTACTATAGGACGTGCAGGTTAGTCACCCCTTCCTTCCTAGTTTTTTTGCAGTTACTGCATTCTTTCTGTTCATCATTGTTGCCAAACCAAATTTATATCTTTCAACACAAATCGTTTGAAGGAAGTGTATTGCAGTACTAAAGTACTAGTGTTGCATGAGGTCACATTAGCTATTTCTTCAACCGATAAATAAACAAACTTTTTCCAGCAAAGATTTTTTCAGTTGTATTGAAAAAAATTATCCTCAGTGAGTTTAGATAACTTATCTTCAGTATTTTTTTTTTTTGCATAAGTTATAATTATTAGTTATTTTGAAAAGTTTGTGATAAACATTGAGGATAACTTTTTTAAAACATTTTCAATCTTATACAAATAACTTTTTCAAAGAAAAGTTATCTCGAATAAGTTATCCTAGGTAATATTTGCATAGATAAGTTATCTGACAAACTTATACAAATAAGTTATCAACTTGGCAACTTTTTTTTTTACGTTATTCGAATAATCTATACAAATAAGTTTATATCGAATAAGGTATATTTGAAAAGTTATCCTGAATAAGTTTTTTAAGTAATGTTTGCATAGATAAGTTATCTAACAAATTTATACAATAAGTTATCAACTTTAGGGTAAAACATTTTCTGGATTACTTATTTCGATTAAGTTTTCTAGATAATTTTGTTTGTAAAACTTTTCATCAAATGTTTCGATGTCTTGCTGGTACAGAGATCGGAAGCAATACTTTCATTATGTAAAAAAACACCGCTGCAGTGAAATTTCAATATATTTTTTAACAACAATTTCAGTATATTTCACAAGCCGCTCCAATGGGCCGTCGGGCTCAGCCGTGGAAAAGAAGCTCGAAACGCGCAGGAGCCTTAAAACAAATCTATACAGCGAAACTGCAGATGTCTCCTCCTGCACGACCGTGGCCCGTGAGCCCCAAGGGAAGGCAGCGGCGCGGCCCAACGGCCTGCCGCTCCAACGCGCGGTGCGCCGCCGCCGCGCTGCACGGGGGAAGGAAAAAAAAAGGGTAAAAAAGGGAAAGCGCGAGTCGATAAGCTCTCGCTCGCTGAGCCCACCCTCTTCCACTCTACCACCCCCTCCCCCGCCGCGGCGGAGCTCTAAACCCTAGGCCTCTCCGGCGGCGGAGGCGGAGCCGCGATGTCGCACTTCGGGAGGTCGGGCCCGCCGGACATCCGCGACACCTTCTCGCTCCTCGTCCTCAACATCAGCTTCCGTGAGCGAGCCCTAACCCTACCTCCGAGCGCTGGCGCGCGCCTTCTCTCTCTAATCGCTTCCTTCTTCACCGCCTTATTTGCCTCGCAGGCACCACGGCAGACGACCTCTTCCCACTCTTTGAGCGCTACGGTAAGGTCGTCGACGTCTTCATCCCGAGGGATCGGAGGTGAGGAGCCCCCTAACCCTGAATTTTTGGGGTGGTGGTTCGATAGATGTTTTCTCAGATTTTGTTGGTGTTTCTCAGGACAGGGGACTCGAGGGGTTTCGCGTTCGTACGATACAAGTACGCTGACGAGGCGCAGAAGGCTATAGATCGGCTTGATGGTGTGCTTCGCCTCTTCTCTTGTTATTGTCCCTTGTGGGGCTTTTGTACTTGTTGTGATAATTGGCTCTGAACTTCCTATTTGTTTTGCGCAGGACGAAATGTGGATGGGAGGAACATCATGGTGCAGTTTGCCAAGTATGGTCCCAATGCGGAGCCAATGTGAGTAGGCCTCTTTTGCTCTGATTTTGTGTTAGTATCTTGTTACCATAGTCGTTACGGCGGTGTGGCGAGGCGCAGCGTCTCACAACCTTCACAACTTTATAGCACCTCTGGCGCGCGGCGTGGCGACGCCTTACACGCATTGGCATGGTGAATACACACATTATAGTCTAGGATATTAGGAAATTATATTGGTAAATGGCAATGTAAATGTAGCTCAAAAGTTAGAGCCTGTTTGGTAGAGTTCCTCATAATCTAAATTCTTTGGAGAAAGTGATTCTCTAAGGAAAGTGATTTTCTAGGGTAAACTCTATAGAGGAAGTGATTTTGTGTGGGAAGTGAATTGGGAAGTTACATTTTTTAGCTCCCAACATCTAGTTCATTTCAGTGAATCACTCCCACGAATTTCACCCTGGGAGCTAAAAACTAAAAACTGTTGTTTGACAAAATTTTCCCTAATTCCACTCTAAGAGTTGCTTTGGAAGCTCTGTCAAACATGCCCTTATAGTCTAGGATATTAGGAAATCAAAATAGCAATGTAAATGTAGCACAAAAGACATAAAACTCTCTCATCTCTCAAAGTTTCAGATCTCTCATCTCTCAAAAGTCATCCAATGCAAACTCATCGAGATCTTTAGAAGCATCCATGTTCTCTCCGCCATCTTCAGAAGCATCCATCGGTTGAGCATCCATTGGTTGTTTACCGAAATCATCTACATCATCATCATCCAACATGATCTCTTCTTGCTCTCCCTCTTCCTCATCTTCTTCAACTGAAGAACTAGTGTGCAGCTAAACTGCTATGTGCTACCAAATGTGCTAACTGCTATGTGGCTACAACTTAGAGCTTGCACTGAACTAGTGTGCTAAGTGCTAACTGCTATGTGCTAGTGTGCTACAGAGCTTGAGCTGAACAGTAGAGCTTACCTAGTTCTGAAAGTAGAGCTTGATGCCTTGAACACTTGAGCAGATCAGGGGCAGAGAGTAGAGCTTGAGGTCTTCAACACTTGAGCAGTAGAGCAGGAGCAGCGCAGGCTGATGGAGCAGCAGAGCAGGAGCAGAGCAGGGATCTCGCTGGGCAATGGGGGACGGCGCAAGCTGCAAGGGCGACGGCGGATGGCGGACGGCGAGGAGCGCAGGGGTGGTGGTGGACAGCTAGGAGTGCAGGGGCGGCGGTGGTGGATGCCATAGCCGCTAGTTCCGTGGCATCGGCGTGGCGAGAGCCAGAAAATCGCCATGCCGATATGGCGTCGCTATACCGACGCCATGACAACTATGCTTATTACTTGTGATATATTTGTTGCAAGGTCTTTCTTTTGTTAACATAATAACATAGTAATTACTAAATAGTAATGTTGTTTATCTCATTTGTTCAATTGTTGTGAACCACTCTTGATGTGATGTAGCAATAATTATATGCTGGTAATAGGGAATATGATTAGGTTGGTGTTTCTAAATATTTTATGTTTGTGGCCTTTGTGTTGGTTTTATGATTGATTAACTGTCTTACCCAAACATGTTTCCAGTTTAATCTTCTGATATGATCATTTGAACGAATTAGTGGACCTTCATTTAGTCATGGTAATGTGAATATGAATGTTTGGAGTTTGTTTGCACTTAGTTTAAAACTACCATGCTGATGGGGCACCAAAAACAAAATCTAGGAAACTCTGACCTTTTCTGTATATTTTTAGATATAGAAAATAGGTTATTAAAATCAATTACTTATTTATCTATATGGGCAGCTGAACGTAGTATTGATCTAGCTTTATGATATATACCTTTCTTTTTCTTTTTTTAAGATGCCAGTACCAATAGAATGCTCATCGTGTGCATTTAGTTTGCCAATTTTTTAATTCGCATATGCATTCACGAGGTAGCCTGCGCAAATCAGTTTGTTCAGCTGAAGTAGAACAATCCAAAAACAAACACTTGCATTCAATCTCATCTACTAAGCTCCGTTACAAAATGTAGATGTTTTTTCACCTTGTCTTTATTCATCCCATCAACTTGGTTTGTGTGCAAGATATACACATTCATTTATCTTGTCCCCTACTTATGTGAATCTCAGACTTTCAGTTCACTCCTGCTTTGCTTTTTTTTCCCTGTAGCCGTAAAGGAAGGGTCAAAGAGGTGGTTGAGAAATCACAAGAAAGGTCAAGAAGCCATAGTCCAAGGCCAAGGTGA